>NC_139040.1:130847291-131447291 GCF_964662115.1 Mustela nivalis
AAAATCATTTCCACGATCCTGTTGCATAACAGTTCTATCATCTCAGAATATTTCTTTCTGCTTTTTCACACTCATACTTTCTCCAAGAGACACCCAGGAAGCTCAGTCGGTTAAGCGTCTGCCTTCAGCTCAAGTCTCGATCCTGGGATCCTGTGTTCCTGGGGTCCAGCCCTGCATCAGGCTCCCTGCTCAGCGAGAAGTCTGTTTCTCCTTCTCCCTGCTCCTTCTCTGATAGTTCTTGTTATACTTTTGCATTTTTCAGAATGTCATACAAAGGTGATCAGTCTGCATGGAAACTTCAGAGTCTGGCTTCCATCACCCAAAATCAAGCCCTTGCCCCTGTGCGGGTCCCAGGTCATGTATGTTGCTAAGCATTTTTTTTTTTTTAATTGTTGAATAACATTCCTGTGTATGGAAACACCAAAACATGTGTCTTTGCTCACCAGTCCTGTACACGTCTCCATAAACTTACAAATATTCACTTCTAACTTTATACACCTATGTTTTGGGGTCTATAGGGTAAAGAGCTAGAGGTAGGATTGCTGATTCAGACCCTAAGGAGAGGCAAACCTTTACCAGAAACCACCAGATGACCCACGCAAACTTTAAACCTTTAAACCTTTGCAACATCATACTCTGTGTGTAGTGGTAGGTATCTCCTCTGATGATATTGTGCATTCCTTAGGTCTTAATAATTTTGAGCCTCTTTTTATTGGTTATCGGCCACAACCTATCTCCGTTGGGGATGTGTGCGATCCAGTCTCCTCTCTGGTTATTATTACGGACGGGGTGATTTGTTGTCTTTTTGTTGGCTCTTGTAGGTTCTTAGGCATTCAGGATTCAAATCCTTTATCGGACGCTGTGTTCTACAGATATCGTCCTTCTATGTGAATCTGTGCCTTTTTTTTTTAACTTTCTTAGTAATATTTCCTTTCCTTTGTGCATTATACTTTCTGGGGTCTTCCCATCTGGGATATACTTGTCTGCTAGATTCCTACTTCCAAGCCTTACAAGCACCCACCAGGCGCAGAAATGGACAGAATAACAAATGTTTTAAGAGAGTCCGTAGGAAAGTGTTGGCAGCAAACCTACACTCCCTCTCCTTTCCAATCTTGTAAACCCTCTACAGACGGGACCTCCTGGTCAACCCACTAAACCCATTTGCTAGTGAAACCTTTCTTATTTGTACAGTGAGGGGGCAAGGTCCTACCTGTCTGGCTAAGACAGCTTATGGAAAAGACCTAGAATCAGTGGTTTCACGGGACATGGGTTTAGGAAAAAAATATCTCCCGAGTGTCAGAGGACAGAATGAAGGTTTGCTGTGACAGGAATGTTCAGCTGAATGAGGGACAGTCCGTCAAACCTGGTTGACTCAGATAGAAGAAATGCCTTTCGGGGGCTTCTGGCTGGCTCAGCTGGTTGAACATGCAACTCTTGAATTCAGAGTCATGAGTTCAAGTCCCAGTGGAGTGTAGAACTTAATTTTAAAAAAATGCATTTGAATTCTATTTTTAAAGATTTTATTTATTTATTTAAGAGAAAGAGAGCGAGCACAAGCAGGGGGAGGGGCAAACGGAGAAGGACAAGAGGGTTCCCCACTGAGCAGGGGCTCGATGCCAGGACCCTGGGACTATGGCCTGAGCCGAAGGCAGATACTTAACCCACTGAGCCGCTCACGTGCCCCTAATTCTATTTATAAGGAGAAAATTCTGAAAACATGTGTTGAGCTTCCAAAACCGTGATAAAACGTCATGCATCGGGGCACCTGGGTGGCTCAGCAGGTTAAGCTTCTGCCTCTGTCTCAGGTCATGATGTCGGGGTCCTGGGATCGAGCCCCGCATCACCGGGAGCCTGCTTCCTCCTCTCCCTCTGCCTGCGGACCTGCCGACTTGTGATCTCTCTCTCTGTCAAATAGATAAGTAAAATCGTTTTTAAAAATAAAATAAAATAAAATCTCATGCATTTGAAATATGCACGTGAAGAAAAATATTTTTCAGAAAGACCCCTCCCAAAAACACATGGAGAAATCTTCCTGGTTAGATGCCATTGTCACAACTCCAAATGGAAATCATGCCACCGGTCACCTGTCGGCAAATCATTTTCTCTTATGTCCCCTCTCCACCTTTCCCTACTGATTCATAAACACGGGACAAATAAAGACGTCGTGAGGTTTGCCTTTCATTGCACACTGATTGGGAAACGGCCCCGAGGGTCCACGCATTAATCTAAATTACCTTGCTTCCACGTTTCGTGGGTGAGGAAAGGCTTTCCATTATGACCTTTCACTGATTCTGACAAAAACAAAATGAAACAAAAACAGACATTCACCACACTCATCTGAATCATCGAGCTCAGGATAAATTATGAATTTGTGAAGTCATTTTCCCAAGGATTAGTAATTATTAGGTATATCCCACAGGATCTAAAAGGATCTCCCCATCCTCAGTACGCAAGGTCATATTTACTGACAGACACACACGTGCACATATTCTATACACATATACACACAGGACACTGTACACATAATATACTGTTTATATATAATTATTTTCTATTTCATTTGTATAACTATGTTGTATTTTGTTTACATATAATTTATGCTTATGATTATAATTATATACACATGTGTGAATATATGTACACACATAGACCTATATGTACAAATATACAATATCTATTATATCTAATAAACACACCCATATAAATATGTTTATGTAACTATGAATACATACTATTCCTATGTGTTTATTTTAGCTCATTATGTATAGTGTATAATTAAAATTATACAATATAATATACAGTGTATGTTCTATCAATGATATAATATACTATTGTATAATATAAAATAGATAATGTAAATGAATATTATGTATATAAGGATAAGTAGTATATATTATAATAAATAAATTAATAAATAATAAGTTACTTATTAAATATACAAATAAATAGTGCATAATAAACATATAATATAATTAATAAATATATCGTGCATATAACATACACATTTACATATATGTTATATGTAGTAAACATATACATATAAATATATGTTCATATAGAGTAAAGATGAATATGTAATATATACAATAAGCATATTGAATAAATTATAAATATGTGCTTATATATAAGAAAACTATATATGTGTGCATAAATGTTCATACATGTACATATCACACATTTGTGTGTGTAATTATAGTTATGAGCATAAGTTATATTTAAACTATAAAATCTAGTATATATTATAATACATATAATACATGCTATATATAGTATACACCTACTATTACATTCTTAAATATATTATATTGTATTGTATTGTATGCAGATATAAACATTACATATTACATTATATGTATTAAAGTTTTATGATCTGAATCCAGTTATAGTTATGTGCATAAATCATACTTAAACAATGTAGTCTAGTGTATATATATAAGAGTATCTAATATATATAACATAGTCTGTAGAATACATACACTATAATACATATATTATGTGTATATTATATTATGTATATTACATATAATATATTATTAAACATATTATATTGTATTATATTATATGTATTCAATATAAGTATTATGTATCATATCATGTGATGTGTATTGAACAAAGGATTAAATCCAGTTATAGTTATGTGCATAAATCATATTTAAACGATGTAGTCTAGTGTATACATATAATAGTATATATAATACATATAACATACTGTATAGAATATATATACAACGATATATATATACTATGTATATAGTATATACTTACTATTATATTATTAAATATATTATATTATATGGTATTATATGTATTTGATGTAAGTATTATATATCATATCGTGTCATATCATATGTATTAAAGGTCCAGGATCTGAATCCAAATGAGAACCTACAATTTCTGGAAATGAGTGCAACAGTCCAGTTCTTTCCAATATATACCAGTTTTGCTGCACGACCACAAATCAATGATTCACAGATTAACATGCTCTTCAACCAGGGGGTACCCTAGGAGTTGTTTGGAAGTCAGACACCAATACCAGACACAATTCAATTACAGGTAGGCAGCTTAAGAGGCAGAAAATAAAACCTACACGACCCAAACACTGAGCTTCTGTAGAAAACCTTGCACGTGCAGAACGTGGCCGTCCAGGGAAGGAGGTGGTTTTGTATGCAGCAGGTGGATATGAGAGAATAAGGACCTGTAAGCCTGAGCCTCTCTTTCTATCTCCCAGGGAGGGCATGGGGGTGCAGATCGAAACAGCATCCCCAGGACTACAGCACCATCGTCACTGTGTGCCCCAAAGACCAGGGAATAAAACTATCCCAAGCCCTAATAAAATACAGACCTGCCCCTCTCTCTTAGGGCACTTGCTTTCCTAAACCAAGAGGGAAAACTCTGAAGTCATTTGATGAAAATAAAAATCTCCAGTGTGCTCTTCCCTCTCTGGTCCCATGGCTTCATTTATAATTCTGGGAACCAAAGGGACAGTCCTATGTTTCTTCCTACTCTGCACTCTCCTGGGAAGAGAAACCTCTTCATGTCAAAGCATCAAATATTTCACAACCCTGTCGTGAGCTGCCCAGAGCATTCTGAAATGGTAGGAGTACCAACCCCAACCTCCACGGACAGAGGCTGAAAATCCTATCCTCTCTGGATGCCCATGCCTTGTCTAGTTAGGGACCACACTTTCACGTAGAAAGAGACCATTTTTTTGCTTCCATGGCTGTGGGTAGGATCACCATCTTTCCATTTAGAAAGTAATTAAATTGCCTTTGGGTCCCAATATGTTTCTATCATGCTTTTCGGGGAGTCTCTTAGCGACAGACTCCAATTAAATACTGGAGACGTCAGGCATTAGAATACCTGCGACAAAACCTGGTAAAAGCGACAACCTTCTTTCCTTCCTGGCGAGACAAATGGTGTCCAAATGTGCTTTGCATAACAATCAGCGTCCACGGGTAGACGTCCATGATGAGAGAGCATGCTGTACATTCATACGCCACGCTTTGTCAACATAATTGCTTTGCCATTTTGCAAGGTGGCTCTGGGCTATTAGTTCTCCAATAACGAAAACATTATTTTGGGACATGATACCAAGTTACAGAACACAGAGGGACCCGTGCTTCCCGAGACCTGTTCGGTGTTTAAATGTTTAACTTGCAAGCTAGGAAGTGAGGTGTAGGCTTCCGTGTGGGTTTCTAGTGCTTGCAGCGGTGCTTAGACAAGAGTTTATACAGGTAACGTTAAAACCATTTCTTGGGGCGCCTGGGTGGCTCAGTGGGTTACAGCCTCTGCGTTCGGCTCAGGTCATGATCTCAGGGTCCTGGGATCGAGTCCCCACATCGGGCTCTCTGCTCAGAGGGGAGCCTGCTTCCTCCTCTCTCTCTGCCTGCTGCCCTGCCTACTTGTGATCTCTGTCTGTCAAATAAATAAATAAAATCTTTAAAAAAACAAACAAAAAATACATTTCTCTCTGTGCCCCGTCCTCCAAAAATTAAAGCCCAAAGAAATGGATGACAAGTACACTGCACAGTCATTAATTGTTGCATGGGATAAGCTAGGAGCATCAGTAAAGCCCATTCTGGAAAAATGTTACAAAGGTGATACTTTGTTGCATTAGGAATCATTTGTTGCAATTTGCTCGGTTTAATCAAACCAAGATGAGAAATACATCCTCAGGTCCACTGTCTTATTCACAGGTACAAACACTACAGTTACAATGCTGCAAGAGGCCGAATCAGGAAACTGCGGTTTTTAGAGGTGAGAAGTGACAATTCCCTGCATTTCAACTGGATAAATTAGAAGTTCAAATATATTCTGAGATTTGTTGGATCTGGGAAAAGTGCTCCTCTTGATAGCTGAGAATTTCTGATCAGTGTCGTCACATTTTAATCAGGATAATAAGGCATTTTGATTCTGTTATGCCTTTTTCCTAAAAAGGAAGCAGAGAAGCATGGGAAAAGAGACGGTTTACTGCCTTTTGAAAAACATTAAACCCCTGGAAACACAGAAGCCGCAATTTAAGAACGCTGACTCGACAGAAATGTCGGGGTCATTAACATCAACCTCTTATGACTGCAGGCCCCAATGTCAACATCTCCACGTGTGACAAAGAAATAACCCAATTAAAAAAAAAAAAAAAGAGGGGGAATTTTAAAACCACAAATGTTACATAAACTTTACAACTACAAAAAATCATATGATGTAAATTAACAGAACGTAGGAGAAAGTTCAGGTATACGAATTATCCAAATTATACAATTAGAAAAATTGTCCAAAAACCTATCTGTACCAGCTTTAAGTCACAGAGGAAGAAAGCTCAGAAGGGAAACGTGTTTTTAGGGAGTTGAGAACGATTGATCCTTCTGGTTTCAGTCTGAATTTGGATTGTGGAGAAATTACAGTTGAAAGTCCGTTGCAGGGGTGCCTGGGTGGCTCAGTGGGTGAAGCCTCTGCCTTCGGCTCAGGTCGTGATCTCAGGGTCCTGGGATCGAGCCCCGCATCTGGCTCTCTGCCTACCAGGGAGCCTGCTTCCCCCTCACTCTCTGCCTGCCTCTCTGCCTACTTGTGCTGTCTGTCAAATAAACAAATAATAAAATAAAATTAAATTAAATTAAATTAAAAAGTCAGTTGCAGTCACATATGGCAAAGTTGGTTACGAAACAATATTGCAGGTAAAAAATAAAGTCAGCCTTCGAACTCAGAACATCCATGCTTTTGAATGTCCACGTTGAACTTATCAGGGTGGGGAAAAGGCATGCTCTGAATTTAAAAGGGTTTATAGAAGGGTGCCCTGCGGGGCTCAGTGAGCTAAGACTCTGCCTTCTACTCAGGTCACGATCCCAGGGTGCCGCGATCCAGTCTCGCCTCTGCCTTTCTACCCAGCGGAAAACCTACTTCTCCGTCTGCCCCTCACCCCACTCATGCTCTCTCTCTCTCTCTCTCTAAAACAAGTAAAATCTTTAGAAAATAAAAGAGTTTATAGAATATAAAGGAACAGTTGTCTACCAGTGGCTTGTTTGGCTTGGCTTGTGTCCCCCTATAAATCTCTTACAGATACAGGTGTGGACAATCCACTATAGGTGTGTTTGCATCTCTAATCACCACTGCTGACCTCTGATTGCATTCTTGGATTTCTGTGAAAATTGCCAGAGGCCAGCTTTGCAATGCAGCGCCTGCATAGAATCATTTTTGATGCCAAAATGCTGGGGTTTCACCTTCCCCAAGTGCGGGCCGGCTGCTGTCACATCAAGATTGAACGATTGTAGCTTTAGTCTCCTACCTTTGTGAAACAGGGAAATCGCAAAGATACCCCGTGGGATCCTGGGAAAGTTTAAAAGTAAGTAAGGACACAAAGTATCAGCGGGTAGAAGTTTCTATTAAATGCTACAGTTGCCCCTATGAGTTTGCTTCAAGGAAAGAGGTAGCATGTATGCCTCCTGCCTCTGGAAACATGTAACAGGTCCCAATGGGGAAACCATGGTTGGGGGGAACCTTCCTGGCCTGGGAGCATCCCATTTGCAGCTTTTAGAGAACAAGCTCACAGACCTACTGGTCCACTCGATGGGCTCATTCCTGTCCCCTTGTTTTCACTCAAGAAGCAACAGATTGTAACTTTCCACTAGCGTGCATTTCCACAATAAAATAAAATTATAAAATTTAGCCATATGGCAAATGGTATCTTCCTAAGGACTTTGTCCAGGAAGCGGGACATCAAAGTCCTGGTCACTTTTGGAACTGGGCACACGACCTTGCATCATCACAGACCTCTAAGAAATGAGCAAATACCTCAGGTTACTCTTATAATGCTAGAAAGCAAGAATAAGTGAGATTGTGTTACACTAAAAAGCTTAGGAAAGTAAAGGAAACAACAGAATTAAAAGGCAACCTATCGAATGGAAGAAAGTATTTGCAAGTCGGTAATATCTAAAATATATAAGGAGGGACGCCTGGGTGGTTCTGTTGGTTAAGCGTCTGCCTTCGGCTCAGGTCATGATCCCAGGATCTTGGGATCGGGTCCCACATTGAGCTCCCTGCCTAGCGGGAAGCCTGCTTCTCCCTCTTTCTCGGTGATCTCTCTTGTTTTCCCTCTCTCAAATAAATAAGTAAAATCTTAAACAAAATAAAACAAAACAAAAAAGTTCCTTTACGCTAGACAAACAGCCTCTTGGATTAACATTTCTCATTGCCTCCAAAGCGTTAAAACTCACCATTTGGCACATGCTAGAACAGTATTTGTACGGCACACAAATGGAACTTTTGCTTGCTTTGCGTTTTACTCAAGTTCCATTTTTTGGTGCAATACCGTATATCCCAATGCCTGGGATTTGTGTGCCTGGATTTCTAATTTTATCTTCAATAAAATTTAAATGGATTTTAATCTGTAAATGGATTTTAAACAGGTCCCAGAGTTCCTAAATCAGGAAAGAGATCAAATTCGCATCAAATAGGGAACGTTCGGATGCAGCCCATCCTGTCCTTGCAAAGACAGTTGCAGTTTTCACTTTGGTGACACTGTCTTGACACTGTTCCCGTACATTGACACAGGCGACGTATCTAGAGAGGTCTCTTAATTCCCTTGAAATAGAAGGTGCCATTCTTCATGGCCGTGAATCCGCCCTCTTTCCTTGATGAGAGCTTCTTTCTCTCCGGATGAGTCTTTCCATGTGTCTTCCTGGAACACGCTGTGGTCTGATGTTAATCGTGTCCAGAGGCAGGAAAGCCCTGGTGAGGAGAGGGGAGAGTGGGGGAGACATGCCGATAATCGGATTTCCTTTGCAAAGCCACCGCCTCAAGTGTGGTCACGCTCGGGCTGCCTGTAAGCAGGATTAGCTCATCCCATGAAAAGCACAAGCGGTTTGGGGCATTCCTTGCCGTTCAGCTGCGTTTGGGAGCAGAGAGAACCTCGAGTCACCTGAGTCCAATTAAATCCCCTAAATCCAGTCCTTTGAGTTGTGTCTGGGCCTCTCTGCTCAGCTCCAAGTGAACCAATGAAAGCACATGCTTAAAGCTACACTCACGATGATCACAGAGCTCTCTGGGAATGCCCTCAACATGCCAAAAACATAAAGCAAATGCTCTGTGTTTGGGTTTTCCAGGGAGAAACAGGAGAGGTCAGACTTACACCTTCTGAGAAGTGCATACAACCCACAGAGGACAAATCACACGAGGTCCCAGAAACGCTACTTCTAATTTTATTCTCTGGGATCTGAGGTAACACAAGGAAGAAATGTTCGTAGCTGCATTGTTTCGAAGAGCTTCAAGGGGAACCAGTCGCCTCACCTGCCAACGGTACTACCGATCAGCCCACTGTGGTGTGTTTCTAGAATAATACAGTCCAGAGAAGTAGAAATCCAAACTACAAGGAGACACCACCTCACACCAGTCAGACTAAATGACTAAAATTAACAAGGCAGGAAACAACAGGTGTTGGTGAGGGTGCGGAGAAAGGGGAACCTTCCTACACTATTGGTGGGAATGCACGCTGGTGCAGCCATTCTGGAAAACAGCAAGGAGGTTCCTCAAGACATTAAAAATAGAACTACCCCATGACCCAGCAATTGCACTCCTGGAATTTACATCAAAGATACAGATGTAGTGAAAAGAAGGGACATCTGTGCCTCAATGTTCATAGCAGCAATGTCCACAACAGCTAATCTCTGTAAAGAACCAAGATGCCCTTCAATAGATGAATGGATAAGGAAGATGTGGTCCATATATACAATGGAGTATTACTCGGCCATCAGAAAGGATGAATACCCAGCTTTCGTATCAACATGGACGGGACTAGAGGAGATCATGCTGAGTGAAATAAGTCAAGCAGAGAGAGTCAATTATCATATGGTTTCACTCATGTGTGCAACGTAAGGAAAAACACAGAAGAACACAGGGGAAGGGAAGAAATCAGAAAGGGAGACAAACCACAACAAATGCTGGTCTCCAGGAACCAAACTGGGGGTTAGAGAAGAGAGAGGGGTGAGGAGGATGGGCTAACCATGTGGTGGGCATTAAGGAGGGCATGTAAGGGCATGAGCACTGAGAGTTACATGCAGTGAGTGAATCACTGAGGACAGTGGACAATTTGACCAATACCTCAGGATCCTGGGATCATGACCTGGGCCCAAGGCAGATGCTTAACCAACTAACCCATCCAGGTGTCCCTCATCTCATATTTTCTGTACATAGTTAATATTGATAGATATTGATGATAGATAGATAGATAAACATGTGTCTACTTATCTCTATGTATGATCTATTTAACTTCCCATCCATCCATCCATCCATCCATCTCTCCATCCATCCATCCATCCATCCATCCAACCATCCATCCAACCATCCATCCATCCATCTCTCCATCCATCCATCCATCCACACATCCACACATCCATCCATCCATCCAACCATCCATCCATCCATCCATCCATCCATCCATCTCTCCATCCATCCATCCATCCATCCATCCAACCATCCATCCAACCATCCATCCATCCATCCATCCAACCATCCTTCCATCCAACCATCCATCCATCCATCCATCCATCCATCCAACCATCCTTCCATCCAACCATCCATCCATCCATCCATCCATCCATCCATCTCTCCATCCATCCATCCATCCATCCATCCATCCATCCATCCAACCATCCATCCATCCAACCATCCTTCCATCCAACCATCCATCCATCCATCCATCCATCCGTCTATGGTATATCCATTCATCCGTCCATCCATCTGTTGATCTACTGATCTAGATAGATCAAAAAATGATAGGAAAATGGATAAGGAGAGACATATAGACAGATGATAGATGATGGACAGATGGATGGATGGTAGGCAGATAGACTACAAACAAAATATTCTTTTGCTTTGCAACCTTTAGCTTTCAGTTGAATCAACTATGCTTCTCAGTTCATATCTTGATATCTGCATGCTTGATGACTGGAAGCCTCCAGCTCACTCCTCCCCTTTCATCTTGTTTTATTATTTTTTGTCACTTATTTCCACGAGACATTCCCCGTGCACACTCTCAAATGCATTCACTTTATTGAATTTTATGTACTTTTTTAAAAATTTCCCCTTGCCTATATGTTACTGCTTAACCCCTGACAGAATCCCCCCTTCTCCTCTGCCTCTGAGTGGCACCCATACTTCACCCTTCATCTCTCATGGCACCTCACTCAGTGCACTCTTCCATATCTGTTTCACCCAACACTCTTGTGAGCCCTGTATTATTCTCAGACAATCCACTTCTTATCCCCCCTGAGGCCACTGAGATATCAAGTATTTATGTTTTCATTCCCTCATTTGAAGGAAGGCTTTAGGTATGAAGGTTTCTGGGCGCAGGAAATTTTTATAGGAGGCCAGGGGGGAAAAAAATTGTCAGTAATTCCATTGTCTGATTTTTGTGTTTTTAAAACCAGCCAACAATTCTGGGAAATCATGTGGGGTGTCTTGGAGAGAGTTTATTTCACTAAGCCTCCAGGAGTTTATTTCAGAAAGTGGAAGACAAATCCCAGGTATGGTGTGTTAGTTTTGCAAGCAAGGAGCCTACTTGTACTCTCATTCCTAAGTCTGAAGTAGCTGCCTGATTTCCCCTTGACAGACGTCTGTGTTTGAAACCCAACATGGAAGTATGTTAGATGATAAACACTGAAGACACATATGGATGAGGAAATGAGCCACAAAGAAGCCCATCGCAGACAGAAGGGACACGCATGGCAACAGGAAACAGGTTAAGTCTAATTTTCTCACCTGCTCGTCGAAATGTGCCCTCAGACTCATGATGTCCGTTGACCTACAGAAACAGAGAAACACAGTTTAGGTGGGACTGACTTGGATCAGAATGCCTACCTACTGGCATTTATCAGTGTTTTCTGGTACTTTCTGAATGCTTACGGATGCCCTCTCTCTTTCCTTTGTTGGTAGGCTTTGTAGGGACAACAAACTCGTCTACTCATCATTGCAACAGTGGTTGCCATAACCCGGTACTGAATGAGGATCTGTTGATTGCATGGACTCATCGAATGCACAGGCCTTCAGAAATGAGGGTGTGCACTAAAATGAGGAGTGCGAGGAGCCTGAATTCTAACTCAATGGAATAACGAAGGATTCTGTAGGCTCACATTGCTTAGAGGCATGAACTGATCATGACTCCTAGAGGCCATGGGTTTCGTGGCAGATGTTCAGTTTCCAGATGGTGTTGGAGAAATCCAATGGCCATCCTTCTATATTACCTCCTTTGGATCTTTCCCAAGGAACCCATAATCATTGCCTAGAGAATATTTTCCTTGCAGACCATGGCTCTTATCTACCCAAACTCTTTGGCATTGTAACTTTGACAAATGCCAGAATGGACTGTGCAGATTTGTGGCTCTTTGAAAGAACCTGGAGCTGTTTCACTTAATCAAGACTCTGTTAATTAATGCCACTGGATTTTGGGGGGCTGTATTCATTTGCTAGAGCTGCCCTGATAACATACCACAGACCAGGTGGCTTACCCAAAGGATACAGATTTCTTACCTTCCATAATAATATAATGTAAAGAGTGTAGATTTCCCATAGAACATCACATGGACCATCACCTTGGTGGGCATCATACCCATGGGTAAGAGCTGGAAGTCATGGGTGAATGCATGTTCCAGAGGGTGGGAGAGAAGCCCAGGGAAGATTTAGAAACCGCAGATCATTAACCCACTCTGACCACCTCCCAAACACGCGTTTTTCTTGCCACCAACAATGAAACCCCCATTAGCATCAGGTGACCATGAAAATTAATTCCCTTTTATGTTATTTCCATCGTAAGACTTTTATGAATGGGGAGAACCAAAAGAATAGACAAATTGCAAAAATAACATGCAGAGTGTCCCATGCTTAGGTGAACTCTAAAATTAATCAAAAGAAAAAAACGATCACGTCAGATTAGGAAAAAGGGAGTCTAGGGACACCTGTTTGAATCAGTCCATTAAGCTTCTGCCTTTGGCTCAGGTCATGATCCCAGGGTCTTGTGATCCAGCCCTGCTTAGCGGGGAGTCAGCTTCTACCTCACCCTCTATCCCTCACCCCTGCTTGTGCACACTTTCTCACACTGTCAAACAATTTTTTTTTTTTTTTTAAAGAGAGAAAGGGAATCTTAATGATGTTAGGTCATTGAAGGGGACAAGGCGACCAGCTTCTCTGGCGTTCTGCTTCTTCGTCTTAGGCTCATTCTAGGATACTCACGAGTTGTATCTTAAAAGATTTTATTTATTTATTTATTTATTTATTTAGATATTCATGAGTTTTGAAAAGCAAATTACAATGATGGATGGGTTTCTTGAGACTAAAGAGACCTCTTTGGGCGGGAGCCAAGGCAAGTCTTACATACGGTTTTCTCAGAAGGTGTTTGGTCAACGGGAACACAAGGATTCCTGGAGGTTTGTAAGCACATGTCCTATCTGGAAATGGAAAGACAGGGATCGAGATGGTTTGAATGCACAGCCCACATCAGAGTATCGTCCATCAGATGCGGTAGGGTCCTCTGGGGGTGTGGACTTCACCTAGCTGGGCTATGCTGTAGACCTACTCCGTCTCAGACCCTCCCACCCACACTTGCGCTTTCTTAGAAACCACGTTGCATGGCCATCTTTCAGGATCCATGTTTCCTGTGATGTAGCCACTCCAGTCCAAGTTACATGTGGGAGCACATGTCCCCATAAAACCCCACACACCGATTGCATGGCAGCTCCGTTCATAATCGCTGAAAACGTGAGCCGCGTCAATGCCCACCAGCGGATGAACGCACACGCTAACTCTGGTATGTCCATTCACTAGGAAATATGATATTATCATAAATAATGCATCAAGTGCTGTGAGAGGCAGCGCTGTGGATACCTCTTGAAGACACTGAGTCGGAGAAAGCTGGTCGTGAACCATTGCATGTGGTAGGACTGCATTGACCTAAAATGCGCAGAACAGGAAAATCTACAGACACGGAAGGTAGTTGTGTGGTTTCCTGGGAGCAGGGAGGGATTGAGAATCAGCGCTGATGAGTACAAGGTTTCTTTATGTACTAAGGAAAATGGCCTAAAACTGTGCTGATGGTCACACAACTCCTTGAAGAATTAAATACCATTGAGCTGTACGTTTAATTTTTTATGTCTTATTTTTTAAAAAGATTTTACATTTAAGGAATCTCTACACCCAACATGAGGCTAAAACCTATAATCCCAAGATCAAGAGTTTTGTGTCCCATGGACTGAGCCAGCCAGGCACTCCTGAGCTGTATATTTTAAATGGCTAAATTGTAAGATTTCGATAAATGCTTTTTTTTTTTTTTTTTTTTTTTAAAGAAAGAGCCTTAAACATATTCTTTGTTCCCTGCATACTGAGTTTTCTCCCCGGTTCCCTACACTCATAAAGTGTGAAAATCCTGGGATTTCCATACCAATCGCTTTCTGAAAATGCCAGGGTATAACAACATCATTTTGTTTTGATTTGGGAAAATCAATTCTTCATTATTTCTGCTTTAGGCCACCATGATCCATGGAGAAGACCATCATCTCCCTATCACTGTGAACTATATGTTTTCATCTACCAACGACGCTTCATCGAACTCAGATCCTTTCTGAAAACATTACGGCACGTTATTTATAGAGAGGAGTTTATTCAATATCGTATTTTCTTGAAATACGCTGCGGAGTTTGGGTGTACGTAAACTTCCCAAGCAACGTTATAGGGTTTTCTTCTGTTTCATCTCTCGGCGCTGCCCTTGGGGGGAGCCACAAGTGATGGGCGACACAGACACTCTGAAAGAAAAAAGGGGAACAAGTCGCGGGCAGCTGAATCCTGTCTCCAAATACCCAAAATAAAATCAATGAGCTTCTTAATTATCGGAAATGCAGAGGACACGGGGCTCGTGTGACTTCTGGAGCACGGTTATTGAAAAGGCACACCTGTGAACAGGTGCATTCCCAGGAAGGGCATAAGGCAGCCCCCTTTGCTACCAGACAGGCAGCCAGGACTCTGTTCAGGGACACCCCCCACCCATCTGTGAAGAGACAACCACAGCCCCGTACCCCTGCAACACGCCTTCCCTCTCTGCGCTCACCTGAAACCCTCCAGTCCCACACCCCCCCAAGCACCCCTAACTCCCCCTCCAGACCTCCTCACACCACCAGCTCCTGGGAACTCAGTTGGGTCCCGCTGGCATTGACTGATGTCCTCTGCCACTTGCACTCTATGATCGTGACCTGTGTCACCATTTTGTCCTTACTCAAGACCCCTTTGGTGCCACTGCTCTTTAATTTTACTTTGTAGGGGGGGAAATCATAGCGTATTCCCCTACTCGTCCAATGTGCACGTCAACTTCTGTTGTGAGAACAACCTGGCATTATTGGAATCAGCTCTGTCGGGTCACGAAAGCAAGGTCGTTTGCATGTTACCCACGAACCAGTTGCTATTGGGGTACACATCTTGCTTCGTGAATCATGAGTGATTTTAATCTCTCGGCATCAAAGTCGAAGGATGACAAAGCCATAAATAGAATAAAGCTTTAGATGGCTTCTGTCTAAACCCAGTCTAAAATAGCTTACGTAGCTTTGAAAAAGTGGGTTACATGAAGGAAGCTTTGTAAGAGGAAACATTCACACTTGTGCCTTAAAAAAATAAGTTGGGGACGGTTGGGTGGCTCAGTGGGTTAAGTAAGCCTCTGCCTTCGGCTCAGGTCATGATCTCAGGGTCCTGAGATCGAGCTCCACATCGGGCTGTCTGCTCAGTGGGAAGCCTGCTTCCCCTTCTCTCTCTCCCTCCTTGTGATGTCTCTCTGTCAAATAAATAAATAAAATCTTACCAGAAAAAGTGATTGATCTTGTCCTGGATAATTGCACAGTCTTCATCTGTGGATTGTCTTATCGTCATCACTAATCACGGGATCATCGTCGGTATATCTTCTGTCATTGTCTTCTGTCGTTGTTGGAGTCTTTTTTGTTTCCTCTGACAATTATTTCATCTAGGTTTCTATTTTTTTATTTGTTATTTATGTGTCATTTATGTTTCGTTTTTAAGATGATTTCATTTATTTTTTTCAAATCTGAGGAAGGAAAATACTGGTCTTTTCTAAGACATCCTTTGTATTTTCCATGAATCCCGTGACCAGCCATGGAGTAGATATCCTCGTCTTAGGAATCCTGACGCACTCTGACAATAGACCAGTTATCCGGAATGGAAACCATCTTAGTCAAAACACCACGCACTGGCTGGGGGATGGTCTTCAACAGCACAGACTTGTTTCTCACTGGTATGGGGGCTGGGGAGTGCAAGAGGAACGTGACCATGTTGGTGGGTTCTGGAGAAGATCTTTTGTGGTAGTCAGAGGGCCACCTCGTCCCTCCGTCCCCACAGGGTGGAAACAGAGAAATCAAACTCTCTCTTGATCTTCTTAGGAAGACACTAACCCCATCATGGGGTCTGCCCTCGTGTCTTCATGGTACTCGGATCCCTCCCAAAAGACTCCACCTTGAAGACCATCCCACTAGGGTTCCCACATAGGAATTTGGGGGACCCATAGACACTCAGTCTGTGACACACGCTATAAACACATAAAACCACCACCATGATTGCCTTTTTAGAAGTGTCACGCCTTGCCCTAACCATTTTGTCGAGAGCCACTCTTGCCCTTTATACTTGTAGAAATAAAACAAAAACAAAACCCAATGGCGACCGGCATTGAAAACCGCCCCCTGAGCGAAGAAGACCAGCTTAGTCCTACAAGCAAGGCTTCATTTATTTTGCAAGACTGGCTGGTCCCAAGTCATGCCTTCTTTATACCTCTGGAGTCCTAAGGAAAACTCAAACTGTTTTTGCAAGAGAGATGCCAGGTGTCCACTTCCCAACTCCCCTATCGTTTAAGAAAACGGTAATATTCTAACCATTTGATTATAACCGACCAGAATGAAGGATCAACAGCCACTCCTTCTTTACCACAGATGCTAGTTATAAAAATATATATATACCCTTGAGCCTCCTTCCACACTTGGGTTGTGGGATCCCGCTTTGCAAACACTCTTCTTGGTGCATGGAGGGTCAACACATGCTGATTACTACTCCGGGATTTTCTGGATGTCCCTCCGTTGTTTCTGGACTCTGGACACAGTGGACTCCTCCGGGAAGGCACTTCCAACTTTACAAGTCTCCCTTTCTCCTCCTTTACCCACTGGGAAAACTTCCCTACCCCCTTGTTGTGAGATCCAACTTTGAAGACCACCGTTATTTTTTTTTAATTTTTAATAACTTTTGTTTATTTTATTATAAACATAGACCACTGTTAATTTTAAGGCAGTCCGCAGGAGCAGGAAAGGTCATCCGCCGAGAGAAAACCGAGTTCCAATTCTAACGATTGGTATTTTAAGTCTGACCCTTAAAAAACGTCTCCTCTCTCTGCGCTTTCTTGCACGCTTGCATGTGTTTTAAGTTCCTTCCAAAAGATGAAAGTTATGTAATTTATGGTTACGCTTGAAAGGGCTATTGATATATTCAAAATCACATCCTGAGTCATGAACATACACGTGATTCCTATTAACAATGGTTTAGATAAGAAAATAATAATAATAATAATAAATTACGCTCTCACCTTCCCATAATCATTTCGAACTCAGCATTATTTTAATTTATTAATTTATTATTTTAATTTATTTTATTTTAATTATTTAACGATTTTATTTATTATTTATTTGACAGAGATCACAAGTAGGCAGAGAGACAGGCAGAGAGAGAGAGGAGGAAGCAGGCTCCCCACTGAGCAAAGAGCCTGATGCGAGGCTCGATCCCAGGACCCTGGGATCATGACCTGAGCCAAAGGCAGAGGCTTTAACCCACTGAGCCAACCAGGTGCCTCTCTATTACTGGTTTAATTATCCTGGTTTGTATCTGTATGACACATGATTCCCACCGGTCTCCGTGCCTTTTAGCATTACTGATTAGTTAAATATGGACTTGATGAACATGGCCTGGACTGGCTGGCTTTGGATGCAGCTATTGTGACTTCTCACTGAAGAAAGGCTCCTTTATGCCTCCCAAGCTCTCCTGTGTTGGAAAATACCTTTCTCTTATCTTTGCACTTGAATGACAGTATTTGCGCCCAAGAAATGTGTGAGATTCTATGATTGGCCCCCGGGTTCTTGGATGCATTGTTACCTTTCCGGCAACTTTCCCACTAATAAAAACGGTGCATCTGTCACTCTCCATCAGAGGACTACGGATCATGTCTCCTGTCCTGAGACAGCGAGCATTTCGGCTCTCACGGATTTTGAAAATTTTTTTTCGTTATCTCATCCGGCTTAGGACTTAGCAATCGAACCCCCAGCTCTTCTCTCTCTCTGCGATTTTCAGGTCTTCTGCTCTCTTGTACTTGGCAATCAACTCTTCGGTGGGTGCGTATTTCGTGTTTTCTTCGTCTCCTACGGCGTTTCAGTTCCTTCTCAGATCCCAGCCATTGTGTCCAGGAGGCTGTATTTCAAAGACACCGTGATATATTTAACTTATTTGTGCCGCCCAAAAGTGAGTTGTAAAATACCAGCTCTCATTCCTGCAGAATTACATTTCCTGCTGATCCTTTTCTCCAGTCTCCTCACCTCTTGCTTATTTGGCGTTCCTTCCTTTCTTCACTCTCCCATTGCTTCTTTCCTTCCTTCCATCCTTGCTTTGTTGAGGGAGCAGAAGGCTCGCTGAAGACAAAGTAGAAGGTGACCCCCTGCAACCTCCACCACCCTCCACTACCCAATCCTGGATGGGATTCTGTGACATTCTTCCAAGAATCTCCCAGCTATGACCATGTCAATACGTGGCTCAAGAGGAGAACAACCTTAGCGTGACCATGGCAGGGTCTGCAGTATCTTGAAGGTCCTCTTTCGCATAGAAAAATTTCTTGGAAAACCTCCCTTTTCCTTACCTCCCCCAACTCTGAAGCATGGAATCAGCCACCCTTTGCCACCCTGGGGCAACAGCTGTTTCTGCCATCAGGTCCGGTCCCCGTGCTTTAATAGATCACCATTTTGCGTCTCAAGAATTCTTTCCTGGTCACCGGCTTCTGGTTCCACCCCACCGAACCTCACTTACATTCTCACTCTCGGCAGCGGGCCCTTCCAGGGATGGGCACATTAGGGAGTCACCAATTTTGGAGGACTCAACTCTGGGGATGGATGGACACGTTCTCCAGAACCACCATGAGAACCCTCAGACAGTAGGGATGAAGTCGTGGGAATGATAAACTCATTCTATGAGAATCCCACCAGGGATCGTGGTGCATTTGATGTAAGTAGGATTGGAAGGTATTT
Organism: Mustela nivalis; assembly: GCF_964662115.1. Taxonomy (NCBI): domain Eukaryota; kingdom Metazoa; phylum Chordata; class Mammalia; order Carnivora; family Mustelidae; genus Mustela; species Mustela nivalis. The sequence goes on from NC_139040.1 coordinate 130,866,596, forward strand.
CCTGCAAAACACAGTAGCTAAGCTGACTAAGAAGTTAAACTTCCCAGGGATTCATTCCTTTAACCCAACAACAACCATGACCAGTGACCACATGAGATTAGCATAGCATAGAATCTACTACGGAAAATGAGAGAAAAAGCACAAAACATTGAATAGAACGTTCAACATTCCTTCTAAGAAGGTGGCACAGAGACTCTCTAGTGGTGATGCGGGGAGGGACCTCTTTAAGAGAACTGGCCAGTGCCCAAGGGTGTGCCCTGCAGGCCTTCCTCATTGTGTTCCCCTCCCTTTTGACTCTTTGCACCCTCTATCAGAGAATGGCACCTCTTGTTCATGATACATTGATCGGGGGTGTGAAATGGTCCTCCAGGTCCTTCCACTGGTCCACCTTCCAGTCATGGCTTTGATGGGGTTCACTCTCCTCTCACCACAGCACCTGTGGGCCTTAGGTCAGATGGAGGAAACTCCACAGCCTCATTCCCTCTCCTGTTGGGGTCTTTCTGGTCAATGCGGGGACATGCTGAATTCAGAAAGATTGTAGATACATTCAGTTCGAGTGATCACACCTTGCACGTTAACCTGTCCCCTTTGTGGCCTTCCTACTTTCAAAGAAGGCATGAATCCTGAAGGAGCATCATATGAGAACAGCACATAAGGAATATCTGTAGGAAATAATGAGGGTGGTGGCACCTTGTTTTATCCTGCAGGGTTGTGCACCTTGCCTACCCATCCATCTCACAATGAGCTTTCCAAGGTGGGGAGTAAGCAAGCTGGGAAATCACGGTACACTACAAATCATGCCCTTGATCCCTGTTGACTCTTCTCAATGGGGACAAAGACCGTGGAGGGCTCTCTCAATCACTCTTGTTTCACACTCTATCTCAGGGTCATGTGTTGAATGACTTTGGGGTGGACAAGGTGGTAAAAAGTTACAAATATATCCTTAACAAAACCATCATAAAACTTTCAGAAAAAGCAGCAGTCATGGGAGGGAAAACGCTGTCCTGTATTTTCATGAAATACAACGACTCCAAAGAGGAACTATTTATTACCACCTGCCCAAAGGCTATTGGGCACTAAAGACAAATCTCTTTTCTGTGATACTCATGCCCTTGTGTTTACTCCTACCATGTATTTCATAGACCAATGGGATGTAGATTCCTGCATGCTAGGTGCCACGGACAATAATAGTTCATAAAGCATTTGCAAACCGTGTTCCAATGAGTTGTTCAACATGGTCTCACCTCCTCACTTCTCATTTTCTCTGAAGTCCTGCCTTACTCTATGAATAAGTAAAATCTATCCCCGTTTACATAAAGCAATGGGAAAATCCCCACTCGTTCTATTTCGAGGTAGAGTCCTAGGAAGTTTTGCATTGGAATGACCAATTGTCATTTTCCAAAATGGCAGCATGCGTGTGCATAAGCATACACACATCATGGTGATGTGTCATTCATGGTTCATAATGGAAAAACTACTCCAGAGGAAAACCTAACACTTGCTGATCTTGGGAGCTAGGGTTCTCCTAGTGGAAGATGGAACCCAAACGAGAGAAGATGAGAGCCCAGTGGAATAGCTTGCCATTGAATTATCCTTGTGAACTGATGATTTTTAGAATGGGTACATGCCAGGTAGATGTGCCTTTACATGCATGTGCATATAACCTTGACCCTTGAACAACATGGGTGATCAGCAGTGTCAGCTTTCATGCAGTCAAAAACGTGAATTTTTGTCACTTTGGACTCCCCCCAGAACTTGATTACTAACAGCCTTTTGTTGATTGAAAGCGTCGCCAATAACTAAACAGTCAGCGAGCATATTTATATCATATACTGTGTTCTTATGCTAAAGTAAGATAGAGAAAATAAAATGTGATTAAGAACTTCATAACAAAGGGCACCTGGGTGGCTCAGTTGTTAAGTGTTTGCCTTTGGCTCAGGTCATGATCCCAGGGTCCTGGGATTGATCCCTGCACAGGGCTTCCTGTTCCTTGGGAAGCCTGCCTCTCTCTCTCCCACTCCCCCAGCTTGTGCTCCCTCTCTCGCTGTGTGTCTCTCTCTCTGTCAAATAAAATTAATAAAATCTTTAAAAAATAAAAAAAAGAAAATCATAATGAAGAGAAAACACATTTATAGGAATTTACTGTATTTATAGAGAAAAAAAAATTCTCCAGCTGAAAATCCACTATGGACACACACTCAAACCCATATCGTTCAGGGGTCAACTCTCTTATAATTGTGTGTGTGGGTAAGCCCAGGAATGTGCATATTTATACATACATACATATATTTCATGTTCCATACTCTGAAATAGCCAAGAAACAGGCACCCGGTAGCAATGAGGACATACTGCATCCAGGCATTAGTTCCTAACATCAATCTTCTATAAAAGTGCCAAGTTTTATAGATACAGCTGATTTCAGTATTGGGATGGGTAGATAGAAGATAAACCTGCAATCTCTTCAAAAGTAAAAAAAGTAACAGGGGTGCCTGGGTGGTTCAGTTGGTTAAGCAGCTGCCTTCAGCTCAGGTCATGATTCTGGAGTCCCGGGATCGAGTCCCACATCGGGCTCCCAGCTCTGTCGACAGTCTGCTTCTCCCTCTGAACTTCTCCTTCTCATGCTCACTCTCTCTCTCAAATAAATAAAATCTTAAAAAAAAAAAAAAAGTAAGAAACAGCTCAAAAACATTAGAATAATTGGGGGCACCTGGGTGGCTCAGTTGATTCCACATCCAACTCTTGATTTTGGCTCAGGTCATGATATCAGGGTCATATGATCGATCCCTGAATCTGGCTTCATGCTCAGTGGAGAGCCTACTTGGGATTCTTTCTCTCTCTACTCCTTCCTCCTCTCTCTCTCTCAAAGAAATAAATAAAGCTTTAAAAATATATATATGTTAAAGGAATTTATCAGAAGGGCATAGGAGATTTAATAAAGAAGCTCCCATTCTTGGAAAACTCAAGCACCAAATAAATTAAGTTCAGGAATAGATTATAAACATTTGAAAAAAAATGGCAATGCATGTGTCCATAATGAACATAAATATGTGTATATATCTGAATATACGGTTTGTGTGTATCTATATGAATAGCTATATATGAAAAAAGGACTCTTCTTTATAACAAATTCCAGGTCCTGACTGGTAGATATGGAGCAAATTCTGTAGTTGGAGAAATGTGGATACATATTGCAAAATGGCACACACACACACATAAATACATATATGCATGTGTCTGTGTGTTCCATTTTGAAACCATCATTGTACAGATTGGACTGGGCAGGAACTATGAAATCTTGCTAAACGTCGGGACAATTCTGAAGAGAAACAGAGTATCTATATGGTTCTAAGTATCTCCCTTCTGGCCTGCCTAGCTAGCTCAGTTGGTAGAGCATGAACCCTTGATCTCAGGTTCTTTAGTTCAAGCCCCACATTGAACGTAGACTTTACTTTAAAAATAAATAATAATAATAATAATAATAATAATAATAATAATAAAATACAGTAAAGTACCTCCATTCCAAGAGTTTGACTTACTGAGCAAAATGTATGTCGGTGATGGATGGCTGACGTTCTTCCAGATGTGCTGCTCTGGGAAGGATAGCATATCATCTGGGTAGGTCCCTAAGTGCAAAGACACAACCTGAGATTACTTAAGAGGAGGCCAGAAGAAAAGAAGGAAGCTACCAATGAGGGTATAAAAAGCACAATATCATTTCCACTTGCATCAAATGTTAGGAACAATTTGGTGAGGTACTTATACAAAATCAATGCGAGATCTATGTTTGGAAAACACACATGCCCCCAACACACTGATGAGAGAAGTTAATATGTGTGTAGAGACATTGACTTGTGCTGTGGATAGGACCGGCCAAAGGAGGTAATCAGAGACACCTGTCAGCAATGAAGTCAGATATTTGGGATCCTCATTGTTCTTCATTCTTTTCCCAATGGAGGCCATTTCCATCTTCTGCAATTGCATGAAATGTCTCATGTCTTGTGGTCACAAGTGCATTTCCCGTCCCTCCTTCAGGCTGCAATGGGCACTTGACACCCTCTTTGCCACATTTCCCTGCTCAGCTGACATCAAGTCCCAGGTGAGCAGAGCACACCTGTTTCTCAGGGCTGCACTGGGAGTGGGAGTGTGGTGTCCCTGTGACTTGCATTGTCATATATGTTGACGGCAACATAGGCAAGGAAATGAGGAAATGCCTATGCAGGTTATCTTAGGAGGTGATCCGGGCCCCCAACCCATTATGAGACAGGAATGTTACAGAGATCGGGTGACGTCTCACTCAGATAGATGGTCCTGTTTGGAAAGACGTTTACATGGAGGCTCGAGGGATGGAGAGAAGGCACCGTTTTCAAGATGGAGCAAGAACTGTTGAAAGGGGACATGCTTCGTGCAAGGGCTCTGCTGAGCTGCCCAGCTGGGCTGGTTCCAGAAAAAGAAATACACTGAACCTGGCTATTGCCTGATGCAGAAAGCATGGAAGCAAAAGCGCTATGGGATAAAACGAGAACCAGGAAAATCATGCAGGACCAGAAAGGTCGTGACTCAGTATTTACGCGTCTCATCAGAGAAATGAGAAGACTTTGACGCACGGCCTACTGGGAGACCAGTAGTCTGATGCGCATTCTCACCACCTCTTCCGACTTGGAGAGGCGGTGTTCATCATTCCCTTAAAGAAAGCAGTATTGCTTAGGTTAACGCTATTCCTTCTAAGTTATCATTATCCTGTGTTAGGTCCACCCCTCCCGGGGTAGACATAAGTCTGAATGTGCTCAGAGGGAACAATATTTTAAACAGTATTTAAAAGCATATGGTGACAGGTTCATGGCTTAATATTGATGCCTTGAAACATCAACATCTACTAGAGGAACTGGTACACGTGTGCTTAGTAAAATAACTGCATTTAATAGAGCATTAAGCTTATAAGCTGTGTGTAGTGATGGCTTAAATTCTATTTGATGTTGGGCATGATCGTTATACTATGCTCTTTATGTCTTAGTTCTGGATAATGCAGATTGTTTGATTTATGTTACATTTCAGCATTTTCTTTGTTATCAATCATCCCAATGAAACTTGGCCTTTGGGTGCCTGGGTGGTTCAGTGGGTTAAGCCTCTGCCTTTGACTCAGGTCATGATCTCAGGATCCTGGGATCGAGTCCTACATCAGGCTCTCTGCTCAGAGGGGAGCCTGCTTCCTTTTCTCTCTCTCTGCCTGCCTCTCTGCCTACTTGTGATCACTCTCTCTGTCAAATAAATAAATTTAAAAATAAAAAAAAGAAAAAAAAAAGCATATGATGACAATTACTCACAACGATACAGTTATTGAAGTTAATAAAGTACAAACGTGCAACAGAGTAACACTAAAGGCAGAAGTCGACAATGATTTCAGTAACAAATGATCCGTATGTGAAACACACCACGCAGAATTTAGCTATAGAAAAACACAGCAGGAGCACCGGGATGGCTCAGTTGGCTAAATGTCTGACTTCGGGCTTTGACTCAGGTCCTGATCTCAGGGTCGTGACATTGAGCCCTGTGTCAGGCTCTGTGCTCAGTGAGGAGTCTACTTCTCTTCCTCCCTCTCCTTCTGCCTCTCCCCCTGCTTGTGCTCTCTCTGTTTCAAATAAATAAATAAAATGTTAAAAAAAAAAAAAGAAAGAAATAGGTGTGGCTAGAAGTAAAACTTAAAAAAAAAGAAGAAGAAGGCAAGAAAGAAAATCATAGCAATGATCTCTACAATAGCTGGACCTTCATAGAAAGAGAACTCATTCCTCCATGCTTCTATAGATATTGGATGGTTCAAACTATTTATCTATCATTTCTAACTTAAAAGCAAATTCAGTGAGGGGCTGGGTTTGATAACTAAACAAATATCTCCCGAAAGACAAGTTTAAAAAAATTTTTAAAAAGCCATAATTCATCGTCATTTGGGGAAGGGAGATGCTACATCCATGGTTATCAGCCACTCTCCTTGTGTGTTCTACCTGAGAACCCACATTCCCAATATGTTAATTCACAAGAAAATCTCCACACGTCAAGCAACTACTGGGTTTCCCTCGTAGACAAACAAAAAGATGGGTCAGGGTTGGGAGAGGAGTGTGGTAATTAAAAGAACTGTGGAAACGTTTATAGAGAAACATTTCAGAATCAAAGGCACTTTGTGGGGCTTCCTGGGTGTTTACACATGTTTCATTTATGAAACCAAACCAGCATCCACTCTAATTTCTAGAGCAAAGTGAGTACAATTTGGGAAAAGAAAGAAAGAAAGAAAGAAAGAAAGAAAGAAAGAAAGAAAGAAAGAAAGAAAGAAAGAAAGAAAGAAAGAAAATAAGAAAGAAAGAAAGAAAGGGAGAAAGAAAGAAAAAGAAATAAAGACAGAGAGAGAGAAAGAAAATGTGTGGAAAAGAAGTCTGATGAGATGCTGAGAAGGTTCACCCCTGATTCAGAAAGAGCTGCTGGAGGCCTTCATGTTTCAATTCTTCAATCATGGACCTAACTGTAAAGACCTATTTAGCCAGAGTGCTTCCATCCAGTTAAACAATAACCTTGTTGTTTAACCCTTAAATTGTCCCTGCTTCCCTTCCCCCAGGGGACTTGCGTAAAAACAAGTCCTGGAAACCAGCGCCAGGTAACAAAGCCCAAATACAAGGGTGGGTCATGCCAGGTCAGGTGGAGACATCCGGTCAATGTGGGAATGCATACTGTCTCCCTAGTTACCAAGGAGTGTGGGCCTCACCCTCTGGGCACATTTTGGGCACCAATTCTGACCAAGGTGATAGGCTGGTTCAAATATCTACTAGGGTAAATTGTAGTCCAATTGGTCACTTATGTGTGACCTAGCATGACTGTGCAGCTTTTTCTGTGTGTTACAATCTCATTGGCCACCTGTGCGTAGCCAGGCCCAATTGCATGGCCTTTGCCCTTAAAAGCTAGTCTGTGAAGCAGAGAGGGGTCACCCTCTCTGTAAGAAGCACGGCCCCAAATGTTCAGTTTGATTCTTGATGTGCGGTGTGGAATAAAGCTTTGCTTGACCTTTGCTTTGTATCAGTCACGCTCCTTTAATCATGGACCCATTATTGGGGGACCTAACACTAACCACATTTGTTCTTAAAACCACACCACAGATAAGACCAAATCCTCTCCGCCCAATGAGAAAAGTAGCCAAACTGAAGCCCATAGCCTCTGTTCCATTCATGTTCTTCCTAAAGTCTGCCAAGGAAAGGCCCAAGATATTTCCTGTGGGAAAGAAGAGGTAAGGAATGGAAGACCCCATTTGTGAAAGGTCATTTGAAGGTTTGCATACAGTAATGCGTCAAAGCAACACAAGGGTGTGTTCACCCATTTTAGTTGTGCTGTGTGTTTCCAGACACTGCTAGCTCTGTTGCATGGCTCCTTCCTCAGCAAAGTTCACACGATCTCCAGTGCTCATGGAGACATGTTTCCCAATGGAAACCTCTTGGCTCAGTGTCCTTTCCCATGGAGGGACACCTTGGAAAACTGGATGCTCCACAAACAAGCACAGAACTCTTTCCATTCCTGCAGTAAATGTGAATTATGGATGCACCGTTGGGCAGAGACCATCATCTAACTTCATTAAATAAAAATAACTTTTTTGGGTGGGGGAAGAGATGCCCCTCCAAGTAAGACCCAGACCAGTAACAGCATCAACTCTTAGTTGAAGCCTGATCTGAACATCACCTCTTTTCTACCTCACACATGGAGATGTTCATTATAATTTTTCCACTCTCTGAAGATGGCGTACAGTAAGACAGCCTGCTTTCTCGAGGAGTACTGAGCCATGTGCGGTGGCAATGTAGACCTGTTGTGCTTTGGTGGTTTGGTTATCTCCAGTGTTAACAATGGCTGCACAGACACCTGCCTGTGTCGCTTCCTCTCTCTGGAAATGCTGATGACATCCCCTCTGAGTTCTCTAACGACTCTTCTTTGCTGATTGTGAATATCTAGTCTTTGTTCACCTGCAAATGCATCTTAATAAGTTGTTTGTAGATGTCTCTTGGAGACAGCAAGTGACCCGAACACCCTGGTGTGTTGGTGACTTCCTGCAGCGTTCCCCCAGACACGCTTCCCTTCTCCACTTGTGCTCACAGATGCGTTCATAATCCCTTTCACCTTCAGCTGTCACTTCTGATTATTCTCAGAATTCGCAGTCTGATCTATTAGTGGCTAGATGCACTAGGATTCTGAAGATGGAACACCAGCATGAAAATACCGTCAGAAGCCTCAATACTTTGCTCACTCTGTGTTTATTAAGAGCACCTACAGGCAGCGTCGTGCTGAAAAGTATCTGTTTACACAGATTTTAAAACAACAGATATGTGCAACCCCACAGTTTTCTATGTTGAGATGAAAAAGGCATGTTTCATAGGATTCAGGATTTTGAAACATCAAAAGTGTCTCTGTTACAGAGCATGCAATTAAAAATATTGAGTTTAACAAAATCGGTATTGTAGGATCAAAATACTCATTCATGTTGCACATTAAAACCTCATTGTTTTTACACATTAAAATGTAACCCTGGGGGGCGCCTGGGTGGCTCAGTGGGTTAAGCCGCTGCCTTCGGCTCAGGTCATGATCTCAGGGTCCTGGGATCGAGTCCCGCATCGGGCTCTCTGCTCAGCAGGAAGCCTGCTTCCTCCTCCTCTCTCTCTCTGCCTATCTCTCTGCCTACTTGTGATCTCTCTCTGTCAAATAAATAAATAAAATCTTTAAAAAAAAAAATGTAACCCTGGGACACCTGGGTGGCTCAGTTGGTTAAGCAGCTGCCTTCGGCTCAGGTCATGATCCCAGAGTCCTGGGATCAAGTCCCACATTGGGCTCCTTTCTCCACAGAGAGCCTGTTTCTCCCTCTGACTCTGCCTGCCACTCTGTCTGCCTGTGCCCGCTCTCTCCCTCTCTCTCTCTGACAAATAAATGAATAAAATCTTTAAAAAAAAATAAAATGAAATAAAATGTAACCCTAATTTAAAAAGAAACACAAGTGCCTATGACAGATTCAAATTTATTAACATTTTGATGGTAATAATAGTAAATTACATAAGAATACTAAAAGTTGTACTCACGAATAAAACACTTATTGTAGTTTTGTTTATAGAAAATGAACAGAGTATTTAAATTAATACGTTATGCTGAATTTAGTGTTTTGTTCTTTCTTTTTTTTTTTTTTTTTTTTTTTTAGATTTTATTTATTCATTTGGCAAAGAAAGAGACAGTGAGAGAGGGAACACAAGCAGGGGGAGTGGAAAAGGAAGACAGCTTCCCACTGAGCAGGAAGCCCAATGCAGGGTTTGATCCCTGGAACCTGGGATCATGACCTGAGCTGAAGGCAGATGCTTAATGACTGAGTCACGTGGGTGCCACTAGTGTTTTGTTCTATAAAAGGATGTTATATTTTATGAGCAGCATGAGCTTACAAAATGTATCATGAATGGATTGGATTGATAAATAGATGATAGGTAGATACATTGATAAATGGGTAGATGATAGATAGATACATATATATATATATAGTTAGCTAGATGAAACATGGGCATAGGTAGACAGTAAGATGATAGATACTAGATAGATAATGGATGGATGGATGGATGGATGGATGGATGGATGGATGTTTGGGTGGATGAATGGATGGATGGATGGATAGATACGTGGATGGATGGAAGGATGGATGGATGGATGGATGGATGGATGGATGGATAATGGATAAACAGATCAATGATAGATACATATAGGTAGATAGACACATGAATAGATTTTTTTTTAAAAGATTTTATTTGACAGAGAGAGAGAGAGAGACAGTGAGAGAGAGAACGCAAGCAGTGTGAAGCAGCAGAAGGAGAAGCAGGCCTTCTGCAGAGCAGGGAGGTGAATGTGGAACTGGATCTCAGGATGCTGGGATAATGACCTGAGCCGAAGGCAGATGCTTAACAACAGAGCCATCCAGGCACTCCTAGATATTTTTTTCCATTAAAGAAATTCCTAAGCTTAAGTAAAATACTGATACAGATGTATACAAAAGAATGTGGTTTGAATTTTTCTTGAGATTGCTGTGTTTCACACAATTGCAAAAAAAAAAATGAAGTACAAACTTCCTGCCCATAGTGTTCTCACCCTTTGCATTATTCATTAAAAAGTAGAGAAAGTGCATATAAGCAGGTTAAGGAAACTCTCCCCCAAGGGCTACCCCTTTGTGCAATTTGGTTCTAATTAGTGTTGTTTGTCCTCAAGCACCTACACTCCCTTTCTCTGTTTCCTTCTGCCTCTTGAGACTTGGTCTCCTACTGTAGTTGGTTTTCCAAGATCTGTCTGACCCATGAAGAAACCCCTGCTGTCACTGTCATTCCTCATGCTGATACCTGGAATCAGAACTGCCCTATTTACTGAGCAGATGATCTTCTTGAACAAAATCAGATCCTTGTTAATATTAGTGATGACGTTCCCTGCTGCAGGTCAGTGAGAGCCTCAGAAGAGATGGGGAAGCTGAGGCCGGTCCGTGCAGCATAATTTTGTCCCACTCCCAAATATTTGAAAGAAGAAATACACTATCCCAGGCCCTCCCCCCTGCAACCTCGTGCCCTCAGACCAAAAATGAGTCCAATAGATAAGAAAATGGGAGAATCTGGCAAAACAGTCCTTACACTTGCCACCCACCTCACACAAACCAATGAAGGTTGCATGCCCCGTGTCCAGGGTTGGAACAAAGTTTTGAAACTGACTCCCTGTACTTCCACTTCATTAAATACCATCATAAACTTATTTCCAATCACCATGCCATTTACTTAACATTTACCTATTTTCAAAACCTCAACTGGACCCTCTCACTTCTGCTTCAGGTCACTAGCTGAAGCAGGTAAAAATATACCACACCCTGGTAAACTTGAATTCCCAGCAAACACTAAATACACACACACACACACACACACACATATCCCTCTTTTCTATCTGGGAACAGGTAAATGCAGAATTGCGTTAGTCAGGCCTGCAGGTGAGTACAGGCAGGCACATGGTTGACCAGAAGGATGATTTCTTAACTTTCCTTGGGGCTATTGAAACCATACCTGAAGGGACACTTGACTTCAAAACTTGGGAGTTTTATACCTCATTTCAGGTGCTGAAGGGGGATCAGAAGACGCCCAGTTTGTGTGCCTTGTGGTTCCAGTGATGGTCTTTGCATTCCTGCTAAGCTCTTCCCCAGCACAGCCCAGAGGGGCAGGCTGGCTACCTGCTGAAATTTATGGCCATTCCTTCTCCCATCTGTGATATTTGTTGTCTCCCATCCTGGGACTCCTTCTGTCTTGGGAACCAGAGCGTCTCCTTAGAGAACAAGAACATTGAGGGTTTTTTGTTTGTTTGTTTGTTTGTTTAAGATTTCTTATTTATTCATTTGAGAGAGAGAGCCAAAAAGAGCACAAGCACGGGGGAGAATCAAACAGAGAGGGAAAAACAGACTCCCTGCTCAGAAGGGTGCTTGTTGAGGGGTTCAATCCCAGGACCCCGGGATCTTGACCCAAGCCGAAGGCAAACACTTAACTGACTGAGTCACGCAGACACGCCAACAAGAGCCTTTTGTGCAGATAAATTACATGTTATATTAGAAATAAATAAATAAATAAAATAGCAGGGATACCTGAATGGCTTAATTGGTTAAGCAACTGCCTTTGGATCAGGTCATGATCCCAGGGTCTAGGGATCAAGTCCTGAGTCGGGTGACTGCTCAGCAGAGAGCCTGCTCCTCCCTCTGCCTGCTCTCCCCCTGTTTGTGCACTCTCTCTCATATTAAATAAATAAATAAAATCTTTTTTTTTTAAAAGAAAAAGAAAAAATTACAATTTATTCTGATACATGAAGTCAGTTTACACATAGTGCTATAGTTTGTATAATTGGTTTGTATAATTGGCTTTTTGCTGCTAAAATATATATTTTATGCGGTTGAACATTGTTTCCCTTCATACGAACATAATTTCTTCATCTCTCTCCACGTACATAAAAAATATAAAAGTATTAATACATATATATACAGATGTGTTTTAGTGCTTTGATTATATACATGTATATATTATTCACATAAAATTGCCATATTTTAAGTTAAAAAATCATTAGGCACTATCAGTATCAGCAAACTTATGCTTATATGGTATAAAATGCTGCATGTGTATATGTCCACATTCACATGTATCTATCTATCCATCTATCCACTCATTCATCCATCCACCCATCCATCCATCCATCTATCCATCCATCCATCCATCCATCCAACCATCCATCCATCTATTCATCCATCCATCCAACCATCTACCCATCATCCATCATCCATACATCTATCCATCCTTCATTGACCTACTCATTCATCATCTATCCATCCATCCATTCATCCACCCATTCATCCTTCCATTCATCTGCCTAATCATAATCATCCATCCATCCAACCATCTATCTATCTCATCTGTGTACTTCCCTATACCTTCCTATCCGTCTCCCCATGTGTAGACTCCAAGGACCATTCTTAATAACAGCGTGTTAGATTCCATCCCACAATCTGTATTGCAGAGAAACTACCTCAGACAAGTGACAAAACATCTTCTTTGCCTTCTCTTTAGCCACTGTGAGAATAATTCATTCATTCATTCATTCATTCGCTGCTTATTTTTCAGTGTTGCTGAGCACCTAATGTTTTCCAGATCATATAGATGGTGTTGAGGATACAGAACCCATCACTTATACTTAGAGACCTCACAGGCTAGAAGATACTGAGAAAAAAGTGTCAAATCCTCCCATATGTGGTTTGGTATAAGTTTGGGATTGACATTCTAGAAACAGCAAGAAGGATGGGCTCTATTGTTTAGTCAGAATGGCAGATGACCTCTTGACTCCTGAAATTTTGTGTTTGCTCAGAAGACTTGAATGGACACATTTGGTTAAGGAGACCTACTACTTTGACTTTAAGAGAAGAAGGAAACTAGAAGAGAGGAAGAGGAAGGAAGGAGGAAGACAGAGAAAAGGAATAGGAAGTTCATATGAAAGGCAAACAGAGATTTATACCAATATCCTGTAAAATATTCAAACTTTTGTCTTATGTTAACCAAATAACTAGCTTTTTTTTTTGAAAGATTTTATTTATTTATTTGACAGAGAGAGAGATCACAAGTAAGCAGAGAGGCAGGCAGAGAGAGAGGAGGAAGCAGGTTCCCTGCTGAGTAGAGAGCCTGATGCGTGGCTTGATCTCAGGACCCTGAGATCATGACCTGAGCCAAAGGCAGAGGCTTAACACACTGAGCCACCCAGGTGCCCCAAATAACTAGCTTCTTAATCACTCTTGATCTCTGTTTGCCCCTCTAACTCATAAGATGGCTATTTTATCCATAACGAATCTTGAGTGGGTCATACACAAGACTGAAGGTAACTCAACTTTCTGTATTGGAAATTATTCTATTGAATTATGTAGCCTTGTTTAATAATCTGATATTCTCAGAATCAGGTCCCCTTTGCTGGAATTCATTTTGCATGTTCTTTCAAAATGGTTTTCATGCACTGTAAGTCTTAATACATAAATAAGGGACTTGGGCTGTAACAAAAACATATATTTGGCACCAAAGAATATTCTGTCCAAATTGAATGCTATGTATTCTTCCCTCAAGAATACATTGAAAAGAATGAGTAGGTGCCCCATGTGTAGATGTGTGTTTCTGTGACACGGCAAAGGGCCCAATTGGTAGAGAATCGTATGTTTTGCTAAACCACCTGCTAGTGTACAGCCAAAAAGAGAGAGAGAGAGAGGAAAGAGAGAAAGAAAGTTTGCATACCAGTCTTCACACTGTTTCACACTGTTTCCTATTTGGTATTCATGGAAATGACGCTCAGAAATCCTAGCACTTAAAAGACCCAGGGGTTCTCTCTTGATCCTCAGGATAATTTTTTTTTTCTCTTTCTTCAACTTTAAATTGCATGGAAACTCATCCAACGCCTGCATAAAATCCACTCTGCTCTGAATTTAGTTCAGAAAGATCGTTCTGATATTCATGTTGTAGTTCATTTACTTGATATGTAGCTCATGTTAATGAAAGTGTTTCTGAAAGGCTCTCAGCACTTCTCCCCTTGATGTCTAAAATTTTCAGAATTATAACATTTATTCCTTGAATATATTTTGGAGATGAATGGATAGAAGAGAGATGTTTCCTTTAAAGCGGGGGAAGAATGTCCATGGGAAAAAAAAAAATGTTCCTTTCTAAATGCTTAAAACAGCTAAACATCTTATTGAATATATATGTATTCAACTACAGTTGACTATATATACAGCTAAATATATATATTATATATATACATATATATGTGTGTATATATATAATTTCCACCTAAAATATTTGAAAATATTAAAGAAAATATATAAGGTAATGTGTAAAATAACAGTTGGCTAAGAAATGTCAAAGTGTGGGGTGTCTGGGTGACTCAGTGGGTTAAAGCCTCTGCCATTGGCTCTGGTCATGATCCTGGGGTCCTGGGATCGAGTCCCGCATCGGTCTCTCTGCTCATCAGGGAACCTGCTTCCTCCTCTCTCTCTGCCTGACTCCCTGTCTACTTGTGATCTTTGTCTGTCAAGTAAATAAATAAAATCTTTAAAAAAAAAATGTCAAAGTGTGATGACCATGAATGAATTCACATTTTGAAGTGAATTATTCTGCACATTATGTTCCTTCTCAATTTGGTTCTTTCTTACCTTACCTATGTTTCTTTCAAGTAAAATGCTGTGTTCCAGCCATTTTTGGAAAAGTTGCTGTTTTACCAAACCAAACCTAGAAATTTAAAATTTCTGGGTAGTAAATGAAGAAAATATTATCTATCAGGCTCATTCCCATCAAAAAGGACTATATAAATATGTATATACATATGTGTACAAGTGCATAAATAAATACACTATAAGTACACATATATTTAAAGGGAGTTTTAAAATCACAAGTATATATGCACATGCAAGTTATTATGATTCTTTGTTTTAATTTAAAATAAATCTCAATCATGGCATTTCTTATTATAGGCCAATGTTTCTATTTTGAATAATATTCCTTTCTATGCAGAGACAGGAAGCACAAATCACGTTTACGTACAAAGAAACACAGTTTTCTTTCACTTAAAATGGATATATTTCATTTACCAGGCAGCACCTAAGACAACTTTTGGAAATAGGAGACCTTATTTGTATCTGTACAATATGAAGCTGTTTGGTGGAGAAGAAACTACAATACCAGGTTATATAAACAGGTTAGGAAGCTGATTAGTAGTTTGTTTGTTTGTTTGTTTGTTTTAAGACTTTATTATTTTTTTGAGGCAGACAACATCAGCAGGGGGAGGGACAGAGAGAGAGGTAGACTTGCTGCTGAGCAGGGAGCCCAAAGATGTGGGGCTCAATCCCAGGACCCTGGGATCATGACCCAAGCCGAAGGCAAAGGCTTTAACCCACTGAGCCACTCAGGACCCCCAAAATGTTGCAGTTAGTCTTAAACTAACCTATACATTTGTGGAAAATATTTGCTAATTTTAGCATTTCCAAACTTTTTCTGTAATGCAGTAGAGAAAAAAAATATCATCTTGGTGAGCTATGCGGTTTCTGTCTCCACTACTCAACTCTGCTTCTGTAGCATGACATTAGCCACAAAAAAACCATAAATTGAATGGACATCACTGTGTCTCGATAAAACTTTATTTACAAAAACAGTTGGTCAACTCGTGGGCCATAGTTTTGCAGCCCCTCTTCCAGATTGATACAGTCCAGGTGCTATATCCTACAGACTTATTGTTAAGACTATATCGACTTCACTACCCTTTCTTCTAGGCAGTCATTGTGCAGAAATAATGCAAATAATTTCATAGTGAGATTCGGGACCCTCTGGAATAATTGATTCATTCTAAAGTTAGATAATTCTTATAGATAAACAGACTCCCTCAGAATCATTTCTTGGTCAGAGGGGTAAACCTTCTTGCTTATCACATCAAGTCTATGCAAGACTCCATCCAGAGCCTTAAAGAGCATTCCAACTCCAACCTGTTATGCACTAAGCCTATCTCAGTTCAATCTGACACCCACATCAAACGGCCATCTTACAGCCCTTCAAGTGAGACCTCTAAATGCTATCAATAACTTCCCTTTAACTCCTCCTTTTAAAATATCCCTATCTTTTTTTTCTTAAGATTTTATTTTTACGTACACCCAACATGAAGCTCAAACTCACAACCCTGAGATCAAGACTCACATACTCGACCAACCAAACCAGCCAGGTGGCCCCTGAGCATCCTTCTTGAGGACTAGATGTTAACAGGGTGAAAAATACATTTGTTCCAAATAAGATGTCCTAGTTTTCAAACTTTTCTATAGATCTAGGGAGACAGCCAGTCTTCCCCTTTAGGGAAAAGAAAAATCAGAAAAGCTGACATGTATTCAAATCCCTGCTTTCTGAAAAAACATTTGATTTACTGCTTGTTTCAAATGTGAAGAATGGAAGGCTTCTTTGGGGTTCTTCTTGCAATCCTCAGAGTTGGATTTGGTATGAATAGCCTTTTTTTTTGAGTGCTTATTGAGTGGAAAAAGAAGTTCGCATTTTTTCCTCACCCCAATTCCTTTAAGGAATATTTACATGTATACTACTGAGACATAGACTAGCAGAGGTTGGTACCCTAGGACGTCATCCAGCCCACCATTGGTGTTTGTAAATAAAGTTTTATTGGAACACAGACTCACCCATTTGTTGACATATTATCTATCGCTGTTTCCATGCTTCAAGCACAGAGCTGATAGTCATGACAGAGATGAGTGGCCTGAAAAATCACAAATATTTTCTGTCTGGCCCTTCACAGGGGAAAAAAATAAAAAAGTAGGTGACACCTGGCCTACAGAAGTTGTCTTGCTTCCCCAAGTCCAGAGGACACCTAAGAAGTTCCTGATTCATAGTGATGTCCACTGATTAAAAAGTTCTATCCCGTTCCCATGTTCTTAACAACATCTAAGGGATGAGCTGTAGAGTAGTACATTTTTAGCACCCTATTAAAATGGTCTTGTTTGACAACTTCCAATGTGGGGAACCATTTTGTTATCAAAAGTTTTTAAAATGTGTCTCTAATTTGTTATCTTCTGGTATAGAAAGAGCTGTATCCTACTTCCACAAATGATAATTACTTTTTTTTTCTTTCAATGATGTTATTTTTAAGTAATTTCTACACCCAATGTGGGGCTCAAAGTCACAATCCCAAGATTAAGAGTCGCGGCAGGCTCTACCGACTGAGTCAGCCAGGTGCTTTTACAATCACATTTTGGGTTTTTTGGTTGTTTCTTTCTTTCTTTTTTCTTTAGGTCAACATTTTCCTAAAGATATGCTGACATTCCGTGTGTACAGGAAATGAATGATAGTCAAATGTCTTTCATGCCAACCACTTCTCATCAGCTTCACCCTGGAAATAAAGACAGATTTTAAACTAATATTGATTCACCCATTCCATTCCAGGTGTTCTTTGGAATTCCCAGATAGGCAAAAATAGTACTTAAACCATAAAGGATATTTACCTCCCTGAAAATAAAAAGTATACGTACAGCTGTTTATTTTTTTAAAGATTTTATTTATTCATTTGACAGAGAGAGATCACAAGTAGTCAGGCAGGCAGAGAGAGAGGAGGAAGCAGGCTCCCCGCTGAGCAGAGAGCCCGATGTGGGGTTCGATCCCAGGACCCTGAGACCATGACCTGAGCCGAAGGCAGAGGCTTAACCCACTGAGCCACCCAGGCACCCCCATGTACCCTGGTTTAAAAAGAAAACAGAATGTGAGATTTTTACCTCCTTCTCTGCTTCCCATCCCACAACACCTAAATGAATAATCCTATTGTACAATGTATACTTTTGTATATCTGTCTCTATTTCTCTGAAACTCATTTTAAAAAAAAAATCCACATGCATTTTTAGAAATCTTACTTGTTTTTCTTTTTAAATTAAACTCCAAGTCCAACATAAGACTCAAACATAGAACCCCAAGATCAAGAGTCACGTGCTTTAATGACTGAGCCTCTGGGCACCCTAATCCTATATAGTTTTAACTGCAAAGCTAATGTTTTTCAAGATTTATTTGTTTATTTGACAGAAAGAAGAGGGGAGGAGAAAAGGGAGAAGGAGAGTTTCAAGCAGACTGTCCACTGAGCATGGAGCTCAATGTGGGGCTCAATGTCATGACCCTGAGGTCATGACCTGAGCTGAAATCAAGAGTTGGACGCTCAGTGGGCTGAACGACCCAGCTGCCCTTGAAGAACACATAAATTATCTCCATATAATAGTTACTTAAAAAAGAAAAATTTCTGAAGACGTGTCTTGTACCATGTACTCAAATATACTGACTCATCCACGAATTGAAACATTATAATAATGATTTATTAGTGAACAGATTAAAATAATAAAACTTTAAAAGTACAAAGATAACTACTCTCAAGGTAGGTCCTCTGTTAATAGAACACAATAAGTTAGAGATTTATTTGCAAATTAGGTTTTTTGGTCACAGATTACTTTGTATTAATCGAGTCTCTTTGATACTTCTGTTTGCTGGTATCTAGAAATGGTGGAATTTCTTTGGAAGCCAGTGTGGATCCTGCTGTGAAGCTAATTGCAGCTTCTACCCTAAACAAGGGTCATTAAAGACACAATCTTGTTTTAAATATCCTCAAAATTCCCCTTAAGGAACAGATTCCTATTTTCTGCTCAGCAACAGATTCCAGCTCTTCAAACAGCTTTTGACATGGGCAGCAACACTCTGATTTTATCTCTTCTAAATTTATCTTATTCCCCTTTTTTTAAAGTTCCTGGACTATTTGGTGCTTTTTTTTTTTCATGATTCAACCATCAAGTATTTGCTTGAATAGGGTATGACGTAGGTCATTGGTAATTCAGAAATAAACCTATCAGCGAATTCCCCTACAGTCGTCTCCAAGTTGATTCCAAAGTGATAAAGAAAATATGTGTCGTACAAAATTCAGGTGGACAGAAAGAAGAAACATTCATCTGCAAGCTAGCTAACCACCACTCCAATTATTGCTTACATCTTAGATGGAGGTCGTTCTGGGGTTTTAGTGCATTTTCCAAAGTCGATGTGGTACACTGGTTGCCTCAAGAGCCATGATTTTCCACCCCTGAGAATTGCTGATGACTTTCCACTTCTTCCCATCAATAGGTGGATTGTATATGTCCATCCTTTGTACCGTGAGCTCATGTTTGCTTCGGACAATGGGAGGGCTGCAGACACATGGTATCAGCACACACTTGGGAAGACACTCAGGGGCATGCGCGTCTTCTCCTGGATCCCATCACTTGGACCATGAGATACCACATGGAGCAGAGCTCCACCATCCCAGCCCTGGCCATCCCACACCAACCAACCAGCTGTCCATCAACTGCCAATCCACCTCAGACCCATGAAAGAGTTTGGCCAAGACCCACTCAGTCTGGCCAGAAAGACCCCAATGGTGTACCCATCTATTCGACTTACCAGTGGTTGTTATCTCAAGTCACCAACTTGAGGGACATTTTTTTTACAGCAATTCCAATTGCTGTAATCCAATTGCTATCATTCCTTACACTCTCACCTAAATGTGACTTACATTTCCTTGATGTGTATAAAGAAACATTATAACCAGAGCCTCCAGAGAGAGGCAGTCAGTGCAGCAACCGAGTCTTGGTTTTGGCCCAGGTGGTGATCTCTGGAAGGTGACGTGGAGCCCCATGTCAGGTTCCATGCTGACCTCAGGGTCTGCTTAAGATTCTCTCTCCCTAAGAGGAACCCTCTTACACTGTTGGTGGGAATGCAAGTTGGTGCAGCCTCTTTGGAGAACCGTGTGGAGATTCCTCAAGAAATTAAAAATAGAACTTCCCTATGACCCTGCAATTGCACTTCTGGGTATTTACCCCAAAAGATACAGATGTCATGAAAAGAAGGGCCAGCTGTACCTCAATGTTTATAGCAGTAATGACCACAGTCGCCAAACTATGGAAAGAACCAAGATGCCCTTCAACGGATGAATGGATAAGGAAGATGTGGTCCATATACACTATGGAGTATTACACCTCCATCAGAAAGGATGAATACCCAACTTTTGTAGCAACATGGATGGGACTGGAAGAGATTAAGCTGAGTGAAATAAGTCAGGCAGAGAGAGTCAATTATCATATGGTTTCACTTATTTGTGGAGCATAACAAATAGCATGGAGGACAAGGGGTGTTAGAGAGGAGAAGGGAGTTGGGGGAAATTGGAAGGGGAGGTGAACCATGAGAGACTATGGACTCTGAAAAACAATCTGAGGGGTTTGAAGTGGTGGGGGTGGGAGGTTGGGGTAATAGGTGGTGGGTATTAGAGAGGGCACGGATTGCATGGAGCACTGGGTGGGGTGAAAAAATAATGAATACTTTTTTTCTGAAAATAAATAAATTAAAAAAAAAAAAGATTCTCTCTCCCTATCCCTCAATCTTTCCCTCCCCCACCATAAAATAAATAAATAGATATTTCTTTTTTTAAAGATTGTATTTTGGGGGGGTGCCTTGGTGGCTCAGTGCATTAAAGTCTCTGCCTTCAGCTCAGGTCATGATCCCAGGGTCCTGGGATCGAGCCCCTCATCGGGTTCACTGCTCAATGGGGAGCCTGCTTCCTCCTCTCTCCCTGCCTGCTGCTCTGCCTACTTGTGATCTCTGTCTGTCAAATAAATAAATTAAATCTTTATAAAAAATATTTTATTTATTTGACAGAGAGAGATAGTAAGAGAGGGAACAGAAGCAAGGTGAGTGGGAGAGAGAGAAGCAGGCTTCCCTCAGAGCAGGGAGTCCAATGCCTGGCTGAATCCCAGGACACTGGATCATGACCTGAGCTAAAGGCAGATACTTAACAACTAAGACACCCAGACGCCCCTAAATAAATCTTTTCTAAAAACACTGTAACAATAAATCAGTTTATTAATGCGGGAAATGTTGATTTCCCAAAATAATTTAACAAAGACAAAGACGTTCTTCTGTAAGTGATTGGCTGGGCCAAACTGATGATTCAGTGTGTGTCTGAGGAGGGTGAGCAAAGCTATAAGCACAAGCAAACCAAACACGGAATTTTAAGCAATTAAAAACTTTCCCCTTTGTTTTTTCGAGGGTGGGGGGGATTTTGTTTTTGCTTTTGTTTTGTTTGTTTGGTTTGGTTGTTTTGTTTTGTGGCAGCAAAAACATCTTCACCTTTGTTTTGCTTTCTTTTCTTTTCTTCTGTTTCGCTTCTTGTGCCTTGAATGGCGTTCCTTCCTCTCTGTCCTAGCTTACAGGCTTCTGTTCCAGTTTTTCCCAGCTCAGATTGTTTACGACTAGAACACCGCCATCCCTCTTAGCTCTGCCTTGGAAAGGACACATTTTTCGTTCCGTGGCTCCTATTAACATTTTATTTTTATCACTGGTTTTGAGCAAATAGAGGATGATGTTCCTTGGTGTAGGATTTATGTTTCTTCTGCTTCAGGATCACTGCGATTCTTGGATCCCTGGTTTATAACTTTCTTTTTTTATCAAGTTACTTAAAACTAAAGTCTATTTCTTCAAATATAGATTTTCCTCTCTGTCCCTTTCGGTGTTGATCTTGAGCTCCAATCACGTGAAAATTACAGCACCTGCTATGATTCCTTGTGGAATCAGGCCCCGATGCTGCCTCTTTTGCTTTTTTAAATTTTATTTTTATTTTTAAATTTTACACAGATGTGTTTTTCCTTTGTACTCTGGTTGTAGTTAATTTACCTTCAGTTCCCCATTCAGGTCTTCATGTTGAGTTTTGAGGGAGCAGCACGGGGAAGTCTTCCACGTCGAGTTCCTTTGGCCCCACCTTTTAGGTGATGCCATCCTGAGAATGCTAACGATGGTCCCATCTGTTAATTCATTTCACTCTGGCTGATGCAGGCAGTACGCTTGGTTCAACTCTGCGTGAGCTCCAGGAGATTCTCCTGCTAACCCCTTCTGCATCCTGGCTCTTGTCCACATTCTAGCACACGTACCTTCATTTTCTCACCTTTCAGGGGGCTGGCTCCCTTGGCAGAGCTCCTACCTTATGGGTTCCTTCTCTGCGTTAATTTGCTATTCCAATCCTACTTGTGTTTGCTGCTTCAAACCTCCCCCTCTGTCCCGGGATCAGAAAGAAACCCCTCAACTCTGCTTGTGTTTGCATGCCCTGAGCACCAGGAAGCTGGGATGGTCACAGGGCCCACTAAATGGGTGTTTCTTTCCCCAGCGATCATGACCTTGTGTTGCCTACCATCCAGTGTCTGAAAGGGACATGCCCCAAATTTTGTCTGGCGTTCCCATTTTGTAAAGTGATAAGGCATATTCATCCTGGGTATTTGATCATGTTCAAAAGCAGATGTCTGGATAATCAAGTTAATTTAGAGTAGAATGTTGAGTGTTGAAGTTTTGCTCTGCTCTCTATCTTTGTGTGTGTGTGGGGGGGGGATGGACAGATTTGGGGTATTGATTAGCTGAAATGTGTATAAACGAAGGCTGCTTTTGGCTAAGAATTTCTTGAATGATACTGATTGGTTGATAAGCTTCCTACTTCAGTTGGACCCTTTTCTGTCAATGTAGAGAAGCTCAACTCCTCCAAAGGATTTTTTTTTTTTATTGTTTTTAATTTGTTAACTGTGGGGAAGAGAAGAAATAATTGGGGGTAGGATTATGTGTCCTTCTTGCAAGGTTCTATATCTCTCTTTCTTCTACTTCCCCATACCATCAAAACAGCATTTCAGGGGCACCCTGTCAGCTCCGTTGGTAACATGTGAAACTCTTAATCTCAGGGTCATGAGTTCAAGTCCCACATTGGGTGTTGAAATTATCTTTTTTTTTTTTTTTTTTTAAGATAGCATTTCATTCCTTTGCATCCAACTTCTTCTCAAGAATTGACACTTTTCCATGTCTACCAACATGAAATCTGTAAATCTTCCATGTCCATCCCTCTGGTCAACAATCCGATATTCTAGAACCCTTTATGAATAGTTTTACAGTTAGTGTGTATTTCTTATTTTTAGGAGTACAGTAGACCCATCTTTGGCTTGTTGTTCCTGTTTTCATTTCTGTGACACTTTACCTAGAAAATCCCCACCCATCAGTTCTTTTAGCAGAGATGTGGGATCTCAAGAAATAGCTCTTCTGGTCATTGTTTTCTGGTTTTTGCATTTCTATTTTAATAGGTTATTTGAAGTCTGTAGTCTTTTATATAGTTATGCAGTAGACATGGGTTTGTTTGGTTTTATCTGGGTTTTTTTTTTTTGTGTGTTGTTGTAGTTTGGGAACTCAAAGGGTTTTTTTTGTTTTCATTTTTTTCTTTTTTAAGACTGTGCTAGTTATATGGGAAACAGAGGCAGAAGAAAAATTATTAAATTTCCTTACCTACTGACAAGCCCTTAAAATAGGCAGAGTGCCCTAGGGACTCAACTACCCCCACCTTAAGGTTTTGCTAAGGGCAAAGGACAATCCTAGCCTGACAGACTCCCTGCTCCCAAACAGGATCCTGTAAGTCTACTTTAATAATTCCTTTGGAAACTTTATCTCTAAACCTCCAAGATAGTGTCACCAATCATTCCCAAGCATATGGCCCACTGATTAACATCAAAAAGGTCTCACAAGAAGGTTTTGTTACTGGTAATGAAGAACCTTTTCCCCAGATGATAGCTAGCCCCTCAAAGTCCTAGAAACCTTCCTTCCAAAATTCCTTAGAGAATTAGGCCATCCCTAATTCCCTCCCCAATTTACAAGTATACAATAGACCACTCCTCACATCCTCGGGGGCAGCAGCTCTTCCTGCCCAATGGGTCCTGTCCCCGTGCTTTCATAAACCACCATTTTGCACCAAAGATGTCTCAAGAATTCTCTCTTGGTCATCAGCTCCAGACCTCACCCTGAACCTCACCTATGTTCTAGAACATCTTCACTAGGAGATGTAACTTTAGGTGACCACCATCGTGATACTGGTTTCCTCCTACGAGTTTTTAAGACCTACTCTAGTCTGGTATCATACAAAAGCATCAGTATTTCGGTGCTGCTTTGAAACTTGTAGAAATGGTTCTGTTACCTCTTTCAACATGTGTGTTCTCAGAAATTTTTCAGTTGCAATAAACTGACTTCTAAGCAATTTGGATTGTTTGGATTTCATTGTTTTCACCTCACAATGTTAGTAAGTGATAATAAACTACCATTAAGCTATGCTATAGGTAACAGCTAAGTATAAGCAGAATAGAGTTTATGCTGTGAGACCTGAATGGTGAAGAATCATTAACCATGTTTAACTGTCCTAAAAAATTGACTTATAAAGTATTAATATTTTCATAGTTATGAGTTGCCTAAAGTTTTACTAAATTCTGACATTCTGCTGTTGCAATCTTTCTCTGTTCCCTATTTGAATCCCAATAAATCCTGACCCATAGAGAGTTTTTTGTTCAAACATTGACCACTAGTGAATGTGTAATGGTTTCTGAGGTTTTCTTAAGGGTCCATCGGTGCATACCCTTTAAATATAATTTACAATTCTGAAAAGACCCCATCAGGCATGATATTCTAAATAATACCTCCATAACTTCAGTTCCTTGCCACTCAATTCACACGTGTGTCCATCAAACTACCTTTACTGTTAAATATTTTTTTAAAAATTTCTTTTCAGTGTTCCAGAATTCATTGTTTATGCACCACACCCAGTGCTCCACGCAATACGTCCATGCCCTCCGTAATAGCCACCACCAGGCTCACCCACTGCTAAAGATTTTAAAATAGGATTACTGAACATATTTAAGATGAAAATCCTGCATTCAGAATTTTATAATAGCAAAAACAAAAACAAAGCAAAAGAACTAAAAAATACGTATCCCAGTATCCCATTCCTTCTCCTGGTTTTACGGAGGGAGTTGCTGAGGTTGTAAAGAAGTTCAAACAATCCACTTCCTTCACCCCCGCATCAGTCATCTGCATGACTAAATGCAATGGGGTTAGGCAAGGAGGTAGACAATTTTGAATTGCTAGTTAGGTTAATCTCTTCTGGATATCTCCCGTGGAGAGCCAAAGGCAAGTGTGTCAGATGCTGCTTCTATACAAGGAGGCAATCTGAATGCCCTGTCTCCCACTGGTCTTCCGAATAACACTCTTTCATAAACCTTCAAGGGCTTTGCTTTTGTCATCCCCCACATCGCAGGAGCAAACATGCCAGAGATCTAAAGCAACCACAGGCTTAGGTTTCAAAACAGGGCCATGACATAATGTTTCTTGGTAGAATTCTAAAAAAAATAATCTTTTATGTAGAAAATGTTTAGGGGGCAAGAATTCACTTTTAAATGGTAATCACTCTTGTTAACCCTTCTTTCTGGAGAAAAGGCAGTTATCTCTGCTCAATTTGAGATTGAGTCAATTTGCATATTTCTCTGTTCAAAGATTACGTCTCTGTTTAGGAGTTTGGATTGGCAGTTGAGCACCTGAATCAAGACAGTTTTCCTCATTTTGATGGGGTTTTGGGACGTAGGTGAGGCTCGGTGGGGTGAGGTCTGGAGCCAACGACCAAGAAAGAATTCTTGAGACATCTTTGGTGTAAAATGGTGGTTTATTAAAGCATGGGGACAGGACCCGTGGGCAGAGAGAGGTGCTGCCCTGGGGGTGTGAGGGGTAGCTGCTGATATACTTGAGAGTTGAGGGAAAGGAGAAAAAGGAGGTTTTCAAAAGAATTTTCATATGTTAAAGAAGACTCAGAGGATACCAGAGGCCTTGCCATTTTCAGGTTAAGATTGTTTTTCCCTCTAGCAAGGCATTAAGACTAAGATAGTTGGGAGCTTCCTGGAGGAACATTACACTCTACCTTCTTTAAGTAT
This sequence comes from Mustela nivalis, assembly GCF_964662115.1. Taxonomy (NCBI): domain Eukaryota; kingdom Metazoa; phylum Chordata; class Mammalia; order Carnivora; family Mustelidae; genus Mustela; species Mustela nivalis. Next base: position 130,892,490 of record NC_139040.1, read on the forward strand.
CTGCCAGTGGGCTGCAGGTTATAAGGACATTTAATTGTCTCTACATTTCCTTCTGGAAGCTAGGTTATTGATTGACATGCCTTGTTCTTGTAAGTTGCTAAGACATTTGTGAATTGAGGGAGATTTCCCATCATGTAGGATTGTGGTCTCTACAAAGTTAACTCATTCTTCCACCTTTAGGGCAGCCCGGAGTGCCTGAGGAATGTCCCATATATCCCTTCTGGTGTGGAGGGGTTGTGGGGTGTCAGCTTCTGCTTTGTCCTCAACGTGCCTTCTGTTCCCTCATTCCTCACATAATATTGGAGAATGTATGATAGAAAATCTAGGCTTCACTTTCTTTTTCCCCTATGCTGTGTATGGAGTACATACAAGGAAATCCTAAAAAAGGCCCCAAAACCACATGTGTCAGAGTTTACCTTGATTGCTAAAGAAGCTTTTTTTTGTTGTTTTTTTTTTTTTCTTTTAAATGTAGCTGTGTGATAATGTTTTTCATAACTGGAAATAGTGTTTATAATTTTTTATTATAATTGTTTATCTGAAGTCTTGTTTTTGATGAAGACATCATGAAACATATATTGTAATACTTATTCTGTAACATACAGATTACTCTAATTTTTTAAAAGATTTTATTTATTTATTTGTCAGAGAGAGAGCATGCGAAAGGACAAGCATGGGGAACAGCAGGCAGAGGGAGAAGGAGAAGCAGGCTTCCCACTGATTAAGGAGCCTAATGCGGGACTAGATCCCAGGACCCTAGATCCGTGACCTGAGTCCACGGCAGACATTTAACTGACTGAGCCACTCAGACATCTCGAGATTACTTATTTTTTTTATAAAATTAAAAAAAAAAGGATCTAATCTTAGAACTTAGAAGTTAAAAATACATTACGATTGAAGAAGAATGTCATATAACACTTTGTCTACCATATACAAGTGAATGAATATACAAAATACTGTTTATCTATTGTATACACCTAATGAAGGGTATTCAGTGTCAAGAAGAAATACGTGCAACATTTTTAGAAGACTGTTACAAAATTTAATTAAATTTAAATATTAAAATAGAAATCAAATTCTATTTTATTTAAAATAAAAACAAAACCATTTTATTATCATTTTTATAAATCGATAGGTAAATTTTCCTTACAAATTACCAAAATTAATCTGAAGTATCTTATGAATAAATGTGCCTTATCTATTCTTTTGAAGTCCTTTTTTTTTTAACTAATCTCTACACCCAAAATGGGGCTCAAAATCATGAACCCTGACATCAAGAGTCCCATGTTGATCTGACTGAGCCAGCCAGGTGTCCCTATCTCCTACACTATTTTATTTTATTTTAGGATTTTATTTATGAATTTGATAGAGACACAGCCAGAGAGGGAACACAAGCAGGAGGAGTGGAAGAGAGAGAAACAGACTCTCAGCAGAGCAGGGAGCCTGATGTGGGGTTCAATGTGGGGTTGGATCCCAGGATCTTAGCCAAAGGCAGACACTTAACGACTAAGCCACCCAGGTGGCCCTCCTCCTCTATTTTAAAATTAAATTGAAGTCAGGGACTCTCCAGAAAAATAAACACTGGGAAAACATGATTAAGTAAATTTAGCATCTGAATTCTGACTTCTTTAACATTGCCTTGGGGATTTTCACCCATATGCAAAGTATTTAGAACCCCCATTTCCCAAAGCAATTAGCCTATATTTTTAGTTAAAGTTTGCCAAGAACTCTTTCATCTTGGCAATGTGATAGTAATAATCCGGTCATTTATTTTAGTTGACTCTGGTACCATGGTGGGTAAGAATGGGACCTCCAAAGGGGAAGGAGTCAAACAGATCAGACTGCCAGAGTCAAGAGTACACATTAGTAATAATACCGTTCGGTTTATTACTGAAATTATTGTCAAACACCTTCAAATGAGCTCATCCACTTTGCATCGACTGTTAGTCACAGGAGGTCGGGAAAGCAGAAAATATTCAAAAACACCAGTGAAACAGTAGTGTAGTAGTGTAGGAAAAAAAAAAAAAGAAAAAGAAAAAGAAAAGAAAGAAATGCAACACGTTGAATTATTTCCCATGAAATGGTTTGAGCATGATGTGTAATTCTTTTTGCAGCAGAAGGGGAAGGAACCCAGCCTCTGGCACCATGGGTAAAAATGGATCGCGATGCTTCCTTGGAGGTTGCAGCAACTGGGAATCCATCTCAGTGAAGGGAGGTGTCCATCTGATCAAGCAAAAGAACACTGTTTTGTTATATGCATGTGTAATGACACATACTTGCAAATATGCCATTCCTGGAAAGCGAGCCCACAGCTCTAAAGAGACCTGCAGAAATGCCCAGACCCAAAAACATGTAAGGAAGCCTTCCCTCTTCTGATCTTATGGATCCTTATAGACCATTCAATTCATAACAAGCTACAAAACAATGACACTTCAAAGCATACACCCAGAAGTCCCACGCACTGCTTCCCCTACAGCAGCTCAGACTCACGTAGGGCAAAGAGACATGGACAAGCCAGTCAACAAACAAAACTTGGGGAATGCACGTAGAGCTTAGGAAGGCATGGGTTGGTGTGGAGAACCAGGGAGGGCAGATGTGGCATTCTGGTTTGATGATGCATATGCCACAAACCGGGAAAACGTTCCTGGAAACCCAAACCTGAAAGGTGGCTTGAAGACAGAGACTCACACACTGTGAAGGGTTCATCCATTCAAAGAGCAGAAGGAAAAGAACACTAAGGATGGGAACAGCATTTGCAACAAAAGGAGGAAACGTTGCAGTGTGCTGTGTCCGTTGATTGACAGAGAAGCCAACACATTCAGAGCTTTGCAGACAGCCAGCGTGTGGGGAGGGTACATAAGTATGGACTTCTACTTATGACATAAAACTGACGACATATTCTGTAAATTAGTTACACACGGAAATTATAATGGGAAACTATAGTGGACTGTTTTTAAACGCAGAGCACTTTTTAAAGATTTTATTTATGGGAGACAGAGAGAACACTTGGAGGGAAAACCAAAGGGCAAGGGGCAAGCAGACTCTGTGCCAAGCCTACAGCCCATTGTGGGTCTTGCTCACGTGCTCCAAGATCACAACCTTATCCAAAGTCAAGAGTCAGACGCTCAACCACTCAGCCGACTAAGCCACCCAGCTGCCCCTAAGCAGAGACCATTTTCGAAAATATGCAAACTAGACCGTAATTCCTCCATACACATGCAACTTGTGTCCCTGTTGGAAAATCGCAGAATTTGCTGAAATATTAGCATGCCGTCTTGCTTCCGAGCGACGCGGTTGTTGGTTCTATCGCCATGATCGATGTCTCAGATGTTGTGTAAATTTGCCAGGGCAAGGCTGGGGCTGATTGGTGTCCCAATGGCCAGGTGAAAAGCACCTGCTCAGTCATGAGCATGAAACACAACCCATCTCCCTGTCTTTCAAATACAGGGATCCACATATTGGATACAACAGAGCAGAATTCTCATGAAGAATTTCAGACAGTCCTTCAGCTACTCTTGGATCATTTTTTAAAAATGTAATGGCCGATGGATGCATGGGTGGCCCGATCAGTTGAGCTTCCAACTCTTGGTTTCAGCTCAAGTCATGATCTTGTGGTGGTAGTGTTGAGCCCCCCCGATGGGTTCTACATTGAGTGTGGAGTCTACCTCAGATTCTTTCTCCTTCTTCCTATGGCTTGCTCTCTTTCTCTCTCTCAAATACACATATAAAATCTTTTTTTAAAAAAAGGTGTAATGGCTGTATTTACCAAGTTACTTATATGTCACCTGTTTCCACATGATGACGTCTTTTGATCTTGCTATTGAATATCTAATTCATGTGTTCTCGGAGTGATTCACATTATAATTTCCTTTATACCCAGCCTCATGAGATTTTCAATAATATTTCTTTCTAACACACTGGTAACTTGAACCCTATATGTGTCTCATATCTCAGTCCTCACAGAAGCTCTCATTTACAGACTTTTTTAATAAAAAATACATTTGGGGGACACCTGGTTGGCTCAGTTGATGATGTGTCTGCCTTTGGCTCAGATCATGGTCTTAGGGTCCTGGAATTGAGCCCCATGTCAGGCTTCCTGCTCAACAGGGAGTCTGCCTCTCCCTCTGCCTCTGCTGCTATCTCACTCACACACTCTGTCTCTCTCAAATAAATGAATACAATCTTTTAAAAAAATACATTTTTACCTCTCTTACTGGCTCTGCTGTTTAAATCAGTTGTCATCCGTCATGACTTAACAAAAATATTCTCATTTACTTTCTCCATCTACCCTGGCTATCAGGCACCGGTCTTCTCTGCAGTGTACAAATTGGCGACATGTATCCCCAAAAGGCTGACTCACTTTTGCAGGTTCTCAGGCTGGTAACGGACAGGGTGACAATTTGAATGCAAACAGTCCAATTCTCTGACAGGCTCTGGAGTCTGACATTCCAAATCTGAAACACAGATCTACGACGTACAGAGAAAAAAAAAAATACAGCACCAGGAACAGTCACTGTGTTCAAAGGAATATATGAATTTTTAATCAGCTTTTCGGGTTTTATTCTGAGCAAACACAGCACACCAAAGCTACCTTTATTTGACATAGTTTTAACCTTAAAATAATAAAATATTGATGTGCATGTGTTAGCAATTTATATAGAATTGTTACGTTTTCAACACGGAACGGTGTTCCAATACGCGGAATGCAAATTTCAAGTAAAACTTTGTGACTCAAACTTGAGTGCTTTATTTCGTAAGCATTTAGGTTGTATTTTGCATAAATCTGTGGGTGCTTCAAACACCGTGACGAAGACCAAACAGCCCATTTTCTTGGGTCTCAAAGGAAACGACCGTGCTAATGCAAGGAAGAAGAAAAAGAACTGTTTTTCAGATTCGGAATACTTACAACTTTATTGTTCCTCTAAATTATTTTTAATTGTTTTGACCGTCTTTTGCTCAAGTGTGGGGTGTGTGTGTGTGTGTGTGTGTGTGTTTTCCACTTTCCTCTGTAGGTCTTTCATATCAGAGAGCAAGTTTCCGTCTTAGTGTTTTCTCCATCCTTAGTCATCCACAGGTCAGAGCAGGGCTCTGAGCTTTCTTGTGCCGTGCTCAGATATTTTCCTAAGACTTGATTTTTCTACTCCACACACCAGCCTGCCAAGCTCTTGGCACCAACCCAGGCTACTCTATGACCCACTGATTATTCCAGCCAAGCCATAGGTGGGGGGAAAAAAAAAAAATGTCTGCAATGATTTTCAAACAAATTCTATCCTCACCTGCATGCAAAAAATGAATTTAATTCTAAAATTTACTGGGGAACTGATATTCTGCTTTCAAAACATATTTATGCATCCCGTCTCTCGAAGGAAATCTGTCGACGCTGACGTGTCATTTTCATTTCAGCACGACTCCTGAGAAGGCTTTCGTTCCATGGCTTTCTAGGAAAAGCCTTCATGTAGAGTTGTGCCGTGGTGATATTTAGGAGTCTGTGCCTCATTTGTTGTGCATTCAGTTCTGTGGGAAACTTACCACTGAACACATGAGCTTCATGAATGGAGAAAGCAATGGTTGCAGAAGAAAGGCTCCAATCCTCAGGGGGCGTAACATCCCTTAGAAACAGGTCCAGACTGGCTCTGGGATGTCTCTGTGTTCCTGTAGTAGGAATTACAAAATGAGGGCGCGTGGTCCTTCTACAGGGCTCCACTGAGCAGATCGTAATATGAATAACTAGACTTCTGATTGGTTTGTATGTTTGCATATATGTGCAAACACATATATATGCTTATTTATTCTTTTCCTTTTTGTCAATGACTTTATTTATTTGACAGAGAGAGATCACAAGTAGGCAGAGAGGCAGGCAGAGAGGCAGGAGGAAGCAGGCTCCCTGCTGAGCAGAGAGCCCGATGCGGGACTCGATCCCAGGACCCTGGGACCATGACCTGAGCCGAAGGCAGAGGTTTTAACCCACTGACTCACCCAGGTGCCCCACAGATGCCCCCATTCTTATACATAGTATAAATTGTACCATATAATAATCATTTTATAGTAGCACATGTGTTATGTACTATATAATTTATGTATTGGATAATACATTTCCATTAATTATTATAATTAGTACAATAATATGCAATATGTTATATATAATATTTATTATGTATTATATAAAATACATTATATGCATTATATAAACCAAAGATAAGACTGGATAAAATCTGTCCAGATTATTACATTATATATGATATCATATATACATATATAAATAGATTATATGCTTTATATAAACCAAAGATAATGCTGGATAAAACCTGTCTAGATTATTACATTATATACTATATTACATGTATACACATATAAATAGACTATATGAATTATATAAACCAAAGACAATGCTGGATAAAAATCCATCTAGCGGGCACCTGGATGGCTCAGTGGGTTAAGCCGTTTGGCTCAGGTCATGATCTCAGGGTCCTGGGATTGAGCCCTGCATCGGGCTCTCTGCTCAGTGGGGAGCCTGCTTCCTCCTCTCTCTCTCTGCCTGCCTCTCTGCCTGTTTGTGATCTCTGTCTGTCAAATAAATAAATAAAATCTTTAAAAAAAATCCATCTCGATTATTGTATTATATATCTCATATATACATATATAAGTAGATTATATGCATTATATAAACCCAAAGATAAGACTGGATAAAATCTGTCTAGATTATTACTTTACATATGCTATTATACAATATATATATTATATATAATGTGTCTAGTTTTATGTATATATATATATCTGGATAAAATCTGTCTACATTATTTGTTTAATATTATTATGCATAATATATAGCATAATTAGTATACAAATACATGCCATAAAATATGTTAGTGTGCATACTATATATCATAGATTATTATACATAATGTATACTATATATTATATAACATGTTTTATTATATATCACATACCAATTATATAATATATAATAATTATATACACACTACATAATAGTATATAATACGTAATAGTATATCATATCATATACCTTTATAAAATATATTATATTGTATTTATTGCTTCTAATATATATAATAGATAAGCATATATATTTTTTGTGATAAAACACGTGTGTTTATACATACTGTATATTCATCCATTTATCCTTTAGATCTGGAATTTCATTTATACCATGTGAGACCCTGGAAATCAAACTCCCCTGAATACTGTCCCCTCAAACGAATAAGATAATATCTTACATCCCCAACACAGGCTTTAATCTAGCCCTGCCTTTGGTTTATTGGTTTGCATTCACCCAAAAACAAACAATTGGAATGAACAACTCAGACAGACCCCCCTTTCATTGGGGATAACGGGGAACTCCTAGTCAATGACCCACCACAGATCCTTGGTTGGGTTGCGTGTGGCCAGGAATTGTCATGTCAATGGCCAGGAAGAGGTCTACAGAGGCCCCACTCTACCTCCCCCCCTGGGTTGCTAGCCCATGGGGAGGGTCCAGTCTGGAAGATCCTCATTTCAAAAGTCTTGGAAGGGTATCTCTGGTACCATCTCTTTATTTGTGTGCTGCCATGGTCCCCCCACCCCCTTCCCTGGCTGGTGATTGCCCGTCTTCTCGGCACCTGGGCTGCCTTCCTTTGCAGACTCTGCATCTATGGTCTTTGAACCCAGAGGATTCAATAGAATTGATCCAAGTTACATAGGTGCATGTCATCCTTGACCCAGTCTTGGTACAACGTTACCTTTAGTTGAGTACGTTCTGAACCTATCTACTTCCTCTTCCTTTTTCCTGAATTTGGTGGTACGTCCTCAACACACTCTGTATTGAGTTTTTTGGTGGGTTCTGGACAGACATAAGCATTTGATTAGCTCTTCTATAAATGACCCAGTAGTTAATTTCTCAGGGAGGAATTTTGATACTCAACATACACGATGAGACATAGTTCAAAAGGTGGGGGTAGCCTCAGGAGCGAGGCATCTATCCATCAGTTGGGGAGTATTTCCATATTTTAACAACCAAGCCAACTGAATATTTGTTTCCTGGTCACGAAGCCAAAATCTAAGATTGAAAATGGATGTAGGACGATTTGAGAGTGCTGCTTATGATTTCTGTCTCAGGATCCCATAGGGATCTAATCAGTAGGTCTCAGGCTCACATTGAATTCAATGTTGCTCATCCCCGACTTTGAGGAGCCAGAGATCGGATGGCATTTACTCAAGAGAAATAAGCTTTTCAAAACTAGAATTTCTTTGAGGGTTATAGGTCCCCACATCTCCACCCATTACAAAAAGGTTAATTTACCCATATGTGTTCCTTGAAAACAATGAAATCATATTGTTAAGTACAGGTCTGCAAATGATAGAACTGGCTGCTTTTCAAACAAGGCATATAAAGCAGTGGACCCTGAAAATAATGGACAGTGGAAAGCCAGAATCAGATAAAACCACACGGCTTTGCAACTTTCTTTAAAAACCTCTGGGGAGAATAGCAGTAGTTTCTAGGTTTACAATTGGAAATCAGGTCACAATGCCCTTAAAGCACATCACCAAGATGCCTTTTTAATCGTTTCGAACTCCCTCTCTGACACACGATTTTTAAAACTCGCTTGTTATCCCCTGTGTCAAATGAAGTGGCGTTCAGAAATTACTTCTCAAAGACTGGATGCGTTAAAGCCCAGACTTCACGAGAGCACATTTCAGCAAGTTCGGAGAGAGTCATAATTGACTTTAATTGTGGAGGCTCACACGAAGCTTCCATTGACATTTTGTCAAAGTCTATAAAAATGGTAGTGTGGAAAGAGAAACAGTTTGTAACAAGTCTGTTTCTTTAATAGTTGAATGCTGATATTCAAAAGGTATGGAATAGGGCATCCTGAGGCAAGTGCTTCTTTCCTTCCTTCTTTCCTTCTGTCCTTTCTTTCTCTCTCTCCATCTGTCATCCATCTATCTATATCTATCCATCCATCCATTATACTATCTATCCATCCATCATCTCTCTCTACCTATCATCTATCATATTGATCCATCATTTTATCCATGATATCTATCTATCATCTATTTACTATCTCTATCTAGCTAGCTCTCTATCATCTATCATCTATCTGTCTATCATCTGGGGCGCCTGGGTAGCTCCACGGGTTAAACCCCTGCCTTAAGTTCACATGATCTCAGGGTCCTGGGATCGAGCCCTGCAGCGGGCTCTTTGCTCAGTAGGAAGCCTGCTTCCCCCTTTCTCTCTGCCTGCTTCTCTGCCTACTTGTGATCTCTCTCTCTCTCTCTCTCTCTCTCTGTCAAATAAATAAATAATAATAATAATAAAAACCAACTATATCATCTATTTATCTATCCATCATCTATGTATCCATCCATCTATCCTATCTATCTACCATCTATCTATGTACCTACCTATCCATCCATCCATTCTATCATCTATCTATCTATCTATCTATCTATCACCTAGCCATCCATCCACCATGCCTATCCATCCATCATCTATCTATCCATCCATCAAATCTATCTATCCACCCATCCATGTGTCCACCATATCTATCTATCATCATCTATCTATCTATCACCTATCCATCCATCATGTGTATCCATCTATCATCCATCCATCCATCCATCCATCCATCCATCATGCCTATCCATCCATCATCTATCTATCCATCCATCATATCCATCTATCCATCCATCCATCCATCTATCCCTCCATCCATCCATCATATCTACCTATCATCTATCTATCCATCCATCATATCCATCCATCCATCCATCCATCATATCTACCTGTCATCTATCTATCCATCCATCATATCTATCTATCCACCCATCCATCTGTCCACCATATCTATCTATCTATCATCATCTATCTATCACCTATCCATTCTATCATCTATCATGTATCTTCTCTTGTATCTGTCTGTCTGCCTGCCCAGCTATCTACTGATTTATCCATCTATTTTCTCTACATCAATATTTAAACATATTGGATGTGCTCATGTCACATGTATAGATATATGTGTGTGTGCATGCATGTATTTATAGCTAAATTTAAAAATGTTGGCACAAGGGTACCTGGATGGCTTAGTCAGTTAACTTGGTTTCAGGTCAGGTCATGATTTTGGGGTCCTGGGATTGAGCCCCGAGTTGGGCTCCCTGCTCAGTGAGGAGTCTGTATCCCTCTCGCTCCCCCTGCTCTCTCTCTTTCTCAAATAAATAAATAAATCTTCTTAAAAATAATTTCAAAAAAATTAAAAAATCTTGGCTCAGAATATTTTTTTAAAGAATTTTTATTTTTAAGTAATCTTCATACCCAATATGGAGCTTGAACTCATAACCCTAAGATTAAGAGTCACATGCTCAGGGGACGTGGGTGGTGTAGTCTGTTCAGCATCTGACTCTTGATTTTGGCTCAGGTCATGACCTCATGGTCCTGGGATAAAGCCCTACATTGAGCTCTATGCTCTGTATGGAGTCTCCTTGGGATTCTGTCTTCTCCCTTTACCCCTGCTCCCAATCATGCTCTTTATCTCTAAGATTAATAAATAAAATCTTTAAAAAGGTAAATAATTTTAAAAAGGAGATGGCAGTTGTGATTTATAATTTCACATTTCCTGTATACCTTGCCCTCTGCTGATTTTCTGCCCCTTGGTGCTTCTGTGGGCTCACCCAAGGGAGAACCTCGAAAACCTTGTAGACTTGGGCAGTACTGGGGCAGGATGATTTTCCCACAGTGGGACTGTCCTGTGCATGACAAGATGATGAACAGCATCCCAGGTCTCCATCCACCAAGTGACAGATGAGATCAGCACAGAGTCTCCACCACCATCAACATCCCATGTGGGCAAGGTCATCCAAGTTGGTTACTGCTATTGTGCTTTAAGCTGAATTGCACGTTCCTTGTTGTTTCAGACATGTAAGCCCACACGTTGCTCTTAACTTCCCCCCCTTCTGGTTGATGAACATGAATTTGCTTTCTTGCAAACTATTTGTCTCACTCATTCTGTCCAAGAATCCTAAGCTTTAGCAAAGCTTGATGTATTCAATTTCTAAAAACTATCTGGAAGCAGAAAACTCACTTTGCATTCACAGGCTCACATGATGTCTCTACAGCGTGTCTAAAAAATAATTAGGACATAGGGGCGCCCACGCGGTTAAGCCTCTACCTTTGGCTCATGTCATGATATTAGGGTCTTGGGACCGAGCCCCGTATGGGGTTCTCTGCTCAGCAGGGAGCCTGCTTCTCCCTTTCCCTCTGCCTCTCCCCTGCAATTGTGCTAGCTGTCTCTATCAAATAAATAAATAAAAATTCTTTAAAAAAAAAAGTAATTAGGACATTCCCCTTCCCATTATTGTGTATGTGGTGGGGGGTGGAAAGGTCTTTCCTGCTGTTTCAGCCCCGTATACACATACATGTGATGTCTGTGAAAATTCCTCATTGCATAGAGTCCAGAAACATTGATCACTGGAAACCTAAGAAGAATATGTCCCGCACAAAAGGGGACATGTTTCCTTGTTACCAGACTCCATAAGGAGTTAGTGAAACATAGGAACCTCTCTCTCTGTATCCAAAAATTAATCTCAGGTGTTGAACTAGAAGAGGAATTTCTCAAGCCACCATTGAAAAGTAGTATCATGGGGTCTATCAACTACCAAGGATCGAGATTATATCTTTGTTTGTCCTTTATGAACAACAGCTTCCTTCTTGGTGATTTCTGAATGAAATTAGACTTTCTGAAAGAAGAAAGCCAACTCATTACAGATATTTGTGGCACAGAAAAAGTAATACTTAAAATATCCATGATCCTCTTCTGGGCTGAAATAATGAATTTGGGGAAATACATAGTAATGTGCCTAGAGAGTAGGCCTTGTGACCTGATGACGTGAGATGATTAATACATTTGACCCTGGAGTGAGTGTGGATTAGGGCCAATGACCCCCTGCACAGTCGAAAACCCAGGCGTCAATTTTGAGTCCCCAAACACTTAACTACTGAGAGCTTCCTGTTGACCAGAAACCCGACTGATAACAAAGCTAATTAACCTGCATTTTCTGGGTCCTGTGTATTCCACACTGGATTCTTAGAATAAACTTCACGAGAGAAGAGAAAATATGAAGAAACCAATGAGGGAAAAAAAAAAATGTAGTCCTGCACTGTATGTATCAGAAAAAAATCTGCATTATCAGGAGGGCATCAGGCATACAGTCCAACCCCTCGATGTTCAAGGTCATCGGTAAAGACAAAGCACAATTTGGACGGGACCCTTTGCATCTGATGGAGAATATTTTATCAGTCAATTTTTACCAACCCACTTGCATTTGGTTAAGGGTTCCTGGCTAGTTTTTTTAAACTTTTTTTTTTTTTTTTTTTAATTTAAACTCAACTAACATAGACTGTATTATCAGTTCAATGTTTCATCTTGCACATAACACCCAGTGTTCCTTCTTAATGTTCTTCCCTCAGTCACCCCGTTCCATCACCCACCTCCCCTCGAGCAACGCTGTTTCCTGTTTAAGGGTCTTTTATAATTCATTCCCCTCTCTGGTTTCATCCTTCCATATTTTTTCCTCTCTTCGCCTATGATGAAACCTTGCCGTTTGCCAAGACGTGCATGGAACTAGAGGGTATTATGCTGAGTGAAATAAGTCCATCAGAAAAAGACCATTATCATCAGCTCTCACTGATAGTCAGAATTTAAGACACAAAACAGAGGACCATGGCTCATTTTTCTTACCGTAATTATTAGACCCTTATACATTCAGAAGACACACGTTTCAACCCTTTTTAACATAGCGTCCTTGAGAGAGCTATGAAATAAATGGGATATGCTGCTACTTCAAAGCCTCTTTTCATTGTAACAATTGCCAACCTAATCTGGCTTTAAGTGAACGACATGTAGGAATCCCTTTAGATGCATCATTTTTTTCAATAGATATTCATGGTAGGTGGTATTTTTCATCTTCTCACATTCTTGATCCAAAATTTTGGAAACACCTTTTGAATGTCACATTTAATACCCTAATTATTACAATGCTCTAATGTGGTGTTTCTTGACCACTTTTACAGTTAAAATATAATGAAAATGAGAAACTATGGCATTAAATAGTAAAATATGATATTACCTATCATAATCATAAAATACATTCATAATCATTCCAAGCGTGTTTACAGCAATGCCATTCAGTCAGTACCACTGCCCACTCTTCCGCCTCGAAGGCAAATATATTTTATAAAAAGTGAATTATTGGATAACCTTCCCTTAGTTATGCTCAAAAGAGTTTAATGAAAGGTCTGTAATGGTTATGTCTCGATGTTGTCTACTTTCTGAGTTTGTATATATAATCAATAAATAATCCTGCTTAGGCCATTTATTTCGCCAGATAAAGCTGGATTTGATTAATTATTGCGTACAAAGAGACATCCACTGCCCTGGGGGTTTACGTGCAGTCCAAATGGAATTAACTGATTGACTTTCCCTGTCACTAATCTTTGGGGAGAGTCCTTGTTGGATTGTATTAACTTTACCACTGTCTTTGTTTTATCTGAGCTGCTTCTCCTTGGAATATTTATCATATACCAAAGCATTGTTTCTAATGGGGAAATGAGCAGGGAATTGCAAAAAATGATATGGTGCAAAATAGTATTTCTGCAGAAGAAAAAAATATGTAGAAACGAAGAGTGACTTCAAACTAAGTGAAAGGGATTTTTTTCCACTTAATAAAACCTACTTGGGGCACCTGGGTGGCTCAGAGGGTTAAGCCTCTGCTTTCGGCTCAGGTCATGATCTCAGGGTCCTGGGATCGAGTCCCGCATCGGGCTCTCTGCTCAGCGGGGAGCCTGCTTCCCCCTCTCTCTGCCTCTCTGCCTACTTGTGATCTCTCTCTCTCTCTCTGTCAAATAAATGAATAAAATCTTAAAAAAAAAAAAAAGAAAGGACATCTGTCACTATATATGTCAAAAAGAGAAAAGTGATTTTGAAAATGTGGGAAAAATAAGAAGAGGCAGGAACACCAAGACAGCGTCTTTGGGGAATATTAGGATTTTTAAGATTGAATTTTCAGCCAGACAGAGGAGGTAAGAGAGTGAGAATTAAGATACAGAAATACAGAGGTAGAATGAGCAGGGAGGGAGTTGGACAGGAAGATCTTTAATAAATAGTTATGACACTGAAGATTTCAAAAGACCGAGGACATCAAAATAGGCACAGACAAGAGTGAGAAACGCATTTCACAGAAAGAGAACGACCAACACACATGGAGAACCAGAAGACAGAAGTGGAATGCCCTTGTACATCTCAGAAAACGTCATTTTTACCTTAGAATTTTATATGCAATCAACCAAGGATAGGTCAACAGGGAGACGCAGTGAGTGACTAAGAAACTTTACTGCCCACATCTGTTGATGATAAAATTTTACTCCCGCACGCACCTGCCTCAAAATGACATTTTCCAACCAACCATTGCCCATCAATGTTATAGTTTCATTTCTCTAAATCGTGTGGGTGCTCTTGACTTTTGTTTTTAGGCTTACATAAAAGGTAAAACAGACGCATATATTTGTAGAATGCAATGACAATGATAGAAATTAAAAAAAAAAAAAAAGATTAAATTACTTATTTATCCCCACCAGAAATGGAAAAAACCTAAATGTCCCTACGATTCATTTGTTTTACATTTTGATGAATAAACAGATGAGGAATAAAGTAGTTGAGTCAATTGTTCGAATTTTATTAGATTCACATTATAAAAGTCAGCATTAGAAAAATTAAAAAAGTAATATGTAAATAAAGATGGAATAAATGGAAATGGAATATGTTTCAATTTTTTAAACATTTTACATGTTAATATTTACATCATTTTAAAACCGTTTTCAAATATCTTTTTTTTTATGTTTAAAGATTTTATTTATTTATTTGACTGACAGAGATCACAAGCAGGCAGAGAGAGAGGAGGAAGCAGGCTTCCCGCCGAGCAGGGAGTCCGATGCGGGGCTTGATCCCAGGACCCTGAGATCATGACCTGAACTGAAGGCAGAGGCTTAACCGATAGAAAGAAAAAAAAAAAAAATCAAATTTCTCAAATATCTTCTTCTACTTTATGGCTGTATTTTCCTTACTTCCATGATAGTTGTTTAAGAAAGTTCTTATTTTTTTTTTAAGATTTTATTCATTTATTTGACAGAGAGAGAGAGAGATCACAAGTAGGCAGAGAGGCAGAGAGAGGAGGAAGCAGGCTCCCTGCTGAGCAGAGAGCCCGATGCGGGACTCGATCCCAGGACCCTGAGATCATGACCTGAGCCGAAGGCAGAGGCTTTAACCCACTGAGCCACCCAGGCACCCTTTTTAAAGAAAGTTCTTAGTTTTTTTTTTTTTTTTAAGTCATCACTCCCTGCAAAGTGGGGCTCAAACTCACAACCTTAGATCAAGAGTCCCATGTTCTACAGACTGAGCCAGCCAGGCACCTCTGAAATTTCTTGCCTTTAATGCAATTCAGTGTGAGCGTGTTACCTTTTGTGATGCGTAGAGTTCAAGTGATTCTTTCAATGAAAGAACAAAGAAGGTCCACCATTTTGAAGAGCAAGTGGTTCATTTCCATTTAATTAGAAGAGTCAAAACTGGGAGAAATGTCAGGTATCTTAAAATGGAGCCGTGATTTATATGTATTCCTTTATTTATTTACTTTTAAACGTTTACTTATTTCAGTCATTGGCTCAGCCCACGTGGGGCTCAAACTTACCACTCCAAGATCAAGAGCCATTCCCTCTTCTGACTGAGCCAGCCACGGGCTCCAAAATAGACCATTGACTTAAAGCATCATAGAATGTTCAGGGGCACCTGGATGGCTCAGTGGGTTAAGCCTCTGCCTTCGGCTCAGGTCATGATCTCAGGGTCCTGGGATTGAGCCCCGCATTGGGCTCTCTGCTCAGCAAGGAGCCTGCTTCCGCCTCTCTCTCTGCCTGCCTCTGCCTCCTTGTGATCTCTGTCTGTCAAATAAATAAATAAAATCTTAAAAAATAAAACCACTGTAGGATGTTCAAATCAAATTATAGTAATTGAAAATAGTGTTGGTGGCCCCTGATTGGCTTAGTCAGTAGAACTTTCAACTGTTGACTTCAGGGTTGTGAATTTGAGCCCCATGTTGGGTGTAGAGATTATTAAAAAAAAAAAAAATAGTGTAAATATTGACTGAGACAGAAATATATTGTGTAGAAGGGAAGGTGTATAATGGTTGTATCACATATTTATTCTATATTAACTCATATAGGTTTTGCACATCAAACTATGTGAGAAAGATATTTGACTGTTTTTATTCTGTTTTCCTAATGAACATATATATCACTTTCATAATACAAAATGTGGCAAAGATTAAACTAGGGAAAATAAACATACAAGAGAAATGGAAACTATTTCCCAGCATGGATTCTGGGAAAACCACCACATCAACTCACTTTCATGGACTCTAAACTTATTTACGACTTCACACGTAAAACTTGCCAGATGAACTTACCTAATCAACTCTGAGATCATAAAGTTTACAGGAGGAATAATTAAATGCCAGATTGAACCAAGACTAACCTTCACTGCCCAGGGGAATGTAGAGCGAGGAAAAGGAAAAGAGAATATAGCTGTATTGAGAGTAAAAAGCAAATCACAGGGCACATATTTTGTTCCCAACATCACAGAAAAAAATATAAGCAGGCAGAAACTCTTGCACTACCTGGTATAAAATACCATATGCTATACTTTCTGAAAAATAACTGTAAAAATGTAATAGCAGTCAACAATTAATCCAACTTTTCCAAAGTCGATAGGAAGTTTCATGCTTTACTACTTTAAATTTAAAATATTCGTTCAGAAACATCCCACATTTATATGAATATATGTGGGTTCCAAAAAATTAGGTAAGTCACTTTTAGCAATGATATAAATCAACCAGGGACATGGTATAAAAAAATTAAAGTGAACAGTAATGATTTTTATTTGTTTATATACCAAATCTAACCATCTCCTTTGAGAGAGAATATTTAAATTTATGACCATGTCGTGCCCTATATTGTCTCTGCATTATTTATGATTACTTAAAAAAATCATAAATCAAAATCAAAATCATTTTTATGTAATTAAAAAAAATTAAGTAAACTCCATACCCAATGTGGGGCTTGAACCCACAGCCCCAAGATCGAGAGTCACAAAGCTCTACTGACTCACCCAGTCATTCAACATAAATATATATCAAATGTGATTTATAAATCAATGTGCAAAAGAAAATAATGTTGGAATTTCTATAAAACAAAATGCAAGCGTTGTAATACCTTCTGATATTTGAGGGGGAAAAAAAAATTGCATGGATAATTGTTTGGTGACCACATCATGACCACATCAACGGATGGCCACTTGGTTGGTTAGGAATTCACAAAGATTAATAGGTTTCTCATGACAGAGTAACCAGAGGCAACCAATGTCATAGCAAGGTCAGAAATAATAGTAAAAAAAGAGTCACAATTTTTGGAAAGCAGTACTTTCCCTGCATTAAAATCTGTGACCAAATCAAATTCTCATGTCTACCGGACTTTTGTGGAAAATTGGACGCCGAGCTCCCAGTTTTGCTTTGGGAATAGAAGAATTCATCACTTTTTGTTGCCATATCATCCTGATATTAAAAAACTACAAAATCAGGGGCACCTGGGTGGCTTAGTGGGTTAAAGCCTCTGCCTTCGGCTCAGGTCATGATCTCAGGGTCCTGGGATCGGGCTCTCTGCTCAGCAGGGAGCCTGCTTCTCCCTCTCTGCCTACTTGTGATCTCTCTCTGTCAAATACATAAATAAAATCTTTAAAAACAAAAAAACAAAAGAAAAACTACAGAATCAAATATAACGTGCCCCAGACCTATGACTTCCATTAGAAATGGGGCATTTTCACAGCTCTTGGATGACAAGCGTGATAGCAGAGTTTTCTTTAATTAGTAGGCTTGGGTCCCCAACAATGAGTCGGGCTCTTTAGATTGGGTGTCACGTGCAGGTCACAAACTTAGTTTTTCTTCTCCTTTAGCGACATCCCGGTTCTTACCACGATATGCACCGTGATTCTTTGTCAACAGCATCGTTACTCCGTTTATATTCTTGTCCTCGAGACAGATTCCACCAATCTAATTTTTCCCTGAAGTGTTTTTTTTATCAGTAGCTTTACTGTGAAAACTCAGTAGTTACACAACAGGGATATATAAAGCTCAAATTCAGACATAAAAGTGGATGAACTGTTTCCACGGTTAATTTTTTTTTTTTTTAAAGTTAATGAAACTTAATATTTTGTACGAACAAATGCAACAATGCAAGTTTTAACAAAGTGTGGGCATCTGCGTGGCTCAGTGGGTTAAGCCTCTGCCTTCAGTTCAGGTCGTGATCTCAGGGTCCTGGGATCCAGCCCTGCATGGCAGGGGGGGTCCCTCCTCAGTGGGAAGCCTGCTTCTCCCTTTCCCTCTGCTTCTGCTATGTCTCTCACTTTTTCTCTCTTAAGTGAATCAAATCTTAAAAAAAAAAAAAAAGTTTTAACAAAGCAGATTTAAAATGAATCTTGTACTAAACTCAAGTAAGTGAAAATCATAGACAATATACCACGAATTCAGAATAAAACCTTTTCTATAATGTGCATTTATTTTAGTATGTTAGCCCACATATTTAAAATCTCAGTGAACTTTTAAAACAGTAGTACACCGAATGATCTGTTAAAGATTCCATTGCTCATTCTGGGCTTTAATATCTATATTTAAACATTTACTATGTGAACAGTAGGCTTGGTTCCCCAACAATGGGGAAATCTTCAAATTTACCTCTGGTTTCAAAATCAAAGTTAAAGCAGGGTTTCTATAAAAAGGGATATCAACGATAAAGTATAATGGAAATGAAAAGTACTATATGTTGGTAAGACATTGTCATAAATAAAAAAAAATATGGAGAATTTACACCATTGGGTGACTATTTCAATATTTCAGCAGTGTGTTATCAATGCAGAAAATGACACTGGTTGGTGGAAAATAATGGCGCACTGAGGCAAAGATCCAGACATATATTGTCACTCATTGAATGACAAAGGTGGCACCATAGAGAGAAGCAAAGACAGAATCTTTGAATATAGAGAGCAAAAAATAGAATATGGAGCTCCATCTCATACCAGGCACAGAAATCAATCTGGATTATATTGTAGATCTCAGCGTGAAAGGTAGCACAGAAGCGAGATTTTGACTTTGACAGTTTTCAACTAATAATCATGAGAGAGAAACAGGCTTGTTATTCAACCAAAATCTTGCTGGAAACCACCCTCCCCCCCCCCACAACGCTTCTCCAACCAACAATTTTTATATATATTGTATGTGTGCTAGCACTTTTGATTACTTTGTTAACAAAACAAGGAACCTGATTTATACGCATGCATGTACAGTGTATTCAATAAGAGCTACAATTTGTTCCTGATGAATTTTTCTTGATATATTTTTCTCTACTTTGTATGGTAATTTTTAGGGTATAATACAGAGTGAGGAATTTATTAATCTAATTGGAGGTAAGAGGAGAAAGAGAATGTCATTGAAAGTAATATTATATAAAAAGAAGCAGTGGGGAGCCTGGGTGGCTCAGTCAGTTAAGCAGCTGCCTTCGGCTCAGGTCCTGATCTCAGGGTCCTGGGATCGAGTCCTGCTTTAGGGTCTCTGCTCAGTGGATATTCTGCTTCTCCTTCTCCCTCTGCCTGCCGCTCTGCTTACTTGTGTTCTCTCTCTATCAAATAAATAAATAATCTTAAACAAAAAAAAAAAAAAGAAGCACTTACTCTTCTTAAACTCTTCTACTGATCTTTACATTTAATAATTAAATTTGTTATTCTTGAAAAAAAAATCTGTCTTATTGGATGAAGTAATGAGAAAAAGGGTAATATTTCTAGAAAAACAAGTATATGCACATACAAAAGACAAAATCCTGACAGTTATTTTGCCTTTTTTTTTTGCAATTATGTAAACAACTATTTATCATAATAGACTGTTGAGCTATAAGTATATCTATAAGTAGTACTGTCTATCAATAATAGCTGTCGATAGTCTGTGTTCATATTATTACAGAAATATTTAAAAGTGAAATTTCAAAAGATGGGTTAAAATGCAGAAAAGACTCAGTTATGAGAAACATTAGAATTCTGGAAAGTTGATTGAAGAAATTATATCATGTTCCATATAAAAAGCTAAAGATCTAAACATACAGGAATCATTAGGAAAACCAAAAATAAATGGTCTTACAGGCGCACCTGGGTGGCTCAGTCATTAAGCATCTGTCTTTGGCTCAGGTCATGATCCCAGGGTCCGAAGATCCAGTCCCATGTTGGGTTCCCTGTTTGGCAGGAAGCCTGTTTCTCCCTCTCCCACTCCCCCTGCTTATGTTTCCTCTCTTGCTGTGTTTCTCTCTGTCAAATAAATAAATAAAATCTTGAAGAAGAAGAAGAAGAAGAAGAAGAAGAAGAAGAAGAAGAAGAAGAAGGAGGAGGAGGAGAAATCGTCTTACACACTTCTGATTTAAATTAAGGAACATTATATATGGAATTATATCAAAGACAATATCTCAAGGGACCATACTGGAATTGTAAAAAAAAGAAGCTCTTTTCTGGATTCAAGAAGGTGAGAATTAAGAATTCCTATTGGGAACGCTTGGGTGACTCAGCTGGTTAAGTGACTGCTTTCAGCTCAGGTCATGATCCTAGGTTCCTGGGGTAGAGTCTGGCATCTGTAGTCCCTACTGGGTAGGGAGCCTGCTTTTCCCTCTCCCTCTGTCTGCCTCTCCCCCTTCTTGTGCTTGCGCACTCTCTCTCTCTGTTAAATAAATAAAAATCTAAAACAAAACAAAACAAACAAATGAACAAAAAACAATGAAATTTCCTCTTAAAAGAAAAAAGAAAAAAAAAAAGAATCCCTATCAGGATTTGGGGGAAAAAAACCCCTCACGTTCTATATTTATTCAAAAATATGTAAAAGGAAGAGGAAAAAAAGCGCACCAAAAGTAGGACATGGAGAAAAGTCTGAATAAAATACAGGTAAAAATATCCTGCGACATGCCCTGTATGAAAAAAAAAAAAGACACATCTAAAATATCAGGACCCCAAAGGTTTATATAAATGTAGTAGAGTGCTAATGGCCAACCAGGGCAAAACTAGTATAACTACATTAATATCAGTTAAATAACTTTAAGATAAAGGGTGTAGCTGTTACTGGAATGATGTAAAATGATGTTTTATGTGGAATTTAAACTTGCATGCAACAAACAATACTGCTACAAAATAGGATGGTAAAAAAAAAAAAGAAAGAAAGAAAGAAAGAAAGAAAGAAAATCTCCATGGAAATGTAGGCAAAGCAATCAACATAGTCAGACTCTCCTTTATTATGAGGCCAATTGGAAAAAAAGAGACAAAATAAACCCATCTTTATTCACGAGCCTTGTCTAGTTGATGGCTATAACGCCGTAAGTATAATTTGCAGCAAGCAGAGAGATACGATTTTTAAAATTGTGAATTAGGTCGCACAGCAAGTCTCAACAGACACCTGAATACAAGTATCTTCCCAAGCATATCGATTAGAAACAAATATAAATTTGAGTGAATGAAAGAAAGAATTAATAAAATATTATTAATAAATTATAAATTAATAAAATATTAACTAAATAAACACCTGCCTGGGATTTCAAAATACAGCTGCTACAATAAAATGAATCAGGTAAGACATTAAAATGGAAATTAAAAAATCTACAGAAATGAATACTAGTAAAACTGCATTAAAACCTGTTTCAGTACTTTGAGAAGAAATGGTGACATTCCAGATTTAACAAATACAAAAGGGCTGAAAATCAGTTACCTTCTCTACAAGTCAAGAAGTTGGGAAAGCTAAGAGAAAGATACCCAAATAAAGAAAAATTTAATAAGAAACTTAAGAGCCCAATTCATTAAATTGAAATAATTTTTGGCCTGATAATTAAACAGAATTTCCAAAGGCTCTGAGATATTCTGCACATTCAAGAAAATCATCAAATATACATAAAATATCTATATAATACTTTATTTATATATAATCTATAATAATCTACAGTATTACTGTATAATATATGTGATCTACAGCATCTGATAAAAAATGTAAGATAAAGGACCCCGTGCAACATGGTTAAATATTAACAAGCATTTCATAGAGTTAGTGTGTACGGTGATATGGGGAAGAAAGACAAAAGAAAAATTAAATTTCCATACTACTTCCAGCCCCTGACAAGTCCTTGAAGCAGGAAGAGTGACATTCCTCTATGGACTCAGTGGCCTTGATGTTCATACATTTTTAAGGGCCAAAGTCAATCTTAGCCCAATACCCAGGACCCTGTAAGTTTTCTTTAACATATAAGAATTATTTGGAAACTTCCTTTATCTCTAAATCCCAAGATAGGTGCTGGCAATCATCTCCAGGCATCGGACCACCAGTAGACATCCGAAGGTTCTCATGACTCAAGTATTATGAGACGGTAATAAATGACCTTTTCCCAACAGCAGCCAGCCCCTCAAGGTCCTGGAAACCTTGCTTCCCAAATTCCTTAGACTCTCACGCTCTCCCTGACCCCTTCCCAACTTGAAAGTATATAATGGGCCCCTCCTCCTTTTGTCCATGAGTCCTGTTGATAAAGTTCTAGAACCTAGGTGAGGTTCGGTGGGCTGAGGTCCAGAGCTGATGACCAAGAAAGAATTCTTGAGACATCTTTGGTGCAAAATGGTGGTTTATTAAAGCACAGGGACAGGACCCATGGGCAGGAAGAGCTGCTGCCCCGTTATCCTGAGGAGTGGCTGATTATATACACAGGAGTTGGGTAGGTGAGAACAAATGGGGTGATGTTAGTCTCTAAGGAATTTTGGAAGCAAGGTCTCCAGGACTTTGAGGGGCTAGCTATTGTTGGGAGAAAGGTTATTTATTACTAGTAGTAAAAATCTTCTTGTGAGACCCTTTAGATGTATATCAATGGGCCATATGCTTGGGAATGATTCTCAACACTATCTTGGAGATCTAGAGATAAAGTTTCACATTTCTCCTATCAAGTGTCCTTGTTAGCGAGAATTGGGTTTAGAAGAAATTTAACTTTATTTAGGGCTTGAGGGACTGCGTTATTTGCCTCTGGAAATTGTGCTATTGATAAGGTAACTTTTTTGTTGTAAATCTCTAGGACATTGGTAAACCAAGGGAGACTCCTGTCTTGCAGGCTTGTGATCTCTGCAAGTTAACTATTTGTTTATCGTTTGGGGCAGTCAGGTGCCTGAGGAATGTCACACATATTACCGAGGGGAGCGGGTGGAGAGGGGGTGCAGGGTGCCAGCTTTTGCTTTGTCCTCAGCCAGCCTCCTGCTCCCTCATCACTGTCCCCGTGCTTTAATAAAAACACCCTTTTTTGGGCACCTGGGTGGCCCAGTCATTAGGCTTCTGCCTTCAGCTCAGGTCGTGCTCCCAGCATCCTGGCATTGAGCCCCACATCAGCCTTCCTGCTGAGCAGGAAGCCTACTTCTTTCTCCCTCTCCCACTCCCCCTGCTTGTGTTCCCTCTCTCGCTGTGTCTCTCTCTGTCAAATAAATAAAATCTTAAAAAACAAAACAGAACACCTTTTTGCACCAAAGGATTCTCAAGAATCCTTTCTTGGCCGCCGGCTTCAAACCCTAACATCTCTCCTATGTCACAGGGGAGCTAATTTGTTAGATTTAAAATAGTAAAGCATGAAACTTCTTATTGACTTGATAAAAGTTGGATTCGTTGTTGACTGACTTTAGATTTTTAAAGTTTTTTTTTTTTTTTTTTGAAAATAGAGCATGTGGCACTTTACACCCGGTAGTGGAATTTTGTACATTTAGTGGTAGATGATTTTAGTCCGTGGTGAGATTTCTCGAGTGTGTTCCCTACAAGTAACATAATCTTCACTACCAATAATAAAGGAGAAAACTTTCCTGGATAGCAGGACATCGCTGCCTGTCCCCTCATATAAGGAGTTATTTTATATGCACCTTCACATATTTTAAGCAAGCATGTTTTGCCATGTTTTTTTCCTTTAAATAACAAGCATTTGTCTGATTTGGCCTCATAGGGTTTGAAAAAGGGAGCTTTTTAGTACATACCAGTGATTTTTTTAAGAGTCCCCTGTTTGGCCTTCTGGAACTGAGCTCCTAAAACCCTTGGAATTTCCTGTGGTGGGAGCGTGAAAGGTGTCTTTTGTTAAGTTAATGAAGTGGCTTTGGGATGGGGGCTGGTTGCCAGGGGAACCAAGCACCTGCCCCGGGGGTTGCAGCTAGAAAGCTGAGCTCTGTGGAGGGGGAGGGGCTGCAGGGTGACTCGGTGGCCCAGGGCCAATGGCTAATGAATCACTCCTTGCTCTGTTATGAAGCTTCCCTAGAAACCAGGGAGGAGTGGTTTTCCAAGAGCTTAGGGGTTGGCAGACAGGAGGAGGTTTGGGGAGAGAAGTGCAGCGTTCTCCACACTTGGTCCTCTGTCTCTCATCGTCCCATGATCCTGAGTTACATCCTGTTCTCATCAACCGTGATCTAGTGAGTAACATGCTTCCTGAGCTCTGGGAACTGCTCTAGCAGATTAATGGGATCCCAGGAAGAGGAGGCCAGGGGCCGTCCTGTGTCTACAGGTCCTGGTTTAGCCGCATAGGTCATAACTCGGATTTGAGATCTGTACCTGAAGTGGGGTGGCGGGTAGTCTTGTAGGACTAAGCCCTGACCTCTGGCTGCAGACACTATCTCTGTGTAGATGTCTCAGAATGGAGTGGAATCGTGGGTGGTGGTGAAACCCTCTTCCCCATCATGGAATTGGTGACCAGAATCTCTTCCTGCCTCTTTCAGGAAGCCCTGTGCTACTTCCGCATCCTTTCCCCCTAGAGCTAGAGCGTTCAAACGTTGTGTGTCTTTGTTTTAGAACTTGGTGGGTTTCTCCAAAGTTGAGTTTGGAGATGTTGGTGGAGAACTGGATTTTAAAGATAGAATGTGTTCTTAATAATCACGAAGACGCCGCCATCAGAATCCCATTGATAAACTATGCGGGCAAGCAGGTGGTTGTTGGTGTTGAAAGCATCCGTTGGTACCGTTGTGACTCGTGGCGAAATTACATGTCATTCTGGGCCACAGTTTCAGAGTTAATACAGCTAAACAAGTGCCCCCAGATTGAAATAGAAAATGAATAAATGGTGATCCATGCAGAGTGGCTTGGCGCTCAGATTCAATCTTGGAGCACTTAAACAATTTACTCGAGATTCAGCAACTCATTATGGAAAAGAAAATGTTCAGACGCGCCACGATGGGGAATAAGAAAATGTTAAGTTCCTGCTTTCGGTCTTGAGTCATCTCAGTGAGAAACCGTGATTGGTTTTGTTTTTATATATAGACTATGTTTGCTAAGCTATTGCCAGTATTGCCCTATTATGTCGAGATATATATATATATATCACAAAATGATACATAAAAACATATTACTAGGCTCACATATCGATATGCTGACTAATATGTTTATGCGTAAGCCTATGTAGAACGGAATTTTGGAACGTTACTTTATTCTCTATTGTACAAGTGATTGCAAGTAAAGTGTAAGTAAATTTAGCAAGGGAAATAATGTGTGCATTATTAGATTATTAGATGATTCACAGATCCAGCAGCAAGTGTAACAGAGATTTGCAAGACTATAAATTAATTACTGGAAGACTCCAGCGTTGGTGAAAACAATTGAGTTGGGCTGATGGGTTCTATAAGCACATATCCACCTTAATGCCAGCTTTTGACCTGAGGAATGACCCCACACACTAGTCCTTTGGAAATACTCATGGTCTACATGTTAAATCTCAAACAGGAGTTGTCCCCCATAAAGTTAAAAGCTGACTTGGGGGACATGCAGGCTATTCAACAAACACAAACTACACTAAGTAAGGAAATTGTAAAGTCCTTTCAAACTGTCAGGGATTCATACGTTTCAAAGCAACTAGAGTATTGAGCTGGATCATGATTTTATTTTTGTTTTCATTTTTATTAATTTTATTAACATATAATGTATTATTTGCCTCATGGATACAGGTCCGTGAATTGTGAGGCTTACACACTTCACAGCACTCACTGTAGCAAGTACAGTGCTATGTCCCCCATGTCCATAACCCAACCACCCTATCCCTACCTAATTTTTGATGTTTTATCTCTGTCTCTTTCTCATTAGAGGACTTCTGTCTCTCCATATATGTATCTAGAGCCGATATAGATACAGATAAATACTTAGGACAGAAACATAGAAATGAAAGAGAACCCAATTACAGCCTCTTACCAGAAATTCATGAAAATCTCATTTTAGGACACATCAACTAACTGTTATGTTGGCTTGGTTTATTTTTATTATGGGTAGCTGTACTCTCCTCAACGATTTATTTTATATTTACCTGGTTCTGTTTTTATGTTTATCCAACTTATAAGGCCAAGAGGGCTCTGCTGATGTAGTCACAGCTTCTGGCAAATCTCTGATATTTTCATCATGCGTGTGTGTGTGTGTGTGTGTGTGTGTGTGTGTGTATGTGTGTGTGATGTTAGGCACAGTACAGTATGTCATTACTTTTGATGTATATTTTCATCGTTCTTAATAGTTTTGCCTTCTGGTTGAATTACTTAAAGACACTTGAGAGGAGTAGTTGGCTAGAGTGAGAATTTTGGAGCTAAGCTGTCCCGAGGTCAAGGATTGGGTTAACTTTTCAACCTCTATAGCTCAGAGTGCAAAAATCTCTGAATTGATCAACTATTGTTGGCATCTTGGACAAATCCCCATGGTAGCAGTTTTAATCCCCCCCTTATTTAAATCTCAGGGAGCAGTAGTGACTATAAAACAAGATTCAAGCAAACAACTAAGCACTACAAAATCTAGGCTAGACCACCAAGTTATAATGACAGATGTTAGAAAGCATGTATTACTTTTTAGGTAAGAAATACTATATATAGCAATCGATTATTAGTATATAGCACTTAGAAAAATGTGGGAATAGACACAGACCATTACATTTTTTTTAAAAAGATTTTACTTATTTGTCAGAAAGAGAGAGAGGCAGTGCACAAATACGGGAATAAAGAGAGAGGAGCAGGCTCCCTTCTGAGCAAGGAGCCTGATGCAGGACTCCATCCCAGGACTCTGGGATCATGCTCTGAGCTGAAGGCAGACACTAAACCAACTGAACCACCCAGGTTTGACTAACGTGGTGGCTGTGGCCCTCTAAACAGAAATAATGAAATTCAGGACACGAACTTGAGCAATATTTAAGTTCTCTAAAACGGGTGAATCAACTTTGCACAAAAAGGGGGGTTTTGTAATGACCTGTTTACCCACCATTATGCATGTGTCCAATCCCACCATGCCAAGAGTGAACCCTAATGGAAATGACGGACCCTGGGTGATGATGATGTAGGATGCAGGTTCATCAGTCATAATAAATGCACCCTCTGGTGGGAATGTTAACAGAAAAGACTGCAGGAGTGCAAGCAGGCAATGTTACACTCCTTGGGAAATCCCGCTAACCCCCTCCCCCCAATTTTGCTGTAGACCTGAAGATGCTCTAAAAAAAAAAATCAAGTCTATTTTTTAAAAAAGAACGAAAAAGAAAACGAAGGTCACGTTCTTGCAGTCGACAAGTGGCAAAGAAAGTAGATTTTGATTTGAATTATATACACAATTTTAACTGTTAATAATAGGTTGAAGCTTCATTATTATTCTAGAAGGCATGACACCCCCCCCCCCCCACTGTCAGCATCCCTACACAGCAGCACCTGAATATAAGTCCTTCTGTGACTACCAAAAACTCTTCTCAAAATAGTTCTTAACCAACCTTGTAGACCCTCGTCTTGCTGGGTCTATAGGGTTGGGAAAGGTCTCCTTTGAGAAGTAGTCACTTGGCATTTTGGACAAATCCCCATGGTAGTAGTTTTCACCCCCCCGCCCCCTTATTTAAATCTCAGGGAGCAGTTACTAGCAGA
This sequence comes from Mustela nivalis, assembly GCF_964662115.1. Lineage (NCBI taxonomy): Eukaryota > Metazoa > Chordata > Mammalia > Carnivora > Mustelidae > Mustela > Mustela nivalis. The sequence continues at coordinate 130,920,512 of NC_139040.1, forward strand.
GTGGGTCAGTAGCAGAGCCTTTCCTCAAGGTACTCTGTTCTAGATTCTCTGTTCCCTTCTCCTAATAGCAGGTCTTGGTCAAAGACAGCATCTTCCCAGTTTTCCCATTTTTGGTCTTGTACACAGGGATTTCTTTGGTCTTGGTGATCTTTCAGGTTACAGCAACCTGGGCTGTAGGATGGAAGGTACCCTACTCCCTTTTGTCCCTGTCTCAGAGAAGTTGATGTTTCCTCCTCTACCGTCAGCAGACAGCAAAATGTAACCTTTCCTCAGCATGGACCCTTTTCATCTCTGCTCCTGATTAAAATATGTGTACTAGTGTACATGATGCCCGCAAGGTTTCTACCCTGTTGATCGCATTAAATCGCACAGGAATTTTTTTTTTTTTTTTTTCCCTAGTGGTGTGTTGACTTGGACCCTTGGATGGGCACTTGACTTTGTGGTTGGAGGGAAGTTTATAGGAATTGTTTACAAATATGGAATGCCGTGAGCCATTCCAAAGAGGGAAGATAATCTTCATAAGGATAACGACCTCCAGTTTTATTATATCTTACATCCAGAAGGATCATAGCGTGCCTAACAACTCCTCCACTACCAATGACTAGGACGGTCGTTTCACATCCAACTAGAATGTGTCAGCTGCTTAACAGAGCACAGCCCGATTAGTCCACAATTTAGACGGGGGACTGAACAAAAACCGTCTAAATGCACAAAGGATCAGGATATGCATGAGGCCATTTCACAAGCTGGAGCTGCTGCACGGACTGGGGAATGAGATCTTCCTACAAGAAGTTAGGAAACTCAGGTTGGGGGGAGGGAATGTTGTCCTTCAGAAACGAGAGCTGAGAATCCCCAGAGAACATGAAAATATGAAGTCCCATTAAATGCAGTGGGTGATTCTATTTCAATCTGTCACTAGATTCCTAGGGGAAGTTGGTACCATATGAAGGAAGACCTGCGCTTAATAAGGCAAAGAAGACAGGGCCCGTCTGAATTTCGGTGTCACCCATTCCAGGCCCCTTTTATTTAAATATTATATATTAATTATAAATATATTTAAACATATATAACTGTATATGATATGTTACATATATTATTACATAATATAACTGTATATAATATATTGTATATAAATTGTAAATATATAAATTATATAATTATATAATAATATAATATAATAATATCAGTTCTTAGGAAATGGACTCCCATGATCTATCACTTTATTATTCCTGTACATAAATTTATATAGTCTTTCCTTATATAAAAATATATATATTAAATATATAATTAATATAAGTAATTGTTACTTATATGTAGATATTATATAATTTATAAGTAGCATTTTATTTACAAACAAGTTTATATATAACTATATACATATTTACATATATACATAAACTTATATATGATATATAACATAATATAATATTTAACATATGTTTATATAAATATATTTATATGAATATAACATACAAGTTAAATGTGTAAATATTTTATATATTTATATATTTTACTTATAAAGGTATATAAAATATATTTGTATATAAAATTTAATTTTTATTATATATATTTTGTATATTACATATTTATATATTTTATATATAATAATATGTAAATACCATATAGACAGATAGATGCAGAAACATTTGGATTTGCCCTTTAGCATTCTTTGGTTCGGTATGTGGAATAAACAAGGACAAGTGTGTGATGAAGCATTTATGTTTCTGTGTATACAGGCAGAAATCTTGTATCGTTTGCTAAAGAAAAGTCATTCAAACACAGCAATGAAAAGTGAAGTTTAAAAAAAAAAAAATAACGTTTTCCTACCCTAACAAAATTTGCAGTTTAGCAGATTGTGTGTAGTTAAATGGCATGTGGGTTACAAAAGTCTGCCTTTGTTGATGGAAGCATTACATTTAACCTTATTTAACTGTACAGACTCAGAAAATGTGTCATTGTCAAGTGGACACGAGTAATTCGGTTGGGTGGCAGCAGTGGACGTCATTGATGCCTGTTGGTGAGTCTCTGAGCAAAGATCTACCTGGACCTACACTGAGGTCTGTTTCCCCATATGCAGGTATATAGACAAGCCCGCTGATGTAATATGGACAGTTCCCTCACATAGTTCCTCTTAAGGATATCATGCTCCTTTATTACTTTCTTTTTTCTTTAAGATTTTTATTTATTTGGCAGAGCGAGACAGCAAGAGAGCGAGAAGGAGACACCCCACAGAGCAGGGAGCCCGATGCAGGGCTTGAAGCCAGGACCCTGGAATCAAGACCTGAACTGAAAGCAGACAATGACTGAGCCCCCCCACAAAAGCCCCCTTTTACTACTTGTTTAAAAGACTTTGTTTCTCCAGCAACATGGTTTGCTTCATGGAGAATTAACTTTTACTTAGTAATTAATTCCTTTGTGGGAAGCGAATGGACCATGCATGGGTAGGTCCATATCTGAGCTCTCTGTGCAAGTACTACTGTATAGAGGGTCTCTTTCTCTCTCTCTCTCTTTTTTTTTTTTTTTTTTAAGTAGGGTTCCACACCCAGATTGGAGCCCAAACTGGACCTTGAACTCACAACCCCGAGATCAAGACTTGAGCTGAGATCAAGTGTCAGATGCTCAACCAACTGAACCATCTAGGTGCCCGTAGATTTGTCTCATTCTAGAGAATGTGCGACTCTTGATTTCGGGGTCATGAGTTGAACCCCCCACGTCAGGTGTAGGGATAACTTAAAAACCATTTATCATGGGACACTTGAATGGCTCATGGGTGGTTAAGCAACTACCCTCGACTCGGGTCATGATCCCGGAGTTCCGGGATTGAGTCCTGCATCAGGCCTCCAGCTCCATGGGGAGTCTGCTTCTCCCTTTCCTTCTCCTCCTTCTCTCATTCTCTCTCTCACTGACTGTCTCTCAAATAAATAAATAAATAAAATCTTTAAAAAAAAAAAACAGTTATTGAGTTGCAGCTTACAGCATGTAAATATTTGCAAATATGTATAATATGTAAGTAAACACATAAGATATCTAATATAACAATACATAAAATGCACGGTATGAATACATATAGTATATGCACATAAAAAGTATATAAATATGTATGGAATACAATATATAAACCTATATAATAAATATATAGTATATAAATCTGAAAAGAGTATAATGTAATATATGAATACATAAAGGCATTATGTAAGTAAAGTTCCATAATGTATGTAATAAACATAAATAGTTAATCTGCAAATATGTAATATAAATATAATCTAGGGGCACCTGGGTGGCTCAGTGGGTTAAGCATCTGCCTTCAGCTCAGGTCGTGATCTCAGGGTCCAGGGATCAAGCCCCGCATCAGGCTCTCTGCTCAGCAGGGAGCCTGCTTCCCCCCTCTCTCTGCCTGCCTCTCTGCCTGCTTGTGATCTCTCTGTCAAATAAAAAAAAAAAATCTAATATATAAATATAATACATGTAATATATGTAAGTGTATATCAAATATTACATAATATATAATAATATGATCTAAAACGATAAATATATATAATACATATGTATTATACATAGAATATACTATGGGGCATAATACAATGTAACATAAACTATGTGCATTGATACATGTCTAACACTTGTGTATGCCCTTGGCCCCCCTGGTCTGCTCACCTGCCATCAGATGTGTTAGGTGGGATCTAGGAGGCGTCACACAGACCTCACTGTGTGCCTCAGTAGGGCTTTGATACAGCAGGTAGATACAGAGATGGTCCAGACCTCGAAAATGCACAAGGGCCCTTCAGGTGCCCGGGATAACAGCCAGAGGATGAGGCTGTCCTCTGCAGGATGGGTGGCTCATGTGGGGTTCCAACGACACAGCCCTGCTGCTGTGGCTGGTGTCCCTGAGCCTGTGTGACGGCACGCTCTAGGAAGCTCTAGGGTTTGCAGATCAGCATCAGGTAGACCTGTTGGCCATCCTCCTTTGAGGTTAACCCATTCGATTTCCCCTGAAAAATCAAGCAACCACACACCTCCAAAGAGGCTGTCTCCTGAGTTCTAAGTCCCTGGGGAGTGGGAAGTTTGATTGCTGGGGAGGTTGGAAGGTAGAGCAACAGGTGCAGAAGCAGAGCTGGCCGTGCATCACCGAACCCTTTCCTCTGTAGGTCATCTCACAAGTCCTGGTGCTAGTGGGCTATTACCCCATCCAGGACACTGGTGGTGTTCCTGTGAACATCTGCAGAGCAGACCCAACACACTGTGCCCCAAACCCATGTCTCACCACCTCTTCAGGGAACCCTGTCCTCTACCATACCCCCATCCCCGAGTACTCCCAGACGACCTTCTTTAGGACATCCTGTAGACATCTCATAATTCTAGATACTGTAGTTGGTGGAGAACTGGTAAACCATGATGGCTTTTTTTTTTAATTAATTTTTTATTTTTTATAAACATATATTTTTATCCCCAGGGGTACAGGTGTGTGAATCACCAGGTTTACACACTTCACAGCCCTCACCAAAGCACATACCCTCCCCAATGTCCATAATCCCACCCTCTTCTCCCAACCCCTGTCCCCCAGCAACCCTCAGTTTGTTTTGTGAGATTAAGAGTCACTTATGGTTTGTCTCCCTCCCAATCCCATCTTGTTTCATTGATTCTTCTCCTACCCACTTAACCCCCATGTTGCATCACCACTTCCTCATATCAGGGAGATCATATGATAGTTGTCTTACTCTGCTTGACTTCTTTCGCTAAGCATGATACGTTCTAGTTCCATCCATGTTGTCGCAAATGGCAAGATTTCGTTTCTTTTGATGGCTGCATAGTATTCCATTGTGTATATATACCACATCTTCTTGATCCATTCATCTGTTGATGGACATCTAGGTTCTTTCCATAGTTTGGCTATAGTGGACATTGCTGCTACAAACATTCGGGTGCACGTGCCCCTTTGGATCACTACGTTTGTATCTTTAGGGTAAATACCCAATAGTGCTTTTTTTTTTTTTTTTTTAATGATGCTTTGCCTTTCTCTCCCATTAATGTCTTGCTTTTCACTGCAACAGAAAAAAAAATAATAATAATAAAAAGCAGATGAATAAGGACACTTCAGGGGGGATCATGGTAGGAAAGTCAAACCACACACCAGAATAAGGAACTCAAGCAAATCTCTACCAAAGAACATTTCCAGGTGGTTTTGTTCGTTTGGAGGCTGAGGAAATGCTAGGGGTCCCGAGAGACGTTCAGAAATCCTCATGTGAAAGATAGTGAAATGGTACAAAACTTGGCAGGATGGAGAATTCATATCTTCTTCCCTTTCCTGGAAGGAATCCGTTTTGAGGTGAGATAGGGCATTTTGATGTGGCTCTTGAGCTAAGTGTTTTTTTTTGCAGCGGATTTCTTTCAGTAACATTCTGGCTCAACACATTTGCAGATGGACCTTCTTCTGTGATGTGGGACAGTTCGGAAGACGTATGCCCCACGCCCCTGCCATGTCCACATCTACCCAAACCCATCTCGGGGAGTCCCTTTCCGGTCTAATTTGAAATTCAGGGAACATGAGCTTTCAATCTGGCTTCCCAGAAAGGTAGTAATGAAGAAATGAGTTGTTAAAACCTCCGGCTCAAAAGACAGAAGTGCTTGTCATCATGACGGTCTCCCCAAAGACACAGAATCTGTCCTGTATTGACCCGGGCCAATTAAAGTTAGTTTGCACATAAATTTTATAAAAATATGAGGATTTGAAGCCATCTGCGAGGTATTTCTCTGTTTGTTGGTTCAGGCTTTCCATCAATCCTTTTAATTTACAACCTGTCCCTCCAGACCATCAAAACACAGAATGTTTTTATTTGCAATTAGGCAGCCTATCAACTTGAAAAAAAAATGTCACCATGTATAGGAACGTATGCATTTCTTTTTGGGACTTTAGTGGGAAAACCGAGTGGGCTCTTGTTTTCATCCTGTGTCCCAACATAAAACATCTCAAAAGTAGCCGTCCACTAATTTCGTTTTCTTTAGGTAGAGAATTTTCGCTGTTGAGGTTCCCTATTTCCATAAAATGTAGGGCCATGTTTTATGAACCCTTGCTAAGAGGGAAGTAAATGTTTAGAGAATAAAAACACCGTTTGGTAAAAATAGGCCCCACATTCGCAGGAAGGATTCCCCACGTCATTTGCACATAAAAAAATAGTGTCCTGCATGAAGGTTGTGTTCCCTTTCCTCCCCGAGTAAATCCTGGTAGCCTAGAAATAACTAGGTAGTATTGCAGTTGGCAAGACCTTATCTCCAAGGAGAAGAAGAGAAAAGGAGAGTGAGTTAGACGCATCTAGGAAGCGTCTTCCTTCTTCTGTCCTTGATTAATGGCTCTCCAGAATCTTCTCCCAATGACGGGGTATCCCTGATAAGATGATTTCGGGGAACATCCTTCGTAAGAATGCGAACCTGAGCTCTTAGGGAATCCCTTGGTGAGGTTCCTGGGATCGCCCTGAGTTCAGAACCATGAATAAACCCAGGGTCCCCGATTTCCAGATGGCCTGTCCTCTTCTGGGTTGACACCTGGGTGGAAACGAGGAGTTCCCGACTCCTGCAAAAACCCACAGATAACCTGAGGAATCAAGTCTCTCCTGATGGAAGAGAACAGCAACACTTAGGAAGCATCACTTCCAGACATGGGCCACATGGTCCTGTAAATCTGAATTCAAAGAACTTCATAATACTTCGTGATAACGACGCATTCATATCGTGTAATTAAACATACTTCGCAGAATGTATTTGACTTGAATATTTGAGTCCGTGGAGAATTCAAAGTCTCTTGATTTTTTTTATCCAAATTAAAATACTTCCAAGGTCTGTCTTTTTTTTTGGGGGGGGGGTTGTCACCTTTTTTAGTAAAAATGTTTGTGATTTATTTAAGCGTTGAGAATACTTCACCAGGCAGTGTCACAATATTTGTATGTGGTTGGAAGAGATGACATTTAAGTGGGTTTTAATTCCCAATACTCTTTAGCAAGATCCCTATGGTTTCATTTAAAACATCAGCCCAGTATTGGTGCAAAGATAGAAAACATAGATCACCACCAAGACACGCAAATCTCAGAAATTCCTCCTAGCAGAGAAGCGAAACAGAGTCTGGCTGTGTTGATTTGGTATTATTTTATTTTATTTTAATTTATTTATTGGACAGAGACAGACGCAGCAAGAGAGGAACATAGGCAGGGGGAGTGGGAGAGGGAGAAACAGGCTTCCTGCCGAGCAGGGAGCCCAATGCAAGGCTGGATCCCAGGACCCTGGTATCATGTCCTGAGCTGAAGTCAGATGCCTAACGACTGAGCCCCTCCAGGTGCTCTTGGCCATGTTGACAGGGACAGGGAGGTGGGGTCATGAGAACTTGCCTTCACCTCACTTCCTCCAACACTGACAACTGTGCACTCACTCATCTAAGAAATCAACTTGGGAACAATGCTATTTATTACACACATAATGCAAATGCCATTTTTTTTTTTTAATAGTTCTTAAGCCCAGTGTGGAGCTTTGTGGGGCTTGAACTCATGACCCTGAGATCAACACCTGAGCCAAGATCCAGACATCAGACATCAGATGTTTAACCAACTGATGATCAGTCCAAATACCATTTTGAAATGTATTCTTTATCCTGTTCCAGGATCCAATCTAGGATCCCGTGTTACATACGTGTCATGGCCGCTGACTGTACCACCCGTGTGGGGGAAGGTCCTACATGTTTCCTGATCTTTGGCGACCTATTTGTGAAGAATAGCGGTAAGTTCTTTTCTAGAGTATGTCTCCATGTGCTTCGGTGTGATGTCTTGTTGGAAGGACACAGTCATCAAAGGAACGCGTTTTCAATATCAAAAGGTGGGAAAACGGGCAAGACAATAACAACATACAGAATTATCACCCACGCGGTCATATGGAAATCAATGGAGGTCATGCTGCTATAGGTTATAATTTAAGAAATAAATGGGTAGGCTCTACGTTCGAGAAGAATTTCTCTTAATAGCTATGGAAGGGGTAGGGCTCCTATGGAGTCAGTATTAGTCAAATGACCACAGAAATGATTATAGCCAATAATCCCCAATAGATGGTGAAATTTTTGGGCACAAAGTTGAGGAAAAAGACAATATTTCCATGGTCTCAAAGTATCTCTCACAGATGCACAATAATTGCTGAGCGATAAATAATAACTTTTGAGAGACAATGCCCCACAGACCAAAATTTATCAAATAATTGGGGTTATCAAGAAGAGCAGCACCACAGTAACCCTATCGCGACGATGTTCCCCTAAAAGCTCTTAGCATCCACTCCAATCTTGTTCACCTGCTCTGGGTGTGTAACTGATCCACAACACACACCTCTCCTTCCATCGAAACTTGTACCTTAATGCGATGCAATTCTCATGCTGCATGTATGACCCACAGAGAATCTCGCTTTTCTGCACCAAACCCATAGAAAAATAGCACGGCGTTCCTTTGTGATGAGTGGATTGATCTCTACTAGAGAAAGCAATGGAAATGCTGCTTGAGAGCAGAGTATAATTGGTGGTTAAGACCTTGAGGTACCATCCGTGATATGAACCTGGATATCCACTAAAGAGTTTCCAAAATGGCCCCAAAGTATGTAATTTATGTCGAGCATACAAAGTATAGACCGTATGTGGCGATACAGGTTTATTATTAAAATCTGACACGTGCATGGGAAGAATCCCAATGTCTGGGTGCTTCTGGTTGACCTCGGAGCACGGATACGGTGCTGTGGGATTGAGAAGGGTTAGGAAGTTGATATGGGATTGTCATTCCAATGTTCTGCATGCTTTGTAGGATTCAAAAACCATCAACGGCGGTTCTCATCAACGTTGTTCACGTGGTTATGATGCTGATTGGTTGTAAAGTAGTGATACAGGTAGTTTCCGTATTTGTATGTATACTTGAATTACCCCGCCATGAACTGGAGATTCTTTAAAAGGGCAAGGGGGGAGGTGGAGAACGAACGTGTGTGTACAGGTAACAGCACAGGGTGTCCATATGCAAGGGGGGAAGTAGCCCTACTTTGGTGTCGTGAGACTCCCAGCATGAGTTTTATCCCTGGATTATCGAGGATATTATTACCATTGTCAGAGGCTGGCACTGTTCTCCAATATGGCATGAGGCTCCCAGAGTATATGTCAGCACACAGCAGCCCTAGGTCCATTATGGGGTAGACTCATGATGGAAACACAGATGCCTGTACCCTCCCAACGGTCTGGTCTTGCTTTTCCAGAGCCTAAAAGCCTACCATTTTGGAAATCTGTTGAGACCCCCACTGTCCACCATTGAGTCACAACGGCATGGTTCCCTTTGCATCTCCCAGCTTGGGATCACTATGTAATAGGTGTAGAAACAGTCCCAAGTTCAAACCTGGACGATGATGGCAGTGACCTGACCCCCAGTCCATAGACTTGGTTACAACACGCGCCCCTCCGATGCTACTTTGTAGCCCCCTCTCCTTTCCCTTCACTATGAAATAGGCACTCCTTTGTCCGACTGTGTCTGACCACGTAAAAATCCCCTGTGCTATCTGTTAATGCCTGTTTGATTTGCACACCCGTCCGTATGCCCCGTTATTGCTGTGGCTTTGCTTTTCTGGAAGATGAATTATTTCCTGTTTGTAGATAATCTAGCAATGGCAGGAAATACTCATCAATGTCTCCCTCTCTTCTTCCTGGAGCCTTTCCTCACCTGCATTTCTATGTAGACGGACAACCACGTGTCTCATTTTTCCTTGAAGTACCTTGTGTGTCTCTGTGTGTTTGAAATGTTCTGTCATATAAAAGGGGAAAAAAAACAAAAAACTAAAAAACAAATTTTAGGTTGCTTGCTAGATTTCTCTCTTGATTCCCACTCAAGACAAGCAGCCTTCTTCTCCTCAGCATCCAATCTAGGAAGTGATCATTTCATGCTCCGTTTCCTGTGGGCTAGACAGACCCATGCGTAGGGGTCCACAATGCCGTAGAAGGAACTCCCATTGTCTGTGGTCTTGCTAGCTGTGTGTCCTTCCTTCCAAGTTGCATAAGTTTCTACCCACGGCTTCTGGACCTGAAGCCATTGAAACCAGCTGGATAGAATGGTGTCCCATCCATGTGTAGGCTTCCATTTAAACTTGGCTTCCGTTGGCTCTGTCATCAAATAGTTATTGAGTTTCTACCATCTTCCAGTTGTTAGACATACAGACAAGATTGTGGAACGGTGGGACAGCACTGGAGCTAGACTCCTCCATCCACCAGGGTAGAAAACCTTCCATTCACTCCTCGCCCGGGACAGAACGGTACCCAGGCAGGGATCAGATCGGAGTGGAAACCAAACCTAGCAGTTCTGTGATGTAGTCCTGCCATGTATGTCATAGATGGTGGAAAGCTGGGTCGAAGCCAGTGGCTTGGAGTTAAGGTCTTGGGGATTTTTATGCTACGTTGAATCGATCTATGGAAGTGGGTCAACACCAGTGCTAGTGCACGTGGTTGCAGTGACGGCAGGCACAACATGGCACCCCCAGGTTCATTTGCCCAAAGGTTTGCCTGCAAAGAAGAGCTCCCACCAGCATTTCCGACTTAGCCCTGCCTCGAAGGCAGCCTGGCCTTAGAGGAAGGCAAAGAACAGACGCGTGTGTGATAAATTTCCATGTGTGGTAAAATAAAGCATTTAAAGCATAAAATAAAGCATGATAAATACGCATAATGGGTTAAAAGGAAGCACATTCAGGTGGCCCTGTGCCCTCAAGATCTTGGACTCCAGTGGAGGGGAAACCTCACATCATGTGTATGACCTTCTTGCTACATCTATCAGCTTGTTGGGACATTTTTTTAAAAAGTATTTAATCCAGGAAATATTTGTATTTTATCGTGTACTTGATTTACGTTCTTTTTTTTTTTTTTAAGATTTTTTTATTTGTTTATTTGACAAACAGAAATCACAAGCAGCAGTGAGGCAGGCAGAGGGAGAGGGGGAGGCAAGCTCTGTGCCGAGCAGAGAGCCCGATGTGGGGCTCGATCCCAGGACCCCAGAATCATGACCTGAGCTGAAGGCAGAGACTTAACCTACAGAGCCACCCAGGTGTCCCTTTTGGTAGATTTTAAAAAAACTATTTGAATATTTCCAAGAGCTTTGTCTATCTCTTGTCACACACAAGGGATCATTATCTTAAGTTTGAACAACACAGCATTTTTAATTTTTATTTATTATTTTTTTAATGATTTTTTTTCAAGATTTTACATATTTGAGAGAGAGTGAGAGAGAGTGTGAGAGCAGGATAAGGGGCAGAGGGAGAAGAAGACTCCCTGCTGAACAGGGAGCCTTATCCAAAACTCAATCCAGGGACCCTGAGATCATGACCTGAGCTGAAGGCAGAGGCTTAACCCACTGAGCCTCCCAGGTGCCCAACCTGACATTTTTTTTTTTTTAATACTTTTTGTTTTGGGGTTTGTTTTAAGTTCTCTCCATGGACTCATGCTGGGGCTTGAACTCACCACCCTGAGATCAAGAGTTTCCAGCTAGGCACTCCAACCTGGCCTTAAAAAAAAAAAAAAAAAGAAGAAGAAGAAAAAAAGAAAAAAATTCTCCTAATTGTGAACATATCCATAATAATTTTTTTATTAAGTTATGTGATTTTAACATCTATAAGGGGTGCCTGGCTAGCTCCGTTATTGGAGTGTAAACTCTTGATCTTGGGGTTGTAAGTTCAAGTCTCACACTGCATGCAGGGATTTCTTAAAAAATAGACAAACCATAAGTGACTCTTAATCTTACAAAACAAACTGAGGGTTGCTGGGGGGAGGGGGTTTGGGAGAAGGGGGTGGGGTTATGGACATTGGGGAGGGTATGTGCTTTGGTGAGTGCTGTGAAGTGTGTAAACCTGGCAATTCACAGACCTGTACCCCTGGGGATAAAAATGTATGTTTATAAAAAATAAAAAATTAAAAAAAAAAAATAGAATCTTAAGAAAAGAAACAAAAACTATAAATAATATATCCTATTATGCATACAGTTCTCCAAGATAATCATTTATTTTTCACAAATATTCATGGGACTTCATGTATATATTTTTTAAAGACACATTCAGTGCCATATTATGGGAATAGATCACACAACATAACCTTCTGTTAATGGGCATTTTGAATCTTCTGGGTTTTCTGTAAGTGTTTGGAAATTTTCTTTTTTTTTTCATGCATTTCATATATATATATATATGTATATATATATATTTAAAGATTTTATTTATCTATTGGACAGACAGAGACCACAAGTAGGCAGAAAGGCAAGCAGAGAAAGGAGGAAGCAGGCTCCCTAGTGAGCAGAGAGCCCGATGTGGAGCTTGATCCTGGAACCCTGGAATCATGACCTGAGCTGAAGGCAGATACTTTAACCCACTGAGCCACCCAGGTGCCCCTTTTTCAGATTTTTTTTTTTAATGGATTTCATTTTTTAATATCAATGCCATAGCAGATAACCTGTCTCCTTTCTCCTTGAGCACATACCCTGGAGACTCCAGGAATATATGGGAAACAGACACACAGGACTATGTAGTTGTGCTTATTTTCAACCTTATGGATGAAGACACCATTTTCAGTTCTTGAAACACACACTTCCATCAGAAGTGAGTGACGATCGTCAACTCCCCACAGGGCTTCCCATTATCAAGTGTTGTGATACCTTAATTCTTCACAAACTGACACTTGTGCAATCAAATTCACCTTTATTTTAATTTGCCATTTTCTAATTTAGCAGTGACGTTGAGGATCTTGTCATTTATTGATTCTTCATTCTTTTCCATAGGGGGCGTAAAACAAAACCCAGCTTTACATTGATTTTGCCTAATTTTCTATGGAACCCACCTATGGTTGCTATAGAATAAAATGCAGACTCGTGTATTGGTTATTGTATATGTCAGTCTTTTGTCTTGGGTGTGTTGCAAATGGATAAGCAAAACCTCATTTGTGGTTACCTTATGTCTGTGGTGATGTGTTGAACTAAGTCGATATTTGGGGGTGGGGGTCATTACTCTGCTGAGCACAGATGAACTCTCCTTTCAATGGGGGAATGCTTTGTCCTACCATGCTTTGTGGTAGACTTTGTGAAGGAATGATGCTTGCATTAGTGATCCAAAGTAGCATGTGGTGGTCCTGATCATGTGAAATCTGGTCCTTGCTAAGAAGAGCTCATCAGGTAGACTCTGTAATTGGAAAGCATGAGGCAATAAAGAGACGGAGGTATTTTCTCTTCTCTGTTCATGGACAAATAACGTGTCCACGTTAGGAGCGTGTCCGCACCTAGCTTGATTTTTCTTAGCTCTTCCCAAAGCACGACTTGAACATTGCACAGCAAATCTTCCTTCTGCTTGATCAACTGCCCTTGGCGGATGGTTCTTGCTATGTGGAGGTGATCTAGTGACAAGATCAAATTGCGGTCACTCCCCATGCACACCTTCCAAACCCTCATTAGCTGGGAGATCCAAAAACCCTGTGTGTCTGCGCACCAGCCGCATTCTGACAGTACACTCCCTCGCTTAGAAAGTTGTGCCGGATTCCAGTTACTTCTAGAGGGTGAGGAATGCTTCCCTATCAAGAAAAGGACCTGACAAAAAAGGAAATTCAGCAAAGTTCGAGGAAGCCCCAATAGATTAGACTTTATCAACAGTGCTATTGGTAATTTTTTTAAATATTTTTCAAACTGTGGGCTTGTTTATTTAAAAAAAAAATTCATTCTTGGCTTTTCAGGAACCAATGAATCCTGCTGTTTGAGAGGAGCAGATAGCAGGGGGCGGATTATCTCCCTCTCAGAGAGCAACAGTTATTGTTCAGATAAAGATCGTCACGATTACGCTTCCAACGGAGCATGCTTCAGCACTCACGACCTCTCTCCATAGAAATGTTTGTGGAGAGTCTGTTCTCTGCCTGTTATTGCAACAGACTGTAACCTCTGATGTCCTGACAACACGACTTCTGGTGTCTCTCTTACTTAGGCAATCGTTTTCTGCTTCCCTTACAGGTGTCCTTTTGATCTAAATAATTTAAGGAGCTTTGAAGGACCCCATAACTGGACCTCTGTCCACCTTTTGCAGTTGGTCTTATTTATGTTGCTGGTCAAAATTACATAATTATGGGTAGATATCAGTATAGACAGCTGATAGATATGACAGATGAGAGATGGATAAATAGATGATAGGTAGATACGTAGATGATAGATTTTAAAAAAGATTTTATTTATTTATTTGACAGAGAGATCACAAGTAGGCAGAGAGGCAGGCGGGTGGTGGAGGAGAAGCAGGCTCCCCGCTGAGCAGAGAGCCTGATGTGGGACTCGATCCCAGGACTCTGAGATCATGACGTGAGTCGAAGGCAGAGGCTTAACCTACTGAGCCACCCAGGTGTCCCCATAGATGATAGATTTGATAAATCATAGATAGATAGATATGATAGATAGTAGATAGATGAATAGATAGATATGACAAATGATCGATATACATGGTAGATTATAGATATGACAGATGGTAGATGGATTGATATGACAGATAATTGATAGATAGGATAGATTATACATAGATAGGATAGATTATCCATAGATGGTAGATATGATAGATGATAGATATGACATCCATATAATAGATGGTAGATATGACAGATGGTAGATAGGTATGATTGATGGTAGATGGATGAATAGGTAGATATCACAGGTAATAGATACGACAGATTATAGATAGGACAGATGGTAGACAGTGTATAGGTGATACATATGGCAGATAGTAGGTGGATGGATAGATATGACAAATGATAGATATTTATGATAGGTTATAGATAGATAGGACAGATGGTTGGTTGATGGACAGATAGATAGGACAGATGGTAGATGGATAGACAGATAGGAGAGATGGTAGGTAGGTGGGTAGATAGGTTGGGCAGATTGTAGATGGATAGACAGATAGGACAGGTAGTGGATAGATAGATAGGACAGATGGTAGATAAATGGATAGATATGACAGATAATTGATGGATAGATTATACATAGATAGGATAGATAGATAGATTATCCATAGATGGTAGATAGATATGATAGATGATAGATATGACATCCATATAATAGATGGTGGATATGACAGATGGTAGAAAGGTATGATTGATGGTAGATGGATGAATAGGTAGATATCACAGATAATAGATACGACAGATTATAGATAGGACACATGGTAGACAGTGTATAGGTAATAGATAGATATGGCAGATAGTAGGTGGATGGATAGATATGACAAATGATAGATATTTATGATAAGTTATAGATAGATAGGACAGATGGTAGATGGATAGACAGATAGGACAGATGGTAGGTAGGTGATTAGAAAGGGCAGATTGTAGATGGATAGATAAGACAGATGATAGATGGATAAGACAGATGGCAGGTAGATAAGACAGATTATAAATGGATAGATAGATTGGACAGGTAGTGGATAGATAGATAGGACAGATGGTAGATAAATGGATAGATAGATAGATAGATAGATAGATAGATAGATAGATAAATGGATAGATATATAGATAGATAGATAGATAGGACAGATGGTTGATTGATGGACAAATAGGACAGATGGTAGGTAGGTGGTTAGATAGGTAGGGCAGATTGTAGATGGATAGACAGATAGGACAGGTAGTGGATAGATAGATATGACAGATAGTAGAGGAGACGGATGACACAGAGGTAGGTAGGACAGATGGTAGATATAACAGACATGTGATAGATCGGTAAAACTGATGATAAATGTCAACAGGTAGAGGTCGATCCACAGGAGAGACACGAGAGAAGACACACAATGTAGATCTTCACCATTCATGACATATGTATGTAGCAAAGTATGTAATTGTGCATATATAAAAGGTGGAGTTGCTATATATGGACGTTTGATAACCTATGTGTGTATCTAGATAACACGTATGTGTAAGCTCCAATGAATCCATTACCGACTGTATATAGAGATACGTAATGACATCATTAAATCTGTGTATGCACAAGTGCCTAAGAACATACATACCCCCTGTTCAAGCCCTTCACCCCACTCATTGCAAACGTGTGTTTCTAGCCTACAGTTCCATGCTGAGATCTGGACCTTTGCTTGCAAGTCTCCAAGACACAGACTTTTGGATATAGTAGAAGTAGCTTGAGTTCATTTTGCCCAAAGTGAATCCAGACTTGAGGGAGGAAGGGTGGTGTGAATCATCCAAATTATCCAAATTCTTTAAGCCCCTTCCATCTGTATGTTTCACGGTGTGATGGGTTCCAGCAGGCCCAGCCTTCTCAAACAAAGGACTAGGGAACATCATGGATTCATTTCTTTTTCCCTAAATGTGGCAGGGCTTGACCTTTGTCCCCTTCAAGGACCCCTAGGGTGGGTGACCTAAATGACACATTTTAAACATTCATTGCATGAATGTCCAGAGCTCTTCTGCACTCCTGACACACAGACGATGATGAATGATTTTTGTTGGTTTCCTTTTTTTCCTTCCTGTTTATGAATAAATTATGTCAATCGCTGAACAGTAGGTGCACAACCCTTTAAGAAGTTTAGTATTTAAAAAAAAAAAAAATCTCACCATTAAGCTGGTGGCATTATTTTATGTAAAGTTATTTTTACATTCAGCGTTCACTAAATTGAGGACAATTGACTTTTGCTTAGGAAACCTTTGGAATATGGTGCCTGTCCCCGTATAATTGTAACTGTTCCCTTCTACCCACAGATATGTCACAGTGTGAACGATAATTACAGGGGCAACCTATTTATACTTCACAAGGAAGACCTTGATTCTGAACATCACCATGAACTATCAGTGCCGAAGCAGGGATTAGAAAGCATGCCGCATTAGGACTGCTTCCATCGAATCTCACTCGTAACCTTGAACTTTTAAAAATGTCATAGAAACCGTTTGATACAGATTATAAATTATACCTCTTTACCAAGCGTTGTCTGCGTTGCAACGTGTACGTACTCTAATGTAACCTTATTTTCCCTTCAGGGGGTAATTTTGAGATTAATTCAATTCCGTTTTATTGCATTTATTTTAGCCAAGAGTCAGTCATTTTGGGGTCTGAGCTCAGTTTTGCAAAGCTCTTGGAAATGGCAAGAACATTGCTGCTTTGTCACCGGTGTATTCCTGAAAGCGAATTTCTGCATCCGGTACTTGGAATACATTCTTGAAAAGGAATTTTGTCTTGGGAGTAAGGACGACTTTAATGTGGCCATGTTAACTGTATTAGAATAGAGTAGGGGGATAGTACAATCTCTTCTAACTGCCTAGAAAATGTCATCTAAATGGACTGGCATGCGAGTTCCTTAATCTTAGCAAAAAGTCAACATTTTTTATTATTTTCTTCTGAAGATATCCTAAAAATATGAATGGCTTGCAAGCAGGCTCTAGGGCTACCTGGGTGGTACTATCCATTTTACATTCAACTCTTGAGTTGGGCTTAGATTGGGATCTCAGGGAGGGTGAGAGGGAAGAAAGAAGGAAGGAAAAAAGTCGTAGACTCGTTTTGGAAAATGACCCATTGTGATCTTTACATCAGAGGAGGAAACAGTGAACAAGTTGCATTTTATGGACCAAATCTAAATCCTTGGAAAATTATGGCTTGAAAAAAAAAAAAAAAAAAAGAATCCCATTTTGTTACTATTCCTACTTTATCTTCAGAGTACTCGATCCATGAATGTTAAATCCAGGGGCTCCTGGGTGGCTCAGTCAGTGAAGCATCTGCCTTTGGCTCCCGTCAAGATGCCAGGGTCCAGGGACCCCATATCGCACTCCCTGCTCAGCAAGGAGCCTGCTGCTTCCTCTGCCCCTCCCCATGCTCATACATGGTCTCCCTCTCTGCCCCATAAATGAATAAAATTTTTTTAAACCATGGAACACCAAATCCAATTCGAAGAGTGTAGACCTGGTTCTTGGCTATTAATTATGCTTTGGGATTTCATGGGTTTGCTTATAAACTCAAGCATGCATTGGACAAATATTTATTTGATGCACCAGCCGGTAAGTCACAGGGAAGATAGCAGCCAACAAAACCGTGCTCTGTGCACAGGGAGCTGAAGGTCCTGTGGGGGAGGTCAGGTGACAATCCAGTAAGCACATGGTGTGATGGCAGGTTTCCCTGGTTCCAGACATTCTAGCGAAACAAGGGGCCGGGAAATTAGGGCTCACCACTCATTTTTTGTCAGGGAAGCTTTACTGGAGCTCATTCGTGCTCATGCATGTATATATTGTCCATTGATGCTTTGGGCTGACTCAGCAGAGTTAAAGATCATGCTCTCATTGACATGTCCCATGGTGTAAGTTGAAGGGATACAATGTGTTGACTTCATACGTTTATACTTTGCAACAAAATAACCAGCAGCATCGGATTAGCTAACCTCTCCTTACATGATGTGATTACAGTGTGTGTGTTGAGCACATTTAATATCTACTCTCTTTGCATTTGTAACAATGTATCGTACGGCATGTGTTAACAATGACAACCGTGCAGCTCTAGATCCCCTGAACTTATTTAACTCAGTAGTTGTGCCCTTTGGCCAATGTTCATGGCAGCATTATTCATACTAGCTAGAAGCCGGGGCCAGTTCTCAGGCCTGTCCCTGGTGCATCAAGAGAATGTGGCCCATGGGTCTAAAGAAATCATATTCTGCAATTGAGAGGACACATCCCGATACAAAGTTACAGCTGGGTGAGCCTGGAAAGCATTATGCTAAGTGAAAGAAGCCCTATGCAGAAGGCTGAATCTTATAGGATTTTTTTTATCTGAAATTTCCAGCCAAGTCACATCAGAGGAGGACTAGGAATAAGTAGATGAGTATTTACCTGGGCTGGGTGTGGTCTTGACGCAAGGCTACTTTTGGAAGGGACGTAACTTTTCTAAAATGGGTTTGCGGTGAAGATTGCACAACTGTATAGATTGACTAAAAATCACTGAATTGTACCTTACGATGGATGAAAATACGGTGTGTAAATTAAACCTTTATGAAGTGCTATAAATGTGTTTTTTTTTTTTAATGGTGGCAGAGATGCCCTGACCTACCATGCCTAAAATACCTACTATCTGACCATGTATAGAAATAGTTAGCCAACCCCTGGTGTTGCTTAAATTTTATTATAAATCCATGGGGGGGTCTCTCTGAGGACATGAACTTTTAGCAACAGAGTCTACAATTCAGTATGAGAGAAATCCGTGGATATATTTGGGGAAAGATGTTTTCCTATTAAAAAATGACCAATATGTGGTTTGTTTTGGGGACAAAAAAGAAAAGAAAGGAGGAAGGAAGCATGTAGAAATGTCATGTGTCTGGGCCGGGTCCATATACAAGGGAACATTAGGCCTCCATCAGAAAGGACGAATACCCAACTTTTGTAGCAACCTGGACGGGACTGGAGGAGATTGTGCTGAGTGAAAGAAGTCAAGCAGAGAGAGTCCATTATCATAGGGTTTCACTGATTTGTGGAGCAGAAGGAATAACACAGAGGTCATGGGGAGATGGAGAGGAGAAGGGAGTTGGGGGAAATTGGAGGGGGAGATGAATCATGAGAGACTGTGGACTCTGAGAAACAAATTGAGGGTTTTGGAGGGGAGTTGGATGGGGGCGATGCGTGAGCCTGGTTGTGGGTATTAAGGAGGGTGCATATTGCAGGGAGCACTGAGTGTGGTGCCTAAACAATGAATCTTGGAGCACTGTAAAAATAAAATTTAAAAAAAATGTAAAATGAATAAAGTAATTAAATTTTAACATATAGTCAGTTTATAATGTGCATAAGAGAACCTGTTATAATGTGCAAAAGATAACTTTTGATTAGGATTGCATTGAATCTCAACAGATCAAGTTGGGACAAATAGCCATCTTGACAATATTGAGTTTTCCTATCCATGAACACGGAATATCTTTCCATGTACTGTGTTCTCCTATTATTTTTCATAGAGTTTTGTAGTTTTCCTCATAAAAATCCTGTGGTAGACGTTTTTTTAGATGTATGGCAAAGTATTTCATTTTTCGGGCTCTCTGTGCTGCTTCATTATTGGTGTACAGAAATGCAACAGATTTCTGCATATTGATTTTAGATCCTGTGACTTTCTTGAATCAACAGTACCAGTTTTAGCAATTTTTTGATGCACCTCAGGAATAAATCCCCCTTGATCATGTTGAGTGATTTTTTTAAACTGTATTTTTGTGTTTGATTTGCTAGTATTTCTTTTTTTTTTCTTTTTTTTTTTTAAAGATTTTATTTATTTACTTGAGAGAGAGACAGTGAGAGAGAGCATGAATGAGGAGAAGGTCAGAGAGAGAAGCAGACTCCCCATGGAGCTGGGAACCTGATGCGGGACTCGATCCCGGGACTCCAGGATCATGACCTGAGCCGAAGGCAGTCGTCCAACCAACTGAGCCACCCAGGCGTCCCTGATTTGCTAGTATTTCATTGGAGAATTTTTTGTCCATGTTCATGTGGGATTTTGACCTGTAAGTTCTCTTTTACTGGTGTGTATCTGGTTTGGGATCAGGGTGATACTGGCCTCATTAAATCAGCTTAGAAGTTCTCCTTTTTCTGTGTTTTGTTTTTTTGTTTTTAATAGTTTGAGAAGAATGCATATTAACTCTTCTTTAAATATTTAGTAGAATTCACCTTTGAAGCCCTCTGCGCCTGGATTTGTTGTTCTTGTTGTTGAGAGTTCTTTGGTTACTAATTCAATTTCTTTCCTGGCAATCAGTCTGTTCAAATTTTCTAGTTCTTCCCCTTTCAATTTTGGTAGTTTATAAGTTTCTGTGAATTTACCCATTTCTTCCAGGTTGTCCAATTTGTTGGCACATTATTTTTTATAATATCATCTTATAATTGTTTGTATTTCTGTGGTGTTGGTTATTTCTCTTCTCATTTGTGGTTTTACTTATTTGAGGTATTTCTCTCTCTTTTTTTTTTTTTCTTGATAAATTTGGAGAGCTTCATGTTTTATTTTATTTATTTTATTTTTTTTAAATCTTACCTGTCTTCTCTTATCTTAATCTTATTTTATTTTTTCAAAGAACCAGCTCCTGGTTTTGTTGAACTGCTCTACTTTTTTTTTTTTTTTAAATTTCTGTATTATTTATGGCTACTGTAATCTTTATTATTTCCTTCCTTTTGCCGGCTTTACATTTTGTTGTTCTTTTTCTAGTTCTTTTACTTGTAATTCTCTGATTTCTGGGTTGCTCAGTTGGTTAAGCATCTGCCATCAGCTCAAGTCGTGATCTCAGGGTCCTGGGATCAAGCCCCTCCCCCTCCTTGGCTTGCTCTCTCTCTCTCTGTCTCTCAAATAAATAAATAAAATCTTTAAAAAAAATTCTCTGATTTCCTGGTTGACCCATTCATTGTTTAGTAGCGTGTTGTTTAACCTCCAACCCCTTGTGGTCTTTTTCTTGTGATGGACTTCAAGTTTCATGGCGTTGGGGTCAGAAAAGATGCACCGTAGGACTTCTGTCTCTTAGTATTTCTTGAGGCCTGACTTGTGACCTAGTATCTGATCTGTTCTGGAGAATGTTCCATGTATATTTGAAATGAAAGTATTCTCTTGTTTTAGGAAGCCACATTCTAAACATATCTGTTAAGTCCACTAGTTTAGTGTCCTTCAAAGCCATTGTTTCCTTGTTGACCTGCTTAGATGAGCTGTCCATGGCTGTTAGTGGGGTGTTAAATCCCCCCACTATTACTGAATTATTACCAGTGAGTTCCTTTATGTTTCTTAGTAATTGTTTCATAGATCTGGGTGATTCCATATTGCATACTTACGTATTTATTATTCTTATACCTTGTGAAATTGTCCCCTTTATGATGATATGGTGTCTTTCTTTGTCTCTTATAGTCTTTGTCTTAAAGTTTACATTTTCCAGTATAAGTGTTGCTTCTCCAGCTTTCTTTTGACGTCCATTTGCAAGACAGATGTTTTTCCATCTCCTCACTTTCAGTCTGTAAGTGTTTTTAGGTCTAAAGTGAGTCTTAGGTGGGTAGCATATAAATGGGTCTTTTTTTTTTTTTTCTTTTTCTTTTTTTCATCCATCCTGGCATCTTATGTCTTTGATTGCAGGATTTAGTCCATTTAGATTCAAAGTAATTATTGATAGATATGTTTGTTTGTTTTTGTATTCTATTACTTGTTTTATGATTGTTTCTGGAGGTTTTCTCTGATTCTTTACTATTTTTCTCTCTTTCATGTTTTGCTGATTTTCTTCACTGATATAATTGGATTTTTTTTTTCTTTCCATGTTGATTCGTGGTTCCAACATACTCCCACAGTCACATGCCTAAAGCAGAAAGGAATACTGTGCATCAAAGACCTTCCGCCCTCAATGATAAACTTCCAGAACAATCAGTGATTTGTAGACCTTTAGCAAAGTGACCTGTCCAATTCTGTGGGTTTGTTGGTCCAGAGAAGTGATTCTATTCCATTCTCTAAGCTGGCATGCCATTTGCATATTAGGGTATTTTAAGTGATCACAACTTGTTCTTATTTTCCATTCCCGCCTAAATGAAAGGGTTATTTCCCCCAAAACCAGTTTATTTTTTAGAAACAGACAAACTTTCCTTGAGTTTTAGCGCCTTCAAAAGGGTACTTTTAAACTAGATTTTTTAGGATCTTCATAATGACTGCTGGGCAAAATTTCTTCATTAATTCTCCTAGGTCATGAAAATCCAGATGAAATTTCAGGTAATCTTGGGTTAAAATATGACAGAATACTGCTGATTCTTCAGTGCTAACACTGATGCTTGGCACATACAAGGCACAGAGTATATATTTGCTAAATTGCTTGACATTTAGGCTAATGAGCTGTTTAACATACTATGCTGGTTTCTTCCATAACGGGAAAGTCAAATTTATTCTAAAAATCATAGTCACTAAAGTATTTAAAAAATGCTCGACTTTAATTATTAGCGTTTTTCTTGTGAGCCAGCAACGTTTTCTGGGATTAGAGAGATTCCTCATTTGTTGAGCAGGAAAACACAATTTCCTTTTTTCTGTACAGCAGTGTTATTAATTAGATAAAGGATAGGGATATTATGATTAGCTGGATATGTATGTATAAGATTGCCACAACTTTAGATAACTTGATGATTAATAGGATTGTTTTTGATGGTTGGTAAATATTTCTGGCTTTGTGGGTTAGACCTCCAATGTGTATCATTTCAAAGTTGGCATTTATTATGAGTTTTTCATGATCCGGCATTACTTAACACGGTGCCCACATGTAATAACAGCATCGTGAGGGCAGCGAGATAGTCGAGACTTTGTTAAATAGGAGACAGCTTGGGAACAAGAGGAGATGATGAGATATAATAATTCTGCTTCTCAAGCTTACTTATTATCTAGATAAAAGTCATGCCTCCCTGCCCCACCCCCCAGTCCAGCATAGTTCCAGGATATTCAGTGCCCTTGGGGTGTCTACCGAATCTCTAGGGTGGGTTGTGTGTTCTGAAGCTCTCTGGTCACTGGTTGTCTACGGCCATACCACCCTGAACGCGCCCGATCTCGTCTCTGGTCACTGGTTGGGCAGCTCTGCTCACTCCAATGATTCAGTCATGTTAGGTGGCTTATTACTGATCCTCAGTCCTGGTCTAGCCCTCAGGAGATTTAATTGTCACAGAATTAGACACCAGACCTCCCTTAATTTACCAAAACACAAGAGCATACAGGGTTTCAGAGCAGAACCCAGGCCCTAGGAATGTCAATAGGGGAAGACGACTTTGAGTATTACTGTTTTCTATGTCTGTCATTCAGATTCTGAGTTTGGAAGCCCACCAGGGGACCACATCTCCTCTGGACGCCAGCCTGTTTTTATGGCTTCTCCCTGCCTCTTCTTTCTTGCTTGCTTACCAGGACCCTCACCCTCCATCCACAGAAGGATGATGAAAATGACTTGCATGATGTCTATAAATGCCTCTCCTGAGGAAGATCCCTTTTCATTGCAATTGCAAGGGCCTACGTAGCCATTTTGTTGTTTAAGCAGTAAATTTAGATTGACCCTGCCCCTCCCAGAGGAACTTACTTAAAAGTAAGTCTGGGAACCCAGTCCCAGGTAGCAAAGCCCAGATACAAGGGTGTGTCAGGCCAGGTGGAGACATCCAATTAGTAGGGCACGCATGCCGTCTCCCTAGCTACCAAGGAGAGTGGGTCCTGCCTTTTGGGCACCTATTCTGACCAAGGCCAGTTCAAATATCTACTATAGGGTGAGTTGAAATTCAGTTGGCCGCCCGTATGTGACCTAGCATGACTGTGCAGTTTTCTCTGTGTGTTGCAATCTCACTGGCCACCTGTGTGTGCCCAGGCTCAACCACATGGCCGTTGCTCTAAAAAAGTTAGTCTGTGAGGCTGGGAGGGGTCGCCTCTTTGTAAGAGACAGCCCTGACCCATTGGTTTGATTCTAGATGCTTGGTGTGAAATAAAGCTTTGCTTGACCTTTGCTTTGTATCAGTTTTGTTCCTTTGATTATGGACCCTATCACTAATAACTTTCAAACTTATCCTTGTATCCTAGACTCGGGCTTTGAGTCTTATCCCTACAAAAACAAAAATCCCTATTTAAATGATTTCTCCACACAAAATAGCAGGCATCCTCAAAGGTAAAGCGTGTTTCTAACACTAAAGAAGAGAACGGTGGATAATCTGCTTTTCCATTTCTTTTGTTTTGCGTCTTAGAGGGGAGTCAGAAATGTGTGACCCTCTGTAGCCCTATCAGCGGAGTGTCGATTATAATAACTCTGTACATGGCAGGGGACTAAACCACACATATATCATCATCTACGTGGAAATACTGGGACATGTTTGTGTACTTACACTGGGTGGTCTACATAGATGCATACAATGACCTACAAGTATATGAACAAGATTTAAATGATGTTAACCAAATTTTATGGCCAAATGCGATTCGTCGCAAAAATCAAGCAGATCGAGCATGAAAATGGGAACTCAGGAAGTAGCAGGAAATATCACTGGCTTATTTTGTAGAATCTACAGAGACAGTCTAGCATGAAAATTCAGAACTATATGTTGTACATCAAAGGAAAGTGGAACACGTGAACAGAATCAAGCCAAAGATAGAAATGCACCGCTAACATTTCAGAGTTCAAGGACTGAAATTAGAACTTTGATTTTAAATGTCTGATGTCCTCTGTAGAGACCAGATAGTGAGTGGACTAAGGAAGGGAGTCAGGTGTTGAATAATTTCCTCCAAATAAAATACACCAGTGGGTGTTTTCCGAGTTGAAAATCGGTAAAGGTATGGTTACCAAAGTTAAAATAAAGACGGATGGTGCAGGAGAATCCCATATAGGTCATGGAGGTATTCTACCCTCGAGGAAGTGGAACATAATACCTCAATCCTTCGGGAAGGGGCGCACAAAATGACTTCCTTCCAGGTACTACGACAAAGGTCACCTTGTCAGCGATCAAATTCTAGCAGCCACACGTCTGTTTAGTAAGCCTCGAAACCCTGTATTCCCCCAACTACATGAAACAAAGCAGCTCTGAAGGCCATGGCACAAAATACAAAAACAAAAATGAAATACCCAACCACAAAAAAAAAAAAAAAAAAAAAAAAAAATTCTCACATTTATATCGAGAGAGGGTCCAAGTGTAGAGAGAACCCCTCAGATCCTCACGTTCCAGAATACAATTGCTTTCCTGTAGAGATTTGTTCCATTACAAACTGGGATGAATTCTGGTGCTAACTGTCAACGCCAGTGGTTGTTCCAGTATTTAATGGCCCAGAGTGAGGCATCATCTATTGTGGGAATAGTTTCCAACACAAAAATATGCATAGTTGGTTCACTGTTGATTTCAAAATTCAGATATTCAATCTCACTGCTCTGAAGGATTTATTTCCATTCCATTTGCAAACACTGGTGCAGGATACAAGATTTCTCCCCTGGAACTGATGAGAAAATTTCATTTTCTCTAAGGAATAGGTTAAATTTCTGTCGAGTACAGTCAACCCTGACATCTATTAGCTGTGTGTATTTACTCACAGACCAGACCTCATGGTGGCCATGGTGGGAGAGGCCAACTATTTCTCTACAGTTGTGTTTTCAGGGAAAACTGACGTGTTTCATCAACAACCGCTTGGCTACTGTCACGCAGAACTTGGCACAAACTTCCTCTTAAGGAAGTGAAACCACGTCTTAAGATCTCATTTGCACATCTTTGAATAGTCTGCAGGTACCATTAGTATGATTTGCTTTATTCATTTTTAATTTATAGTCTTGATCTTGTTACTGTCTTCATTTTATTTCATTATTTGCCTCCAAAAGTCATGGCTGTCCCCACATTGTTTTCTATATAAGGGATTCTTGTTAAAGGAACCCAAATGTTGAAGATGCCCTTTTTTTTTTTTTTTTTTTTTAATTAGAAAACAGAAACCAGTGAGAGCAGAGAAAATCATGTTAAAGGGAGACAATTGAGGTCTCCCTTTAACATGAACTTGAACACTTGACCAAGCAGTGCCCATTGGTGAGTTGCAAAACAGGGTAGAAGGCAGGAAGCTTTTATAGGGTCAAAAATAAAGAACAGCAAAGGATGAATAAACCATTTCAGATTGGCTGCGCCACTTGGTCACCCTAGGTGTGTGGACACTGGCCTTGCAGACAGCTCATGTGTCTCATCTCGAGGACATATACAAGGACACAGAAGCTAGCCCAGTTCTTTGTATGTCCCGATACCCTGGTGGGAACAGCTCCCTTTGGAGCCTACAATGTCATTTCAGCAGTCAGAGGGGATGATGGTTTTCCTTTATTTATTTATTATTTATTTATTTATTATTTATTTATTTGGATGCACACGGTCAACATGTTTAAATTGTTTATCCCTCATTTTAAACCTACTGATATATGTTGAGAAGGTAATTTTATTAGGTAAATTTGGACACTGTTTTTTAATACACAGTGTTGTTTTGATACCATTTGAGAAGTATTTGTGTGTTTTTAATCTGAAGGTCATGTGAACTCACCACTCAAGGGCTGTGTGGAATGATTTGAGGAGGAAAACACGCATGTGGCTTTGATTTCTAGGTATTGCCGGCCATAGGAGAGGGAAGATAATTTGAGAAACCAGAAGAAGAAAGAGGGACAGAGTGGTCTCCTGCCTCTGTTGGCAAACTATTTGGTTCCCTTAAAATACCTAGAGATGGGGGCAGCTGGGTGGCTCAGTTAATTGTCTGACTCTTGATGTCAACTCAGGTCACTATCTCAGAGTTGTTGAGTTCAAGCCCCACATTGGAAGCTGCTTTAAAAGAAAATAAAGTAAAATAAAATAAATTGTCTAGAAATGGAAAGGCTCTACTAGGAACCAGTAATTTCGTGTTTAACACCACTTTACCCTGTTTTTGCACAGCACTTTTTTTTCTTCCCCTAAATTACCATCCTTGTGTGTAATTTCATGTTTAGCATCATTTTACCCTGTTTTTGCACAGCCCTTTTTTTCTTTCCCTAAATTACTATCTTTGTGGGATTTATGAATGATTGCTTGACATCGGACAGAAGGTGTGTGTAACTCAATTATAGATGTGATTTTAAAGCAGTTCCTCCATAATAATGTCCTTTAAAAAAATACATATGAGTGGCTAAATTTTTTAAGTAAATTTATGGTTATCAGTTCAGACCTTCCCTGATCTTTGCATAAAGCTATTTCTCTGAAAGCTAACTGCCGATGGAGACATGATGATACTACTCTATTCTCTCGTTTTTCTGAGATGGCACAGTGCAAGAGAACTTTTCGGGGTGATGAGATATTTCTAACCTTGTCCTCTCCACACGTGGTTACTGAGCCTTGAAACGTGGCAAGCGTAACTCACTCACGCAACTGTTAAATTGTTTAATTAACTGAAGTTTAAATATCCAATATGGCTAATGGCTACCATATTGGATAGCCCAGATCTTATCAAAACTTTGTCTGTTTCTTTACTGGTTTTGTTCTCTCTTGTCAAGGAAAGATTTCATTGCTTCCATCTATCTAAATGGAGCTGATCCTTGTGGATCCACAAGGGTCACCTGCTTCTCATTCATATGTCTTCCTTTATGACTACAAACTTTGCTTTTTTTCCAGCCTTTGACCTTCCTGGAGACTCCGTTTATAATTACCTCTGCTTTCTGTCTGTCTTAGAGGTGTGTTACATCCTCGTCTACAGTCTATAAATTGGTTAATGTCCAAATGGTTATATTTGTGCAATGAATGGGGAAATTATATAGTTACATATGTAATTAAATCCAGTCGATTAAAAGGACCGGATTCTTGGTGAGACTTTCTGACATGGGATACTATTTACTGGCTAGATGAAAAGGTGCTTAGTACCATAATTTACTAGCTACCTGGAAATTGGACGTTAGGAGATTCAGTTTCTTCATCTAAAAATTGGAATAATAAAAGTAGCACCATAATCAATGGGTATTTATAAGTGAACTGGATCAGGAGCTTAGGAATGCCGCATTTACCAGGCTATGAAAAGAAAGCAGCTTTTGATGTTGATTTTAATACTCTTCCTGGTAGAGGAAAATAGAGTGTAGAGACTCGAATCTATTAAAATGTATTTAGGAATAAATTATACCATAATAATTCATGTATGGCATGCCTCCTCTTACAAATTCCAAGCTGTTTTAGCTTGGGAACATCATCTTTGCATTTGATTCTAAGTAAGAAGTCCCCAATTTTTGCATAGTTGACGAAAGTTCTCATGTTTTGAATATCAGTAGGGGTAGAGTGAACCAGTTAAGGGGCAGTGAAGTATTTAGCCATCCAATTGCACCTGGAACTCTGATTTGGTAATCAACAATTAGGAAATGTTACATATTGACCCCTTCTTGGAAGAGCTCAAAATTTTATGAATTGAATCCTTCTTTGAAGGGCTCGAAATGTTATAAATTGACTCCTTCTTTGAAGAGCTCATTGGCTGAGTATCTGAAAGCGCTCGAAGATAATTCTATAATTAAATAGATTGAACAAAAAATGGGTAATATTGCTACATATTGGAGGTGGTTTTAAAATGTACTGTCTTCTTCAGTCCCTTGTCAGCCAAAACAGTTGAGTTTGATTTTGACTGTCAGGATGCTGCCCGCAGAGTTGAGCAATCACTGTGGAAGTGTGCAGGCGTGTCCCCCAAACCAAAAGCACGGTGAATTGTTAGCGGGTTATATTATGCTGGCAAAATCGCTGTTTAGAATCCTATCTGTTGGTTATAGCTTTGAGCTGCTCTGTCATTATGCAGCTGGATATGTTTTTCCGTGGTTATATTTCAGTTCCCTTTTGCCTTTGGAGTGGAAATATTAAGGAAATATAATAAAGAGAAAAATACACTGTGAGAACTCCAGTATTATATCAAAGAATGCACAATTAAGCGAAAATGATGCTCTTCTTTTTAGGTGGTTCAAAGCCGATGTCTACGCTTATTGAATTGAGAGGTGTAAGCCTTTATACCTTGAGACCAGCACATTGCATTGCAGGGAAGACGTAGTCGTCTGAGCAAACCACATAGGAAAAAGGGAAGAGAAAAAAAGCTATTATCGGAATGGCTGCTCCCCGTTTTATGGAATGTTGTAATGCCCTCGCAGTATTTATCAAAGACAGAACAAATAAAAAAATAAATTGAAGTAAAAAAAAAATTAAGAAAAGAAAACTTTGAGTGAAAATAATTTAATAAATTGAATTGGTTATTTTCAAACTAAAATACTGACTGTAGAGGTTAGTTCTGATCATACTGTCTCAGCTTCTACAAGATGCTCAGACTCTAGTGGAGGGAGCCCTGTTCTTTTCTGCTCACATTCGTTGATGTGAGCACCGAGGGGGACTAAGTGGCTCTCTTACGACAGTAGTTCTTGGCTCTTCTGAGCCATACATAACAGTGAGATTCTAAAGAAAAAAATGGAGGCACGCACATATATATCACATGAACCCCTTTGAAGATGATGTACAGACTTGCATTAAAATGACCAAGTCATTTTTTTTTAATTTTAATTTTTTTAATTTTTATAAACATATATTTTTATCCCCAGGGGTACAGGTCTGTGAATCACCAGGTTTACACACTTCACAGCACTCACCAAAGCACATACCCTCCCCTATGTCCATAATCCCACCCCCTTTCCCAACCCCCCTCCCCCCAGCAACCCTCAGTTTGTTTTGTGAGATTAAGAGTCACTTATGGTTTGTCTCCCTCCCAATCCCATCTTGTTTCATTTATTCTTCTCCTACCCAGTTAAGCCCCCATGTTGCAAATAGAACTGCCCTATGACCCAGCAATTGCACTATTGGGTATTTACCCTAAAGATACAAACGTAGTGATCCAAAGGGGCACGTGCACCCGAATGTTTATAGCAGCAATGTCCACAATAGCCAAACTATGGAAAGAACCTAGATGTCCATCCACAGATGAATGGATCAAGAAGATGTGGTATATATACACAATGGAATACTATGCAGCCATCAAAAGAAATGAAATCTTGCCATTTGCGACAACATGAATGGAACTAGAGCATATCATGCTTAGCGAAATCAGTCAAGCAGAGAAAATGACCAAGTCATTTTAATGTCAGGTCGGGGGTGCCTGGGTGGCTCAGATGATTGGGCATCCAACTCTTGATTTCAGCTCAACTCATGATCTCATGAGTCATGGGGTCAAGCTCCAAGTTGGTTTCTTCCCTCAGCAAAGAGTGTGCTTGAAAGATTCTCTCCCTCTGCCCTTCCCCCCACTCATGGACTTTCTTGCTTTCAGATAAATAAGCCTTAAAAAAAAAAAAGTCAACCTATATACTAATGTCAGAAATAGGAGTTCCACTCCCAAACTACACCATGTGCTCAACACTCAAGGAATTGAGTTCCGTTGCTTTTACTCTAGTGTAGTCTCTCTGCTTTAGTACATCATCTCCTTTTTATTGTAGTGAGTGTTTTTTTTTTTAAGATTTTATTTATTTATTTGACAGAGATCACAAGCAAGCAGAGAAGCAGGCAGAGAGAGAGGAGGAAGCAGGCTCCCTGCTGAGCAGAGAGCCCGATGCAGGGCTCGATCCCAGGACCCTGAGATCATGACCTGAGCTGAAGGCAGCGGCCTAACCCACTGAGCCACCCAGGCGCCCCTGTAGTGAGTGTTTTAAATAAGGACTTCAGAAGCATTTCCAATGTACAATATGCACACAGAGGAAAGCTTTTCTCTCCGGTGTCTGACTTCCCTACAGTCTTGCTAAGCTGAGCATGTTTGCTGGGAAGCCCTGTGAGAGCAATGAGGGAATTTTCTGGAATTAGAACCCCCCCCCCTTATTTTAGTACATAATAATTTGAAGAGGAGGCATGGCTGACGGTAGGGTCACTTGAGGCTGGTGTCGTTGTGTGTTTGTATCTGCTCTTGCCCTGTGTTGGTTTTTCAGGAAGTACTGGTTCCTCTACTGATAGCTGCCACCATCTCAATGAGTCTCTGGGAGATAGTGAATTCAGAGTTCATTGGTGGCTGTTTCTATGACAGCGTTGTCTGGAAGTGTGTTTTTCAGTGACTAAACTTTTTTTGATTAACTTCTATTTCTGTGCCGTTTTACTGTTATTGAGTTACGAAGACAGACGTTGCTCTGGAAATTATCTAAGTATTGACTTTTATGAAATTTCCATTGACATCTTAAGCAGTAGATTCTCTTACTGAGGACTGAAACATCCCTTTTCATGGGGATGGATGTGGACACAAGAGCAAAGCTTTTCATGTTACGACTCATTTTCTCTCTATTTTTATTTTGTACTAAATCTGCCCAGCCTGAATGAGGTGTATGGTGTGTTTTAGATTTATTTTTATCATCTTCTGATTATTTCTCATTTATATGATTGATGTCATGTGGGTCATATAAACAGAATTATGACAGAGAATGAGAAATGCCATGTTCATGGGGTGCGTGGAGGGCTCAGTCAGTTAAGCATCTGCCTTTGGCTTCCGTCATGAACCCAGAGTCCTGGGATAGAGCCCTCCATTGGGCTCCCTGCTCAGCGGGGAGTGTCCCTCTGCCTCTTCCCCCTGCCAGTGTTTGCATGCTGACTCTCAAATAGATAAGTAAAATCTTTATTAAACAACAACAACAACAAAACATGTTCACTCACTAAGTTGCCTTGATTCTGGTTATTGTGCTTAACTGAAAACTCCACATATGTGACATTCAAATGACCTCAGTCACATTCTTTTTATTTGTATTCAACTGTATTCACCTTTTTGTCTATAGCTTTATACTCAGTCTTACTTTATATCTATGTTTTAAGTAGGTTTCCACTAAGTAAAATTTTGAGTAGTTTTAAAATTACAAAGTTTCACTTTCCATTTTAACAGGAAATGTAATCCATTTACATTCAGTGTGATGACCAGTATATTTTATTTCATTTTTTAGTTTTTATTATTTATTTATTCATTTTTAAAGATTTTATTTATTTTTTGACAGAGAGAGATCACAAGTAGGCAGAGAGGCAGGCAGAGAGAGAGAGAAGGAAGCAGGCTCCCTGCAGAGCAGAGAGCCTGATGCGGAGCCCGATCCCAGGACCATGGGATCATGACCTGAGCCGAAGGCAGCAGCTTAACCCACTGAGCCACCCAGGTGCCCCTCATTTTTTTTTTTAAGATTTTATTTATTTATTTGGTAGAGAGAGAGAGAACACAAGAAAGGGAGCAGGAGGCAGGGGACGAAGCAGATTCCCTGCTGAGCAGGGAGCCCAATGCAGGACTCAATCCCAGGACCCTGGGATCATGACCTGAACTGAAGGCAGATTAACTGACTGAACCACCCAGGCATTCCTTTTATTTCATTTTCTTTAATTTTCTTTGCAGTTACTGTTTTTAATACTTACTTTCATTTTTTGTGGTAAGAACACTTAGCCTGGAATCTATTCTCTTAACAGAAGTAGACAATACAATGTTCTTTCTTCTTTCTGTATTTCTGATTGCTTAATTTGGATAGTAGAAATTTCATTTATGTTATTCATTATGTGGGATGTTCAAATAGTATTTTTTTTCCCTTTAATCCTTCTTCAATATAACATTTGATTTGTTCAGACATATCTATTGCTTATGCAGTAAATCAAAAATAAATATATAAATTAACCCCTAGTGTATCTATGTCAATATCTAGCTGTCTACTATCTCTTATCTATATCCATTTATCTATATGTATTTGCCTGTCATCCATCTATCTAATTGCATTTGGATTTTGAACTGGTTTCAAAGTATTCTTTATATCCAGGTTTTACAGAAGTTATTTCATCTCTATTGCTAAAATTGTACACTTTCCATTTTTTTTTCCCCATTTAGAACTATAATCCATTTGAACTCTATTTTATGCATGGGGAGAAGCAGGGACTCTTATGGTTTCCTCCAAAGTTTCCATTGATTGGTGGTATCATTATTTTGTTGACTTTATTTTCATATGTGGTTGGGTCAATTTCTGGGCTTTTTGTTGAACTTGTCTGTGTATATGCTCAACAATATGGTACTATTTTACTGAGAGAAGATTCTTAATATGTTTTAATGTGCTAGTACTGGTCTCCTCCAATTAAGATTGCTGTTGGTTTTTCCATGGTTCTGCTTACCTGTGGTACTCCAGAGCTCCCCAGGCTCTGAGGAACACCTTTGCCCCCCCACTCCTTCACACTGCTGGGCTGGTTATTAAAACCTTCAAAGTCAACTTTCAAGACCAACGTGGAGTGTAGACTGTTGAGTGCAGTCTTTGTAAATAGGCTTTTCATTGAACACTCTTCCGTACATCTTTCAAGGGGATCTGTTTCCAACTGCTCTGCCATCCCTAGGGACTTGACCATCACTGTCCCTTTTTTATGTTGAGAAAATGCCTCTTGGGGTCCATAATCAATATGCGTAATTCCCCATTTACTACTTGGCTTGAGCCTTCACTTAGGGCATTGTGTTTTGTCATTGTCATTCAAAAGTCTATTTCTTTGTTCTTTGTTTCTATATTAGGTAATTTACTTATTTTAAAGGTTTTTATTTATTTATTTGAGATATAATGACAGAGAGAGAGAGAGAGGGCACAAGCAGGGGGAGTAACAGGTCGAGGGAGAAGCAGACCCCTTGCCGAACCCAGAGCTGGATGCGGGGCTCCATCCCAGGACTCTGGGATCATGACCTGAGCTGAAGGCAGCTGCTCAACTGACTGAACTACCAGGTGTCCCTATATTAGGTCATTTCTTCACAAAGGCCATAAAGTTCCAGGGTTCATCACTTTGGCTGACTTTGTGGCGACTGATGGAGGAAAGGTACGTTACCTGTTCGTGTCAAAGGAGGTATCTGATGGCAAATTTATGTCAATCCGTGTACCTTAGCTCTTCCTAGAGTTTTTCCCCTTTAATCTCAACTATCTTTTTCCCTCTTTGGTTCCATCAAAGAGAATTTCATAGCCCAATGCCAAACTCAGGCTCCGTGGAATATAGAAATTCACACCCGTCCTTATGCGTTTGTTTTCACCTATCACGCCATGATTGGTAACCAGCAAGCTTGACCTGTAGTGTAAGGAAAATAAAAACCCTAAGGCAGCTTCAGTGCAGAGCATTTCTTGCTTCAGTGGACAGATAGCAAAAATGTCATCTGGGTGAAGAACAGCACATCAGTTATAGGCTGTGACTTAATAATAGCTTCTTAGAAAATAGCATCCCTTTGTTTCTCTTTATAAAGGCCCATCTTTCTAAAGTCTGTGGTCAAATCATTAGCTGTCCACTCAACCGTGAGAGAGGATGCAGGATCCTTTCTGGTACCTCCCTTTTCGGTTGACCTTCGTCACCCGTGGGTGGCATCCCTGCCTCCTTACTAACTCCGTGCTGAGTCACTGCACAGAACTGACAGCTGTCTTCTGAAAAGCAACTGTACTGGTGCGGTCTGTTTAGTTTTGGAAGAATGCAAGAAATCCAGCAAGGTTGAGGGGGAAGGGAGGACTCTAATAAAATACCCTCCTGTGTGATTTGGAAGCGCCTTTTTTCTGAACACCTTCGGTACCTGACAGATAATTGCGCCAAGCTTTACTGGTTTCCAAATTTCTCAGGATTTTTTGGATTTGGAGGAAAATGAGCTCCCTTGTACATAAGAAACCTTACAAGGCATTTACTGAGCATCATATTTTATCATAGTATTTATATTTATTGGATTCTCATTGTATTCATATTATTGAAAGCCATAAATTATTCTTAAGAAGCCCATTGAAGGGCACCTGGCTGGCTCAGTGGGTTAAGCTTCTGCCTTCGGCTCAGGTCATGGTCTCAGGACCCGAGATCGACCCCTGCATCGGGCTCCCTGGTCGGTGGGGATCCTGCTCCTAGCCCCCTCCTCCCCCCACCTGCCTCTCTGCCTATTTGTGATCTCTCTCTGTCAAAGAGATAAATAAAATCTTAAAAAAATAAAAAAGAAATAAAAAGACCATAGAATTCACTCATGACCCCATAGAACCAAATAATCCCATGTGATATCCAATGCCCTGAAAACATTGATTTGTTTAGAGCAAGGGTCAGCAAACACGTTCTGAAAACCTTCCTAGAAAGGGGCAGTAGTGAAGATGTTAGGCACTGCACACCTTGTCCCGGTTAGTCCACTGGTAGCAAAACGGAGCCATAGAAAACACGTTGATAGATGGGTGTGGCTGTGCCTCAGCAATTTTGTGTGGATACTGAAATTTGAATTGCATATAATCTCTGCATGTCATGAAATAATTTTCTTCTCTTGAGTGATCTGTTTCCAAACATTTAAAAATAGGAGAGCAGTCTTAGCCTCTAAGTCCTACACAAACAAGCAGCGGGCTAGAGTTGGCTTGTTGGTGATCTCGTTTGTGGACCTCGTTGTGGAATAAAAATCTGTCAGAGCGAGCCTGGGAGTGGCTGTTTTCTGAGCCGTGCCATTGATCCATTCCTTTCATTCTCTCTTGGATGCGTGGTGGGGAGAGGGGCAGGGACTAAAAGAAATAAAAACAGTGGGAATGAAGAGTGATGTGATTTGCTTCGAGTTTTCCCTGGAGCTGTCTTCACTCGAGCGGTCCCATGAGCACACATCTCTGACCTGTCATTCCCAAGTCATATTGCCCAGTTCTGTTTCCCAAAGACATTGTCTTCCTGCAACAGAGTAGGTGGTTCTGGATAGTCCCAGGGAAGTCACTTTTGGGGTTTTTTGGTAGTCCTTTATGGAAGGCTTTGTGTCGGATCCCTGACTATGTGCTGGTTGCCTGCTGAGTGGTAAAAGTCAGTCCTTTCATAAAATGCTCCTATCAGCTCTGTGCATTCTTTTCTGTTTGTTTGTCTTGGTTTTGGTTTTCGCTCGGTGCATTTTGAAGCAACTCTTCCCCAGCTTCTACTTGACGAAATTGAATACCTGCACGTGAGGCACATCTTCCAAAGTCACAGAGTTTTTAAAGGTGAGACACCCCCTACTCCATGAAAGGAAATACTGCTAAGTGGGTTGCTTCATTAGGGAGGTGTTACTTTGAAGTAGGAAAGACAGGGAGGGAGAGAAGAAGAAAGGAAGATGATAGATTTGTATCTCTTAATGATGACACCTGGGGGATTGTTCCTTGGTTCTTTCCTTGGCATGCACTTAAGTTAGTCACACCTGCATTGATAATTCTGGATTTATCGTTGCAATTTCATATGAAGACCTACTTTATAAGACAACCTAGTCTGTTAGAAGAAAACAAAGGCAACCATGTTACCATGTCTGCATAGAAAAGTAAAGCCACCCGCCACAGGTGTGCATGCCGAGGGACCCCCCCCCCCCAATCCCAGGCTTCTCTGCCCCTTGCTTTGGTGCTGGGGTTTCACTTTAGAATCAAGCTCACATCCTCAACGCCGCTTCCCCTTTTTCGTCGATAATATGCCTGCGAAGGAGTTTGTAGCCCTAAAAGATAGCGTGTGTGCATGAGGACAAGCTTCAACGTGTAAATGCAGTCTGAAGCCCACATGACCGCCTTTAGCACGAGAGCCCAGCCTGG
Source organism: Mustela nivalis (assembly GCF_964662115.1). NCBI lineage: Eukaryota > Metazoa > Chordata > Mammalia > Carnivora > Mustelidae > Mustela > Mustela nivalis. Next base: position 130,957,499 of record NC_139040.1, read on the forward strand.
TCTGGAAGTGCACTCTGGTTGGAAATGACACCCCTTATGTCCGTCCCCTGTGGAGCTGGGCTGGCCATGCTGTCACGGCTAACTTCTATGCCAGCTGCAAGAACCACAGGCTGTATAATTCTGTCTTTCCTGCTCTATCACATGAGTTGGTTATGGTGAGGACTCTGCTCTACAGCCATGTGAAAAAGTTGAAGAATAATGGAATGAAGCAGACCTGTCACTTGCATGCAGGGACAAAGAAGGAAGTGCTCCTACGATCATCTAAATGGGTGAATGTCCACCCCTAGCCACTGGGTGTGTTGATACTTGAGGCTGATGCCCACATTTTGGGAACGTTGTCCATCTTTGCTTAGATGTAGCTGGTGGTGATTGTTGTGGTACCAGTGGAGATGCTCATACCAGGACTTGATCCCATGGGATGCAGCATTATAGATCCTCTAGTCTGACCAAGAAGGGTGGGCCCAGAACAGCAGTTTCATCTCCAGCCTGGTTCTTGGGTTTCTCGGGCTCATTCATGTTCTCCCCAATGCCTTGTGCATTTCACACAAGATCCGTCGATCCTAAAATGGCTATAAGAACTGGCGTCCTACTCACTGACCTGTTTACTCATCTGTCTTGACATGCACTCCATGTTTCTGCCTCCCCTCTGTCACCGTTGGCAAATAACCTCCCTTTTGGAAATGTCTTCCTGGGACCTGATGGGCTCACAAGACGGTTCTCTCTAGCCAAGAACAATGTTCATCACTGTACCGTCTTTCCTTGGGTAAAGTTTCATCCCTTTCCCTGTGGTTTCTACCAACCCATTCTTCTCCTTCCTGATGAATGAACAACTTCTTCCAGATGTCCCCTCCTTCAGTATCTACTACTAAAAAGCATCTCTCATCTCGCACACACCTTTTCTGTGACCCAACATATGGAATCCTTTAGCGTGTGTCTTAAGATCCAACCCTTGGAATGACTTGTGACACCCAGGCATGAGGTATGCAGAATTGCGAGCTGGTGAACTCCTTTCTCATGACATCATGCCTCTGTTCAGTGGATGAATGAGGAGTTCCCAACACTGCCTTTTAAAAATCCAATGCAAGATTTTACCCTTTCTCTGTCCAATTTCATTGTCATTTGGCTGGTTGTTTTAGTTTTCTCTACAATGGAAAACACTGCTCCAAGCAAGCTATCACGTGTGCAATGGATGTGCTTGTTATATCTTCCTGTAAGCTCAGGGGAATCTTGTGAGATGGGAGAGAACCAGGGGAAGTGTCAGAGTGTGTGTGTGTGTGTGTGTGTGTGTGTGTGTGTGCGGCCCTACGGAACTCCCAGCAGCTTGATAATTAGAAACACTCCAGGGCACTTTCTCAGGATCATCACTCAACCAACTGCAAAATAATTCACTTATACCACGATTGAGCTCAGAATTCTCCCTATTCTGCATAAGAAAACATCAGAAACTTAGCTAGATGTTTTTCGAAAGTTGGAACATACACTCTTTTGAGAATTTTTCTCATGATCTTTCATCAAGTTCAAAAAGCATTTTTTCTTCCTCTGTTCTTTGTTTAATAAAATAGTTTCTTGTGTTCCACTTAATTACTGATCACAGTGGGATTGAATTAGAAGTTGATGAACACTGCATATGTAGGCAGTCTGCAACTATTTAGGAATTAAACAACGCGCAGACTTCTGAATTAGTCAAAAGAAAATGTCTCTCAGGAAATTTTAAAAATATTTTGTACTGACAGACAATGAAGTAAAAATGTATGAGAATGCATTGCTTGCACGCAAAGCATAAAAATCAACAAGTTTTCACCTAGTTGGCAAAGAAAGAGCAAGCTTCGTGGAAAATCGGTAGAAGGAATGACAAAATAAATATTACATCTTTGAAATTGGAAGCCGAATCATTACCAAAATCCAAAATTGATTATTTCACACACACACACACACACACACACACACACACACACACACAGAGTTTGTGTAAAACGTGGTGAAATCTGGATAAGGTCTATGGCTTTTAGTTAACAGAACTGTTGTATCAATTTCAAAGTCCTGGTAATCACATTGTACCATAGTCTGTAAGAAGTTTGCATATGCGGGGGAGGAGACAAGGGACTATCTCTGCTACAGCTTATTGTGACTCTTCCATCACATTTTAGAAAAGCTAAATTCTTTACAAAAGCTCTTAAACTTGGTCTGGAATAAGACACCATAACAAAGGGAGTTTTTAAAAATTATCAGTATCACTAATAATCAAGGGTCACCATTCCAACCACACAGACATAGGGGAAATAATATTGAAACACAAATAACAACCCTATGCCACTAAAGTAGACCACCTGTTTGGAAAGGACAATTTTTTTTTTTTAAGATTTTATGTATTTGTTTGCTAGAGAAAGAAATTGTGAGAGAGGGAAGACAAGCAGGGGAAAGGGGGGGTGGGAGAGGGGGAAGCAGGCTACCCACAGAGCAAGGAGCCTGATGCAGGGCTTGATCCCACGACCCTGGGATCATGTCCTGAGCTGAAGGCAGATGTTTAACAACCGAGCCCCTCAGTTGCCCCTGGAATGGACAAATTCTTGAAACACATGCATTATCTAAAGCAACATATGAGAATAAGAAATCCTGTGTAGACTTAAGTACATATTAAAAATAGAATTCTAATTTGAGTAAGCTTCAAGGCACTTGGGTGGCTCAGTCAGTTAAGCCTCTGACTCTTGGTTTTGGCTCAGGTTATGGTCTCAGGGGTGAGAGGTGGAGGCCCATGTTGGGGACCCCACTCAGTGCAGAGTCTGCTTGAGATTCTCTCTCACTCTCTCCCTCTGCCCCTCCCCCTGCTCTCATGCACTCTTTCTCTACATAAATAAAATCTTAAAAAAAAAAAAAGCTTCAATAAGGAAAACTCTAAGCCCATGCAACTTTTCTGATGCCTTCTATCAGACATTTAAGAAAAAAATTGTTTTCTTGTAATGTTATGCAAACTATGTCAAAAACCAGTAAGTAAGCATATTCACTGTGATTTTGATATGCTTTTCAAATGCTGCTCTAGCAACTGGGAACCCAAATAGGGAAAAAAAAAAAAAATGATCCACCTCAGATTTTCCCCATAGCGTGCAGAAAAATGAATTTTAAATGGATCATAGATCCATTTACATTTGAAAGTATAAAATGTGGGACACCTGGCTGGCTCAATCAGAGGACCGTGTAACTCTTGAGTTCAACTCTAAAGAGTTGAGATGACTTCAATATAAAATCTTCAAAAAATATATTTTTAGTATAGAATGTTATAATTAAATTTAAGAGAAAGGTTTTTGTGTTACTGAAGTAGGATAAGATCTTTTAGATTGTACACTCCCACAGTAAGAAAATAAATATAGTCTTCATTAAAATTAAAATAGTTTGATCTTTGAAAGGAAAATATGAATCACAGTCTGGGAGAAAATATTTGCAACGTCTATGACCAACCAAGAGACTATATACAAAATCAATGTTTAAAAAACTTAACTTGATAAGGTGAGAAATAGATATATCTTAAAAAAAAAAAAATTAGGGGCATGTGGGTGGGTCAGTCAGTTAAGCATCTGCCTTTGGCTCAGGTCATGATTCCTGGGTCCTGGGATCAGTTCCCACATCAGGCTCTCTGCTCAGTGGGAAGCCTGCTTCTTCCTCTCCCACCCCCCCAGCTTCTGTTCCCTCTCTCACTGTCTCTCTGTCAGATAAATTAAAAAAAAGAAAAAAGTTTTTAAATTTCAATGAGCTAAAGAACAAACACATCAACAAAAAATACAATGCAATTTTGTATTGTATAAATTTGTATAAATGATTTATATATAAATTTGTATAAATGATAAGTTTAAAATGCATATGATAAATTCAATTCAAAACATATATAAATGTCAAGTGCATTGACATTTGACATCATTGATTAGTGAAATGCAAATTAAATCCAAACACAAATGTTAATGCGCACTGAATAAAAGGGATAAAACCACAGTCAGAGAATCAGGATTGGCACATAGCTCTCATACGTTGCCGGTGGGAATGTAAATGATTACATGACTTTGGAAAATAACTTTAGGTTAGTCTTATAAACCTAAATGTAAATTTTATACCCGACGCAGGCCCCAACCATGTCCATGTGAATGTTTATGGCCTCTATGGTAATAACAGTGAGAGAATGAATACCCAGTAGCAGGCAAATGGAAAGGCAAAACTATTGTCTATCCAGTAACGGATCCTGCAACCGCCTTTCCAGAAAGTGTCCAGTGCACCCTTATGCACGGTCACTAAGGTTTGGAAACAATCTCAGGGTCTGTTGATGAGTGACGAGATGAACATGTGATTCTCTATGAGTACACTCAACCTTGATGAGCTCTAACTAATGTGTGGAAGAAGCTGAGTCATTGCCTCGTACACCTGACGTGACTACAGCACTTCATGCTAATTATGCTCGACTAAAAATTTAAATAAAAGAACACGGAGGGATGTCCACACATGGAATACTATTCCACGGTTCTAAAGAAAGATCCTGCCATTTCCGGCAACATGCATGGCCCTGAAGGAGTTTCAGCCACACGCAGAAGGACAAACACTGTATGATCGCACGGATGTATGAAATCTGAGAGAGCCAGACCCGTAAAAGGAGAGAGTTGACTGGCAGGGGCCAAGGGCTGGGGGAATAGGAGAAATGGGGAGATAATAGAGTGTACAAATGTCCAGTGACTAGATGAGTTAAGTTCTGGGATCCAGGGCACAGCATAGTGACTATGTAGTTAGGAACACTATTGTCTGCTTGAAAATGATGAAGATGGGAGACCTCCAGTGTTCCCAACAGACGCACACAAACACATACACACACGCACATGCACATGCACACGTGTGTTGACGGACATGTTCATTAGCTTTATATTACAGTAATTCCACAGTGTATACGTATATTAAATCATGATGGACACCTTAGGTATATACTCTTTGTAATTGTCAGTACTATTATCAGTAAAGCTGGGGAAAAATATAACTGATTGTCAGTTACATTATCAATAAATCTGGGAAAATGCAACTGATTAAAGAAAAGCCCAAGAACATGGTGGCACCTGTGTCCCTGTGGAGGAATGGGAGAAATACAGTGTTGAGGGCATAAGCAGGACACAAATGGAGTACATACCGTATCCTTCCATTGATCAGTTCTAGCCCAAACTGGTATGGACTGATACTGATCAGTTGGGATGAAGGACAGAGAGGAATGGAACTCCCAATGCTATGAGGCAACTGTGCCACATAATGGGAATGTGCTTTATCCTGACTGTGGGAACTTTGGCAGGGGCAATTCACAGGGGCTAAGTCTCAGGTCTTCTGAGACAAACAAGGTTTGGGTTTTGTAGAATATCTCTTATATTTAGTGGATTGCCACTCTATGATTCCCTTCTCCTTAACCTTGATTGAGCTTGCACTTCTGTTCTTATATAAATATTCCATTTTTCGTCTCCCTCTGGTTTTTAACCGGCTCTTTTTATCTAGTTTCTTAGGTTGAAAAATTTGATCCTTCATATATCACGTTTCTCCTCTGAGATCTATATGCGACATACGATGGAGGTTTTCTTGTCATTACATTCGATACTGTGTTTCCGATATCCCATGTAGATTGGGAGAAAATATCCATAACACACCTATCAATAATATGAATTTTACCAAGACTAGTTGAGAAGCAGATAGACAAATGTATATAGAGATACATAAATTGTCATTAAAACTCGTGATGCCCTCAAATAAATTATTTATCACACATATAGAGCATCCGTTATTTGTACTAATCTATATTGGTATGAGTTTGTATTTTATTTGTACTAATTTGTATTTTGTTTGTACTACTCTATGTTGGTATAAATTTGTGTTTTAACAAAAGCAAATAGTTTTACAAAGGACTTGAGAGGATATGTCACAACAGATAACATACAAATGGCAAAGAAAAAAAAGAAGACATTGAAGAACGGTCAAGAAGAGCAGAGAGTTTTGTAGTTCTTACCCAATTATCCCCAGATATCCCATGAGTACATCATTCCACTTTTAGACATTTACCCAAGAAAAACGGAAGTGTATACCCCCAATCAACTCATCTGGGAATGTTGGTAGCATCTTTATTTTTAATGACACCACCCTAGAAGAAACCAGATGTCCTGTAGGACAACCAAACTGTAGTATTTTTCATATAACAGAAGGCTGTTCAATAGCCAATATTAAAAAAAAAAAATAGTGATCAAACATAACAAAACGGGTCAATCCAAAACATATGTGAAGTCAAAGAAGATAGAGAAAAAGAGTATGTATATGGTATGATTCCATTCATTCAAGTTTCAAGATGAGGCAAAACCACGGTATGGTATTGAATGGTAGAACTGTGGTCACTTCTTAGTGATAGCATGGGTTGACCAGATGTATTTTTTTGTGGAATGGTGGGAATATACTTCCTTTTGCTGTGGAGGATGTATCCTGGTAGATATGATGTCTCTATCATGTAATCAGATATATTTGATAATACTGATTGAACTGTAGATTAAAAATTTATGCTCATATATTAAAAAAAATTAGTTCTGTTTATAGCCCCAAAGGGCATAATTCAGTGAATACACACATTAGTTCACTAATACAAGGAACATACTTACCCAGCCACAGTTTACCTCGAGAGTCCTGGAGACCCAAATACACAGAATTTCACAAAAATTTAATCCTGTGCCAGAGTTGGGAGTGTCTTTGGTTTCATGTTTGGTTTCATGTCTTTGGTTTCATCTTAGCCTCTAGAGGCTAAGATCCCCAAACATGAAACCAAAGACACTTAATTTTGATGAGACACCTTGAAGTTCATCCTATTTTCTCCTGAGCAACATGGCTCACAGAACTGTTCTTAGAATCTTTTCTTCCTATAGTAGTACAGAGTAGTCCTACTTTAAGTTATGGCTCTAAGTAAGTTTAGATCTATTTCTTTTTTCCAGGAGGAGTCTTTTTCCAAAAGGGTCTATATACTTCTGTGCCTGAAGCTCTGTTAGGATACCTTGTATTGGACCCAGGTGCTTCTCTCAACCCTTTGCTACGAAAAGAAGCCGAGATTGCTTTCATCAGGCTCGATCTATCTCCCTCATTCTTACCCATCTAAGCATTACTGAATTTCTCTCCCAAGTGAAGCGTGATAACTCTGCAGTGTCCTGTTTCTGGTACAATTTGATTGAAATATCTATCAAGTTCTTATGTGACCTTCTGTCTGTAGGCTGGCTTATGAGAACAAAGGTAGTCATTATTTTTATTTCTAGGTTGTTAAGTGATGATGCTTTGTTTTTAGTTTGGGCTTCCTGGACTTCTTCCTGTGATCAACAGTCAGCTATCCAAAATAATCTTTTTTTTTTTTTTCTTTTCTGAGATAAATAACACATTTCTACAGCCATTTTCCATTCCCAGTATCTCATAATGGCATTTATTTATATTTAAAAAAAAAGATTTTTATTTATTTATTTGACAGACAGAGACCACACGTAGGCAGAGAGGAAGGGAAGCAGATTCCATGCTGAGCAGAGACCCTGATGTGGGGCTCGATCCCAGGGCCCTGAGATCATGACCTGAGTCGAATGCAGAGGCTTTAACCCACTGAGCCACCCAGGCACCCCATGGTATGCCTTTTTAAATGAGTGTTTCTTTTTCTGGGACCAGGTATGACATTATTTATTTGTTGTTTTAAGTTTTCAAAATTAGGTAAACATAGAAAGCATCTTACATTCAATATCCATCATTGTGTTTTAAGAAAAAGTTAGCATTCCACTAGATTTGCTATAAAGACACACATACATATGTGTGTATGTAGTTATGTAGGTAGGTAGATTGATTGATAGATGCTAGATTATACAGATAGGTATATAGATAGATAATGTACATAGATATGTATATAAATGATGGACAGATGGATGGATGGATAGATAGATAGATGAAAGAAAGGAACTGTCATCATTTGAGGCCCTATAAATTCCTTGTGGGGGGCTGTCCCATGTACTGTAGGGATTCAGCGTTCTTGCTGGCTTCCACCAACTAGAAACCTATAGAACCTGCTCCATCTCCTGCAAAGAACAAACAAACCCAGCTGTCTCCAGAAAATTAGGAATGCCCACTGGAAGGAGAATCTTCCCTACTATAGAAATAGAATATTAATATATAAACATGGAGATATACTATATTAATATTATTAGGTATATAATCCCCCCCAATTCAAATAAATGCAGACGTCATCAGCATTTCTTCACAAAACAATTTACTGTGTACCTCCAAATATATAAGCACATTTTTTTTCCCTGCTGGACAGGGATTCCCTTCTCACATCTAATGAAAATAAAGTGAATTTTCCGGTATCTTAAGATTCTTTCACTTAAGTTCCCATTTCCTCGGGGGCATCTGAAAATTCACATTCCTTTATACAGGATAGTCATGTCTCTGTAGTCTCTTTTACTCCGGTACAGTCTCCCACTTTATTTTTCTTTTTCTATTTCTCTTTCTTTCTTTCTTTCTTTTTTTTCCCCCCTGATACCTTATACCTGTTTTAGGTGAGACCTTGGCTCAGGCAGCACACCCCTCCCATACCCTGGATGCATGTGATTGTGTCTCTTGGAACCCACACATCTCTCTTCAACCCTCCAGTTCCTATTGAGATTGAAATCATTTGGGGGGGCATGATTCAGTTAAAGTTAATCATCCCAGGCAAGAATTCCAAAGAGGGATGCCCAGCCCTTCAGGTGGTCTTAGAATAAAAGGGTAGCATCACCGTGGTACCACCCCCTGACTTCTGGATGGACGACTGGCCTCCGATGACATCAGCCATGTGACATCCTCTGCAGAGACACTGGTACCCTTTTCTAAAAGGCAGTGGTTATCACTGAACCCTCACCGCCCAGTTCTTATATGTTCCCAGCTCAACTCCTGGAAAAATGGTATGTGCGTATCCTTTTATGAGCAACACGTGCATGTGGTATGTGCAAAAAGATGTATTTTTCCATGACTCTGTGCATACTCTACTCTGGAGTGGCATTGTGTATATTTGGCAGGATCATGCTTGCGTGTGAATGAACCCACACAGAGGAACACCTACAGCCTAAGCGCCACCTTAGGATGGCCCTCGGCACCTGAGAATGGGGTATGTGTTTGCTTTCAAGTACACACAATTAGCTTCAAATGTCAACTCACAGTTTGCGCCAAGGTTTCCACTTCCGTCCTTTCAAGCCGTACAGTCCTGGAACGCAAGAGTCAGAAATGAGTTAGAAGATGACAGGTCTACCATCGAGAGTCCGAAAGGAGAGGTCATCTCGCCTCTGCCGGCATCTGACAGTTCTCAGGCTGATACCAGCTGCTCGTTAAGATCTGAAAAGCATGTTCCTTTTATGCTAAGAGTTGCCTCTTTCTGTCAAGAGGCTTCTGAGTGCTTGTCTGATCCTTAATAGGCGTTTTGCCATTAAGAGTCTGACACTCGGTGTTCAAAGTAGCACATTAGTTAGAAGTTCCAAGAATGCTTTCAGTGTCGTTATTTATGTGATTTAAAAAAAAAAAACCCACTAAATTTAATGTTACACCCACAAAAATTGTTAAAATGTGAATGATAGCATATTCAGCTCTGAATTCAAAGAGACAATTCAGTAAAAGTGTTGAATTTGCAAATATGCTGTTTAACGGACAATTTCTGTACCTATTAACCTATGCATTGTCCAAATAAGTATTGTAGGAACACTCCATGTCACATGTTTTAATTCACTATGTGATCTGTTTTCTTAGGCAAAGCTTGATTTTTTTTTTTTTTTAATAGTACTGGGACAGTGAACATAGACCAAATAGAAACGGTATTGCCATAATCAGGGCAAAATCTTACATTTTATCTTAAACTGCATTGCCTCCCTATCATAAAATAAGCTTTTCGCTTTTGTCTCTTGAATGTCAGGCATCCTGCCGATTCAAAAAAATGTCAGTTGTCAATATAATTTATTTATTCATTTACGACAGAGTAATGAGAAAAACAACCTTTAGCCACATTCACTATAAACATCGAGTAATCTGAGAATGAATAAATCTGATTGTCTATTTATGTATTTTTTATTTTTTTAAGAAAGTACAGAAAGGGAGTTAAAACACGTGTCAAAAGTAGTAGGACGGATCCCAGTCAAGGTCAAGGGGAGAATTAGAGGATGCTTTAGTGTGTATCGGTTCTTAACTGCTGCTATAACAGATTGCCACCAACTTATTGAGTGCCTTTAAAAAAATGTTAGTGTGCAGTTCTCGAGATCAAAACTGGATGCATTTCTCAGTGGGTAAATCAAGCCATCAACAAGGCTGGGTTTCTTTTCCACATTTTGGCAGAAAAAAAATATTTCTTGCCTTTTCCAGTATCTAGAGAACTCTGCATTCCTTGACACGGAGTCCCTTCTTCCATCTTCAACACTGATGACTGCTCATCAGCGACTCTTAACTCCTCCAGCTTCTACTCTAAGGGCCTTTATGGTCAGAATGGACCAAACCAAATATTCCAGGATTCTCTCTCAATCCCAAAGCCAGCTGATTAGCAACCTTAATTCCATGGCCTTACTTCTTTGCCGTGCTAACCTAGCTGACTCACAGGTTCTTAGGAGTAGGGCATAAAAGATTTTGGAGAGAATGGGCTATAATCCCACCTACCATGAGTCCCTGAAGCATAGATTTACATCAAGGTCCAATGACCCCTCTTGGGAGTGAGGCAGAAAAGATGGGGAAGCCTAACAGGATTGTAGAGGTTTAAAAACAACACAGTCATGCTATGTTGTAGATCCAGATCTGTGGGTTTGGGGGGAAGAAAAAAAAATGACTGGAAATACTTGTTGCTTGCATGATCTAGTGAGCACAAACGCTTCAAGACTTAAAGGCAAAAAAGCATTCGAACTCCATGCCACCTTGCCATGGAGAGACGTCGAAGATATTAGAGAAACACAAAAGGATGACACACATTCCTTCCCGCAAACAGAGCCTTGGGTTAAAAGATTCCGTGCATCTGGATGGACCAACATGGGTAAGCAGAGGTGAAATACCTTGATATGATGCTCCATTTGAGCCCCATGTGCCTACCTAGACAACCTCAGGACAGTTCTCCAACATAGACATATTTAAAATGGACCATCTCAGCCTCTCTTTGCCTGTGGTCAGTCACATGGCTTGGACCTTAGAAGTGGTGGGGAAGTCCCCATTCTATATGCTCAGTTAAGTGTTCTGTGATAGTAATCATGGTGGGTGCTAATTTCTTGCTGGGAGTCTTGAGTGACAGGCTACAATTAAACCTTCGTTACTCCACTGGTGACCATCTACAATTAAACCTTTATTATTCGGCTTATGGAATTTAGTAGAACAAGATCCCCAAACCAAAAAAAAAAAAAAAAAAAAGACTCACTAACAGTTATTTCTCCGCATCCCTCAGTGTCTCGGACATGTAATTGTTGCAAAACATAATGCACGCACAGCCAGCGCTAAATGACTTGCTAATGTCTCTGTTTAATGTCTTAAAATGTAATTGATTCTTTTCTTTCCAGCCTCTGAACGTTATTTAGATGCTGATGCTTTATTTAACCTTTTGAAAAAAAAAATATTGCAAATAATGCAGTCCTTTGATATCCATAACCTAAGTCTAGAAATACACAAGTGACAGGAGCTATTGTTCAAGGATGTAGGCAAAGAGCCTCTGAATCTCGTTCTCTAAATTGCTCTGCATTTATAAAAATCTGCACCATGAGGTTGCTTTTGATGTTCAGAAATTACAACTTTTAATAATAGTACACCGTATTTCCTCCAATTCACGTGTCCTGACAACACTATCTCTTCACAATGTTATCGTTCAATGAGAGGTACGCGTTGTCTGGTTTTAACCCATGACCCGTCTCAACGTCCTAAAAGTGTTCCTTCCCTCATTCAGGCTTTTCCAGACCCACCTTCGCCCACCAATACATTTCTGACCTTCTGAAAATCAAAGATGTTGTAGAGCTAGAGTTTTATAACATTTAATTAAAACACTGCAGTGATCAGCATATGTTTGCCAGCAAAGGAGAATGATTTCTTTTTTACAACAGCTCTTTTCTGATTGTCTTATTATTATTTTCAAAATATTTGCTTATTTGCTTGAAAGAGAGAGCATGCAGTGCGGAGGGTCAGAGACAAGAGGGAGACTGAGAATCTCGAGCAAACACTCTGCTCAGCACAGAGCCTGACTAGGGGCTTGACAATCTCACAACCCTGAGGTCACAACCTGAATGGAAACCAAGAGCCAGGCAGTGACAGGACGGCGCCACCCAGACGCCCCTTCGCGGACATGATTTACGACAATCTTACTCTTGAATATGAAGTATGAAAATAGGGAGACTGTTTCATCAATGACTTTGTATTGGGACAAAACAGTAACATGTTTAATAGAATCTATTATTGTAGTCAGAGTATTTTAGAGTTGGTCTGACTTTATCATTTCCCGTCGTTTCAATGCTGCCCATATAAGTGACCACATGTGCCCCCTATAGTATTGGGGGACCTGGACCCAAGAGTATCCTTTGCACACACTGCGGGCTGCTTAGTCTTCTGGGGTCCTGGGCGTTCATCACATTGACAGGAATGACAAAGCTGAGAGCTGAGGACGCTGAGCCCCACAGCTGACCGGGCCCATTGGAGTCCAACGCTCTGTTTCAGATACTGTCTCTGAAGAACCAGAAAAAAGGTTAAAACATGCTACCTTGTAAGAAGCAGGACATGGAGAAGTTGAGTGGTTGGGGTGGACTTGTTGGCATCATCAACCCCAACGTGAGATGGGGGCCCAGAGAAGGAACACAGGGTGGTGTCAGAGCAACCGTGACAAAGGCAGGGACACATACTCAGGAAGGGCTCCACACACCAGGAGGACGCGGGGGTGGACCGTATATTGTTGGAATCGTGGCGCGTTTCCATCCCACAGCAGTCCTGAAGATCTCAGAGCACTTGCGGGCGAGTGAGAGACACGCCAAGGTTGGGACCACTGGGTGTTCATCTGGGAACAGCTCTAAATGGAAAGACAGAGTCTCGGGAGGAGTTGGACTCCTTCCCATCAGCCAAACCCGGGAAGAAGTGTGTGGTTGTCCTCCTGTTCACCGCGCAGATTAAACCGGCAGTCCTGAATCATTTACAACGCTAACTGTGATGGTCTGTGGTTCCAGTGAACCCTCATACTATCTATAAATCATCTGGCAGAAATGGGGGCAAGTATTTGGCTTCTGTCCTCCAGCAGTTAGAAGGGAGGGCAGAGAACCTCTTGATTAAGAGGCAGTGGGCAGTAGGGATTATCACTCAACCTGTTTCCAAGGAAATTTTCGCTGATGAACACTGGGATCCAGGGCACAAGCCATCCGATGTTGTCAAAGGAGTAGCAGTTCAAGCAAATAAGAGATGCACGTATCCTTGACCTACACTGGCTACTTTCCCTCGGACGCTACCGTTAACCGATAAATGGCATGGAGTTGCTTTTTCTCTTAATCTGGAAGTCTCATTTTTCTTGCAAACATTCCCCATTCATCATGGTTCCTGATGAGAGCCATCGCTCCTTCCTAGAGAGAAATGGATTCTTTTTCTTCCTTCATCCTGTCATGTTCCTTCTGCTGCAGATTTCCCTAGCAGAACAGCAGACCATTATTCCTATATTCCCAGTAGGACAACCACTTACATCTTTGAATCTATTTTGTTTCTTCCACGTTTTAGGCAGTGAGGGCTTGTTTATAAGTCATGTTTACATGAAGCTCTGTGGTCCCTGGGGAATCATTGTTTAGTAACCTCATTAGACGGACACGTCTTTCATTTGTCATCATCAAACCAACACCGGCATTCTTCTTCCCATTCCGTTTATCCCTACCCATTCCTCTCAGAGCCAACCACAATGCAAACTAAACTTCTGTAGCAAGAAGGAAAGCATTCATCGAACACGGCATTGCCCACTGCATGCACTTTTTATTTATTTATTTATTTTTCCATGAAGGAGTCCTATCTTTGGTTTCTTGATTGGGATGGTGCTTCCTGGGTGTGTCTGCCCCGTTTCTTGCTATAGGAGTCTCATCTATTCCAAGATAAATCCTTAAATTTCAAATTTCCAGCTTCCCTTGCAGCCGGGACCCCAAACAGTGATGCAGTCTCCTCCAACCAAAGTGACCGGCAGCTGGAAGGAACTCAGAACGTTGACTTAAGTCATGGCATCCCCAAGTGAGCAGTCTCCCGCCAAGCGTCTGTGGCAATGTCTCCACCAGACCCATTCATACGCTTCCATTGGCTATTGTCCCTGGATGATTGCCCTGTAACCAGGTCCTTGGCCCTTCCCAAAAATCTCAGGATCTGTGCCGTCTCTTTCAGTCAGCCTCTCTCTGCTTAATCAGCCAGAATGAGCTTCTGGGGGCAGCCCTGGCTCTGCCTGTGATTAGCCAGAGCCCTGGCTCACTCACAGAGCCAACGGCAGCTGGTGCCCAGAGGTTTTCTGAACGTTGTGAAGTCAAACATCCCCCCCGAAATCAAATGACAGTGGGCTGATGGAAATGCCTTTCTTCTTCTTCTGGTTTCTTCAGTGGTGGTGGGAGAAAAAAACAACCCAAGAACCCCACAACAGCAACAGCAACAACAACAAAACCAAGCATTAATACAAAAGAGATTATTCTTGGCATTGGTAGCCCAGCATATGCACAGAACCTCTGCTTCTGACCTCATCATCCACAAGCGTAAATGAATATTATTCTGGGTCACCTCCCCATCACTTAACCTCCTGAGGAGGATGGAGACTCAGTCATGCTTGTCTCCTGCGTTAAACGCTAGATTATTTCAAGGGAGGGTGGTTTCCATTTCTATATTTTCAATGTGTCATCGAAGTGAGTGGGTCCCTTTTGCATAGACAGTTCTTCAATGAAGGTATTGCAGCATGACTGAGCGTGTTGACTTTAAATCCAAAAGGGACGTGTCAAAGAGGTAAAGTGACGATAACACCAAATGGCCATTTTCTGTTAGTCCACGAGCTCAGCCATCATTTGTGCACTTTTTGGGGGGAAAAGCTGTGTGATAGGGCTTGGGACTGCATCTGCCCTGCTCCCGTTGGGCTGATGCTGGAGCAGTTTCGGAGGGAGGCTGGGCTCTGCAGCAACCAGGAGACACCTGGTAGAAGTGCTTGCATGCTTTTCTCCCCAAAAAGGATGTAATGTGTTTGTCTGTCTGGTGCAGACAGAACTGGTCTCCACAAGTGCGTACAACTACATGCCCACATAGGCATGTACCTGTACAGGAAAACATGGATGCACACAGGCACCACACAAGCACACACTCTGTATGGACACAGTCATGCACGGACATATAGCACATAGGCACACACTCCACACATATATGCATATGTACACAAAACCCTGAGCATATACCACACATGCACACCACACACCTATAGATATGCGCACACAAACATGTGGACACACAAACGTGTACACACATATACCACACATGCACATGCCACCACACATGTGTGTATACACAAACATGTATACATGCATACAAGAACATGGTCTGGTCTACATTTATGTAAACACACTACCGCACGTGCACACACTGCACCAATATGTATATGTGTATACACCACACATGCATACACACTCCACACATCCACAAACATGCATACACACAAACATACTCTACATGTACACAAACATGCTCACAGTATACCACACGTGCACACACTCCACACATGGACATGTACACACAAACATGCATAGATGTTCATACCACACAAATGCACTCATTTCACATGTCCGTGCCCCTGGGCGCAGAAACATGTGCACACATACAGCACATGAATGCAAACACATTCCACATGTGTATAAACATGTCTACACATGTATACCACACACACACATTCCACAATACATGCACATGGACACACACATATGCACACACATGCATATCACACTTACTGTGTCCATGCAGACAGGTGGACACAGGAACATACAACAACCCAATGGAAAGTAGCTCTTCTTGTTTTAGAATCCATGGAGGTTCCTCTGTAGGACCCTGCCCTAGAACATCTGTGGGCAAACAGTTAACATTCCTTCCTTATTCTGTGTCGGCTGCTGTGCTTACAAATGCTACTTATGTTACCAAATATTGTACTGCCTTTTGCCTTTTTAGAAGTGTGTTAAGGATGTCAACAAGCTTGCAGGCTTCATTGACACCCATGTACCTAACACTGCAACTCACACATCCTGGAATTACTAAAAGACCCTTTAGTGATGAAGACACGAATCCCTGCAACTCTTTTTAATTTGAGAGACAAGACCCCTGATTCAGAACCAATCAAAGAGGCTGACTGTCTCTCAATCACATTTTAATAATCTAATTCCAAGTGGTGATTCAAGTATTTAAAACTTCCTCAAAAGTGTGGTGTACTTGGATTCTGCTGTTTTGTTGTTTCTTGTCTAACGGCCTTGTTGGAAAGGAAATGAAGGAACAGAGTTGGTAAAACATGAAAGGGTGATATTTAAAAGGGAATTAAAATAAATGCAAAAAGGAAGACGCCTGGTGATGAAATCGAGCTACTCCACACAATTTGGAGTCAAATGCAGATGAATCGTGTCTGCTACTATCGGTTCCTTCTCAGAGCTCTGATTTGGTAATGAGAGAATGGGCAGGTTGGAAGATATCACTCAATACGTGTATCCTCTTAAGTAAATCAGTATAGACATCCGTAAAGTGCGTGGAGAGTGTGGCGCCATGTTGACTTGTACAACGGGTGTGAGCACCCCAGGAACCTATAGATTTGCTAACTTCCCTTTCCGTGGTGTGCCTGTCCTCACTTATGGGCATCCGTGACACCAAATGAATTCCATCCACACGCTTGGTAGGGCTGCTGTAGAGAACACACTTCCCATTTACTCAGTTGTCCTATTTCAAGACTTTGGTTCATCTGGGCAGCGTATCTTCATTGAATCCGTCCTGAGATGACTCTGTGAGTACCACTTGCTGTGCTTGCTGACTACCCATGTCCTTGTTCTCCTGGGAAGGAAACAAAGGTCCCTCCTTTTCCAAGGTGTTGAGAGAACTTCTGGTTCTTGGTATGCCTCACCTGTTTCTTGGTCATCCTTTCCGTCAGGGCCAATGTTGATGGGTTCTCTGTGTATACACACCAGTAGAAAATCTACATTATGTCTCTACCTATGAAAAATCTGTCATTGATGGTGGAATGACAAGTCTTATGGATAGAATGTATGTACCCCCACCCTAATTCATATGTTGAAGCCCTAACACCTCAGTGTGGCTTCTTTGGAGACAGACCTCCAAGGAAATAAAGAAATGAGATCATAATAGGCAATGCCCGATTCTATAGGTTTAGAACAATCTTGACCATGGAGCTCTCTCTTTCTGTCTCCACCCCATGAGGACATGACTAGAAGCCAACCATGTATACAGCAGGAGAAGAGCCTTCCCAAGATACCAACCACATAGAGACCAATGGTTTCCAGAATGGTGAGATCATGTCCTCTATTGAAGCTGCCCCATAAGTGCTGTATGTTAGGGCTGCTCTTCTCAAAGGAACAGGGCAGTCTCTCTCAAGAACTCTCAAGGGTGCTGGGAATTCCTTTTAGTTCCTTATTCAAAATCCTCTTCCGTTGCTGGGTTCACTCAGGTCAGAGAGAGTGGACCTAAACGGGCCAATGGGTAGCCCACCAGCTACTCTCAGCACAAGTCTTGCATGGTGGCCTTTGAATTTCCTGCCATGTGCCTTCTGCTCCTGTCTAGTTCTTCTCTGGATTTAGCTGGGGCATTAGCTAATTAGCTAGTTAAGAGATGAGTGGTGGTGGGACCCTGTTGATTTTCCTCTCATGCTATGAAATGATAATTATATAGAAAATGAATTTGAAGCAAGGGTTCATGTTTCTATAGGGCACTGGAGTCTCCACTCTGTGATGACATAGAAAGAATAGTGCATGTCCTTTGTAAGATAAACCTGAGCCAGTTAAGATGGGCAACTTTTGCTGGGCATCCTGGTGTCCTGTGGGTACATTGAAAGGTCTAGAGGATTTTTCTTTCTTTTCATTTGCTTTGTTTAATGACACATGTATCTCTTCTTTCCACAGTGGCTTCCTCTTACGTTCTAGTCTCGTCTCAATGCTTCTTGATGATTGTCTTTCTGTCTTCGCCTCTCTGTTCCTCTCCTTATGGTGCACACCTAAAACTAATATCACATGATATATCAACTGTATTTCAATTTAGAAAAAAAATTAAGAAAGCTAAAAAAAAAAAAAGTAAGATTCTAGAAACAAAGAGAAATGCACCAGTTATTCTAAAATACAATTTTCCAATGTTCTGTTTTCAACTGAATTCCTTAGCAAACTTGGCTCTTGAGGTTTTGCTTATTTCTTTCTTTGGTTTTGTTCGTGTTGAGAAGGAAAGAAGGGTGGGAAAAGCTGGAGGGACGGATGGCAGAAGCAAAGACTTGTCCCGGTTCTGTGCGAGTTTTTGGGACCGCCATGGCCTCCCACGTGGGAGCTCACCTCTATAGCTCACTTTCTTTTCCTCTGTTAATTAACTAAATAAATTATATAGCTCACTTCACAATGGACAAAAGAAGAAAGCTTAGAGGTACCTGGGTGGCTCAGTTGGTTAAGTGACTGCCTTCGGCTCAGGTCATGATGCTGGACCCCAGGATCAAATCCCGCATCAGGCTCTTTGCGGAGCAGGGAGTGTACTTCTCCCTCTGACGCTCCCCCCTCTCATTTTCTCTCTCTCTCTCTTTCTCTCTCTCTCAAATAAACAAATAAAATCTCAAATAAACAAATAAAATCTATCTTTTTTTAAAAGAAGAAAGCTTAAATTTGCAAAGTTGTTCATTCATCTTTTGAAGGTTGGAGGAAAATATTATGAGCGACCGTACATCTCTAGGTGAATGACACATGCAACGTGGAGATAGGTCATAGAAGCTAATGAGAATATAGCAAACCCTGGGGAGCCTGACTGGCTCCGTGGGAACAGCATGCAGCTCTACCTTGGGGTCATGAGTTTGAGCCCCACATTGGGTGTAAAGTTTCCTTTAGAAGAAAGAATATAGCATGTACTTCTGTAAGCTCATAACTTGTTTTGTTCGTGCAATAAGATGTGATATATCCTTCAATAAGATGTCATGTGATAATTTTTTTTTTTTAAGAATTTATTTAGTTATTTGACAGAGAAAGAAAAAGTAAGACAGGGAGCACAAGCAGGGGGAGTGGGAGAAGGAGAAACAGGCTTCCCACTGAGCAGAGAACCTGATGTGAGGCTTGATCCTAGAACCTGGGATCATGACCTGAGCTCAAGGCAGACGCTTAATGACCGAGCCACCCAGGCACCCCTGTTTTTTTTTTTTATTTGTTTGTTTTTGTTTTTGTTTTAAATGAATGCACTTCCAATATTTTTTTAAAATAATTATTGGATTTAGAATAGTGTGTCTATATTGTTTTCTAGGTACTTAGTGACAGAAAAGGTAAAACTAAGAAGTTTTGTTTATTTGCTTTGTATTCAGCAACTTTACCAAATTATACCTTCTCACAGATTTTTAAAAAATTTTATTTATTTGACAGACAGAGATCACTAGTACGCAGAGAGGCAGGCAGAGAGAAGGGGAAGCAGGCTCCCCGCTGAACAGAGAGCCCGATGCGGGGCTCGATCCCAGGACCCTGAGATCATGACCTGAGCTGAAGGCAGAGGCTCAACCCACTGAGCCACCCAGGCACCCCTGTGTTTTGCTTATTTTAGGTATCCTTTCATTATTTCCTTTTTATATTGGCTGCATAATTATTTTCCAATACATTTTCCACTTCTCAGTACAGTTGTGTAGCTTTCTTCTTCCATTGGGCTAATGGGTTATTTTGACCAGTTTGCAAACGTAGATCCACCCTTCCATCTTCATGGTCACCGTCCTTAGGAAACCTCACATTTTGATGTGGTAATTGGTTTCAGTGACCGTTCCAGTCCCCAGGAATACCTGGTCAGGCTCCAGCCTTGTTCCCGAGAGCCCTCACACTTGTCCAGCCTTAAGGTAGGAGGAATCAACTTATGACCATCTCCCTCTTGGCTTCTTAGCTATGAGGAAGCACCAACGCACTAATTCAGAGCCGAGAAGAAACTGTCTGAGGGTCTACCTGTTCCCCAGATGCATGGGATGTCATGGCTCCCAGATTTTCCCCGAGAGCCTGCAAGGGCATTGGAGCAAAAGATCCATCCAAATCATCCCTGCCCCAACTACTCCTCATTCTGTAGGCTCCAACAATTACTGGGAGAGGTCTCTTTGTCAGCCACATGGAGTAGGGAACTCCCCCACTTGGAGAGTATGGACAGTGCCTGATGGCCTGGCATTCACAGCCCAGTAGTGAGATGTAAGAACAGACCAGACTGTGATGTCGTGGTGTTACAGACGGGATGCTATTGTTAAGAAATAAATGTAACGAATATATACGTAGCTTGTGGCTTCTCAAAAGTATCCTGAAAACCTTGACTGGTTTGATGTAGGAACTCTGCAAAAATGCACTTATCTGTGGTGCCATATGACCTGTTGGAAAACGTACTTTTATTTATTTATTTTTATTTATTTTTCTTAAGGATTTTATTCATTTATTTGAGAGAGAGAGGGAGAGAGAGCAGGAGCAGGGGGCACCACGGAGGGACAGAGAGAAGCAGGCTCCCCACAGAGCAGAGAGCCCAATGTGGGGCTCGATCCCAGGACCCTGGGATCATGACCTGACCCAAAGGCAGAGGCTTAACTGACTGATCCACCCAGGCTTCCCTAGAAAAGTCAACTTTTAAAATAAGTATAAGAAAACAACAAATTTGGTCTTTTCTTTATTACATCTGCTTCATAAACAATTGCTTATCATAATGTATTTATTAAATAAGCATTAGAATAACTTTACTTCCCAGGAATATATTTTAATTTGGAGAAGAAAAATGTGCCTACTTGTGATTAATTTTTATTCTGTACACTTGAAAATATGTGCTTCCTGATTTTTTTTTTACCCTTAAAAATGATAAAAGCCACAGTGCATTAACATTTTAACAAAAGTACCATCTTTGAGCTCACACATTTTAGACAGAAACAATAATCCAGGATTTAGTTCATCTCCCAATTAAATTCCACCCAGCGTTAATAGGGGTCTAAATTGAATTTTATTTTGCTGCCTACTTGCTTCAGATAGTTAATCAGCAATAAAGTTTCAAGATTTTCTATTTTTGTTTTGAAGGCTTTTATCCCATTATCCCCTAATGAAGACATTTTAGGAAGCTATATATAGTATTTTCTTCTAGAGCATTAAATACAAACTCAATCAGGACCTGTTCCTCGCCATGTTGATGCCTCTTTTAAATGTTACGAAGAAAGCTAGGTTCTCAGAATGTTTCTACTCTGAAGAAATACGGTTTTTGTTTTTGTTTGGTTGGGTTTGGTTTGTTTTTTGTATTTTTTGTTGCTACTGTGAGCCATAAAAGTCTGTATCAATTGTGTTTTTAGAGTTCGTTGGTCTTTTAATTTCGAAACTGCTGATTCATGCTGGGGTATTAAATCAGGGAAACCATCACACACATAAACCAGTTGGGGCACACACAGATTTATGATCTGTCTCTCTTATTTGAGGAAGAATAAAAATAAAAGCAATCAAACAGTTTGAAGGGGAAGCACGGAAAGAGACTCTGGAAAATGGGAAACAAACAAATAATAAAAAAAAAAAAAGCAAATCAGAAGACGGTTGATCGGAGAGAGAGAGGAAAAAACAAACAACAACCAAAAAACTCAAAAAGGGTGAAATCAGGAAAATGTGTTTTAGTAATGGCAGGAGATACTAAACCGTACTGTTCATGAGTGAGTGAGTTCTTTTGAATCTGGAATTTTATTTCCAAGAGAAGCATAAAGACTAGACAAAAGTGTCACATACTGGAAACAATTAAAAACACCTCAAAGAGAAAAGTAAGCCAAATCTGTGTAGCACATGGCCTCAAAATATTTATAAAGTAACACAGTGTGCCATTAGGTTTAATTTCTTTCTCAGTGGTCTCAGAAAATGGTAAGAAAAATGCATTATTTAGGGCATTAGGTTAAATCTCTGACCAGATACACCATACCTTACAGTCTTTTATTCATACTGTATTTAATTTTTATTTATTTATTTATTTATTTTTAATTTGGGGATAAGTAGGGGCAGCTGGGTGGCTCAGTGAGTTAAAGCCTCTGCCTTCGGATTTAAAAATCTTTGAAAAAAAATTGGGGGACAAGTATAGAGTCGCAAGCCTTTGTAAAAACAGTATGGATAAGTCCTCTGTACACTTCACGGGGTCCCGCATTGGTGATGTTGTGTGTCACGGTAGCATATCATCAAAACCCAGAACCTGATGTTGATCCTGGGTGTTTCTAATTCTCAAAGTTTTGTTCACACAGGTGGGTGGAGACGCGAATGCCATCAGCCTACAGAACCGTTCCCCCACCACTCAGCCTCCTGATTATTTTTTTCTAAAGATTTTATTTATTTATTGGACAGGCAGAGATCTCAAGTAGGCAAAGAGGCAGAGAGAGAGAGAGAGGGAAACAGGTTCCCTGCTGAACAGAGAGCCCAATGAGGGGCTCGATCCCAGGACCCTGAGATCATGACCTGAGCCGAAGGCAGAGCCTTTAACCCACTGAGCCACCCAGGAGCCCCTCATCCTCCTGTTTTAAGTGAAACTACCCCACATCCTCTAATCTCCTTCATCCCTGCCAATCACTAATTTCTTCCTTTTCCCTACAAGAAGACTTAGAGACTTTGAGACCATTTTGTGACTATTTTGTAACCATTTGTAACTATTTTGCAACTCTTTGTAACTATTTTGCAACTCTTTATAACTATTTGTAACTATTTTATAAGAGGGTCATAGACCATGTGACCTCATGAGCTTGACTTTCTCTTTACCTAATATAATACCCTTGACATCATTCAAGTTCTTCAAAATATCCATAGTTGAGGAATAGCTCAAACTCTTTTTACCACTTTGTCTTTGTGTTTATTTCAGCCAGATTTCGGTTTTCTCCATTTGATAAACAATTCTGTACCCCAAAATATACTTTTTTATGGACTATGCTTTCTCCCCCCCCCAAAAAAAACCCCCAGAAATATAGCAGTTAAGATACTTTGACAATTAAAAATACACTCAAATAAAAGTGAGTTGAGCAATGAGGGGTGATGCTTTTCAGGTAAGGAGGAAGAGACAAGAAAATATTTGTAGGGTCTGTTAATTCAGATGCTCAACCATCCAGGGATGTTGTTCAGCTTCTTGGTGATGTTCTTGCCTTTCTGGTTGGGATTCTGTTGTCCTTAAAGTGGCTGCAGAGGCTCTGAATATCATATATCTTCCCATGTGATGCTCAAAAGCAGGAAACAGCAGGTTTGGGTGCTACGCATATATTGCTCATACACAAAAATGTGCTTTGTATTTTTTTCCATGGACTAGCTTCTATCTCATCTTCATTCAACACTGACATTCCCAGGCCTCAATCAGCACCATGGGTTGCACCCCCAAAACTGTCAGGTGAGGGGGCGCCTGAGTGGCTCAGTGTGTTAAACCTCTGTCTTCAGCTCAGGTCATGATCTCAGGGTCCTGGGATCGAGTCCCGCATCTGGCTCTCTGCTCAGCTGGGAGCCTGCTTCCTCCTCTCTCTCTGCCTGTCTCTCTGCCTACTTGTGATCTCTCTCTGTCAAATAAATAAATAAAGCCTTAAAAGCAAAAACAAAAACAAAAAAACATAACTGTCAGCTGAATATGTCATATTCACACACTCTAAAATGGGATTCCAAAGGACATTCTTAAATAGGAAAGTGTCCAGCAGATGTTAAGGGAAGGTCTGGAACCATTAGCTCAGGAGGCACCCAACAGCCCTGCAGACCTGAGAAGTTATACCTGACCCAAGCCCCCATTTGGCACCTCGGTTCTGCTTCGTCTGCTACTAATATTAACACTCAAACTTTCTTTCAGTTTGCATTGGTTTTGGATCTTTCCTCATGTCTCAATTTAACTGTTTTCCTTTTAAAACAATTTTAGCAAGCATCATTTTTTTTTTTAAGATTTTATTTATTTATTTGACAGACAGAGATCACAAGCAGGCAGAGAGGCAGGCAGAGAGACAGGAGGAAGCAGGCACCCCGCTGAGCAGAGAGCCCGATGCGGGGCTCGATCCCAGGACCCTGGGATCATGACCTGAGCCGAAGGCAGAGGCTTTAACCCACTGAGCCACCCAGCAGCCCCAGCAAGCATTATTTTAAAAGCATGCGGATAGACTTTATGTTATCTTACTTGACAGTGTATCTTTGGACAGAAAAATTTATGCTCTGCATATTTATTGGGGTAGCTGAGATGGAATCTTTTGATTTCTTTTTTTTTTTTTAATATTTTACATTATGTGTCTACTGTTTATGCTATGCTGTTGTGACTTCTTTATTTACTTTTTTTTTTATTTTATGGTCAAATTATATTGATACTCCACTGACCACCTACATTTCCCCTTTAATTTGGAAGTTGGACTGACACGGGTTTTTAAAAAGTAATTAATGCATGAAGCACCTTAAAGCAGGAAATATATAGTGATTCTCAATGAAAAGGAGGTCCTACCCTGTTTTTTTGAGCCCCTTTGGCCCCCAAGAATTAATCACTTGGAAAATGCCCCAGCCCATCTAGCCACATATATGACATTCTTCACAATATATTTCCATTTTCTCCTTGAGATGCCTACACCCATATTACATCTTTTTATATCAACAAATACAAGTCGCTCTAATTTTTCTTTAAGCTCTGCATATTATTCTATAATTTGGTAGCGTGTATTTAACCTAATCATGCAGAAATTGAACTTACTATCAACTGTGGGTCCCTCAAACGATGGTGTCCTGTTTATCTGTACACTAACGTCTTGGGGCACATTGGAACACATGTTTTTAGGGTGAATTCTGATCATTGGAGTCACAGGGACAATAGTGGTGTGATTGTAACTTTAAAATATTGTGAGAACTTCCTCTAAAGGGGTTCAATCAGTCAATGCTGTCATCCAAAATGTAGGGAGAGTTTTATTTGTTTAATTTTCCCCAGGCTTTTTTGCCAGTATATTATAAAACATTTCTATCTTTTCTGGGTGCCTAGGTGGCTCAGTCAGTTAAGCATCTACCTTTGGCTCAAGTTACAATCTTTGGGTTTTGAGATTGAGTCCTGCTTTTCAGGCTCCCTGCTCAGCAGGGAATCTGCTTCTTCCTCTCTCTCTGCCCCTGCTTGTTCTCTCTCTCAAATGCATAAATAAAATCCTTAAAACAAATTGAAACTCACCTAAAAAAATTCTCTTTCTCAAAAGTGCAGAATTTCATCAATATTTACATCTCTCTTACATGTGGATAGAATATTTTCATGATTAAAAGCCAACTTAGGGTAGACTTTTCAATGTAGTTAGTGGTCTAAATTTCAACTCAAACACTTAAATGTAAACTCAATGACTCTATTAGCTTATCAAAAAAATATCATGTACCCTTTACAAGATGTTTTGATGGGGTTGACCGTTTCATGTTGCTTTTAAGTGTCTGTCCATACTCGGTTACAATCCTGGTTTTGCCAAAATAGATTAAAAAGTATTGTTCTAGGGGCGCCTGGGTGGCTCAGTCAGTGAAGTGTCTGACTCTTGGTTTCAGCTCAGGTTATGATCTCCTGGTCTTCAGATGGAGCTCCTTATCAGTCTCTGTGCTAAGTATGGAGAGAGCTTCAGATTCTCTCTCCCTTTCCTTCTGCTTCTCTCCTGCTCTCTCTCTCTCTCGCAAATAAATAAATAAAATCTTAAAAAAAAAATTGTATAGGGGCGCCTGGTTGACTCAGTTAAGCGTCTGCCTTCTGCTCAGATCATGATCTCAGGGTCCTGGGATTTAGCCCCACATCGGGCTCCCAGCTCAGACAGGAGTCTGCTTCTCCCTCTGCCTGCTGCTCTCCAGACTTGTGCTCTCTCACTCTCTTTACCAGGCAGATGGTAAACCAACTGACCCACCCAGGTGTCCCATGAGAAGTCCTGTTCCTAAGATGACTCCCCTTCCAATCAAGCCTGTGGTCTTCCTTTGTGTCAAATGCAAAAATGTGCTCTTTGCCTCTGGCATTTTACCTTACTGTATCTTTTGTTTGGTCACGGACCTGAGTGGGATGTGCAAGATTTTATGGAGGAATTTGGGTGCATGTCGTTCCTAAGGAAGGAACTATGCCCGCGACTATATATATACATAGGATGTCCCTAAGGGATGTTGGTTGTCAGTTTCTTGGGGTGTCCTGGCCTGGTTGGCATCAGCACCATAGTGTCTTCATGGAAGAAATTGGGAAGAGTTTCCTGTTCTCATTGTGGAAACGTTCATGGAGTTATCATATTAATTCTTCTAAAGTATTTGCTGGAATTCACCAGTGGAACCATCAGAACTACACTTTTCTTGTGGGCAGTTTGTGTATTTGTGTATGTGTTTAATTACTAACTGAATCACATAATTATTATTCAATAATTAGAGTCCTCTTTTTTCTTTTTTTTTCCTTTTCAGATGAGATCGGGCGCGTTCAGGGTGGTATGGCCGTAGACTTTTTTCCTTTTCAATTTAGTTGATCTCTACAAGGAACTCACCTTAGATTTCACAGATTTCGCTCACTTCTCTGTATTGTTTTTCAGTATTCTGCTTCATCTAGTCACACGTCAGTATTTATAATGTTTGCATATAGTTTGCTTCTCTTATGTAGATCTGGAGGGGAATGGTGATGTTACTATTTTGAGACTGTCTTATTTTTTTTATAAAAAAATATTTTATTTATTTGAGAAAGAGAGGAAGAGCAGGGGGAGGGACAGAGGGAGAAGCAGACCCTTTGCTGCACAAGGAGCCTGTTTAAGGACTCAGTCCCAGGACCCTGGGATCATAACCTGAGTCAAAGGCAGATGCTTAACCCGTTGAACCACCCAGGCACTCCAAGTCTGTCTTATCTTTTGGTATAGATTTTTACATTAATGGCCTGTTAAGGACTAGTCTAGCCACATCCTGTATACTTTTGGAGTGTGGTTTTCATTGTTGACCTCAAATTATTTCCTCATTTCCCTTTTGATTTATTCTCTTGACCCTTACTTACTTGTGAGCATGCATCTGATTTCCACATGTCAGTATGTCTCCCACACCCCGGCATTGTGTATTACCGATTCTTTTCCAACGTGGCCAGAGACCTCATTTGCCCGATGTCTATCCTTTTGCGTGGACGGAGACTCATTGCGTGACTTCCTAACATCTAACCAATAATGTGCTTCTCCTGTCCTTTACAACCATGCATTCCGACAGGTAATGTGCAGAAAGAGGCTTTCTCACTTGGCAAGCTTTTGGTCAAGTCCACCTGTTTTAAAAAAATTATATATATATATATATGTATATATATATATACACCCTATTGGTAAAGGATTTCTGGGCAGCGCACTGGCAGGAAGTCCTGTTGGACAGAGTTGCTGGGTCGTCTGGCTCTCGGGAAGCTATTGGAAGGGAAGGGAGTGGACGGATGGACAGCAACACAAGCTTCTACCTCTCCCAAAGTTAACTCCTTGTTCTTGATTACACCCTCCATTGATAATTGCAAGCTTTTCATTAACTTGCCGAGTTTGGGGTCTTTTTTTTTTGGACAAGGAGGAGTCCTCAGTGGTTTTATGGATCGGGAATCTTTTAGTTTATATTTGTTTATATTTCATAATTCCAGTAACCATTACTGTGTTCACTGTTTTATGTTTTTTTTTGTTTTTTTGTTTTTTTTTTTTTTTTTGGCAGAGAGAGAGAGGAGGAAGCAGGCTCCCCGCTGAGCAGAGAGCCTGATGTAGGGCTCTATCCCAGGAGCCTGGGATCATGACCTGAGCCGAAGGTAGAGGCTTTAACTCACTGAGCAACCCAGGCGCCCCACTGTTTTACCTTCTGTTCCAACTTTGATTTACATTCTTAGCATATCATGAGCACAGTGAGTTGTGCTTTTTGGTCTCACTTCCTCAGGCAGGTATTTGTCTTTGTTTTTGTTTTTATTTCTTTGTTTGTTTGTTTTTTTACTATTGAGGAATAAGTTTATTATGTAGGGTTTTTTTCTTCATAATTTTTTTTTTATAAACATATAATGTATTATTAGCCCCCATGGGTACTGGTCTGTGAATCGCCATGTTTACACACTTCACAGCACTCACCATAGCACATACCCTCCCCAATGTCCATAACTCCACCACCCTATCCTGACCCCTCTCTCCCCAGCAACCCTCAGTTTGTTTTGTGAGATTAAGGAGTCTCTGATGGTTTGTCTCCCTCCCGATCCAATCTTGTTTCATTTATTCTTTTCCTACCCCCCAAACCCCCCACGTTGCATCTCAAATTTCTCATATCAGGGAGATCATATGATAGTTGTCTTTTTCTGATTGACTTATTTCGCTCAGTGTAATGCCCTCTAGTTCCATCCATGTCATTGTGAATGGCTAGATTTCATTTCTTTTGATGGCTGCATAGTATTCCATTGTGTATATATACCACATCTTCTTGATCCATTCATCTGTTGAAGGACATCTAGGTTCTTTTCAGGCAGGTATTTATAGCAGCAGTTTTTAGCATTAAAACAAGGGATACACATGTAAATTTAAGGCTTATCTTGGCTTTGGTGTCTCAGTGCATCTCGCAAAGCTTTCATGAAGTCTCACTTTAATCACCATTAAATCCAAACTATTTTCTAATTGTCTGTACTGATCTCTTTCATCCCCGTGGGTTTGTTAATTGTGTTTCCCTTAATTTGCAAACACTGGGGACTTTCCAAGTGGTCCTTTTGCTCTGTAACTTCTGCCAATCCCACCACGGTGAATTTACACATCCTTGCTGTTTTCATTCTAGGCAATGTGGTGGCATTGGTTTTATAATCTAGCATATGGTCAGCTTTGTGCCCTTGGAGAGAATGTGCAATGTGTAGCTGCCGGCCACATTACTCTGTGGAGGCCAGTCAGGTGCCCTGTGTTTTCATATAATCTTTATCACTTTGAATCACTTCTTTCCTGTTCTTTCAGCAACTTTGGTAGACATGTTACAATAGTCTACATCAAGAACATGTTTGTTTCTCCTTATGATAAGTGAAATTTCGATTTCAATATTTGGAAGCTCTCTTTTTTCACTTTTTTTTTTTTTTTTTTTTTTTTAAGTAATCTCTATGCCCAACATGGGACTCAAACCCACAACCCTGAGATAAAGTTTCACATACTCTACTGACTGAACCAGTCAGGTGCCCCCATAAATCATTTGAAGCTCTTTCATGTCTTCTGGTTAAAATAGGCAGTACTCCACCCTATCTTCAATCATGATTTCCACCTTGTGTTTCATTTTATTTGATGTATTCCTGCATGAGCTCTATTTTCATTAGTGTTCTCATGATAACACTTTTTTTCCAGAATTAAAATTTTAAACTTTAACTATTTTTGTGTTTAAGGTTTGTCTCATGGACCCTGCATATATTTGGATTTTTATTTCCTTTGTTATTTCCTTTCAACATTTTTTCATTGTACTATTTAGAATGTTACTATCTGTTATAATTAGAGAGGCTTTACATTTTGTGATAGATTAAATAATTTTTTTTTTTTTATTAAGGCATTTCTACCTTTTTAGTTGCTCTTACAATGGTTTACTTTTCAACTCTACTTTGGTGTTTACTCTGGAAGATAAGAAATGAAGGAATGCCTTCCTCAAGTGTTGTGAAAATGAGCATCACGGACAATGTTGTGAATCTATGATGACACTTTACCCTCATTTACCATCTCTTGCCTTCTTTTCTAGTGTGTTTATTTGCTTTTCTCTAGTGTGTTCATTAATTGTATTGACTATTTTCTCTCTCTCACACACACACACCCCTCTGTGAACCATTGTTATTACACTGTATGAAGCCCACAGTGCTCAACTCTTAAACTGTCACTAGTGAACTTTTCAATCATCTCTGGGCTTCCATCTAGAAACATTTTCCATTAGTTTTAAAAGTCAACTTAGTATTTTCTTTATTTCTGGCCTGCTGAAAAATTCTTAGGTGTTTGTTTGATTGGTTTATTTATTTTTTAATTTATTTTGTAGGATATTTGGTAACACTGAGAGAGAGGGGGGAAAAAAAGATGAAAGAGTGGTAGGTAGGTCCTAGGTAATTCAGTAAGAGAAAAAAAAGAAAGTAGATAGATTCATGGATGGATGGATGGAAGGATGGATGGATAGACAGAGATGATGGATGGATAGATAGAGGATGGAGGGATAGAGAGATGATAGAAGATGGCATGATGGATAGATAGTAGATAGATGATAGATGGATGGATAGTTATGGAAGGGTGGATGGATAGATAGCTAAATATAGGGATGGACAGATAGATATGGATGGATGGATGGGTGGACAGATATGGTGGATGGATAAGTAGATACGTGACAGATTTGAGAGACAGATAGATAGGTGATAGATGATGGATGATGAATAGATGGATGGATGGTAGAATGGACTGATAGAAGAATGGATGTAGATGGATGGATAAATACACGGGTAGATGATACGTGACAGGTAGATTATAATACATAAGTGATCAATAAATAGATAAAAAGATAACTAATAGATAGGTGATAGATAATAGATTATAGATAGGTTACAAGAAACAAACAACAAACCCATCTGTACAACAGAGCACAAATGAAGGGCTGGAAGTAACAGTGGTCATGTTAGATCTGAGTAGCAGATGCATCACCAGCCCCACATGACGATATCACAGGAGTATCTGAGTCCCCTCTGTCCTAGCTGTGTTTCTTCTGCCAGGACAGAGTTCATGGTCATTTGTTACAGCTTACCTGGGAATGCAGACATGGCCCATACGTGCATGTCCTTCTGGACATGGGACTGAAAGTTTGAGCTGGCTGGGAATTGGGACATCTCAACAGAACACGTAAAGTAAAAGTCAGTACCCTTGGAAATAACTACCCTACCAACTCTCTCAGCGCCCCAGACACATACTGATCACGTGTCTCCCAGGCATGGTGTTGACGTTGCCACCCTTGTTACCCCCTGATTTGGTCTTTGTCTGTATCTGTCCTTCCCAGTTTCCATCCTTGCTCCATAACCAAATCACATTCAATTATTTTACATAGGATTATTGGCAACCTTGGATTTCCTTGTTCCTTTTGCACCTTTGCTAAGGGCTCTTGGAACACTTAAGATACTCTGTGAAACGAAGCATCCTTTGAAGATGAAACTACCATTTTGGAAATTAAAGGAGCATCATTCTTCTCAGTGACATTAACAGCCAAAAATAAAACCAGAAACTCTGGGGTTAAATCATTCCCACCTTCGTGGATTATCTGTCTCATTGTTTTATGCTTTCCTTAAGTATCTTCCAATGCCTTCCTTTCTACATCTGTTATATCAACTCCTCCTGGAATGTCCAATTCATGGACTGTGCCACCATGGGAGTCTCAAGTCATTTATTGTACTGAGAAATCCACTCTTCTTAGAGTCTTAAGCAGGAATTGTTCTTTGTCCCAAGATGTCTGGGATGCAATTAACTGTCGTTAATCTCATGATAACAGGCCTGAAACAGCGGTTTCAGAAACAAATCCTCATTAGCACCATTAAACACCCTTTCTTGTAGGGTGTATGAAGACAGAGACACAGTGATGATGTTGGAAACTAGGATTCTGTACAATGTGGGAAATAGTTTGCACCTGACTTCTCATGAGACGCTATACTGCTTGGGATTAAGGATTTTAATCTCCCACTTTTGAGGAAAACAGATTCTCCTTTCTATGGAGACTGAGCTCCTTAGTGTTAGACGGGCACAGTTGGAAAAGTTAAATCAGTGCAAAACACAAGGAGAAAAAAAAATTATGTACACACTCACAGTCCTTGATTAGTTACATAAAAATATTTACCAGCAATTATTAAATCCTGAAATTTAATGCTAAAATTTCAATAAAATTGGCAAGAAAGATATCATGTGATGTTTTAATATTGGTGGACTATGAACATTCATCCTTCAAGTGTATGACCCAGATAAAATTTTTTCTTACCTTCCATTCTAGAAGATTATCACTGTCTCCCCAAGAAAGAGAGATGTAACGTTTTGAGTGTCTTGAGTGTAACAAAATGGCTACCCTCCTCACCTGTGTTTCCCTGGGTCCAGTCATGTCAAAGAAACACCTCATCTTCACCAAATCCTACATGGAATGTTTTAAAGTCATTTCACATAAATACCTTTCGTCTAGCAACGCACCCCCACAACTGTGTTCTCCATCAAAATTGTTTGCTTTTTTGCTTCAAGGAAGGATAATTTGTAAGCATCAGTGGGATGAGAATCCCCAGTTTTGTAGGTTATTTTCAGTTCAGAATAAATCGGAAGAATATCATGGAGCCAACATTGATAAATTAAAGGCTGTTTATGTAGTCAGGCTATGATACCCTTGCCCAGTGTTTAGAAGATTTGAAACATCATTTTTGTCTCTTGATGTAGTGATGGGTTTGCACCAAAGGTGTCATTTCGTGGCCTCCCTTCCCTGGATTGTCCCTCACACAGCAGAGGCTCTTAAAATACCAATCTGACCAACAGGGTCAAGCTCATTGTTGTCATTCCATGGTGTTGGTCTCATCCCAGCCACAGGCATGCAGACTCTGTGCATAAGATAAGTAAATACTAAAGACTATGGATAGGAAAAACAAAAGCAGAACACTTGAAGAAGAGAAATGACATTTCTGTTTTTCACCTTGGACAGACCAGAAACACCCCCCTTCATCACATGGGTGATGTATTTGCTTAATTATCCATGGTGAAGACCGTGAACTCATCATACAAGCTCATCCCTTAATCAGTCCCCACTTATGTGAGCCTTCCCTTTGTGTACACAGTGGTCTGTGGAGTTGTTGAGATACCCACACATTAAGACAATTTGTTTAAAAATCAACAAGTACATGGTTTACATCAATTATGGGGGTTCCAGCACAGACAGTGAATTTCCTTGTCTATGAACTAGGAGTCAAAGCAAAATAAGAACATTTCCTCACATGTAATTAAAAGCGGATCATCACATGGATGAATCCTGAAAGCAAGCTTGGTTCAAGAATCTGGCATCCCAAATGGGAAGCCACGTAACAAGCCCCTGTTTAGGATCACACAACAGCTTCCCCATTACCACCCAACTCCACAGACCCCACAGAGTCTTAGGATTTTATCAGGAGTAGAGTTGCGGTACCAAGTGACATCTTATGATATCATGAAAATGAAGAGCTAATTTATATTCTTTCTTTGCAAATACAGCAACATGGAGACATACTAGCCGTTATATATTGTATGCCTTATCACCTAATATTAGTGATTCAGAATGACAAGGAGCACGGGGAGGCAATACATATTTTTAATTGTTAAGTGAGGATCTCTACTTTCTCCTAAAAGTATTCACATTTACGTTGTTTAAAGCTAGGAGCAAGTCTTAACTTGGCGTGTGTAAGAGTGAACTATCGTCTTCCTATTTTATGAATCTCTTTACTCCAATCTTCAAAATATTAGGTGTAGAATAACTTAATCATATTAGCTAATTAAACGGAACCCACTCTGTGGACTACCTGTAAAGCCTTATAAGTAAATGCACAGATGAAACTAACCAGAGAATGTCTCTGCTTCTATACAGTGTCTAGGATTGGACATGGAGACATAGATTGGCTTTGCTTTAAGGTTTTTTTGAACCCTTGAGCAACTGAGAAGCTGCTGTCTCCTCAGGGTACCATTTGAATGTAACAAAACCTTCCAGAATTGGTGTCCTCTCAAGCATGTCTTTTGCAAAGGAAGGTTCTGCCTCAAACTGATTTGGAGCAGATGTTCAAGAATTCATAGACAGTAAGATCAATCCTCATGGCTTCTCCCATCTTTTCCAGCCCTCCCAATGTAAAAGCCCAAGTTTGTAATAGAGGACTATCCCTTCTGTTTGACCTAACATTTCATTTTCTTGCCATCTTGGGGTAGTTGATGATCTTCACGTGTACTTGTTTACTTTGAAGAGCATTGGAGGATTTGACACGGCATTCATCATAGCCCAGTGATCTTAAACAAATATGTCGACAATGGAAATCCACCAATATTCAAATATTTTTGCTTGGCAGATTTTCTACCTACTCTTTTAGGGAAAAATAAAACATAGACATGTGGTTACTTGAGGTTCAACGTCTAGATGTCTGTCCATCTGGGGCCAGGGGCAAAGTTTGCAGAGATTTCCTTTTTTCAGACCAGATTTCATTGTGTCCCAAGTGCACTGTTTGATGATTCTGATATTACCAATGACACGGCATTCATCATAGCCCAGTGATCTTAAACAAATATGTCGACAATGGAAATCCACCAATATTCAAATATTTTTGCTTGGCAGATATTCTACCTACTCTTTTAGGGAAAAATAAAACATAGACATGTGGTTACTTGAGGTTCAACGTCTAGATGTCTGTCCATCTGGGGCCAGGGGCAAAGTTTGCAGAGATTTCCTTTTTTCAGACCAGATTTCATTGTGTCCCAAGTACACTGTTTGATGATTCTGATATTACCAATGTCCTAACTTCACACCTATAGTTAGAAACAGGACTTTGCTTAGTGAAAAGCTGGAACAGGACCCGAGCCTGTTTTTAGATTTGAAGATGATCATGCTGTTCTCAGTTCAGGTGTGACTAGTGGAAGGAAGTTGGTGTCCATCCACCATGATGCCTTGAATGACATCATGAATGCCTTCCTGCTCACAATACGGGATGCCTGTCCATGGGCAGCATCAGGAGTCTGACTCCAGCTTCCTGTGTTTTACATATGTGTCTTTTCATGAAATGGAAGCTACTTTTTAAAGGATACACATGTAGGGTACACATACCATTGGATTTCTTATTTATAGCCACCCTAAGAGTCTTCCCAAGGCTCTCAAATCCTCCCTTCCCCCATGGTACGCTAACAGCCGCATGGTGTTTCTATATCCATTTGGATCATGTGTTATTTTTCCAGAAATAAATAATAAATAAAATAAATTTTAAAAATAATAAATAAATAAATAAAATGATAAATAAAAACTCTGTTTTACAGAGTTTCTCAACTTCAACACTGTTGGCATCAGAGACTGGATAATTCTTTGCTATGGGAAAGTGGGGCATGGGGGTCAGTATTTGGTGTCCCCTAGAGTGGGGAAGTAAAATTACCCCTTGTTAAACACCACCCCTGTAGACAGTTGATGTTTTATCCATGACTCCTCCATTAGCTAGTAAGTACAATGATGCCAAAGCCTCTCTCTTATTTATATATGAATATACCCAAGGCTGTAGCTCAGCCTGACTATGTTAGGTCTTCAATCAATATTTATTACATTAAATTGCCTGAATCCAGCATTCAAAAATTCCTTGAAATAGCAGAAAAGTTTTACCTATCATCACTATCTTTTTTCAAGAGATGATGGTTTCCATAGACAAGGACATCTTATGGATTCAACCACAGCCATGAAACTTGCAATCCACATAAATCTTAATTATCATAATATGCAAAGGCAAAAAAAAAAAAAAAAAGCAATCTGCAAGTCTCGTAGGGAGCTGCGGCATTCATTTTTATTCCATAACTCAAGGTTTAGGAGCAGAACAGGCCAATTATTATCAGGGAGATTTATTTTCACGTTGAAATTAGTCCATTTAACTCTGCTCTCCTTGTATAAACAACCAGCAATGTATACATCATCTACATACTCTCCCTGTTCTATTTCTGTGAAGCTGAGGCACAAGTAAGGACTTCCTAGGCCAAATCAGTGTCCTTGCCAGGTCACTTGTCACCTCTGAGGAAGTGTGGACACTGGCCTGTTATGGCATTTAACCATTTACACCAATATGCTTTCCTACTGAAATAAGCATGATGAGGGGGAAATCGTCATGATATCACATTCTTGCCTGCGAGGGAGCCATCTTTGTGTTCTCTGTAAAGAGAAATAATCTCCAGCCTTGTGGGTCCAATGTACCTTGGGACAGATTTCAGTGTTGGTTTCAGGCTGGACCTTCAGAATTGCACAGTTAGTCAAGGTCATAGTTAAGGTCATAGCTCAGTGGAGACTCATTAAATCTAAAGAGCAAAATGGGTAAGTTGGGACAACCACCCAGTCAGCTTCCAAAACAAGGCAGGCAAATGCCCAGAAGCAGAAACAGGGTGGGCTACGTTGGAAGGATGAGTGATGGGCCTGGTGTATCATGGGCATGTGAAACAGCTGTAGGTGTAGAAAGATCCAAGGAAATGGGCTTGCATTGGCCTTGTCAAAGGTTTGGGTGAGATTCTAAGTAAACTGAAAAACAGTGGGCTGGATTTCAATAAGGGAGTGGCACCATTGGATGCCTGATTTATAGACGTTCTCTTTGGAGCATGTTAAATCTGGCATATGTGGGGATGCCTGGGTGATTCAGTCAGTTAAGTGTCTGCCTTTGGCTCAGGTCATGATCCTGGGATCCTGGGATCGAGTCCCAGATTGGGCTCCTTGCTCAGCAGGGAGTGTCCTTCTCCCTCTGCCTGCTTCCCCCTCTGCTTGTGTGCTCTCTCTCTCCCTCTCTCATAAATAAATAAAATCTTAAAAAAAAACTCTTTCATGCCTATAGATGTAGACAGGGACATGATTGTTAACATCTGCAGCTCTTCCTAGAAACTGGTCCCTAAATGTGGGTCTGTGTGTGTTGTATTTTTTCGTTGTACTTGCGGGGAAAGACAGGTTATGGTTGTCTCTTAAAGGGCTCCCTTCTTGTTACCAGCTCCTTTTGGAGCTTTAATTAATGTGGCTGGGCCTCATCCTTCTAGAAAATTGTTTATGAGAATACACTGCTTGAGAATAAGTCTTGTACACTAAAGGACATTCAAGCCCAAACACCACGTCCATCCAGGGATTAAGGAACACAAATGCACTCGGTTTAGTGACACATAACACATAGATTGTTCTACGATAATGCGTAATCATGCCACAAAATATATTTTAGGTGCACAATCATCATGAACAAGAAGCATGGGTTGATTTCTGTATTGCTATGCAAGGTTTTTCCAGAGAAAAAGAAGCAACAAAAAGATTTATTTTGAGGAATTGCCTCCCTCGGTTGTAGGGGCCACCTACTCTGAAACATTAAGGGCAGGTCCACAGGTGGTATTTCTGTATTCTACTCTGGAGGCTGAGTTCGTTCTTTGCCAAGAACCACCAGTTGTTGCTCTGAAGGCCTTCTACAGATGGAATGAGGTGCACCCGTGGTATGAAGGGTTATCCCCACCATATACAGAGTCAGCTGAAGGTCCCCGTGAACCACATGTACAAAATACACAGCACCACATCTCAGCTCGGGTTTGGTCAAATGCCTGGGCATCATGGCCTCATCAAATCCATGTAGACACATATACAACTAACTGCCACACTTGTATTTATATTAAAAGGAAAACCAATGTTTGTGTGGGTATATCTAGTTCATGAACACAGGAAATGGTGAGCATGAGCTATAGCCAATGTTTCAACACTCCCTCCTCCATCCATCCTTCTCTCTCTCCATCTACCCATCTCTCCCTCCCTCCCTCCCTCCTCCCTTCCTTCCATCTTTTCCTCTTTCCATCCATCCATCTCTCCTTCCTTCCTTGCATCCATCCATGCCTTCTTCCCTCCATCACTTCCTCAATCATCCATCATCCATCCATCCGTCATCCATCCATCCATCATATCCATCCATCATCCATCCAGCCATCATCCATCCATCCATCCATCCATCATATCCATCCAGCATCCATCCATCCATCCAACCATCCATCATCCATCCAACCAACCATCCATACATCCATCATCCATCCATCCATCCATCCAACTAACCATCCATCCATCCATCCATCCATCCAACTAACCATCCAACCAACCATCCATCCATCATCCATCCAACCATCCATCCATCCATCTATCCAACCATCTATCCATCCATTTATCGGTCCATTCACACATCCATCCATCCATCTATCCATCCATCCATCCATCATCCATCCAACCATCCATCCATCAATCAATCCATCCATTCATCCATCCATCCATCCATCATCCAACCATCCATCCATCCATCTATCCAACCATCTATCCATCCATCATCCAACCATCCATCCATCCATCTATCCAACCATCTATCCATCCATTTATCCGTCCATTCACACATCCATCCATCCATCCATCCAACCATCCATCCATCCATCCATCCATCCATCCATCCGTCCATTCACACATCCATCCATCTATCCATCCAACCGTCCATCCAACCAACCATCCATCCGTCCATCTATTCACACATCCATCCATCCATCCATCCATCATCCATCCAACCATCCAACCATCCATCCATCCATCTATCCAACCATCTATCCATCCATTTATCCGTCCATTCACACATCCATCCATCCATCTATCCATCCATCCATCCATCATCCATCCAACCATCCATCCATCAATCCATCCATTCATCCATCCATCCATCATCCAACCATCCATCCATCCATCTATCCAACCATCCATCCATCCATCCATCCGTCCATTCACACATCCATCCATACAACCATCCATCCAACCTTCCATCCATCCATCCATCATCTATCCACCCCTCTCTCCCTCCATCCATTCATCCCTCCTTCCTTCCATCCATCCCTCCTAATGGTGATACCTAGAGGGAAGTCATGCCTGCAGTTTTGAGGTTTCTTCTCCATTTTGCTGTCCCTCATTAACACATTTTGTAATTTTTTGGGGTCTGCTTTTTTTCTATCTGTTTTCATTTCTCATGATTAGTGGTAATTATGTCTCAGGGGTTATGGTGAATTCTGAGTTAGAAAATATGAAATGGTTAAGTAGGATATTTTTTCTTGTCTACATAAATTAGAATAAAACAACAACAACAACAAAAAACAGCAGGGACTGTACCTATCAACCCCATCGATTAGTCCACACACACATCTCATGGATAAAGAATCTTTGAACTTTTTTGTGAGAAACAGATAAGGTTAGGCAGGCAAACCACGCTCACTTGGGAATAGTCCTTGGGATAGGTTGCATTCTCCTAAAAGCACAGAGTAGTTGTTGACCAAAAAAAAAAAAAAAAATGCCCCCACTTCGAACATACAAGAAGACTTGAGGACATAACAAACAGTATTTGTATTGAAACTTAAATATTATGCTAAGAAACTTGTCCTAGCTTGCTGTGTCCTTTGAAGGACTCTTGTCAGGTGCGTACTCATCCTGGATTGCAAAGGAATCAGAAAAAGTTGAAGGGTAGGAATGACTAGTAGCTTGCCTCAGGGCAATTTAATTATTAAAGTGATAATTCCTCAAAGATTCTGTTATAAAGAGACAGCATTGTGCAACACGGGAATAAAGCAGATCATATCTTTACAGGCGATTGGAACTCTTAGCTTTTATTCAGGTGTTCACCGTCTGTCTTTTACAAGAAACGTGGTTTTGATGTAAGTGGGTGCAGCTTCTAAAACTGGCTTTGTTACCAACTATG
Source organism: Mustela nivalis (assembly GCF_964662115.1). Taxonomy (NCBI): domain Eukaryota; kingdom Metazoa; phylum Chordata; class Mammalia; order Carnivora; family Mustelidae; genus Mustela; species Mustela nivalis. The sequence continues at coordinate 130,997,090 of NC_139040.1, forward strand.
AAGAGGGCAACATACCCCCATTTAAAGACCAAAAAAAAAAAAAAAAGAAAAAAGCATGTCCCAATGTTTGGGGGACCTTAATTTACTTTTGCTTACCCTTTAAAGATAATATATTGTTTTGAGAGAAGACTTTGAAGAAATGAAAAAACAGAAATGAGCCGAATTATTCATTTTTATGAAACCTGTTATAGTTGGTTTATAAGACTCCATAGCACTTGTCAGGCATACATCAGAGTAATTTCATTTAAAAAATATTTGGACAGAAAGAGATTACACCATTAAGCAACTTGGTAGAGAACTTTTTTGGTATGCTGAAAACTCAGTGCGATGTTTCTAAATGGGGTCTTTGCTAGAGTGAAACAAAATAAGGCACCACAGGTAAAATTGCCATATCGGGTATCGGGAATCGTTTTGCAATTCATTTTGTAAGCCGTTTGTTTTGTCGATGGCAACCATGTTTTCAAGTCCTCAAATCCTCCTGAACAATTGAAAATCCAATGCCTTTCATTCAGAATACTATTCTGAAGGGGAGATGACTGGACCATCAGATGTCCTGATGTTCCATTGTGGTTCCATGTACAGGGACAAAGACTTTACAAAACCCGTTACTCCAAACTTCAAGAGATTTGAACACTGTGCCAACTACCTACTGACAAATACACTTTTCCAAATCTTTTATACTCTGATCGTAATACTTTGTAGTAGACATTTGTACACATGCTGTAATAACCTTATTATGCTTGAATATCAAAAAGGTAGTTAAATGTACCTTCAAAGTTTTCCACATTCATATCCTGCATCCAACACACTGTCCCTTCTTGAGGCGAAGAGCTGCTATGTACAAACTATTTCTCCTTCCCTAATAGGCTGTTAGCTGATTGGAGCTGTTGGATCTGACAGTAAAGAGTTAAAAATGAGACAAGATGCACAATACAGAATTACTTGTGCAAACCCAAGCCCAACATCTCCAAACAGAGACTGGACACCCAGTGGCATCTTAACCCAGGCAATGTGAAATCACTTCATCAGCCCTAGTGAGGTCTACCTGCCTGGTAGACCCCTGCCATCCCCTAAAGGAACGGGGGCCTTGCCACAACCAACCTGAACATACATGTCCCTTCTGCCTATAACAGTCTTTCATTCTGTTTCAACATTTCTTTCATTCAGAGCTCCATCCTATCTGCTCCCTCAAGCAGGAATCCTTGAATAAAACAAAGAAGATACTTAGAGTTGCTCAGTTGAATTTTATCTTATTTTTTACCACAAACGACCAGCCCCTCTGGTGGTTCACTGAATGTAGGACTACGTTCTTCCTGACTGACTGAAGGTGAAGCCCCGTCCTTCCCTTGCAGACATGGGGCATGTAAAGAAATGGTGCCCCTCCAACCTGTGCCTGCATGAAATCAGGTCAAATCAGGATGCAGTTGTAAATGACAGTTATTAGTAGCCTGGATCCCTGCGTAACTCTGTGGAGGAGAGCCAGCCACCCACCTGGAGAATGGGAGATGACATCTTTCTCATATATCTTCATATTACAGAACTGTACCTTTTTGACTGAATAACATAGCCTGAGTTATATATGTGACTATGTTTTCTTCATGCAAACTCTAGTTTCATTGCAATGTTCAAAAATACAATTTTGAGGGGCACCTGGCTGGTCATTGGTGAAGGAGACAACTGTTGACCTTAGCCTTGTGAGTTTGAGCCCCACCCACCTCAAGTGTAGCAATTACTTAAAAATAAAATCTTAAAGAAAAAATCCAAAATACAATTTTGAAGGCATTTTTTTTTGTTGTTAAAGATTTATTTATTTATTTATTTGACAGAGATCACAAGTAGATGGAGAGGCAGGTAGAGAGAGAGAGAGGGAAGTAGGCTCCCTGCTGAGCAGAGAGCCCGATGCAGGACTCGATCCCAGGACCCTGAGATCATGACGATCATGACCTGAGCCGAAGGCAGCGGCTTAACCCACTGAGCCACCCAGGCACCCGAAGGCATTTTTCTTGTAGCATATTTTTGAATAGGAAGACACATAATTTTACTACTTTCCAAAAATTTTGCTCATGCGATGATAGTTCTTCCAAGTTGAAGGCGTCTTTCTGAAGCCTTGCTAGAAGTATCATTCGTGTCTCCCCAGGCCCACTTGTACATGTGTATGCAAAGGTCGACCTTCAAGTTCTGTTTTTGTATTTGTATTTGTATTTGTATTTGTTTTTTTATTTTATTTTTTTTAAGATTTTATTTATTTATTTGAGAGAGAGACAGTGAGAGAAAGCATGAGCGAGGAGAAGGTCAGAGGGAGAAGCAGACTCCCCGTGGAGCTGGAAGCCTGATGCAGGACTCAATCCCAGGACTCCGGGATCATGACCTGAGCCAAAGCTAGTCGTCCATCCAACTGAGCCACCCAGGCGTCCCTGTATTTGTTTTTTTAGTAGGAAGTTCAGTAAGCTCATGTTTCATTATGGAGGGATGGTTTGCTTCCTGGAAGATCATCCAACTGAAATCAAAGAACCCATTTCCTTCGCTAGCTCTGAAGACTTAGGGCCAATGAATAATTGTCTTCAATTCTTAGTTTTTATGTCCAGGAAAGGAGTGTGAAGTGACATATGGCATTTTCACAAACCAAAATAAGTCTGGAACAGATGCTCTGTAAATACTCCGCGTGCTTCTCAGCAACCTGGTGTCTTCAGGTCCTTCAACAGAAATGTGAACGAGCTTCTCTGGTTTTATCTCTAGGAGATCATTTAGCATCAGCTAAATGATGTTCTGTTCCCACATCAGCAGTGATGTTTCTGCACACGTAAAGAAGAAATAGACAGTTGTACTGGAAAATTACTTGAAACCAAATTACTAAGGCTTGAAATTTTACCAGAAACCATCCAGAGACTTATTTTTCAGTATGAAAAAATTATATATATATATTTAATTTTTTAGATTTCTACCTACTAGTTTTATTTTATTTTTGATAATATGACTTTATTTTTGTTTTGTTTTTAAGAATGGCTTTATTCCCAACATGAAGAAACTCTAAAATGTCTCTTCTTTTGCATCTTGGTCAATGTTTTTGATCACACATCAGCTCAGGGACAGCTCAAAGGCAGAAATTCGATCTCTACAAGCATTCATTGGGCGATGATGTGTCTATTTTACTTAAATGGATGATTTTAATTTATTGAACATCAAAGATAAAAATGAACAGGGGTGCCTGCATGGCTCAGTTCTTAAGCAATCGGCTCTTGACTTGGGCTCAGGTCATGATCTCAGGGTCGTGGATTGAGCCCCGGAGTCAGGCTCCAACTTTCGGCATGGACTCTGCTTGACATTCTTGCCCTCTGCCTCTCTTCTACACATGCTCTTTCTCTTTTAACAAAATAAATAAAGCTTTAAAAAAAAATAGAAATCAGCAGTATTCTATGGGAAGTACCATGTCCTATTCATCACATCCTAAAAATGAAGTTGAGGTTGGACACTAACTGCTTTGAGATCATGGTTGGTTTGCCTCTTGACTATTGTAAGGCATTCTTCCCCATTTTCCCTGTAACTGTTCAACCCACTACCTCCTCTTTCTGTACCTGATGGAAGTATTAGAGTTCTAGCTTTCAAAATATAATATTGTATCCTCCATTTGTCCTCATTTTGTATTTTCCTTCATTTATTACTCACTTGGCTTGTTGGCTCTTAGTGAACGAGGTCCTGAAGCTCATTCTAGTAAGATTTTTTTTTTTTTCTAAATACAGGCAACTAATAAACATCTCATTAGGTCTTTGCTAAAATTGTGTGTCAGATCCAAACACGTTATAAAATATTTTCTTTCTCAACTTTTTTTTTTTCAAATGCTATATGGAACCCTAAATCTTGGCATTATGATATGTATAATTCAACATGTTGAGCAGGAAATGTCATCCCTGGGGAGAAAGAGAATGTTGAATACTGGGTTGACCCTACATGCTAATGGTATATAAAGAAACTTGGAAAAGGAAGCCGGTGTGTACCTCCATGAGTGTTTTTTCATTTTTCTGTAGGTTTATAAGGAAGATGACTTTTATGATGCCTACATGCACATTGCGGAGCGTGATAATTATTCCTGTTTCTCAGTAAAAAGGTACTCCTTTTTACCACCGGCGAACGTGATAAAAACCACCTAAAAACCGTCCACACATATATTTGCAGAAACCATCTACAGGTTTTCTTCTCGTGCAAAGCGTAGCAAATATAAAAGACAGATCCATTAACAATGAGACGAACGCCCAACTGCTTCCTGGGTGCGGAACGTTCCGGGCAAGCCTGGGCAAATAAATGCATTAGTGCCACCCTGAAAAATTAATACAATTAGAAACAGGTGTAAACATGATTGCCAACCGACAGAGACGTCTCCCTAAAAATAGTGTGCTCTCTCAACCTGCAGGGACAAACCTTGATTTATGTATCTATCAAGCACGAGATAATTTCGTCTCCTCTCCCTCATACTTTCATTTCCTAACGTTCAAAATGCATCAGCCATGAAAAATACACACAGCTCGGAACATTAATAAGGGGTTGGGACATGTTTCTTCCTGAAGGTTTTATATCTTCAGACATCCTCTCATCTGAGACAGCATAGGTGTGTGATAAACCCAGCTCAAAAGGAATGTAACGGGTATGGAAGTGAGATATTGGAAGTTTATATTTATTGGGTAAACCAGATGCCTGGTTTCAAATTCTCTGACCTCAGCAATGCTTTCCAGTCTACATCCCAAGCTGGGTTTTACCGCTTACTTACTCAGAGCAGCCAAATTATGTTTTTATTTGCATTAAGGAGAGTTAAAGCTTACTCCCCTTTAACAGAATTATAGTCTTAAAAAATATTTATTTATGAAATGTATAAATTAGAGAGATACGTGAAGGGTAATGCTGACCACAAAACCAAAAATGGATAATTTTTCAGAAAAAAGAGTCCATTGTTTGGAGACCTGTCTCTGATGTATATTAGATTGATTAGTCCATGCTCAATAAATTCGGCACCCAGAAAGCACGCTTCTGCTCTGATGCTGAAAACATCCCAGACCAGCCACACACTGTTGAGGACGCTGTGTCCAAGGCTATGGACAACAAGGAAAGGAGCCTTGTTCCTATATATTTGAGGCATTTCCTACAGTGGCAGCTGCCTTACAGATACCATACTTCTCTCCAGCATTGTCCACACTTGACGTACGCTGGAAACGTTTAGAAAGTCACCACACAGGTAATCAATACATTATAACATCGGGAATCAGCATGCTGGCCAACCGTCTCCCTGCCATTCCAAATAAGAGAAAGGCAGATAGTCTGAAAAATAAAATTTGGGTCGCCGTGTCAAACAAAGAAGTGAAACAAGGCTTGAGATAATTTTGAGAAAAGGATTTCTTCTGTTTGAAGTGTTTCTTGAGGCACATGAAAAAAGAAGACGATAATATCTCAAATACAAAGAAAAATGTTCAAGGTTAATCTACAGGCTTCATTGAACGTACCCCGAGTTTTGTTTTCTGTATAGTAACCTGGTAATAATTTCCATAGTGATAGACACTTTCAATACAAATGGATAGAACTCATTCTTTTAGTTGACCCTGATCTTACAGAAGTGGGTTTATACGGAATAGCCATTTTTCTAGGAACACCGGAGTGAAATCATCAATAATTTCATTTTCATTGATATCATTTGACATACTTTTAAAATCTTTGCATTTTACCCTCAAACTGTAATCATTTCCATGCTTCCTTTCAAATAATAGATCACCCTCACAAAATTTATAAAGAAAGACATCAGCTCTTGAATTATTTCTCTATAAAAGAAGCTTGGTTACTAACATAGAGTACTTAATTTCAGCTTAAAGATGCTCCTTAATATTTCACTTTGAATTACAAGGTCTCCCTCTCATTAAACTGACAGATGCGTTCCAGCAACAAATAGTGTTTTTTGGCCCTTGAATATATTGTTTCTTGAAGAATATACACAGAATTCTGGCTAGGACAGATTGAGTGAATGTCCATATTGCTGTCCCCTACTTAGAATTTTTTGTCCCTGAATGTGTGCTCTGTAATTCAGTATAATGGCCAGACACTTTTCCAAGATTTGCATTTTTCCATTGATTTCAGGTCTCATCGTTTCAATTCACGGGGGCTTCCGTAGTTCACTGTGTTACAATGAGGTACTTTGGAGAATTTCTGTGCTTCCAACGAAGTCTTTTGGCGGGATATGAAGGCAAGGAACACACAGTCTTGTTTTCATCACGTTTCGGAATTTGCACTTGACCTCAGGACCAAAGAAATGAACAGATGAGGTCTATGACAAGTTAGTGCGTGAAAGACACTGGATAACATGAGCTTTGCTGTTCCCTTGGCATGATATGCTGTTCCCTGCATTCTTGTCCTCTTCACCCTTATCCCATCACTTGCTTCTGTCCTCCTAGCTCCATTGATGAAGATTTCCATCTACGAATATCTTCTATCTTACTAACAAGATCCATCGTCCTGGCAATGCTATAAGATGGCAACAGCTGCAAGAACCTTCTCCAACCTCCCCTGAACTTCATGGGACGTCCCTGGGGCAGGCTTCCCCAGTCTCACTCTGATTCTGCACACCTACATACAGAATCATTCTGTATAACACACTCTACCTTAGGGTCTGCCGTCTGGATCTCCAAGTCCTAAAAACCATCTGTAATTTAGAAGTACATCCAATAGCCTACTTTCACCATATAGTAACCTGATTCCTTTGTTAGTTAACTCCATTCCTTCCAAGGTTCCTTCTCAAGATGTTGGAGTAGCCCCAGCTGCTGTCCAACCCCATAAATAACACATTTCTCTAGCCCCATTCTTTTTCACCTTCTTTTCCAAGGCCGTGCATCCAATCGTCTTTTACAAGAACCATCTCATCCTGCCATCTTCAACCCAGAGCTCCTACAAAGTCCATGTGACTTTGCTAGAAGGTTAGACATGGTCATGTCTTCCTGGAGATCTCACTGCCTCCAGACCTGGAAAGTCCGTGGTCATTTCTCATGGGCCTTCTTTGGCGATCTGAACCCATGGCATTGGCTGTGTGAAACCTAGAGACCATGGTGCCAATGAACCAAGAGCAATTGTTTCTCATAAATTAGAACATATACATTAGATCAAATATTGAAAGGAAATGTTGTGTTTCTACCACAATATTCAGATTTTATGATCGCCTATGGAACTGGAAAATAGGTGTGGGGTTTGTGTGTGTTTTCCCCATTACCCATGACGTCCAGAGAAAGTTAGCCTCAAGAACCATTACTACGTTTTCACAGCACAAAATGCTCCTAGCCTTAATAAAATGGACCTACTAGAAGGAAGCTTTGGAAATCAATGCAAATGAGGTTAGGATGACACACATATATTTAGTGAATCAGCACAAGAAAGTGTTCAAATTGCTTTATATTAAATAAAAATTCAGTCTTCTTTTAATTACAGTGGAATTTGAAAGTATTTTAAAATGCAGTTCATTCTGTTTTTTTTTTTTTTTTGCAAGTGTAGGAATTTTTTTCCTGTTTATGAGAATAAGTCATGAGATAAAAGAGGAATTCTCATTAAAACCTATAACACAAAACACTTGAGTATTTCTCTCCGTTGATCTGATTCATGATTTATGCATAATTCCATTGGGTTTTATTTCATAAGGACTTTAATGTGAGTTAAGTAAACATCCTTTGCAGAAAGTTTGATCCTGAAACATCTGAGAGTCTACAACATATTTTTTCATAAACTGCGATTCAAACGAGAACATCGCACAATTACATTATGTCACAAAGTCCTTTAAATCGGATGGGATTGCAACGGGCTTTGTTAGGACACGTGTGGAACTTGTTATCGTGCATTTGGCACTGGAAGGGATCCCAATTCTGTGCTGGGGTGTGGAGCTGTTCTGAGGACAGGACTCTGGTCAAGGACAAACCACAGTTGAGATATGTTCTCTTGTCATTCCCACTTAGACATCTTGGGGATCATTGGGTGTCTCCACTCCCTCTCCCGTCCACTTTGCAGACACGCACACAAAATAGCTGAAGTCTTACCCATTCTGGGTCCATTTAGCCAAGGACGGGCAGAATATGAACATTCCCCCCTTTTAACCTACAATACCAATGTGACCATTGAATACAAGGAATTTTGTCCACAGACCAAGGGTATGTGGACGAAGAGATGTTCGTCTTTTGGATGTTGATGAACACCTGTTGGATGAGATGTTGGATGAAAAGACCATGAACATCCCAGAGTGTAGCTTGCCTCCATGGGGCGGGAAGAGCCTGGTTGAGCAACCCCAGACTCCCCAGAATTTCAGTGCTCTTAGGATGGGGTGCTGGGTTGGGCGGCCGACAGCATGAGTTGCTTATCACACGTGGCAATGCACTCCTCCCAGAAATGAAGAGAATCATCTCATTGCTTCAGCCCAGCATAGAAAGAAAATAGTTGACACCTGCTCTGGGTAGATGGCACAACATTCAGGATCATAGCGGAGGCCACTCAGTGTAACGTTTCCAAGTCCACCAGGCAGGTGGCTGAATGGATAAATAAACAAATAAATAAATAGCAAAATTACATTTAATTAGCCAGATCGGGTGGGTGGGTGGATAAATTAGTTAATTAATAATTACTTCTGAAACATTGAATTAAATTAACCACGTCCTCTTTATTGATCTCTTTGTAAAGACCATGGCCGTAGGGGAGAAGTATAATTTCAAGGATCTTATAGTTTCAAGGAACTATAAGAGAACTATAATTTCAAGGATCTTGATGTAGAGGTTTTCAAGAGGTATTTTCCATATCAGCTCTTCTGAGGTGAGTCACTGGGACTGCCCCCCACCATCCCCCTACCCCCCTCATTGCAAGTACATAGTTTCTCGATGGTTTCTGAGAGATCAGATGAGGCTCTGTGCTTTGTGCTGATAGATATGATTGAGAGAGCATCGCCTCCAGAAAGTCAGTGAGTGATGGAGAATCACCAGAACTGGGGTTTCCAGGAAACAGGTGATGGGAATCCAATCAAAACTGGGCCACTCAGACAACTGATGTAAAAATAATTCCCAAGAAATTTCAGGGGTGGGGAGAACAGCAAAACTGTTCTATTATTATTATTATTTTTTAAGATTTTATTTATTTGACGGAGAAAGGCAGAGGGAGACGGAGAAGCAGGCTTCCTGTTGAGCAGGCAGCCAGATGCGGGGCTTGAATCCAGGACCCTGGGATCATCAGCTGAGCTGAAGGCAGCCGCTTAACAACTGAGCCACCCAGGCGCCCTGTTCTCCTTTTTAAAAACAAAATTGACTATGTTAGTTGGAACCACAAGGAGTGTTCTCCTACCTTTCATATTTGTAAGTAAAAGGATTAATACCTGTCCATTTTCTAAGGTCCAAATCTTCCAGTTTTACTCACATTAAGTGTGTGTGTGTGTGTGTTGTCAATTATAAATCAGATAATTTATACACATGTCCTTAATATTCATGTCCTCGAATTGTTGAACCACATTTGTAACATATACAACATAACATACAAAATCGATTTGTAATCTATTCCAGCAAGACTGTGGATGCTTGGAAAAAGATTATCTCTGTGATTACAGGGACAGTCAACCATCATCTGGTCTAAGTATCTCTTAGCTCCACCATTTTTCCCAACAGTCCACCAATTTATTGCCCAGTGGGGTCCAGCCTATACCGGTGCATTTGCAGGGACAGTGAATTTGATGCCTTGAAGAAAACAAGCCAGACTTTATAACCTTGTGCTGAGACAGGACAAAAGGGTAAACGCTAGAACAGAAAACATTTCTATCCATATTCATTCAACATTAAGAAAAATAAACCATCTTATCTTCCCTTCTCCTGAGTTAAAAAGAGAGAAGTAATACTTGATTGCCATTTTCAATTCTGCAACAGTTTCCAGATACATTGTCTAATTGTGGTTGCAAAGGGAAGGCAGGTTCCCATGGTTTGTTTTTGTTTTTGTTTTTTTAAATTTTGGCACTGTATATTATAAAAATGTCTGATATGAGGTAGAGGGACAATATGGGATGACCCGTTCATCATAGGCATTAAATAATCCCTAGTTCATAAACAAAGGCAGTGAGAACCAAAAACGCTAAATGAATTACCAGAGACCTTATTAGGACTCAAATTTCCCAATTTAAAATTTTGTCACCTTTCCAATCTCATGCTCATGTTCTCAAATAAGCAGAAATAATTTTCAAGCTACCCCTTCCTCCTTTTTTCCTCCTAATTGGACATTGAAAAAAAAAAAATCCCTAGTGGGTATTTATTACCCTTTTTGCCAGAATTAAGGGTTAAGGGCAGGGGCACCTGTCTGGCTTGGTTGGGAGACTGTGCAACTCTTGATCTCAGTGCTGCGAGTTCGAGTCCCATGTTGGGTGTAGAAATTACTTACAAATAAGACCTTTTAAAAAATTCAGTTTAAGATAGATAGGTGTGATTAGTATGATTATTTCTGTGTCTGAATTATAAAATCCAACAAGGATGGGCACCAGGGGAATGTGTGTTTTGGTTTAGCTGTGTTGATCACTCATCGTGTGAACTCAGATCTCGGTATTCTGCTCTCTACCATTTATAATTCTTTATCTTCTTCAGCTTTCGTGCTGGTAAAAAACACAGAGCACAGACGTTAGAATTTTAACAATGTGGAAAGTCTACAATTGTTGACCTTTATTTTTTAAAAGATTTTATTTATTTACTTGTCAGAGAGAGTGGGAGTGCAAGCAGGGGGAACCCCAGAGGCAGAGGGGGAAGCAGACTCTCCGTGGAGCAAGTTCTATTTGGGACTCAATCCCAGAACCCTGACATCATGACCTGAGCTGAAGGCAGAAGCTTAACCCACTGAGCCACCCAGGCATCTGGTTGACCTTTATTTTTGTTGACATAGAACATTGTGTCAGTTTGAGGTGTACAGTGTTACGATCTGATACATTGATACATTGCATTGTGATTAACACTTCAGCCTGAGCTAACACACCACAGCCTGAGCTAACACTCCTGTCCCATCACATAATTATTGTTTCTTTCCTTGGGGTGAGATCATTGGCGATCTCATCTCTTGGCAGTTTGGATATCAATAATCGGGTATTATTGACTGTAATCTCTATGCTATGCATTAGATCTGTGGAACTTAATCATGTACTAGTTACAAGTTGTAGACTTAAACCACATTTCCCCATTTCCTCAACCCACCCTGACCCCAACAACAGCCATTCTGACCTCTGTTTTTACAATTTTGACCTTTTTTTAAGATTCCACATATATGTGGGACTATACAGTATCTGTCTTTCTCTGTCTGCTTACATCACTAAGCATAATACCATCATGGTCCATTCTTGTTGTTGCAAATGACAACATTTCTTTCCTTTTTGTGCCTGAATAATATTCTGTTGTGTATATATATTTACATTATCTATGTATCTATCTATCATATCTATCATCTATGTATCTATCTATCTCTGTATCTATCTAGCTATCATTTTGGTATCTTATCATCTATCTATCTATCTATGTATCTTCTGTCATCTAGCTCTATGTATGTGTGTATCCATCCATCAATCTTTCCATCCATCATCTATCTATCCATCCTCTATTTAATCTGTCATCTATCTATCCTCTATCTATGTATCTATCTACCTACCATCCATCTATCCATGTTTCTATTTTATCTGTATCTATCATCTATGTATCTGTGTACCTATGTATGTACTTACCAATATCTATCTATCAACATCTATCACTTATCTATCCGTGCATCTATCACTCTCTGTATCTATCACATCTTTATCCACTCAGTGCTAGTGTATCACAAAAGTGGTACAACAAATTACCACCATCTAGTTCCAGAACTTTCCTTATCACCTTGAAAGCAAACCCATCTTCCAGTAAGCTGTCACTTCCTGGGGTTCTCTCCTGCTTTCCCCTGGTAACCACACCTCTGCCTTGTGTCTTTATAAATTTCCCAATTCTAGATGGTTCACGTGAATGTAATCATGCACTCCATGGCCTCGTGTCCTCCTTTAACTTAGCAGATGTTTTCAAGGGAGTGAGTATCAGTTCTCTGTTCCTTTTTGCAACAGAACAATTATTCTGTCAAATGGATATAACCTATACCATTCATTCTTTTGTGTGTTGTTGGACACTGGGATTGTTTTCACTTTTTTGCCTCTGTCCATAGTAATTCCACCATCATACATGTACATGTGTTTGTTGAAACACCTGATTGCTGCCTTTCTGATACCTATGATGAGAATTGCTGGGTAATCCTCTACTGAGTGTTTTCTGGAATGTTATTTTATTGAACATGAATAAATGTGATTTCCACAGGCATACATAAACACAATATTTTAATGACATTCTTGGTTGCTAACAAATGATTCGTATCCATGAAAATAAGCTTATTTTTTTTTTCCTCTTCCTGTACGCAGAATATAGAGGCAGGGCGTCTGAAATAGATTTTGATGTGGAGACAGATTTTTGTCACTATTGATCAGTTCCAATCACAAATTGGTATCTGAGCCAAATCTATGACTAATTCACTTTAATAAAGGATAGGCCACCTAAAAATGATCTAGGAATTCATAGAAACGTTAAAACAATTTGAACATGCAGTCTATGGCACAGACCCGACACTCGTGGCAATCACCACTTTATTATTCTCCTGGCTAGTCACGCTTTCCTGTCTAAAGACACCTGCCTGCATTGTACCATCCCTGTAACCAATCTACGGACAGATGGAATTATTTACAGGGTGATGCCTTTGTTAAAATACCTACCAGTCTTATTTACGAGGTCTTTTTGTTTTCGGCCTTATTAAAACACATTTACTAGACACCGATATCTTGAAAAACAGTCTGTGAGCTACAGTTGAAAATCACAGTGGACGCTTCTGTGAGAATCTTCTCCGGCAATTAAGAAAATCCCTGAGAGATGGATGAAGATCTGCTCGTGGCATGCAGACACCTGCAGAAAGCCCTCCCCAGCGAGACACCCAGATCGGTCTTGGACACAGGACATTACAAATTAGGGAAGGGGAGCACTGAAGGAGACCCACGGGCTCTCCATCCCCTGGTGCCCCCTTGCATGCATTTGTTTGCATAACTGAGTGGAGCAGCAGGACAGGGTAATTACCACCATCCTTCTCAGAGCACATTAATCTGCTCTAAACTGCGGGAAGGAAATGAAGCAGAAAGGGACCCGGTGGGGAAATATTTCTTTTCGTGTGTGGCAAACCTCAAACCCAGTTTAAATCTTGAAACGCCAGCTTGCAATTTATCTTCTTGTTCCCAACGATCCACAATCACAATACCCGGGAAAAGGAAGAGATTCAGACGGGTTTCTAAGCCCTCGGGGGATGTGGGCTAATGACTGTTGTGTTTCCCTGTGACCCTCGCGCCCGTCTCCCCCTCTGCCCTTCTGAGACTTCAGAATCCTCATCAGTGACCATCTTCTTGGGCAAGAACTAGAGCTGAGAGCAGAAAATAACCAAGGCATTTGCCTTTTTGTGTCCTTTCCATTTTTTGTTCTTTTGTTATTTAATCTTTATTGTTTCGTATTTATTCATCTTTCTACTCTTTATTTTTCCTCGTAAACCTTAGTGCCTTTGGATGGGATTTTAATGCAAAACGTGTTTTCAACAAAGTAAAAATGGAAACAAAACACTTTACAATTTGTGGCGCGCAGGGAAAGAAACAGAAAAATTGCATCTTCGAGTGGGTGCGTTAGAAAAGCATTCTCAGACAAATGATCTAAGCCTCTGCTTTAAAAGCCAGAAAAATAAGAACCCATTAAATCCAGAATAAATGGGAGAACAATAAATAGTAAACTTGAGAGCAAAAAATCAATGGGTGACAAAATAGTTAAATAGATAAAAGCTAATTAAATCAAAAGCTGGCCCTTTGGAAAGTGTTATAAAATTGGTGAATTTCTAGCCATTGTGGCCAAGAAAAAATAAAAAAGACACAAACAAAATAGGAGAAGTTATGAAAGACTTTACAAATATTCCTATGAGTATTGTGAACAATATAACTTAAAAACAGATCAAGTGAATAAATCCTCAGAAAGACACAAATTATGAAACCTCATTCACACACATAGACACACACACGATAACCTATAAAACCCTATGGATATTGAACAGCTTTGCAAATAGAACACATTTTCCCGAAGAAAACTTAAAGAAGAGATGGTTTATTAGGTAGACCTTAAAAAAAAAAAAAAAGATATGGAAAAATGAATTCCAAAGGCATGTCTAATCATCTAGAAAACACAAAATTCTTTACCACTCATTTTATGAAGCTAGTATTATCACAACCTAAAATGAAGATAGTACAATAGAAAGAAACTGCAGATGAAGATCTCTGGTGAATCTAGGTGCAAAATCCTTAACAAAATATTAATAGGGAGAGTCCAGCATGGTGCAAAAAGAGTCCCATATCTTCACCACATTGGGTGGAACCACAGGGGTATCAGACTGGGGTCCCACTCACCAATCCATCAGTATGACTCAACTTATTAATGGAATAAAAACGAACGACAAGAATCTTTTGCCGTGAATAAATGCAGCAAACGAATCAGTTGACAAAATTCATATATAAACAGTAAAAGTATAACTGCCCTGCAAGAAACCCTAAAGGAAATTGTTTATCATGATCGATTAGGAAAATATCTCCTGGAGAGGAGATGCACAGAAGCATGGAAAATAAGTAACAATTGTATTTCGTTGGTATTGGAATTTTCTGTTTTTAAAAAGACACTTAGCGATGTGATAAAATCACCCAACAGATTAGGAGACAAGATTTACCAAATAAGTAGTGCACATTCTTTTGTTTTTGTAAGATTTTGTTTATTTATTTGACAAAGAGAGATCATAAGTACACAGAGAGGCAGAGAGAGAGAGAGAGAGAGAGAGAGGAGGGAAGCAGACTCCCCCCTTTAGCAGGGAGCCCAAGGCAGGGCTCGATCCCAGGACCCTGACATCATGACCTGAGCCGAAGGCAGAGGCTTAACCCACTGAGCCACCCAGACACCCTATTTGGAAGATCTGAAAAATAACACAATTAAAATCAGTTAAATGCCCAAAGTCTTTCAACAGACATTTTATCCAAGAAATATATGTCGTGGGTCATTAGGAAAGCGAATTAAAACCCTGTACTACTGGGATGCTTGGAGGGCTCAGTTCTTTAAGCGTCTGCCTTTGGATCAGGTCATGATCTCAGGGTCCTGGGATCGAGTCCCACCTTGGGCTCCCTGTTCAGCGGGAAGCCTGCTTCTTCCTCTCCCATTCCCCCGTGCATGGTGTCTCTCACATAAAAGAAAGAAAACCTTAAAAAATAATAATAATAAAAGTCCAAATTAGGGAGCTACCATGAGAGGACAAAGTTAAATCAAGCAGCCTTACCCAGTGCTGGAGATGTAGAAGAACAAGAAGTTTCTCATGGGGGGTGGCAATGAAATATTAGAAAGCCATTTTGGAAAATAATTTGACTTTTCTTTCCCCTTATAAAGTTAAAGGGACTCTTCCCATGTTATCCTATAATGCCTCTCCTACATATTCATCCAAGAAAATTAAAACAGATATTTCTACTGATTGACCAACCTGTGAGTGTCCAGGTCATTTTAAGTCATAATGACCAGAAATGGGAAACAGCCTCAGTGTCTACCAACCAGTGAATTGATGGTTCTGCATCCACTCCCTCCCAAAAAAAAGAACCCCAAAACAAAAATCAAACAAACAAACAAAAAAACCCAGTTCCACTATGTGAAAAACCCTTCACATGTAGTGACAGAAGTCGGGCACCAAAGAATGAAACCAATTCCATCATGAACATGGTCTATGTCTTGGTTGGGATGATCTTTACATACCTACATGCATTTCTCAGAATCCATCAAGTTCTAGAATCTTTATTGCAAATTTTCAGTGTGTATTTTTTTGTCCATAAACTATTTCATCAGTGAAGATGTTAAAAATCTTTTTTTTTTTTTTTTTTGATAGAAAAAGATAGCACGGATCAAGGGAGTTTGGGAATATTCTCTCTTTAAGCAACCACATTGGACACAATGCCCCATTGCCACTGGAAAGGGGGGGGGGTGCGAAATCATGATTTCCCTGAGCCCCTGGATTCCCTGTCTTCTCGGAAGTCATGTGGAGGAATTCCACACCTGAACTCAGGCAAATGGCCAAGAGGCGATTGTGAGGGTGAGTTATTCCAACAGAGAAGATAAACAAAATTGGGTGGAAAGCCATATCTCAATCACACAGATACACTGATTTCTAAAATGCCCTTTGTTAAGGTGGGAAAACATTGTCTCCTATCTTATTATCGCTTTGATCCCAGGAATTTTCATCCGTCACTTTGTCCTAGTGTAAAATGAGTTGTTTTTTTTTTTTTTTAAATCTATTCAGAAATTTTGTTCCCATCACTTCTCCCTAAACTCACCTCCCAACAAAACAAAACAAAACAAACAAACAAAAAAAACCCCAGCCAACCAACCAACCAACCAACCAAACAAACAAACAAAAAACAAAAACACAATGAGAAGAAAGGTTATCAAGGTTCCTGGGTGATTCAGTTGGTTAAGGGCCCAACTCTTGTTCTCAACTAAGTTCTTGATCTCAGGGTCATGAGTTTGCTTCCCAGGTTGGACTTCATGCTGGGCGGTAAGACTACTTAAAAACAAAACAAAACAAGACAACGATTAGCAAACAATATTTTTAAAAAAGAATTAGATAACAGATTGACAAAAAGTAAAGAAAGTTGGCAGCTCCAAGGAAATTCCCTTCAGTTGGAATTTGATCAATAAGACGTCAAATGGAAACATGAAATCATTAGCAGTCCCACTGTTTTCCAGCTCTTTCCCAAAATAGGAAAGGGGCAAAGGCATCTAATCCATTGAAAGGTGTTTTTCAAACTCAGGGCAAACATCCTGCATCCAAATTCCAATTTTCCCATTCCTTTCATTTCCATTTTCTTGGACAATGCCAAATCAAGGGGCCAGGTTTGGTAAAGAAATTATAATCCTCGTAGTAATCGAAGTAATGATCCACCCAAGGGCCATTTTGGAATTCAAGATGAGATAGGGTATCTGAGTTCCCTCATTCCTCTTGGATTTCAAAACAATTAAGTCAGCATTAACTGAACTCCCGTAATGTAACCCATAGTCATTATATGAAATTTGCTGAAAGGGGTAGCACAGGTTCAACTAACTCCATAAAAATGCTGCTCTTGCTTCTTACTCCTTTGTAGAACAGATTGTTAGTTGTAAGACACATTCTCGTGCGATCGTTTAAAAGGTGGTGGAAATTAAGGGATGTTCGTGCACCATGCTTAGACCACAGCAAAAGAAATAAGACAGGCGTCACTCCTTTTTTTTTTCTTTTTTTCTCCCCTTTCCCCTACAAATCCTCCAATCTCATTCATGAAAAGATCGCTGAAGGTAGATTGCACTGAACACAAGGATTGTAAAAAGGAAATATATTGCATTTCACTTGTTTAAGTTTGCAAAGAAAAGATAATAAGGTTCCAAAGAAACCAGAGTGAGATAATGTCCGCAAAAGGTGTCCGTGGCAGCAAAAGGCTCTTTGATACACGTTATCTGAGTGAAAGGAAATCGGATACCAAAATAACTCGCACGAATCCTCGAAGCATATTAAATCAACGTCTACTCCCAAATGCCAGCTAAAGTGATGAGAATGTATCAGAACATTGGTTTCACATTAGAAGAAACTCCTTACCCAACAAGTGTAAATGTGGAAACCAGGACAAGTCCCATTCATGATCTGCAAGAAGGGGTTTTGTATGTGGCAGGCACATTTCATTCTGCATTTTCCCCTACATGCAGAATTCCTAGGTGGGCACAGGGCAGGTCAAAATGGGAGCCTCTCATCCCACCTCCCTTGCTGGTAGGTGACGTCATGTGACGAGTTCTTGCGATGACCAGTAACCATCAATCCATGGTTTAGATGGCAGGAGATGTTTCTTAAAAGATCTGTGCCCCGCGGTGGTGCACTGAGCTCTCCATCTGTGCGGCTAAACCATGGTCCTTGTCATCAGCCCTTTGTCCTCTGTTCATTTTTTACACGAGCCCGTCTTGCTTTCCTAGTGCAGGGGTGCCCAGACAGCAGCCGGAGAGACAAATACAGCTGTGAACCCAGAACTGTTTTCACCTTTCAAAATGTGAAATTAAACACACACACACACACACTCTGCCCTTCAGAGAGAATGGTTCTCCCAAATTCAGAGCATGAGAAACGACATACAGTGTGTAAAATATTTACTCTCTGTCTCTGTAAAGGAAAAGTTGGCCAGGCCATTCCCTACTGGGTAGCAAATGTTTATGGAAAGTAAGAGAGCGTGTGCTTTCCTCCGTACATTTTTTTTCCCCCCGACTAGCCCAAGAATGTGCATAATCACCTAAAAAAGCTCTGGAAAATAAAATCATAATGTCACCACTTTGCTTAAATGCTGCCTTTGGCAAGTTTACTTCGGCTTGAATACGCTTCCCTGAAAAGAGTGGATCCTGTGCTTCTAATTCTCTATGGAAAACAGTCAGACCGACCCCTTGAAACAGACAAACAACCCAGCCCTGTGTGTCCTCATGTTATGGGGTTGCCGTCTTTCTAGAACAACGTGCTTGATTCTGGAAACATTAATATGCTTAAGAGGAGGTCAGTGATAATAATGGTGTCTACCCGATGAAAACTACTGTTTGTCCAACTTGGTGGAAATAGTGTTAAAAGTAAATGAAACGTAGCTGGCTGGCTCAGTCCACTAAGAGTCTGCTTTCAGCTCAGGTCGTGATCCCAGGGTCCTGGGATCCAGCCCCAACTGAGCTCCCTGCTCAGCGGGCAGTCTGCTTCTCTGTCTCCCTCTGCTTCTCTGCTTCTGCTCTGTCTGCCAAATAAATAAGTTAAAAAAAAAAAAATATATATATATAGCTTTTATTTATTCATGAGGGACCAAGAGAGCAGAGGCAGATAGAGAAGCAGGATCCCCACTAAGCAGGGAGCCCAATATATGGCTTGATCCCAGGACCCCCAGGATCATGACCTGAGCCGAAGGCAGACGCTTAACCATCTGAGCCTCCCAGGCGCCCAATAAGTAAAGTCTTTAACAAAATAAATACAGCAAATAAAGAAAAATGCAGCAGAGGGAATACAGGGGATTTATTGTAATATTGTTGCAGGGACAGATGCTGATCCTACTTGTATAGACTGACACTAAGTAACAATGTTTCAACTAAAGAGTTTGTTTAAGCAAACGTAAACGAGATAAAATACGACTCTGGTTTTCACGGAAACTTTTCAGTAGGGGTCATGTGTGTTCGACCTCTGAATTCGAAATTTGCATTTGCTGACCTAGAATATTAGAGACATTTTCTCAAGAGTCGAACCAATTCACGGGGCTCCCCTGCACCCTGTAGAAAGCGTTCTTGCAAAGAGTCAAGAGACCGTGGCAGTTAACTAATCTCCGATGGATTGAGGAGTTGGTTGTCAAACAGACACGATAAAATGCCTCAGGCCAGCCTTGCCATATGGGAAAAGTAAATCCAGTAACTTGAAATTCTCATGACACTCCAGCAGCATGTGTGGTTATAGAAAGAACGTTATCTGCCTACTTATATTTCTGGACGACTGTCCCCAAGGCTGGAGAAAGAGCTGTAATGAATCAGTGCAGAATCGTGTGTGAGTCTAGCATAGCCCATTTTCCTCTGGGAAATGGGTTTGATACAGTGGGCGCATTTTTAGAGAATAACATCGTCCATACAAGAATTTTTGCTCGAATCTTTCTCATAACTATAGCACGTCATACATGAACTCACAGTTTGGCTTTTAACCACTGTATTAGACAGGGTTCTACAGAGAAACAATACTCACGAACACACAGACATACGTGGGAGACAAAAAGAGACCGAGGAAGAGATTATTTGAAAGAAACGGGCTCATAAGATTGTGGAGTTTGGCACATCGGGTTAGACCAACAGGCTGGCAAGCTACGGGAGTGTGGGCACTGTAGCTCGAGTCAGAAATATCTCTTGGGGCAGAATTTCCTCTTCTCCAGGGGACCTCTGTTCCTTTTTTTGTACAACCATCAACTGATTGCACGTGGCCCACCGGACCTTGGAGGATACTGTATTCAAAGACCACTAATTGAAGTCTTAATCTCACCTTTAAAAACTACCTTTCCAACAGAATCTCAACTAGCATTGGAATATCTGAGGACTGCGGGAACACATTAAAATTGACCCTCAGAACCATTTTATTATAAATTTGCAAAAATCAGTTTATTGGCTAATTAAAGGTAGTTTTAACAAGATCATGGTTCTGTGTTTGACCTGTATAATGTTTTGTAAGACAGAGACCTTCTGTATCATCTATTATCATTCTACTGACGTCTTAACACTTTCTACTGTGGGGTCAAAAACTCTTGTTGTTACGTAGGGACATAATCCAATGAGAAAACTCTGCAAATATGGAAATCAGAAAATTCACCTGTCTGGTTTGGTCTTTCATGTGGGCTTATTATTTAGTCTGCTTTACAAACATTATTATCATCAAATATTAAAAGAAAAACCTTATTCATATGACACCTAAAAGATAAGGTGTATGTAGAGCAAACAGTGTTTTTTTTTTTTTTTTTTAATACAGGTTAAATTTAATTTAACCTTAAATTTTATTACATATTTGGGGAACTTCCAGGCAAGCATTCATTCAAATCTTGTATACTTTGACATCCCGTTTCCCAGTCCCATTAACGTGAATTTGCTGTATTTTTTTCACACCTGTATCATCATTATAAACATAGAGAAATAAATAAATCCGTAAGTAAAAACATCATTCACACTTCTGCTCTCCAGTCACTCTAAGATAAATGAGTGGGTTGACCCCACCTTGAACAGTGCATAGCTCGAGCCTCTGGGCATAGTACAGTGTGTTCTGGTGCGTTCTTTTTTCAGCTTATTTCTCACGTTTGCTTTCCGAACAGACTCCAGTCTATCAAGCAGTGGCTTGATCCTTGGGCCTCACTTTCCAAGGAGATCCCGGGAATTAGGAGGCTTCCATCGTTTTCGGCTCTCCCTGGTTAAATCTTTAAATCTTCAAGAGAAAAGAATGCACACATTTATCACTGGAGGGACTTTTACAGAAATGAGACTCAAATTTCCAGAAGCCATCTGCCTTCCCGTTTTGCATTCGATTCTGTGATCTTGTTTACTCTTGATTTTGTATTTGGGGTTAAGGAATTGCCAACATTTTTGTCACCCTAAATTCGTTAGGGAGTGCATTAGGGACAATACCATTCTATCATGATTCTCTTTGCTTGAAAATATTTGCAAATTACATTACCACTATCAGTGTCTCTTCCTCTTTTGCATTAATCCAACCAAACCTACAGATTTAAATTATTATCCTCGTTCAATACACTTACCTTTTTATTTTATTATTTATTATTATTATTTAATCTTGAACTACCTTTGTTTTATTAGAAATTGACTATGGCTAGAAGTAAATCTAGGTGCATGGCAGCATTTATAACCAAAGTTTTTGCCATAATCTCTGAGTACACTTAACTTCTTTATTTAAAGAATTCAGTTGCCGTTGCCTCTTTGTCATAAAATTAAGATCACAAGACAGCACTGTTTTTTTGGACCAAACATTTATTCTTTTCAAGTGCCTTAGTTTTCCTAAGACCGCAGTAACCTAGTACGACGAATGAGATTGCTCGAAACGGCAGAAATGTATTCCCTCCCAACTCTAGAGGACAGAATTCTGAAGTCCAAGGGTGGGCAGGGTTGTGACTTTCTGAGATTTTAGGTAGAATCGTTTCTCACATCTCCTAGCTCCTGGTGGCTGCTGGGAATCGTCTTCTGGTTTTCAGCCCATCAGCTCCAATCTGCCTTGCCATCATCAGACGGCATTGTCTCTGGGTACGCGTTCATGTCCTGAGTTCCCTCTTTTGATAAGCATCCCAGCTGTATTCCATGAAAGCCCACCCTAGTGTGACCTCGTCTGAACCTCATCACATCTGCAAGGACCCTCTTTCCAGATAATGTCAGGTTCTCCCTCTGGAAGGGGTGGGTGGGGTGAACATGTCAACATATCTTCTTGGAGGACACAGTTCAAGCCAGAACATCAAGACACCAAGTTTGGTGGTCTGCCAGATTAAGGATGGGTTGCAAAGTAACTTCCTCCAAGAGGAAGTCTCCATGACTCCAATGAGTAGCTATTTGGGGAAAATACGCTGTTGCTAAACCAAAGACTCCTAGTGATTGAGCCAGATTCTTGCACTTAGTCCCCTAAGTTCAGCTATTTGCTGATGTTTTCAAAGCAAAACTTAATAATAAGCAACCATGAGGTTAGCCTGCGTGGGAAACATTTGAGTTCTCTCATTTGCTTTGCATATTCCTTTGCACAAATTCAAAAGATCCCCCCAATTTGAAACTGCTTCCCCATATCACCTTGGTCCCAACATTTCTTCTAAAAATATCATTTTGGGAGGAACGCCACTTTTGGCTAATTCTGGTACAAAGCACCCGTTTGAGAACATTTCTCAATGAGCAACTTGACAACTCTACTTTTATAATTTCTTTCTGTCTCTATTTCTTTTGGTCTGTCTCTTTCCAGCAGCCTCCAAAATGACCAAATATAACACCATCTATGGGATCATGGTTCTCAACAGCAGTCCTACTGATATTTTGGTGCAGAAGATTTATTTGTTCAGGGGTATGTCCTGACAACTGTAGGGCAATGGTTAACACCAACACCTATCAGTTCTTCCCCCCAGATCCCAATAACACCCTCCACCTAAGCTGTGACCACTAAAATGGCTCAGTCTCCCCTTCTTGGGAGCCACTATGACAGATGCCATCATTTCTTCCAAAACAGACAAGTTCCTGAGCTGGGTCAGAGCCTAGTCTTTAGCTTTGGGCACCACACGTCAGCTTGCGAAGAGACTCCGTGAATAGCAAGTGACTGTGATGTTTCGGTGGTTTGTGTGGGGAAAGCAAGGGAAGAAGGCAGTAGACCCAGTTCTTTGAGTATATGGCTCTGTCCTTGGAGACAAGGCCATTTGAGAGATGCAGTCGTGTTTCTGGCCATTAATGAATTTTATGAGCAATGGGTGTGACCACTGGGGTGGCCGATGGGTGGATGGGTGGTGGTCTAGATGGTCTTCTGGCCACATCCAGTTTGGGCAGATGCCAAAATTACGTCCTCCACTAGCATCCACTGGATGTTCTGGGATGTGAGCTGCTCCTTTAGGTCCGTAGGAGTCAGCCCAGTGCATCTCTCTCTTACTCTGAGCTGGGTCCATGAGGGTTGTCCCACTGGGATCTGTAGGCACCGTGTTTTGGAACATCTAAAAGATATAGTTCAGAGGAACAAAACAGAGACTGACCTCCTAAACTGGCTATCCCCGCTAGGTTCTCCTCTCCCAGACAAACAGGACATCCTCCTCCCCGTAACTGCTCCATGGCTTGGAAACCAAGCCCAGACCCTCAGAGTTACCGATATTATCTGTACATGTGCCGATGTCCTTCTGGGCACGTTAAGCCGTAGGACTGGTGTTGTTGCCTCAGACTACCACATGCAGGAAGGGAACCACCTCTCTCTCACCCCAACCAGTCCTACAAAACAGCGGTGTGCTCCTTTTCACGTTTTCTTTTACGTGGATGGGAGCCCTCTTGCAAAGCACTCCCCATGGAGGCTTCTCCCCTTCCACATCCGTCCAGCGCCCCAGGGAGCCGTCAGCCCAAGTTTTAACACTAGCATGTTCTTCTACCTGTTATTGCACATTATAAAGTTGGAACTTTACCAAATATGCTTGTTTTGGGTGAGTGGATTCTCTGATAATGTGAAGATTCACTCATTCTGTTTTATGCATTTGGGTATTTACTTAATACATTTGGAATTCCAGTATATGAGTTTACCTGTAATTTTTCTATTCTAAAATTGATTGGAGGGGCTCCTGGGTGGCTCAGTGAGTTAAGCCTCTGCCTTTGGCTCAGGTCGTGGTCTCAGGATCCTGGGATCGAGCCCCACTTCGGGCTCTCTACTTGGAGGGGAGCCTACTTACCCTTTACTCTATGCCTGCCTCTCTGCCTACTTGTGATCTCTGTCTGTCAAATAAATAAATAAAATCTTTTAAAAATAAAATAAAATAAAATAAAATAAAATAAAATAAAATAAAATAAAATAAAATTGATTGGAAATATTATTTCCAGTGTCTCGGTTCTGTCTGAGATGAGGCTCTTTTGAACAAATGCTGCTAAGCACATTCTCGGGGGTGTTTTCTGGAAAGGTAGGTATGTAGTTTTGGGAGGGGGGCATATAGACATATAACCAGGGACATTGCCACATCACATCATGTGACAGAAGATTTTATAAAATGGCTGCCCCATATTTTATATATTCCACTGGTTGTGTAACAAAGTTTCAGTTTTATGTATAGCCTCGTTAACAATCTGTATTTCCTGCCTATTTATTCCTGTATTGTGGTAAGGGTGTAGTAGTATCCTATTGAGTTTTTAATATGAGTAGCTTAATGACAGGTAACGCTTACAGCCTGCTCATATTTCTGTGGGCATTTGAGTGGTACATTTATGTTGGAGGTCTCTTGTTTCCTTGGAGTTTTAATAGGAGTGATAGATGAGGGAATGCATATATAGATAGATATAGATAGTATTGATTAATGGATGGATGGGTGGATGGATGGATGATGGATACATACTTAGATAGATATGGATAGAAAGATGAATGCATGGATGGTTGAATGGTTGGATAGATAAGTATGGGTCAATAGATGGATAGATAGTTGTAGGATGAATGAATGATTGGGTGGATAGATAGATATGATGGATGAGTTGGTAGATATTATGGATGGATGGATGGATGGTTAGATGGATGGATGGATAGATAATATGGATGGATGCATCATGGATTGATAGATGTAGGAATGGCCGAATGGATGGATGGATGGATGGATGGATGGATGGATATGATAGATAAGTTAATATATATGGATGAATGGATGGTTAGATGAATGGATGGATGGATAGATAATGTGGGTGGATGGATGGATGGATTTATGGATGGATGGATGGCTGGTTGGCTGGATGGATTGGTAGATGACAGATAGAATCTTTTGTTGGATATATCTATTAAACTTTAATTTTCCCACTTAGTGAACTGCATTGTCAATCTTGTGATGGTACCATTGCTTACAAAAGAGCTGAATTTTATTTTGGTGTGATTTATCAACATGTCCCTGCATAATTAGCATGTTTGTGTCCTACTTAAGAAATCCGGTTCAATCCATGTCATGAAGATAGTTCCTGCTTTCTCCTAATGACATTGGTTTATATTATGCATTTGCCTATGCTGTACATCTAGAATGAGTTTGTAGAAATGGTGTTAAGTCAGAGTAAAGGTGCGCATTCCTCACTCTATATGGTACAGACAATATTCCTCTCTGCACTTTGCTGTCCAACTTGTCATAGGTCAGGGGGCCACATGTGTAGGATCTCTTTCAGGGCTCTCTCCAGACTGTTTCATTGGTCCATTACTTTTCATCTGTGGAAATAAAACCCCATTGAATGGTAGTAAGTTAGCAATATCTGATGATGTGTGTCTTCTAGTGCTGTCGTTAAGTTTCAAGATCCCTTAAATGCACATTTTCCTTTATATTCCCATATGAGTTGTGCAATCATTTTGCCAATATGTATCAGTGAACAGGTGAGATTTCTTACAACAGTTGGGCTAAGTCTGTAAATTAGGGGAGAAACCCCATCCTGATTCAGGAACAGACGTATTCCTCCATTACATAAGATTTTCATTTTCTTCTAATAAGGGTTGGTAGTTGAGAGTTCAAAAGCTGGTATATCTCAATAGATTTATTTTTAAATATTTGCTATTTTGATGGTTTAACCATTGCATTATTAAATTTACTTTTTCTTTCCTCTTCTGGTATAACAGAAGTAGATGTTTCCATTTTGCTTTATAACCGGACACTTTGCTGAATGAACTTACTATTTCTGATGGCATATCAATAGATCCTTTCCAATTTTCTCTGTAGATGATCATGACTTTTATGAATAATATATCTCATTTAAAATAATATATGTGCATATATTTATTATGAGTAATGCATGTATATATATATGCATTCAATGTTTGGTTTAAAAACATCAAATTATAAGAATAAATCTCTAGTACAGTGATAAATGGAAATGATAAAATTATGATAACAAATATCCTTGTCTCATTTCAAGTATTTGTAGAAAAGCTTCAATAATAAATTATCAAGAATAATTTTAGCAACATAGGTGTAGGAAATAACCTTACTCTGATGAGAAACATTTTTCAAAAGCCCAGTTAATTAAGAGTTTTATTAAAAATCAGTAATGGTTATTACCTAGTGCTTTTGTGAATCTATTAAAAAGATTACATAATCTTTATGTTTTATTGTATTGAGGATTTTAAATAGTTGAATTGACCGTGCTTTTGTAGAACAAACCCTCCTTAAACATATACTCCTTGCTCTTATTTTATCAATAATATTTGCTTTTATGTGTATGAGGGAAACTTCATTTAATGCCATTTTGAAATTTGGTATTAGGATAATGTGTTCCTTGTAAGTTGGAATATTTTTTCTCTCTCTGTCTTCTGTATAAGATTTCTTTAATATTGAGCCGTGTTTTCACAAAATACTTTTCAGAATTCACCACTGTATCCATTGTGTTTGAAATTTCTTTTGTTGAAGCTTTTAAAATAGTGAATCACTTAAACGTTAGTAGGGACTATTGCGTTTCTATCCTTTAATTGTCCATTTACCAATCTGCCAATGTCACCTTAATTTTGAATTAAATGACAACAACTTTCCACATGGTATTCCTTTCATAGACCTTTAAAATTTATTTTTTGTCCTATTTCTTTTTTATTTTAATTTCAGTGTCATGTACAGACAGTGTTATATAAATTCCAAGGTCTTGTACCCTTCATATGAGTAGTCTATGTAATGATGCCCCCTTTGGTTTTGGTGATGGTGTCCCCTTTCCTGTGTTTGGTTACAGTCTTGTGAAACATTTATGAATTATGTGACTTCTTGCAAAGAAATAACTCTTGGCACCATTGATTCCATCTAAGGTTTTCTAACCATTTTGTGTTTACCTCATGAATGTCTCTGATACAGTTTTCCTTTTGCATTCTTTGGTTTTATTGTGGGATTTTGCTTTTGGTTTGAGAAAGAAAACTCAAAAATTATTTCCCAGCCTTTCTCTTCTTCTGGCCTATGTACGTTTTGGGCAAATCCCACTTGAACTCCGTTGCACCTGCTGTCCCAAACTCTGTTGTCATTACTAGGACGTACCCCTTTTCCCACAATTTACACTGTGATTTCTTCCGCGACCGATACCTTCTTTGGAAATGCCTTTCTTCGTTTTCAAATCATTGGGAACTTTTTATCTTCCTGCTGTGGTTATCCAACCGAATTTTGCTGAGACCAGAGGCAACGTTTGCTATAAAATTCCGTCCTTTAAAACTTGTGTAGGCTTGACTGGTATCCCAGCCAGTTGATAAAATGAGGGGAGCATCCCAGGTGAATTGAAGGAGAAAGCTCATGGCTCATGTGTGGTTCCATCAATCGGACCACTTGTATTACTGTATCGTCCAAATCATCTGTATCCTCTCTGTTTTGCTCCTGAATCTGCATTAGTTTCTGTGATTTGTGCTGTAAAATGACAGATTCTAACTTTTGAAATGGTTTATATTTTTCTTTCTTTCTATTTGTATTTTTCCAAGCTCTGGCATGTCTATGCCTGTGAATCTGAGATGGTTAGGTCTCTTCCCTATGGGTCCTTTTTCCTTAGAAAATCTCCTTACGTCTTCACAATTCCTGCTTCAACTCTACGTAGGCTGACATTTACAATAATTGCGCTGGATTTTTGCTTTGGTTAACATTTTTTTTTTTTTACCTAAAATATTTTGTTACCCTTCTATTTAAGGCATCGCTGTAGTAAGCAGCGTGTAATTGGATTTTGTTTTCTTGAATGTAGTCTGAAAATAGTTTTCTTTTAATAGCAATGGTAATATTCAGGCCATGAACATCTAGTGTAACTAATATATTCAGACCAAACACAGGATACTGTTAACTGTTTTTTAATGCCTGTTCTATGTTCCTTTTTGGCCCGAACCATACCTTCAACCACTAATTGTCACTTTTCTTAAAAATCAATACTTGGATTTTCCAGCCGTCCATTAATTTGTTACACAACATCTTACTTTTCTTTAATGAGATATTTTTGAGGTGCTTGGGGGAATGAGAGGTGCTTGGGGGAATCACTCAGTTAAGCATCCGACTGTTGATTTTGGCTCAGGTCAGGATCTCAGGGTCGTGAGATCGAGCCCCACCTGAGGCTCTGCACTGGGCATGGAGTTTGCATGAGATTTTCTTTCAACTTCTCCCTCTGCCCCTCCCCCCTCAAAAAAAAAAAAAAAAGATCTATCTGGAGGTTAAACTATGCTTCCTTTAGTTATTGAGGCCAATACAAATGAGTATTGATTGATCATAAACTGTAAATACAGCCCCACGGTTCCGTTTTGGGTCATTTCCATCACCCCAAGAAGATGCTGCATAGGTGTTTAGCCTTTCACCACCTGTGGACCCCTCCCCCGACCCCTGGCAGAGCCATGAAGCTGCTTTCTGTCCCTATGGATGCCCCGCTTCTAGATATTTTTAACACACCGTATCCTACAGTACAAGGTCTTTGCGACTTTCTTCTTCAGGCACTGTAATGCTTTCCACATTCATCCAGACCCTCGTGGGTAGTGATGCTTCATTCTCATTTATGCTGAATGACATCCTTTGGTAGCAAAGGCTCACATCTTTTTATTCACTCATCTGCACGCTCGTGGGTCACTTCCACTTTTTTCTATGATAAGTAATAGCTCTGCAATCAGGCGCGCACAAGGTTTTGAGTGGATGCTTTCATTTCCTTGGGATAGAATTGCTCATTCAAGGGGTATCTTGGTGTAAGGCTGATTCTGAGCGCTTGTAGTCTTGCAATGCGCAGTGGGTGAACCAAAGCTGTTGAGACTACTTGGGAATCATGAACCCATAATTTTTAAAAATGGATTATTTTCCAGGGGCGCCAGGCTGACCCAGTTAGTAGAGCGTGCGACTCTTGATCTCAGGGTTGTGAGTTTGAGTGCCATGTTGGGTGGAGAGATGACTTACAAATAAAAATCCTTTTTCTTTTTTATTGTGTTGTGTGAGTCACCATACAATACATCATAAGTTTTTGATGTCGTGATCCAAGATTCATGGTTTACATATAACACCCAGTGCTCTGTGCAATATGTGTGAAAATAAAATCTTGAAAACAAAATAAAGATAAAAAGTGGATTATTTTAGACACGGTCATTTAATATGTTTTTTAGAAATCTTTACTTTTTATTATCCATAGTGCCTGGGATCTAAAGAAATGATCAATCAGACATGAATATAACATAGATTTTCTTCTTATACATGTTTGGTCTAATTTCTTGAATTAAGAAACTATACAACGAGTGTCATTGCTACTCAGTCCATAGCCAGTAATATTGGAGAAATATGGATGTAATTCTGAGAAGTCTTATAGTCTACCATGCACCTGCTGAAGGTATTATAATAGTATCCCCTCTTTCTCACTCATGAAATTCCATGAACGCCCACCGTGTATGTACCCCACATTTTCTGTGTGTATTTGTGTGTGAATGTAGTCAGCTGAAATTCCCTAGGTGTTTCTGTTTGAGTATTTTGATCAAGTCATGCTCAATTTGTTTTATAAAAGTGACAGATTGATAATTAAAGTCCTACGTCTGTAGGACGCACCCAGACCTCTCTAAACACTAACCATTATATGCGTCATTCAGTGTAATTAATCACCAGGACAATTATGAACTCTCGTGATGCGCGTGGAGGGAAGTTGGCCTCATCTTGAAGGAATGCCCATTATCTACTCATATCCACTTGAGACGTCAACTCCAAATCTCCACACGTTCAAAACAAAACACGTTTCCACTTTACCTCTTTGTTTTGGTGTAGACCTTATCTCTGTCTGTCTCTGCCATCAGGTGACTTCTTATCCCATCACTCAAACACCAGGCTGCTAAGGTGGCTTAATACATATTGTGAGTTCCTTCATGAGAAATTATGTCATCTATGCCAGGATTGACCTTGGTCTTTTTCACTCTGAATATATTTAATTAAAAAAAATGATTATCGTCGCTAATGTATATCTGTATTTGATTAACCACTGCTGTTCTGTCCCCCTGTCTCTCTAATGAGGTAAGTCTTTTAGGGTTTCGACAAATGATCTGCACTTTCTCATTAAAAACATATGCCCCGATTATAAATCAAGGTTCACCAAGCGAGCATTAAACCGACTATAGATGAACACGTCCCGGGAGATTGATTATGATATAATACAGATGATTGGCTCCGTAACTGGTCATGATTTACAGAATATCCACCAGAAATCAAAAGTGGCGTGTGTGGTGATAATTAAATCATTGGAAGTTTTTAACAAATCCTCAATTCTCCTTTTGAGGGTGTTTTCAGTACAATTGTCCATTTCACCATGACTTCACCAGCACACTTGCTTTCTTAAACTTGTATCCAGAAAAGACCTGGAAAGCAGAGCCCACCGCCCAGATGGATTTTGGAACAGAACTATAACAACTAGAGTGGATTTTAGGGATGTCTGGGTGGCTCAGTTGGTGAAACGTCTGCCTTTGGCTCAGGTCATGATCTCAGGTCCTGGATTGGAGACCCTCATCGGGTTGCTTGCTCAGTGGGGAGCCTGTTTCTCTTCACTCTACCCTTACTCCCTGCTCATGCTTGCTCTCTCTCTCTCAAATAAATAAAATCTTTAAAAAAAAATTAAAAAAAAAAGAACTATTGCAGGTTTTAGATGAATCAAGAGTAAGATCTGTCTCTCCAGGATTCATACATAGTTCATTCCTTTCAAACATTCATGCTTGTCTTACAAAGTCTTGGAGAAATGAGTTTAATGTCAAAATGGCATGGATTGTTTACTTTGTTTTTATACCTTTCTACACCATTGTCTTTTCTCTACCATACATGTTTGAAAATTTTATTTTTAACTTATCTCCACACCCAGTATGGGTCTTGAACTCATTACCCCGAGATCAAGAGCTACAGGGTCTACCGAATGAACTGCCCATTACCCCATGCCCTGAATGTTTCGATAATGCTTTATAGGCTAGTTATTAAACATCATGACCTAGTGCAACCAGGAAGATAAGCCACAGCCCAAACCAGAAACTAAAATCCCGTTGTTTCTATTCTGTCAAAGGAGTGAATGCATGTAGACATAGGTTCCATGACTCAGAACATTCTTTCCTGACTTCCCCCACCAGACATCAGGCACTCCTGTTTTCTTGGACAATTAGCCCTCTCTGTAGTTTACTGGGCCACACGTCATCCCCCTAAATCCACATCCACCCTGAACATCCGAATGGGACCTTATTTGAAATTAGGGGCTTTGCAGGTAGAATTAAAGATCTTGAGATGAGATCATTCTGGATTTATTGTGGGCCCTGAATCCAATGACTGGTGTTCTTATAGGTAACAGCAGAGACACAGACACAGAGAAGAAGTCACCTGAAGAGAGAGGTGGACAGACATGGGAGGGATGTGGCCACAAGCCAGGGGAAGCTCAGAGGCTCAGACGCTCTATGAGACCAGGAGTATTTCATCAAAAGCCAACACACTAGAAGACATAAAAATAAAAGTTCTTAAAATGCTGCCCCGAAATGAGCATATGTTCCATAAGCTGAATTTAAATAAAAATTAAACAACAACAACAAAAAATTAAACAAAAAAAAAAAAAAAGAGAGAGAGAGAGAATGTAGTTTAAAAAAAAGTGCACAGCATAATTGGGAAGTGTAGGGCCTCGTTGCAATCAAAAGCCCTCTGATACTGGGGGGATATTCCAACGTCCAGTGAAGGCTGCTTTACGGGACACTGGAAGACGTTATGTGGTTTTTTGTGCTGCACGTTTTGGCTGTGTCCAGACCTTATCCTCCTTGTTGTTTGAACATGAGTTGAGACAGAAAGGCATTAGGATACAAGGAGGTAGAATACAAAGAGTTGGAAAAGAGAGATTTCCTTGCTAGACTGCTACGCCCTTCACCTTCGATGGGGAAGTCTGCCTCTCGCCATGGTCTGAACAAGCGCTGTCATAACGGATAGCTCATTTGTTGTGGCTGTTCCCAGGAGTGGTGGTTCTTACCCCACGTAAGATTCAGAAAAACCCGGGATGCTCCCTTAGGGAACGACTCATTATCCATTCACCTGCCACCAAGCAGGACTGTCATCTCCAAAACGATCAACACATCTTACTTAAACAAAGACAACCAGACACGCATAGAGGAGAGAGCCAGGCGTCTCTCTGTCAAACCACTAAACCTTGTCTGGTCTGTGCTTTTTGAAGTATTAGACTTGAGCCCGTTACATTTGAGCCAGGAATCTCCAGGGCTGAATGCCACTTCTTCTTTTCATCATTCATCGTGATTATCAACAACCCAAAAACGTACCTGCTCTTAATACGCTATTTGCAGACAGACACTCGGTGCCAGAAATAACCGTGATGTGAAATCAAAGCTCATGCCTTATTCATCGAGTCTGGTTGCTATTATTTCTGGCACTCACAGCAAAACGCGTGGCACTGCTCCTTTGGAGAATAATTCAAGACTCTTCCAAGGAAAACGGGACCTGGTTGAACAGGGTCGACCAGACGTACGCCGACAAGTTAGAGACCAGGGCAGGTGTTGGCCAAGCAGATGGACTCACTCTGTGAGGTTGAGAGATGAGGAGGTGACAGCATGTTCTTTGCTCTTTCTCAGCATTCTCCGAAGAGAAAGCCAAGGATATAATGATGATGTCAAACAAAACCCTGAACTACCCTTGAACAACCCCTCCTTGACAGTAATCCAGAAGACGCATGAAGGCGCCAAGCGCCATCTAGGAATCCAGCAGAAAGAAAAGTGAGGTCAGCTCTGCCTTGGCCGAGTAGCAAAGCTGATCTCAAAAACCACATGGCATAACCACTGCCCTCACCGGCACTCAGTTTAGGATCGAGTCCAGCTGGGTTGGGAGTAAGAAAATTGGCATTCCTGTGTTGACTGCTTTCTATCAGAATGGCAACTTGGGATGAGTCTTGCATGGTCTGGTTGTCAGAGGTGGTCTCCCAGCACAGGTACTTTGTGTGCTAGAACATGTGGGCCATTTTCTTTTCATGGAAATCCCATCATTTTTGGCTTCTTAGCTACCCACCATCTGTGACTGATTTTGTTTCATTTCAGAGTTCTTTTGTGTCTCCTTGCCGTTTTCTCGATTTCCTTCTGGAATTCTCGTCCTGGTTCCCCTGTCAATGGTTCGCATGTGTGACCTACAATGTACTCCCTATCTGCTCCCCAACCCCATCCTCTCTCCCTTGGAGTCAAATCCTGGTTATCCCACCAATGCTCTCGGAGAAACTCGATGTCTGCCTTCTCCTTTTCTCTCCTTTTAGATTCAAACTTCTTGTGATGCATTGAGGTTATCCCTTGTTCTGTTCCCACAATTATTATGTTCATTCTGTCCATTCCTTTGGTTTAGCCTCCAATATTTGCAATCTGTATCCATTTCCTAGAGCTGCTGTGATGGAGTACCACCAGCCATTGAGGTCCTCCTGATCTCAATAGCATCAATCAATAAATATCCAAGAGTTTTCTTTCTTAAAACAAAACAAAACACGCTCATGCTTTATCTTAAACCAGCCCCCACGGTGTCGCAGTGCTCACTTTTGACTCATGACGTTGTCCAGAATGAGTGACAGTATGCATTAGAAGTCTACAACTACAACTAGATTATCTCCTTGGAATTCACCCTTTCAGCTTGCTGTCTCTAGGGCTCACACCATCCTTTTTCTGTAATACCCTCCCCAGGGCACTCATGACTCCAGTAAAGCCTGTGAACATTGCCTTGGGCCCTGCACGGTCATTTACACCATCGTCCTCTTGTGAAACTTTCTACTCCTCCTATCTCAGTATGTGTTTTTTAAGGAAAAGGAAAAAATTGCTGGTTGGTTTCTTACCATGTGTCAGATATGAATATAGATGCTTCACAACCGATTCCTTGCTTAATCCTAGGAAGTACTCCTCATACTAGAATCCTCCTTACCTCATAAACAGGGGAAGTAGGTCTCAGAGAGATGAACACACTCAAGGTCTCATGGCTAAAAGTTGGCAGACCAGCATTTCAACCCAACTGCGATGATGTTACTCATTCCATCTGCCTGAGTCTCCTCTGAAATTTGTGCTAATGATGTCCCCAAAGAGCATCTTATGCATCGCTGGATTCCTAAAGCTTATCAATGCCTTGGACTTTCCCAGGTGGACATGTAAAATGAGAAATATAATCTCCCTGCCTGTTGCCTTCTCTATGAGTGTAGGACCTTATCCGTGTTCAGATTTAAGTAATAGTGTAGACAATTCAGAAAAAGTAGAGTCATTGGTTCATTAAAGACCATTTCCCATGCATAAAAATCTAAATCACGATGTGGACGTTTCCACTCTATCTACAACCAATAAAACCAGATTTTACCTTCAGGTTTTTATGTTGTCTGTTTTCTTTGCTTTCAGAGGACGGCCAGAATGCAGAAAAAGGTTGTGAATCTGAGGATAACAAAGAAATGTTGCAGAGTCAACATTCTAAGCCAGACACTGATTAATAAGTATGCCTCGGCTTAATCAAGGCATTTCCACATGGGAGCACTTTTAATGTTTATTATACACCAATTAAAATGGTTTTCATTTCCAACAAGTTCTGAATCGTGCTAATCACCTTGTCTGGGTAAACTTGACAGGTGAGGAGATTTTGTTTTTAGTTTGAACTTTGGGACATACTGAATTTTACTTGAATTGGCCTTTGAAGCACGTTTCGTGGCAAAACAAATAAAAGTATTTTGTTGAATCCCTTGAGTGCTTAGGTTGGAATGAGATTTTTTTTTTTCCACTTTAACAAGTGTCTTCTCATACATTTATTCATGTTGTCATGGATATATGAGTGTGTATGTGTGTGTGTGTGTGTGTGCAGTATTTACACAGTGCCTATTCTCTTTGTTGTTTCCATGGATCTATATGAGAAACTGTTATGCAATATCAAATTCATTTGTAAAAGCCGTAAGTCCAGATATAAATCTTCACCTGCTCAGATTTTCTCAAAGCTAGGTATGCCCATCTGAACCCCATCCCAGCCAATGAAGTGTGAGGGGCAGGTGCTGGACATTGCTTCTGGAAATCATCCCAAGAAAAATGACTCGCTTGCCTCTGCTGACCTGCCATACAGTCTCTCTCTCTCTCTCTCTCTCTTTTTTTTTTTTTTTTTTTGAGAAAGGGAGATATTGTGTAAGCAGGGTGTGGGAACAGGACAGAGCCCAAGGTGGGAATCAATCTCATGAACCTGAGATCATGACCTGAGCTGAAATCAAGGCATCCCTACACAGTTGTCATTAAACCCATTTGTAGAACTGGAATTACTAGATCCAAATGCATACACTTTTTTAAACAAAAGATTTTATTTATTTATTTGACAGACAGAGATCACAAGTAGGCAGAGAGGCAGGCAGAGAGAGATGGGGGTGGAAGCAGGCTCCCTGCTGAGCAGAGAGCCCGATGCGGGACTCGATCCCAGGACCCTGAGATCATGACCTGAGCCGAAGGCAGAGGCTTTAACCCACTGAGCCACCCAGGCACATTTTTAACTATGATGGGTATTACTGCTTTATTTTGATGATGGCGCAATGATTTACATTGTCGCCAATTAAGTAGAGTGTTTCCCACAGCTACTCATCAATTTGGTGAGTGTTGTCAAGCGTCATCTTCTCCAATCCAATGAGTAAATATTTAAATTTTAACTTACATTTCTTGGAGAATATTATTAAATAAATCTCAATAGGTAACATTAATATATCTTCATGAATTAACACTTTTTGTGAAAGATCTATTTACGATTGTCATCCATGTCTTTTTGTTGGGCTTTCCTTGTTATTAATTTATACAGGTATGTCTTACATATACTTTATACGCATTCAGTATACTAAAATGGTTTTTATTTATTCCTTTATCTTTCAATTTTGTTTATGGTATTTTTCCATGCAGTGCATAAAATGTAGCCTACTGTACTATCTTTTAAAGCAACTTAGTTCCATCCTATAAAAACACTTATCATTATCGTTTGGTGAAACATCTTCTTTCAACTCAGGTCATAATATTGGGGTCCTGGGATGGAGCCCTGTCTTGGGCTCCTTGCTCATCTAGGAGTCTGCTTCTCCCTCTCCCTTTGCCCCTCACCTTCTTCTTGGTGATCACACACACTCTCTCTCTCTCTAAAGTATATTTAAAAAAACACCACTGATCACTGACATTATTTAACCAGAAATTTCCCAACTTTTTTCTGGTTCTGTATTATTTTCTTTTTTTACTTTGAAATATGTGATCTATTGGATTTGCCTATTGATTGACAGGCCTAGAGAGAGTGCAAGTAGGAGTCACTCTTTTTTTTTTTTTTTCCCTAAGTGTTTACTCATTTGCTTTTATACATATGCAAATATACTAACATGTTTTATACTTTGGCATGAATTTCTAGATATTATATTTTATGCAAAATATTTACCAAACTGTACATGGGACAGAAACCAACTCACTTATTAATTTGCCTTGATAGCATCACATTTTGTTTACTTTTAAAGGATTGTGGTGCACTGGGGCACCTGGGTTGCTCAGTGGGTTGAGCCTCTGCTTTCGGCTCAGGTCATGATCTCAGGGTCCTGGGATCGAGCCCCGCATCGGGCTCTCTGCTAAGCAGAGAGCCTGCTTCCTCCTCTCTCTCTGCCTGCCTCTCTGCCTGCTTGTGATCTCTGTCTGTCAAATAAACAAATAAAAACTTAAAAAAAAATAAAGGATTATAGTGAACCAAAAATTACATTAGAGAAAATTTTGGAAAGATGGTGATATTGAAGAATCTTAGAAAATGCCGATCTAATAGATAATTAGCAATGACATTTTCATTGTATTTATTTTCTGCACAACTTCACGTACATGAAACTGTTGACATATGTATGTAATATGTTTGAATATTTTATTTCCCACATTAGTCTAATGGTCTTGAGATTATACCTTCTTGATTATATGACTAGTACTATTAGTGTACAATTTATGTCACACAGACAGCTTTTTTTTTTTAGGTTTTTTATATCGTTTTTCACAAATAATGTCACAAATTTTGGGTGATATAACAGTCTGTCAGGCTACAGCTCGATATATTAGGTGAGTAAAATATTTAATATTTTACTTTGGTCTGGAAGACTCTTATTTCATCAGAGGTATGTCTTTGTTAAGATTTTTAGAGTATTGGGGTGCCTGGGTGACTCATTCCGTTAAGCATCTGCCTTGGGCTCAGGTCATGATCCCAGGGTCCTGGGATTCAGTCCCATGTTGGGCTCCCTGCTCAGTGGGGAGTCTGCCTCTCCCTTGCCCTGTGTGCTCTTTCGCTCTCTCTCAAATAAATAAATAAATATTAAATATATATATATATATATATATTTGTTGTTGTTGTTTTGTTTTGCTTTTTCAGAGTTTTGTCTTGGCATCATCGGGCTTGGGCTCTTTTGGTGAGGACAGTCCTTCTCTCTGGGGTCTAATGTTGCCAAACATCCATGGTTGATAAAATTTCATACTTAAACTTTGAATGAATTTCAGGCTGACGTCCCATCATCCTCAATTTAACTGAGTCCCTAAAAATGGCTTTATTCATAAATGTTGTGAACATTTACATTTATAGCAAAGTTGGAACTGATCCTTTTTTTTTTTTTGTACGGAATATTTTGCATATTTCAATAATCATTCAGAAATCCTGCGTGTGTACTGTTGAATTCCCCTCCCCCTCCCTTCTGTTCTTTTTTCCCCCTCTTTTGGGGGAGAAGTGCAAGAAGATAATTTTTCCTCAGCGCCTTGCTCTGCAATACGTGTTTCCATCCATTCACTTTCTCTGCAGCAAAGTTTTGCTCTGAATCTAGATAAAGTTGTGACAAACTGCCTGCGGAAGGCAAAATGAGGACACGTGAATTTTAATCCGAAGACCTTCTTGCACATTGTACTGTTAACCTCTAGGTACTTGATTTACTCGGATGTAATCATAGAAATCAGTTGTGATCACTCTCCTTTTGTGCGTGCCCATGTGCCCATT
The DNA here is from genome assembly GCF_964662115.1 of Mustela nivalis. Classification (NCBI taxonomy): domain Eukaryota; kingdom Metazoa; phylum Chordata; class Mammalia; order Carnivora; family Mustelidae; genus Mustela; species Mustela nivalis. The sequence goes on from NC_139040.1 coordinate 131,035,389, forward strand.
TGTAACACAAGACTGGCAACCTTGAGTGTCTGTAGGAATGCAACGTTGAGTGGGCATCTGGTTGGAAATTTTATCCTTGCTATGATACTTCTGTCTCAGAGTTCTTAAATCTGCAGACAGTGTTTCTCAAGAATAGCTATTTATCCAACGCCGAGAGCTGCAAGCTGTCCTTGGTTGCCATGGCATTTTTACTTTGGCTCAAATACAAGACGGTTGACCTTCAAGAACTGTCCACTCTCATGAAGAAGCCTAGCATGAGTGAAAGCAAAACCCTTCCTTCCTTTAACCTACACAATACAAGTGCTGTTTTTTCTTTTGCCTTGATCTGAAAGGATAGAATAAAATTAAATTTGAATGCATTTAGTAGACTTGCAGAAATGCCTTTTGACCTTCATGCTTGCTTATGGATCCTCATTTCACAACTCCCAACATAAGTTTGGAATGACTTGGGATGACTGAATTTTAAGGAGCCCAACTGTCTGTGTCACTACATCCTTCTTAATCACCAGCAGCAAGTTTGACTTTTTCATGTTGACCCAGCACGTATATATGGTATACCCACCCCTGCAGCAACACATTGTGGTAGGTGCCTGGATTTCCTGATGAATAAAACCAATATATGTAATGTCCAGGACATACATTGCATTTTTTTTTTCCCTTTTGGTTTCCTTCTCCTGTTTCTATTTATCTTCCCTTGTTAGGCCATGCCACCACGGATTGGGTCTCTAAATGGTGTTTGCATGCTACTTTCTCCCCCATTTCCTTTTCTTGATTAGCATTCTCTCCTTGCCAACTCCCAACTGTAAGACCAACGGTGTCTTCCATGTCTCCATTTTCTTGCCCAGTGTATGTCCTGCACTCAACTGTCACTTTTTCATTGGCTCTTTTCCTGTGCTTCCATATCTTCTTTGCTCCATCACTGCAGATCCTCAACCAAAACCCTCAGGGTCCTTGCTCATTTCCCACTTTCTTTGGCACACTACGTTCAGTTTTTCACCGCTAAAGGCATATCCGGGATGGATGCCCTCTTGCTTGACTTTGGTAGAACCATCCATAGGTTCCTACTCGTCTCATGCAACAATGCATGTGGCCTCTGTCTCTTCACTATGGTCTCTTTTTATTCCCAACACTGTGGCTACTGTTCCACAGGGCATCTCCATTCCTCCTCTCAGAATACTGTAGGGATTCACTTCTCATTTAAAGGAACCGCCAATGTCCTCCAAGTAACCAGACCTCGGACATCATCTGGCCCCTTCTGTGTATGAACCCCACTTCCATTTGGAAGCACCCACTTCTGCTTGGTCAGCTGCACTGAGATCCATGCTGTTGTACCAATATCCTTGTATGATTTGCACTTCAGGACTTGGTCTCAACTAATCCTTTCCCCCAAAATATCATCCCTCTCAAATGGAACAATATTTGGCTTTTTCATTGCTTCCAAACCCTGTTTAAAACCCTCCACCTTTGAGTCACCTGCTCTAATCATCCAGGTTTAAAATCTGACACCTCCCCACCCCTGTATTTCTGATCACCCAAAACTGGCTCTACTTTCTTTATTTTCCCCTAGCTCTTTCCTCCTCTGAAAATACTAGGTCATGTATTTACTATCCTCTGTGGGTCTACTAACCTGAAAGCAATTTCCATAAATGCAAGGGTCTTTGTCATTTTCGTCCCCTATGATGCACCCCTCACAGCTAAACAAATATCTGAAATTTAAACAGAGATCCTTAAATGTTACTGAATTAGTGAAAGATTTAATTGAAGAGAATTTAATTTAGGCAAACTGACAGGACACATACTGATAAAGTCCTTCCCTGCTGTGGTAGTGTGAGGAGTCCAGAGACCAGCAAGTTAAAGCAAACACTGTTTACTCGGGAACAGATCAACTTACATATTCTTCTAAAAATTAACTTGAAAAATATAAAAGATATATCTGCAAAAAAGCTAAGACTGGCTCTTCACTCAGTAACAGCTAAGGTCGATATTCTTATAAAAATGAACTTTGAGAATGTTAAACAGATCTAGTACATTTTTGTATAAACAGAAAATCTAATCTGTGGTAATGATTGTGACTGTAGAGTGGGCACCTCTATCAAAAAATACATTTAATGAAAATCTTTTCACTTTCTTTATACACTTGGAGGACTGCTTTTGTCAGGCATACATGGTTTCAAGATCTCTTCCCACTACAAAACAGCTTGTCTTTTCATTTAATACTGTCCTTGGGTAAACAGATTCTTTTTTTAAAAAAAATATTTATTTATTTATTTGACAGATGGAGATCACAAGTAGGCAGAGAGGCAGGCAGAGAGAGAGGAGGAAGCAGGCTCCCCACCAATCAGAGAGCCCGATGTGGGACTCCATCCCAGAACCCTGGAATCCTAAACTGAGCCAAAGGCAGATGCTTTAACCCACTGAACCACCCGGGCACCCCTGGTAAACAGATTCTTAATTGTAAAGTGGTCTGCTGTAATCAATAATTTTATTTATGTTTGCTATAGCCCCATTTTGAATAACAAATTATATTCATATATGTGCCAATTGTAAAAGATAGGACTGGAGCAAAATTATGTGGAAAATTTACTATATATATAAAATATATGCATATTCTAAATTTTTATTGCATATATGATATATATCATATATGTATGTGTGTGTGTGTAGATATGTGTGTGTGTACATGTATATATATATATATTATATATCTCAGATAAATATGCTAGAAAGAAAATTGGTGTAACATTAAAATAAGAAAAAATGAATATAAGGTGAAAAGAATTCATACAGATAGAGGACTGTGTCTGTTGAATACATGACACAGGGGCTTCCTGGGTGGCTCAATGGGTTAAGCATCTGCCTTCCACTCAGGTCATGATCTCAGGGCGCTGAGATCAAGTCCTGCTTTGGGCTCCCTACTCAGGAAGGAGTCTGCTACTCCCTCTCCCTTGGCCCCTCCCTACAGCCATGCTCTCTTTCTCCCTCCCTCAAAGAAATAAATAAAATCTTCAAAAAAGAATAAAAATAAAAAAAAATCTGTTTAAACATAAATAAATAACCATGATACAAGGAGAATTTTTTTTTTTTGTTCTCAGCAGACATTTATGGCATCAACAGACCATGTTCTAGCTGACAGGGCCTTTTAACGTACTCATACCAAGCATATCAGGTTTACAAAACGTAATGTAATAAAATAGTAATTAACAGAACCCAATCTACCTGAACACTATCTTATTTAGATTCTAAACCTACGCTTTGAAATGCTCAGTCATTTAAGGTAGAAATTAAAAGAGAGGATATCAAAACTACTCTAAATCAAAGGATGTGAGATACATATCAAAATGTATCTCTTACCCACTTAAGTAGGAGAAGAATAAATGAAACGGGATGGGATTGGGAGGGAGACAAACCATAAGTGACTCTTAATCTCACAAAACAAACTGAGGGTTGCTGGGGGGAGGGGTTTTGGGAGAAGGGGGGTGGGATTATGGACATTGGAGAGGGTATGTGCTTTGGTGAGTGCTGTGAAGTGTGTAAACCTGGTGATTCACAGACCTGTACCCCTGGGGATAAAAATATATGTTTATAAAAAATAAAAAATTATAAAAAAATGTATCTCTTAGGCTGAAAAAAAATATTTTCTAAGTGGACTCAACAACACATGAAGCTAGGAAAAAAAATTAAAAAATTAAAAATAAAATAAATGCAATGCAAAAGAAATAATGGGGAGAGTAGGATGTCTTCTTCACATTAACACCATCAACAGGTGTGAGGATAAAGAAAATGTGGAAATACACACGATGGATTATTATTCAGCCCCAAAAAGAATGAAGTCTTGTAACATAACAGAACATGGGTGAACCTATAGATAAGTACCCTGCATTTAAAACCCTGCTCGGATGGTAGATTTTATGTTAAATATTCTTATCAAAATAAAAAAACATTAAAAAGAAAAATAGACTAATGTTTATTTCACTAGGTGTCCTAAAATAGCTGCATTTTAGGGGAATCGTCCTGTTTTTAAAGACTTGGTAAAAAGTGTAGATTTGAAATAAAACTATATTCCCCCAGAAAAAAAGATGAACTCTAAATGTATCATCAACTTAAATGTAAAACATAAAACTATACATTTTGTAGAACAAAATAAAAGAAAATCTTTAGGACCTAGAGCAAAATTGATGCCAAAAATCCAGTTCATATCTGAGAGGAGTAGATACTGTCGATTTTATTTCATTTAAAAACAAAAAACACAAAACAAAAAACAGTTCATGAATTGGATTTCTTGACCATTAAAATCTTGCTGGGCAGAAGTTATTAGCCCAGCCTATCTACATGACTCTTGAAGCAGATAGTGTATTTGAAAGGGAGTTACATTAGATAAAAAAAAACATAATACTGAAGCAAATAGTTCACTTTATATGCTCAGAGGAAAGACAAAGTGGAATTATTTCTGGAATAAATGGGCACCTGGGTGGCTCATCCAGTTAAGCATCTAAGTCTTGATTTCAGCTCAGGTCATGATCTCAGGGTTGTGAGATGGAGCCCCGTGTTGGGCTCTGTGCTGGATATGCGGGTTGCTTAAGGTTTTCTTTTTTCCCTCTTCCCCCTACCCCAAACAAACAAATAGAGTCTTTAAGTAACAAGAGATAGAATACATAAGAGGGCTGAAAATAAAGGGAATAAAAATAGAAAAAAGAAAGTCAGTAGAAGATATGTTAGCTATGAATCTAACTCTATCAATAATTAATCATTAATTTTGAATAGAGATTAAAAGACAAATTGTACCAGTGTATTTAATTTTTTAAGGACATATGTGTAGTCAAAAGGAAACACATTTTAAATACAAAATCATAGAATGGCTAAAATAAAGAGATGGGAGAAAATATGCTATGCCAGCACTAATCAAAATAAATCCAGAGTAGATGTATTAATTTCAGCCAAATCAGTCTTCACAACAAAGAAAATGATCAACAATAAATATGGGCAGTATACCATGTTAAAGGGGACAGTTCCTCATGAAGACACATCAAGCGTAGATTTGTATCTGCTCAACACCAGACTATAAAAATACATGAGGTAAAAACTTACAGAACTTCTAAAAACTCATAAAAATAGGAAAACCCTCTCTCTGGTTACAGATCCCAATTCATCTTTATCAGTAACCCATAAATCCAGCAGGCACACTATCACGAGTCCATAGTTGAAGTGTCAATGTCCATCAGTTTGATCTAATTGGCATCTACAGAATTCTCCAACAGCAGCAGAAGACACATTGTCTCACGTTCATATGGGAGATGTGCCAAGATGGAACACATTTTGGATGATAAACCACAACTCATCGAAATTGAAAGAATAGAAATTATGAGCAATATCTTCTCAGTTCACGATGAAATTGAATTACAAATCAATAAGAGGTAGATGAAGAATCCCCAAATATTTGGAAATAAAACCACACACTCCTGGGCAACATATTGGGGGCAGGGGGTAATCAGCTTATTGAAACAAGTGGAATGTAGAAAGAGCAATACTTCAAGGGAATTTTAAAGCATCGAATGCATAATTTGTTCAGAAGGAAGAAAAATGCAAAACCTATAATCTAAGTGTTGGCCTTAGGAAAGTAGAGAAAGGAGATGAATTTAAATCTAATGCAAATCGAAGAAAAATAAGAATATAAATTAGTGCAGAGATCACTAAATTAAAAAATAGGATAACCCATGGAGAAAAATCAACAAGCAAAAAAAACCGAGGGTATTCAAAAAGATCAATAAAATTGATAAACCTCAGGGCAAGCAAACTTTGCAAAAAAGAGAGAAGACAGAGTTTAGTAATACCACATATGGATAAAAGCAATCACCAATGATCCCATGGACGTGAACATATAACCAAGGAATATTATGAGTAACTCTCGGCCTTCAAGTCTGATAATTTAAAAGGAAAGGACCAATTCTCTGAAAGGCACATTGTACTGGAACTCATAGAAGGAGAAATATGTAATTTGAATAGGCCTATTTACATTAAAAAAATTGAATCTATAATTAATGACCCTCCTAAAAATGCATGAGGCCACACCATTTCACTGGAGAATTATAGCAAACCTTTAAGGGATGAAAATATATCAGTTTTCTAGGGCTGTCAAGCAAAGTACCACAGGACAAATGGCTTAAACCAGATATTTATTTTCTCACAGCCCTAGAGGCTGGGAGTCTGAGATCGAGGCGTCAGCAAGTCTCGGTTCTCCTGAGGCCTCTCTCCTTGGCATGTAGGTGCCATGTTCCCCCTGTATCCTCATGTGGTCATCTCTCTGTTCGTGTATGGGTCCTCATCTAGTTTAAAGGGATACCAGTCCTATAAGTTGAAGGAACACCTTAATAGCCTCATTTTAACTCCATCACGTAAAACACATTAACTGCAAATATAGTCACAAATAGGTATTGGGCGTTGGGGGAGTTCATCCGGTGAAGTGTGAGAGATAGAATTCGGCACAGAACAAACAAAGCCAATTTTGTAAATCTCTTCCACAAAAAAGAAAACACTTCTTTAAAAAAAAAATATTTATGTATTTTAGAAAGAGAGAGAGAGAGAGCATATTTGGGATGAGGGTCAGAGGGAATGTATCTCAAGCAGATTTCCCACTGATTGTGGACCCTGACACAGGGCTTAATCCCACAACCCTGAGATCATGACCCAAGCCAAAATCAAGAGTCATGAATACCCAATCAACTGATCCATCCGGGTACCCCAGAAGAAAATACTTCTTAACTCCTCTGTGAGGCCAACCGACATCATCCCAACCCAAACACCAGATACGGACAACAGAGGAAAGTTACGGGCCAATGTCCCTCGTAGACATAGATACAAAAATCTTCAACGTAAATATTAACATGTAGATTGCCATAATATGTAAAAATAAGCAAAGACAATGGTAAAGCAAGATTTATCCTGTATGCAAGCCTGCCTCCACACTTGCAAATACATTTTCATGATCAACGGTGTTAAGTCCCATGATCGTATCAATGGTCCTAGAAGATTCGTTTGATAGACTCTAACTCGCGATAACAAAACGTAGCAAACTAAGAGTGATATTTCCTTAACTTCAGACAGAATATCTATAAACAGCCTTCTTTATGAGAAACTTTGTGAGAAGGCAAAGCAAAGATGTTCCCTCCCACCATTCCTATATAAACCTATACTGGAGGTCCTAGCTTATGTAATAAGACAAGAAAAGGAAATAAATCTACTCAATTTGGGAAGGAGAAATTAACTCATTTTTTTTTCTTAAATAGTTGACATGATTGTCTATGCAGAAGATGCTAAAGAATCAGTAACAACAAAAACTTCTGGAATTAATAAGGGATTAATAAAGTCTCATGAGGAAGATTACTGTATATAGCCAGTTTTTTACTACAGGCACGCAATTGGAATTTGAAATTAAATACAAAGGCTTATTTAATGAGCACTGTAAGAAGGCAAACTGTTGTTGCAGGTGACCAAGGAGTTCAACTGTCCTTTAATTGGCTGTTTATATAGGGGTCTGTGTCTAATAGCAAAACATCCTAGACAATCTGTTAGTAGGAAGATAGTTGTATAAACAGGATTATTTGTAGCACACAAATAACTATGATTTCTATTTGTCTATATCTCCAAGCTATAGTATATAGTACATGTAATATTATCTGCAGAAGCAAACAAGTTTGTGTGTGTGTGTGTGTATACCAATTGATGATAGGTAATATTTTAAAATTTTTTATTAACATATAATGTATTATTAGCCCCAGGGGTACAGGTCTGTGAATTGCCAGGTTTACACACTTCATAGCACTCACCATAGCACATACCCTCCCCAATGTCCATAACCCCACCCTCCCTTCTCCCAACCCCCCTCCACCCAGCAATCCTCAGTTTGTTTTGTGAGATTAATGGTCTCTTATGGTTTGTCTCTCTCCCGATCCCATCTCTTTTCATTTATTCTTTTCCTACTCCCCAACCCCCCACATTGTCTCTCAACTTCCTCACATCAGGGAGATCCTATGAGAGTTGTCTTTCTCTGATTGACTTATTTCACTAAGCTTAATACCCTCTAGTTCCAGATGACAGCTAATTCTTAAAAGACAGCTAGGATCAGGAAGCAACATTTGATGGGCGTTGATCCTTATTCGAATTTCAAAAAAACAGGAAAAGCAAGGATAATTAGTGTTCGCTTATAAAGTCAAAATTGCAAACTAATAAGAATACATTCCTGAGCAATTGAAACAATTATGAGAGCAGTGTCCTCTAGAACAAGGGATTCCACAAGACACATGATGATATTGATGAGGATATTGGTTGTGTAGAGACATCAAAATTACCACATTATTATAAGGATATCTATAACTTAGGGAGCACAGGGAAGGGGACTAAACCCTATGGAATAATCAAGATTTTGGAAATTGTATCTCATTTAATGTTGATGTGATTTCCATGAGCTCACCAGCATTATTGCCTTTGTTACCGATGGGGTGATTGATACTCAGAGAAATGGTCCTGAGCAGGATTACAATCCACTGACGATAAGAGTCAAGATTGAACATGGTCAGTGGACTTTAAAAGTTCATGCTCTTTGGCACTCAAATGTCCTCATTTTATATTCATGAAGCAAGTAAAATCCATCCCAATGAGAGATATTATCTAGAAATAAAATATTAGACTCAGCATCATTTGAGAAGATATGATTATGAGATCCATTTCTACATTATGGAGCTATTCCTGCACCCCAGTAAATGACCCATAATAACGGTGATTTGTAGATCTTGTTATAAAACCTCCTAATAAAAATTCCTATATAAGTGTTCAATTCATTTCAACAAGAATTCATTAGCTTGTTTTACCAACGTAAGCAAGTTTAGGAGTAAAGTTCCCTCCCAGAGGGTTTTGGAGACCATGGGGTGCCAGGTGCAAGGCTCACGTGAGAGATGCAAATCCAAAAAGGAGAGAGAGAATGGTGACAGAAGGTGCACACTTTTGAAGGCATGTGGGAAGCTGAGGTTATCACCCATAAAAAAATCAAAGTGGTGCTCTTTTCACTTTGAGTCTATCCTTGGGAATATATGGGAAAAATATGTATATACAGACACCTGCAACAGAAGACGGTCATGACCATCTTCTTATTAAACTTTATATCTAAGAAGTCGGGTTGAATGCCCTCATAAATCTGTTAGTATTTGACTCTACCTGTGTTTTGGATCATTTCTACTTGCTAGGGTGATGACATAACCATTTTATTTTATTTTTCGGTATAGATCTTATGACACAAAATTCAATAAGACAACAAAATTCAAGGGAATCCAGTCCATTACGAGAGGCGTGCACCAAAAACAACACTATCCCCCTGTACGTCCACAGCAGGCTTCAATACAGGGATGAAGGAGAGTCTATCCCGCAGCTCAGGGAAGGCTTCCCAGAAGAGGCAGCATGTGAACTCGGATGCAAAGAAAAATTTGCTTTCCGCCATGTCATTTCAAAAGACGATGGGACAATCCAGGTTGAGAGGATCACCTATGGTGAAGGACAGGATGCGTTTGGGGGGATCTAAACTGGGATTATTTGGGAATGATCCAGGAATACAAAACAGCGGGAGCAGAATTGGTGGCCAGCTCGTATGGGGTCCATGTCCTATATCAGACACAATAGGGATTCTATGAGTGATTTTAGGTAGAGGAGAAACATCACTGTACTATTTTTAAGATATTAAAGAATCATTTCAGGTGTGGAGACCATTGAATAGGAGAGTGATGTCAACAAGATCATTTCAATACCGTTGTGGGCAGGTGATCTCCTAGAAATGGTAGGAGAGGTATCTTCCAAGTTGTATCCGGGTCAGAAGTAAGGCTGCAGTTCCTCCCAGGACTCGGGGGCAGGAATTGTAACCCAGTGGGATGTCAGAGTTTGGTTGTCTTAGATCACTGTGATCTTGGTTATAGCTGGACCCAACCTTTGATGACTTCCTTCATCAGAAAACCTTCTATTTGTAGGACTTCTGAAGGTTAAATATAATGCCCACCTGCTCTTGGTATCACCTGTGTCAATCCCCCATCTCTCAGTTCACTCAAAGACCCACCAGAAGAGCCCCTCGGTTCCTTCCTCATCTCAATACCACCTGACCCCATCATGGCACTCAACGTTCATGACCTCATGTCACCCTAAGCCCCTTCCAAAGGCCCACTTTCTATGCCTTCTCACTGGTGCTGATGTCTTTCACGGATGGGCTTGGAAGGTTACAGCCATCTCCTCCCAAGCATTCTGTACCACTGCTCCTCTTTCTTCTCTGACAAATATCATTCCATCTACAGTCATGGTTTGAAGGTTTCATGCCTCCATGTCCTAATTCCAGTGGTCTCTGAAAGCCAGTTCCTATCATCTCCTAACGATAAAAGATGTTCTGATAAAATTAATGAATTCCTATATTTGTCTCGGAGAGCTAAAACCCCTCCCTGTTCATCACCCATGAGCCCCAAATTTCACGAAAGCATTGACATCACTCATTTCTTTACCAATCAGGTGGCTGTTTCTCTCTTTCAAGTAATACATTGAAGTCACTAATAACTGAATTAGGTCAACCAGTTTTACCAAGTATCTGGAGCAAAGTCTTAATGTGCCTTATTTTCATTGATGGATACTCTTTTTTTGTTTGTTTTTAAAATCATTCTTGGTCAGCTTCCACAATGGTTGTCTCCCATAGTGAAGAAAATTCAGGAAGAGGAAAGCATAGATTCACAGCAAATGGAGGTCCTGTAGAGCACTCTGTTGGGGGTCCACATGCATCCAAAAATCCTTAATGCCCTCCCATGAGCACTTTGTCATTCCAGTGAATATTTTTGTCTTTGTGAGAGTGATTACTCTCGAAATATGAAGACTGATCATTTTTTATTAGTTCCTTAGGGGTGCCTGGAAATTTTCCATTAAGAAACGTTAGATCCTTTCAATGTAGAGTGGACTTGTTGGGGGGGGGTGTCTCTCAATGAACGCACACAGTCTACCCACATAGTTAAGATGTTAAAAAATAAAAATTAGCCCTATGGGAGGCATCTTATATGCTTGATTGTACAATACAATCATAAAGTGACGACAAATATCCCAATATAGGAGATAATGGGGATCGTGATTTAAATTGTTACTGTATTTTTATTTTTTAAATTTTTAAAATAAATTTAAATTAAATTAAATTAAATTAAATTTTTAAAATAATTTATGTAAAGATTTTTTTTTTTATTTATTTGACAGACAGAGATCACAAGTAGGCAGAGAGGCAGGCAGAGAGAGAGAGGAGGAAGCAGGCTCCCCGCTGAGCAGAGAGCCCGATGCAGGGCTCGTTCCCAGAACCCTGGGATCATGACCTGAGCCGAAGGCAGAGGCTTTAACCCACTGAGCCACCCAGGTGCCCCAAATTGTTACTATATTTTTAAAATCAATTAGCCCATGACTAAAATCTGGGTGTTTGCAGACCTCACTCTGATTTGTAAAGAATCCAAGAGCATCCTGGACATATACTAATGTCTGTGGGGTTTTATTTCTAAAAGCATGGAAGAATGACATCAACACCCATTGTGTATGCTGGCTGAGGTCCTTGGGTGATTTGTCGTCTACTTTTGCTAAAAAAAAATATTTTCTGCGGGTTTTGTTGTTTGCTATTTACTCGCTCTGCCTGTTCGCCTGTGGGGATTCAGAAGCCGTCAGAAATCACGCACTTGCTCTTTCGACCGTCATCCCAGAAACCCATTAAATGTTTAATTAAAGAATTACCTCATCTTGGTTTTAACACTTGATACGGGATATTAATTGAAAAGCTACCATATGTCAATGACTTAGGAATGAGAATTTTTATCCACGGTGTTGCAGGAAACAATTAGTCTTCTCATTGGGTTTGCACCTGGAAAAATAATGACCGTGACGATTCTGGAGTGCGCTTTGATTACCCATCCATGAGATACTGCACACCTTACTTTGGGGACATCTCTGGTGTGTGTGTGTGTATGTGTGTGTGGGCACATGCGCACGCACACCCATGCCCGTATGTGCTTACGGGGAGAGACGCATTCTTTTCAACAATGCAGAAACTTGGAACTCTTATTTATGTATTTGGAAGTGACCGTCCTCCAAACTTTCTGCTGCAAAAGTCTCCCAGAGGAACATGTAACAGAAGGTGGTAGACCTTGGAAATTGCCAATAAATCAGAACATGATGACAGGTATTATAATGAGATGATTTGCCACAGAAGGACAGTCTTCCCGCTGAGACTCACGGCATTATTCCTATAGGTCCCATGCCTCGGGAATTTCATGGGAAGGTGGGAAGTGACACAAACCTGTCGCTACCTTCCATTTGCCTATGTTGCCCACCTCTACTAGGCATCCACACGCGATTCCATTCACAGACATCTCCATCAGTCAACACTCCTATGTCTTCACTTGTTTTCATTCTCTCCAGCTGCACCAGTCTGCTCAAACATCTCTAATTTCAAAAACAATATTTGCTGAATTTTACTGAGGATTTAGTATGTGCCACATGTTAGGACCACCCGCCTCTGCTGACTCTCCATGCATTCCCTTTACAACCTCGTCGAGATGATTGTGTCACATCAGAAATGCAGATTTAATTATTCAGGTGTGCATGTGTGGTGTATCCATGCCCGGGATCATGTTCATGGAGTCAAAACAAAGGAGTTTAAATTAGCAGTAAATCACATCTTGCCTGGCCCATGTGAGAAGTACCCTCCACAGCCGCGAGAACACACACATCCATGATTTAAATAAAAAGATCTAAACATCACTGATCTCAAAAGCAAGAAAGGGAGAGGTGCCTGGGTGGCTCAGCTGGGTAGGCATCTGTGTTTGGTTCAGGCCATGATCCCAGGGTCCTGGAATCCAGCCCCACGTTGTGCTCTCTGCTCAGCAGAGAGTATGCTTGTCCCCCAACCCTGACCTGCCACTCTGCCTGCTTGTGCTCTCTCTCAAAATACATAAATAAAATCTAAAATAAATAAATAAATAAATAAATAAAATAATAATAATAATTTAAAAAAAGGAAAAAAAAAAAACAAGAAAATGCCAAATGCCAAAGGGGAAGAAGGGCAAACTATATCACCATCCGGACCTTCGGGGGAACTGGAACTTATTTGTGCAAAAAGCAAATCACATAGGAAGAAATAGAAGTGATAGAAGTGCCCATAACTTCCATCAATGCTGCATTACAGAACATAGTAGGTATATAGAAAAATTTTCATTGAAATCAAAGTCAGCCTAGAATTCAATGCCAAATTAAATATTTAAGATCAGGGACCCAATGCAATATCTGCCGATAAGACCTTGAGCTTGTGTTACTTATGACTGCTGCAAAAACAATTTTCAGACAATGTACATCAAGAATATAACAACCGGGTCTAGAGGTAAAATAACGACATCATGTCACAAGCCATGTGGCCCACAAAGGAATAATTCTTGTATTCAAAATACCCTTAATTTCACAGAATATGCAAAACAGTGTGTTTAATGCATCTCAACATAATGCCTTGGAACCTGACTGCTGAAATAGCATTGAAAGTATCTGAGGACTTTTTCAGGGGGAGGTTGGATATAAAGATCATTCCTATATGGTCTCTACACACACATGGAAATTGTAGGATTCAACACTGAAGAAAGCAAAATGAGCGTAAGATTACAAGCCACGGGAGGGGAAAGTAAAAAAAATTAATCGATGTGAGAAGCAGCCACAAAACAAAGATCTATAAAAAAGAAAATTTGATAGACAAACATGCACATCATATCATATTAAAAAATGACAAAATCAATAGTACTCATAAAACTGATAAGACACAGAAGAAATACATAGAGGAATCTTAGAAATGGAAGTGAATGGAGTAAATACATATGAGCTCGTGTTGTGTGAATAGGATCCACGCAGAGGAGCAAGTTCTCATGAGTGTGTAAAGTGATGACAGTACCACCTTGCTATCACGCAGATGCCTATGGGCAGTCACATGAACTCACCTACGTGTGAATCATGCCCAACACATGTACGAAAATATTTGTCAAGCAATGCACAGGGATTGATTTGCCATAAGGATGAGGGATAGTTCATGCAATGATTTTTTTTTAACTTTTTGTTTAGATTTATTGATTTCAGAGAGAGAGAGAAAGAGCTTGAGCAAGGGAGAAGTGGTGGGGCTCGATCCCAGGACTATGAGATCATGATCTGAGCTGAAACCAAGAGCTGGCTTGCTTAACCAACTGAGTCACCCAGGTGCCCCTAGAACAATTTCTAATATAAAAATTGCAAGGGAAAGTTTAATGTGTGAATCTGTTTATGATTGATGGATGCTATGGGAATGGCATTATCCTTGTTCTATTTTCTGTCATTTTAACTATTTTTAAAAATGAACTTTATATTCGATAAGCCTGCGAAGCTCTCCCAGTGGATGATGAATGAAACCCAGAAGGGTGTGATGTTTTGAAATCTTGGGAGTTGAAATAAGTTTCCCTTGCAGGAAAGATCCAAAATAGGGTCACAGCCCACCACAAATAATTGAAAGATGACAATTTGAGCCAAAACCTCTTTCTCTTCCAAGTTGACTTGTCAAAGTCCAGAAAACATCCCGGGGTATCAGACAGACTTTTATGGTGAACAAATCATGTATTTTTTGAATCTTAATGTTTTTTTTGTTATTGAGGTATTACTAGTAGCCAATAAAAGGCACATATCTTAAGGGAATAGCGTGATGAATCAGATTTACTAATTGCACAGATGGACAGTTAACATGGGGCCTATTTTTGGAAATTGCAGAGACTTTTTTTTTTCTTTTTTTTTTTTCCCCACATTGGGGTGAATCAGATTCCACAACATGCGCATATATCAAATGTGTTCCAGCTCTTCATCTTGAATTTGAATCCTCTTGGAGCCACTGCAAGGCATCTTTCAGTGATGTTTAAAAGTTTTGTAATGCTTCTTAAGCCACCTTTATGTAAGTACTAGCTTCTTTATGGGAAGCCAAATCCCGTAACGCTTATTACTAAAGAGAATTGCATTTGCTTTTGAGTTTCGATGAACCACAAATTTAAACGAAGTTCCAAATAAGAATCTGATGGAAACACAAAGCCTCAGGGGAAAATAGCTCCGGAATGAAACTGTCCATACAAAGGTTTTCTTGTAGCAATCTTCCAACGTTGAGAAAAATATTATCAGCTCGGTCAAAGCCTCTTTCATTATTTTGGGAGTTTTAGTTTTGATACCAGAAGACTAGCTGGTTTTTATTTTTATTTTTGCATTAGCTAAAAGGCCAGAGTTGAATTTTAGAATACGATTCTCTGTATATAAATCCTGGAAGCTATATGAGTCCCTAGAGTGAATGGGGTTCACCCATTTTGGTAATGGCGACCAACAAAATCGTCCACCATACATTGTTCATCTGGACACACATGCTACCATCACCATGACACACAGTGGCTGGGGGTTCTGGGTCTCTCATTTCAAAACAAGTTCTCCCATCGACCTCTGCCAGTGGCTGACCTCTGGTTGTCCCAACAGATATAAATAACCACTATGAAAAGACTTACACATTGTGGGGAAACCATCTCAACTGAAATTTCTTCCATGCACAATAAACACATGGAAACCATGTGGTTGTCTCCACCTAGCATCTCTGGAGAAGTAGAAGAAATCATGACAGTCCAACCATTTGGTGAAATTCAAAGTTAGGGCCTGAACCGTCTTAAGGTTGATGGTGTCCCTTGGAATGGGACATTTGGGGTCAGTTTACTGAGCCACCACATCAACGATGTCCATTCAGAACCGTAGGTACCATCCAATGTGTGTTGATTTTCGTTAAGTTTGTCACTGTGCTTGTGATTATCAAGGACACCCATAGTCTGTAATTCTCCCATATTGTACAATTACGACTGATTAGCTATCCTTCTTTGAGTAAAACTTGGGTTACTGAGTGTGTCCTCATCTGGGTTGAGAACCACACCCAAACTTAACTCCATTTAGAAACAGTGAACTGTTATGTGACTGTTTTCAGGAATTGAGGAAATCAGTGCTGCTTTGCTTTCCTTTCCACGTGAGTTAGGACACGTGTCCTCTGCCACCTCTCAACCTCCGTGTCTCCTGGCCTCCTCCCTGGAGATGTTACCTTTATGCTGGGAAGACAGGACTGTGAAGACCTCATGCTTGCACAGGCACAGACTTTGGAGCTGGTCTGACCTGGGTTTGAATGGTGTTCACGGTCTTCCCAGGTTTGTGACTGAGGACATGTGTTCAACCCATTGAAGCTTTACTTTTCCCCTGTAGATGCTGGACATAATCATGGTGTCTGACCCAGGAAGCCATTGGGAAATGGGCAGTTCTGACTTTTCCTTTCCCAAAGCCTGGCACGCATGTCCTGTGATCGATCAGTGCATGTCCTCGTCTTTTCTTACGATAATGACTTTTGTAATAATGGTCACTCTCGTTACATAAAGTAAAATTCACTCTTGTTGCTGTGGGATCCTGGGAGTTTTGATGCAAACACACAGTTCTCAGACTCACAACATAACTAGGTCACAATATCTCAAGCTGTAGTCGCATTGTTCTACTTTGTGACCAATATCGTGCCCCAGTTCAGCCCCAGGGCTTTCTAGTCTGTTTGTGCCCATATGGTGTCTTTTCCAGAATGTTCTATAAGCAAATCAAATACTATGCAAGGTATGGAACGCCTCTTTCAGTTAGAGTCACCCATGTGAACTCTTTTCCAGCATGTTCTGTGAATGGATCAAACCATATTGCAGGGCATGGAGACTGGCTTCCTGTACTTAGAGTCCCACATGCAAGATCTTTTCCAGAATGTTCTACGAATGGATCAAACCATATGCAAGGTATGGAGACAGGGTTTTTGCACTTAGATGCACACAATTTGAGGCTCAGTAGGGCTGTTCCAAGTCCCATTGGATTGTCCCCATGAAGCTCTGTCCTGTTTTCTACATATGCTACTGCCTACTTGCCCATCATGTACTGAAGGACATCTGAGTGGTTTTCATTGCTTCCATGATTACAGATAAAGCCATGATGAACACTCCTTGTTGACAGGTTTATGAATGAACATAAGTTCCTCTCCCCATGCCCCCTTGGCAAATCCTTAGGAAGAGATTCTAGTTCATATGGTCATCAGATGTTTAGTTTTATGAAAAGCCACCAAACCATTTTCCAGAGTGGTTGCCCCATTCTGCATTCCCACCAGCCATGTGTAAGGGTTCCTTGTTCCTCCTCATACTCCCTACCCTTATTATTATCAGGGGTTTTGTTTTTCTATTGATTATATTATAGACATTCTCATCAGGACATAGTAACATCTCCTGAGAGTTATATTTTTATATCTCATTTCCATAATGACTAGTGAGGTTGAGTATCTTTTCAAACATTTATTGGCTGAATATTGTCTTTTGTGAAATATCTGTTAAGGTTACACACCCTTTTTTTTTTTTTTGGTTTTGTTTTGTTTTAGATTGTTTATTTGGTGTATTGGGTTTTGGGGTTTTTTTTGTGTGTAGTTTTTAAATTTTTGTTTTGTTTTGCTTATTACTGAGTTTTAAAAATAGACTTTAAGAAAAGGGGGGGCTGGTGCCTGGGTGGCCCAGTCATTTAAGCATCTACCTTTGCTTCACATCATGATCTCGGGGTCTTGGGGTCAAGATTCACATCAGGCTCCTTGCTTCTCCCTCTGCCTCCACCCCTCTTCCCTGCTTGTGCACTCTCTCTCTCTCTCTCTCTCTGCAAATAAATACATTCTCTTAAAAACGTAAAAATAAAAACTCAAAGCAGACTTCCTCAGCTTGAAATAATTTTAGGTGTACACAAAGTTCATCAGATGGTTTATAGCCTCCCCATATAACCCTCTTCCGCTGGTCTCCATTATTAGTGTTGATCTCATTAATGATCTATTGTATGTTTGTCCAAAACCAAGAACCAGGTGTGGATACATCATGTTTGAACTCTGGACACTTTTCAGATTCCATTAGTTTTTCTAACTAATGGAACCTCCCAATGCTCCCGCCTCCAGAAACCCATCTAGGATATTGCCTTGTCTTCATCTGTCCCGTCTCCACGTCCTCTGTCTCTCTGTGGCCACGTAGCAACCATTCCTACTCTTTTCAAGACCTCCACAGCCTTGAGCACTGGACAGACATCAGTAATCTGTATCCATGGGCGAGCACAGATTATGGGATATGTAATTCAACCACAGCACCGGCATTAAAAGTAGAAAAAACAACTTTTAGAAGGAACTATAGGCTATGTAGTTTGGTTTCTATATGACCTAGGCAGTATTTTGTGCACACTAGGTGCTCAGGACATCTTGAATGAATGAAATGGATCTATGAATGAATGAATGAATCAATCAATGAATTAATCAATCCATCAATGAATAAATCAGTGTGTCACCCAGAATATTGCAGGTAGACAAGAAGTTCCGTCTCTGTGAAAGCTTACATTCATGCCCCCTAAATATTCTCAGCCCTCTTTGTCCAATCCAGGTGTGACCTGGTTTTCTTGGCAGGAAGGGGTTCATCTCTGGTGGGTAGAAATCTTTCATTCTCCAAATTTTTTTCTTGGTGGTGTTCCATGTGGTAATGTACGGAAACTAAACACAGTGTGCCACTCACCAAAGAGTCTATTAACTTAATTAGGCTAAATGCATCAGCTGAATTCAACTTCCAGCCTCCAGTGGGTTTTTTTTTTTTTTGCTCTGTGTCACCCATGGAGGGGGAAAACATGTCTTCCCCAAGTCCTGCCTTCCTCTCTCCTGTCGCAACCTCTCTTGGAGCATAAGCCTTTCCTGGCATCGACAGCCGTCATCAAACATCTGTCTGCAAAGAATGCACACGTATCTGTGTCCCCCCCCCCCCCGATCATATATTAAACAGACAACACATACCAGCCGTGCACGCCTTAATACGGTGTGGACAGCAACGGCGTTCAGAAGTGTGGCTTCAGCACATCAGGTAGGAACGCTAATTATGCATAATTGACTCTCTGCAGGCATCAGCAGCTGCAGGTGTAGTTAAAACAAAGCGAAGCCCTTGAGGGGGTCGCTGGAAGATGCCGGATTTTAAGAGAGCCTTGCTGTGTCCCTCAGAACCACATCTGCCTGGTCTGTCCTCAGCGCTCAAATCAACATCGTCACCTGCTGGCCGGCCTCGGGAACTGCAGGCACCCTCGAGCTGGACCAGGGGATGTTTGCACCTGTTCCTTGCCTGGCAATAAAGGGACTTCCATCCTGCAGCTCATTAGCATATGCACTGTGCCGGGATGAATTCCTCTGCACCGTGCATGCATATTTTTATAGAACAGTTGCATATTGTATATTGATAAATATATCTTATCTAACAGTTACATATTGATATTGATAAATATAGACTTATACATGCATAAATACAATATATATATACACACACACAATACATATATAGGTATACACGTACATAAGTCGTTACACGTGCAAAACCCATCATGAGTGACCATCTAGGAATGCCTAGATCACTGCTTCTCGGACGTTCCTCTATACTCAAATCACCCAGAGCTTTTAAAATGCCCCATGTCCGTGACTGCATTTCAGAGCAATTACAAAGAAAAGCTTCCAAGGATCAGATGGGAGCCTCTGTTGGTTGCACACGTTTTCCGGTGATGCCGGTGTGCAGCTAGGTTTACAGACCCTACACGGACAGCGTTTCCCTACCACAGGGCTTCACCGATAGTGATGTGCATGTTGGAACTGTGAGTACCCGGTCAGATACCCGGTCACAGTGTTGCCATTCAAAGCCAGAGTGGAAACCTCAGTGAGGTAGGAGTTGACATCAGAACATGTCTGGTATCTTCCAGGAAGGACAACTGCTTGGTATGAGGCCAGTCCGGGCTCACGTTGGCTCCTGCCCCCCTTTCCTCAAGGGGGTCCTGGCTGCATGTTCTCTAACGGATTTAATGACTCTAAATGCTGCTCCTCTCTCTTTGCCAGAAAGTGACTGTGGCAAACCAAGACTGCAAGATGAAAGTCAGCCTGGGTCAGTGCATCTGAATACCTACTCTTCAAAGCTTCTGCCTGCTTGACCAAAGTGGTACAGGATGCAGCAAACATCAGGACATTAATAATTTTCAGTATTAGAGCGCATTCTCTAAATAAACCATACTCGTCGAACCAACTCCGCTTCATTATAAAAACATAAATTGTTCATTCAGCATCACAAGGCATCGGGACTTTTTCCCCTGACTAAAAACACTTGCAGTCGAACAAAGTTCCCAGCTAAAAATGAACATGAAATGACCTGGTTTAGTTTCTGAAATGTAGAGATAAGAAAACAAAGCAAAGGGAAAAAAAAAATTAAGCAAAATATCCAACAGCTACTTACCGATACAGCCATTGATAAAAGTCAACTCTCAGACTGCCTCAAGTGGGTATGAACAAATGATGTGAAATTAGAGACGTTTTAGCCTGTTCTCTTGGGTACCAAGGGGGGAAGGGGGATCATGAACAATGCTTACCCTGCTGGATACCCAGATTTTCCAAACAAAGCAATATCAAGTTAAAGGAACTTGTGGGCAGTTTAAATGAAAAGGGGTCCTTGGGTGACTCAGTCCATTAAGCGTCTGCCTAGGACTCAGGTCATAATCTTGGGTCCTGGGGTCAAGTCCTGCATCGGGCTCCCTGCTCAGCGGGAAACCTTCTTCTCCCTCTCCCTGTGCTTGTTGCTTCTCCTACTTGTGGTCTCTCTCTCCCTCTCAAATAAATAAACAAAATCTTTAAAAATAAATGAAATGAAATAAGGGACCTGCAAAGTGTCTTAAAATCTGGAATGTGTTACACATTCAATGGTGTGATCGTCTGTATTACATCAGGCACAGGGGATAATGGGATTTATTCATACACAGACTAAAGGAAACATGGTATCAAATCCATTATCCACCCAGGCCAGGGCAATAGTCAAATATGAAGGAAACATGGTATCAAATCCATTATCCACTTAGCCAATAGGGATAGTCAAATACGAAGGAAACATGGTATCAAATCCATTATCCACTCAGCCACTAGGGATAGTCAAATATGAAGGAAACATGGTATCAAATCCATTATCCACTCAGCCAATACAGATAGTCAAATAGGAAGGAAACATGGTATCCAATCCATTCTCTACCCAGCCCATGGCAATAATCAAATATGAACAGAGAGTAGTTTCATCCCTTAAATAACATAGTATCTTTTAAATCCACACACACACATTGCAAAAAAGAGGGGTGTAAATTCAATATATCCCGCGTTAGCAGGGGGAACTGAGCACACAGGAAGGTATTCTCAGAGGAACATGTTACTCTAAGAAATTGCAATTCCACATATGGACTTCTGATTTTATAAAACGGGCAGTATGTTCATTGCTTTATTATTTTTTTTCCTACATGAACACTTCTCATTGCAAAAATCGTAGAATTATTTTATAAGTCTACGGATAGGCTTTTTCTCCCCCACCAGATTCCACAGGAGTGTATCTGTGCTTTCCCGTGCTCAGACTTTTGCTAACTGGTCACAATCCACCAGCCAACTAGAAGCATACTATGTAAATGATGGCGAAGCAGGACTCCAAAGTGAGGAGAAACCTTTGGTTTTTGCAGTTTTATATTTCTTAGATGTCTCTCTTTACCACCAGATGCTGGAGGGGAGGGGGCAGGCAGATGAGAATATTGCCATCTTTAGGGAGCTTGGCTGGGCACAGGGATGTTCTTCCTTTGCTTCCAAGTGGGGCCCAAGTGGTCCAGCTGTTTCTAGCAATACTGTGTGTCCATCAGCTTTGCACTGAGGTCCCCCAGAACTCCGCGTCCTGATTTCAAATCGACTAGGCTGGGGGCATTCTCAAAGGTGTATTTTTCCCTTTATCGACTGTGCAGGAAATTGTCACACCAGCCATTTATTTATTATTCGGGTCGGTTTCTCTCATTCTTCAGAGGTCTGGCTGTTTGCATTAAGGTCTTCAAGATGCAGGAGACATCTTGATTTCCTTTTCGCTGACCAGGTGTTCAATAGACGTCTGGTAAATAAAAGATGAGAGGTAGAAGGACCGAATAAGGGAGTAGGCAAATCTAGGTGACATTAAAAGGAATTAATTGGATGGACGTTTGCTCTGCTTTTTTCTCCAGATACGTAACACTGATTCATGCAGTTCCCACTTTCTGAGATATTCCAATAGATGGAAAATGAAATTTGACCAATCCTTACCCAGGAAAATTTATTATTATTATTATTATTTTACAAAAATTGTTCTTGTCCTACTTAACCTTGGATATAAAGATTATGCTTTTCTGTAAAAGGCTGGAAATAAACGTTATAGCGCGTTTCAACTGGAGGGGAGAAAAAAAAATTTCCAATGCAGTCCATTGCACATGCACAGCAATGATAAAATATCCCCCCGAGGCATTCTTTTTTTTTTTTTTCTGGAACCACCTGAAATGCATGACTCTCCATCAAAGGGACTTTGGAAAAATATAAAGCCGGGGTTCTGCATTTCCAGCTCCTCACAGCTGAATGATTAAACTCTGTCCCGTGAACTACCCTGCAGTCGATTGAAATCATTTACATCAATTTTGTTAAGCCTCTGGTAGGAGATACAGAACCTTCATGCACATCATTATAGAGGCGAGAAGATCCGATCTCCTGTTCACAGGAGACCCAAGGCACCGACTGTAACCGAAATACGGCTTTCGAGGGTACGCCTGCCAGGAATTGACCTTGAGAGGCTTGAAGCTTCTTCGCCAGCCTTGTTGACCTAGTTGGAGCCTAGAGGGTGCTGGAAAAATAAAAGGATCTTTTCCCTGATGATGTGGACTTCGAGGAGTTTTACCTGGAAAATGGTGTCGGTACTTGATTTTTGGTTTTAATTTACTTTTGAATTTTTTATTCACGTTTTTATAGGTTATGTTCGACATATAAAATGATGTAAGTGTAAGGTGGATAGCTTGTTCATTTGGTGCATATATATGTGCATATATGTATATATATGTATATGTGTATATATGCTGTTGTAGGGAAAATGTATATGTTCCTAAAAAGGAAAAAAAAAGCCATTCCTCTCATATATTTGGGCATATATGTATCCAAAGAAAGTGGAAATGGGATAACAAAGCGATAAATCCACTCTTTTGTTTATTCTTTGGGTTTTCTCGAAGGTAATATATCCACGTCCTTTAATGCAAAACCACCAGGAAGGCATATGCAGGTGAAAACCCAGCTGGTTATCCTAGTGCAGCAAGAGAGAGCCCTGCACATCCAAACAGTAAGCTGGAGGCAGCCCTAAGGCCCTAAGCCCTAAGCCCTCAGCTTCAGTGGCCTTGCCCCACCTGGATCTCAGCGACCCTGCCCTGCCTGGATCTCAGAATTTTGAGATCAGTTTCTATTGTTTTAAGCCAACAGCGCTGTAATTTCTTACAACCCGCTGTGTAAAACTTTTATAAACCATAGAATCCCCTTCTGTCTACATTTCAGGCAGGCTGGAAGGGCTGTGAAAGTTTATTTCACTCATGGTTTTTAAAATTTTTATTTATTTGAAAAATTCAAGTATCACACACACACATACACACACACAGCGTTCTTTGAGTTTCGGGTGTACGCAGTAATGATTCAGCAAATCTGTACGTCACGAGAGTCATTCTTGAAGTCCGTCACTGTGATAGAAGGCCCACAATATCACATTCGCCGTTCTAACCCTATTATTTATGCATGTACGTAGGTATGTATTTATTACCATCCTAACCATTTTAAACACTTTTAACCAACTCTGTGGCATCTGGTGTATTCACAGACTTGTGCAAACATCCTGTCTGTCCCATTCCATGTTCCTGGGACTAACACGTTACAAACCCGAACCCTCATCCTAACCCTAACCCAACCCTGGGAAGTCATGAATCGACCTTACGTCTGATAGGTTTACATGTCCCAGACTTTTCATCTAACCCTACAGCATGTGGGGTCTGGCTGGCTTCTTCCAGTGGATACAGTATTTTCAAGGAGCACCCATCTCATGTCACACCCACAAGGATGGGAACCCTCAGGGAGGAAGGAAGGAAGGAAGGGAGGAAGAGGAGGGAAAACACCTGTTGGCAATAATATGACAGATCAGAAACCCTGTCCTTCCCGCTGTGAAGGTCCATGGCGCAGCCACTGTGGAAACAGTTCCTCAATTCCTTATCAGAAAAGACAAACAGAATTACCATGTGACCCTCTGCGAATTTCCCCACTTTCCTCCTCGTTTTCCCTGGGGAAACTTCTCAACAAACCTCATTACCAGGAACCCCTCCTTCTGGAAAAGCTTGTAGAGAACCGCAGAGAAGGGATATACCAGCGTGCCCGCTGAATCCTGCGGAAAAATCCCATGGCTCGGGGGAGGGGTATCATATCATTGGTCACTGGAAAAGTGACTGCACGGTCAGCATGTTCACTGGTGCCATTGTTGGCACCTTTACTGTCTATGTCACGAGTCTGGATCAGTCTACACGGGTTTGTTCGGAGCCTGGGACCGCGTGCCAATGCAGAAAAGCATAGTTATAGACAGAGAAGGACACCGGGTTGGAAACGTACTGGGAGTATGATCCACGGGAAATTTTACTAATCACCGGAGATTTTCCCAAGGTGGAGCAAAGAAGAAAAATAGGAAACAACAACTGCCCTAACACAGGTAAAGGGATTTAAGGTTGAGGTGCCCTCAAATATGCTTACAGAGTGCCCTTGAAAGAACACGTAGGTATAGTGGGGTGTTGGGGCTTCATGCTAGGTTCTGAGGGGTCATCCATTGGCTGGGAAATTCAGTTCAAAAATATGGAAACATGCCCCCAAATAGGTTTTAAAAACAGACTGCCTTTAATTAATACCCTTGAGATGAATGTACCTTTCTTTGCAGAAATCCCTTTGTTTCAAAATCGTACAGAGTGACCTGTCTTGTAAACTCAAGGTGCCACTTTCTGGAACGTGCAAATGAATAGGCACAAACCAAGGACGGAAGAAATTGGGGACTGCAAAGGGGAAGGAGCGTTGCAAAACGTTTCCCGTGCCTTTGAGATGTTCTGGGACTCCTTGGGAAGGTTTGCGTCCCAGAGCTCACTGGCAACATCAGTAACTGAACCACTAATTAAAGCTAGGAGGATCAGCTTCCTATTATAGGATCAGCGTTTTTCAAAGAATTCTTCCAGCTGGTTTACACAGAAATGGATTCATTAATGGGAAGCCGTTAATTAAGAGAATTTGTAAGAGCTTTGGAGAATGATGTGGGTATTCCCGAACCAGAAATGACGTGGGCAGGAGAAACATCCAAGCGGACCAGCGCACTATTCCCATGTAAACCCCTAGCAAGAGACGCAAGCCAAGACTAGAATATAAATGTGTGTGTGTGTGTGTGTGTGTGTGTATGTAGAGGGATAGATGAATAGATAGATTAGATGATTGATTGATAGATAATAGATAACATTATGATACATGATGATATGATATGTGGATATTCTAACCCAAAGGATGGATTGGAAACAAAGGATTACAATCTATGGATATTTCAGTCCATATGATGGGATGATATACATGTCCTATCATCACATATCATTATATATGATATATATATCATATATAATAATATGACAGTGATATATGTGTATATATAACATGATATTATATATGCATATATTATATATACATATACATATATTATACATACAGATATAATATATATATAATATGTGTGTATATTATACATATATACACATACATATATACAATATATCACATTATATGCATATCTATCATATCATATATCATATATACATATATTATATACATATATAATATATATCATATCATATATCATGATATATATCATGTATATCATATATAATATGACATATAATATATATGATATATAATATATCATGTATATCATATATATCATATATCATATGATATATATCACATATATCACATATATAATGATATGTGATGATAGGACATGTATATCTCATATCATCCCATGGACTGGAAATCCAGTTCAAAAATTATGGAAACATTCACCAAAATTGATTTTAAAAGCAGATTGCCTTTAATACCCTCAAGATTGAGCTCATCATATCATATATGATATATATATATATCATATATGATATCATCCTAACAGATATCATCAGATTGTCCCCTTCATGTCCTAGGTAACCACAGGGGCTGAGTTCCTTCATCCACCCCTCACAAGTCCATCTTATGCACCTGTTATCCCTGTTATCTTATGCATGAGTTATCCCCACCCAGGACCCAAACCCAACTGAGGATTCTGCCAGCTGCTAGTTAGCACAGCAGCCCAACTCCCTAGGACTGGGACGGTGGTGTTGAAAGATTAAGTATTTCATAATACACTTGCTATAGGCAAACCCAACAATGTATCAAAAACAAACAAACAAACAAAAAAAACAACAAAAACCAGGAAACCAAAGTTAATGTCACCATGAATCCTTTAAATATTAATAGTGTATATTTATTTTAAGTGTTCTGTGAGGAAATATATGGAATTGTGTTAATAGGCAGTGAATGTTCCTGGAGGTATGTAATGATGCCTACGGGTGCATTGTGAAGTAACACGGAGATCACAGCCCGGTGTATTTTTAAAGAAGGAACGTCATGGTGTGAGCCATAATATTATGAAATAGCATTTGCCCGTCAAAATTCTCCTCGCATATAATTTACAATGGCGAGATGTTTTCCACTGAGGGGGAAGAAAATCAATAAAGGAATCTCCAGTGATTTGAAAAGATTAAGAGTTTATCAAAAGCATAACAATGGCTGCATTTTAAAAAATAATGGGCTTGTGAAACCCAACAAGGAGGTTCGACTGCCAAGAATTAGCAATTTCAAGGAGAAACAATCTTTTGTATTGATGCAAATAGGAATCCAGAACAAGAAATGTTATTAATACATGAAATACATCGAAAGTAAACATGACGAGTTTACAGTGAAAACAGTCCTGTGTTCTCTCAATGTAACAAATATTAATCCACGTTATTACATGGAGGACATGGGGAGAGGGAGAGGAGAAGGGAGTTGAGGGAAATTGGAAGGGGAGGTGAACCATAAGAGACTGTGGACTCTGAGAAACAAACTAAGGGTTTTGAAGGGGCGGGTGGTGGGGGGTTGAGTGAACCTAGTGGTGGGTGTTATGGAGGGCACGTATTGCATGGAGCACTGGGTGTGGTGCATAAACAATGAATTCTGGAACACTGAAAATAAATTTAAAAAATAAATAAAAATTTAAAACTAAATTAAAAAATAAACATAAATAATAAATTACTAATCTGCTACTTGCTAGCGAATGATGGCAGGAAGAAGGGGCATCTATCGGTGTGAACCGCAACTGTTCTTGCCAATTCTTGGGCAAGGAAATAGATCAAGCTAATATCCTACTCCACTAACCATCCATTGATAAGAAAATCATGGCAAAGTGGCAAAGTTTTCCACAGTAGTAGAGTTTTCATTTTGGTTTATTGGTGGGGTTATGACAAAGGACTCTAACGTCAACCATTAGCCCATCAAATGATAATGGTTGATCTTCATTATGCCACATACATCTCTGAGACAATGTTTGATGTGGATGACACGGGAGTCAGAAAAAAAGATTTCCCAGAGGGGTGAGTCAGTCCCGAAGGGATTCGCCAAGCAAATGGTGCGGCCTTCTCTGGACTGCGGTAACTCAGTCCCTCCAGCCCTGAAGGTGTTGGTCTATGGTTGCAACAGCAATGGTGGTGAGCAGCTTGGGCTTCTGTGCTTGAATTCAAGATTGCATATTTCCAGGTGGAGAGAAGAGGAATGGCCCTGTTGCTCCTCCCAGGAATTAAGAGGAAACATGCCCTTCTGGTGGCTTCAGGGAGTGAGGGATGTGGACAAATACAACACATCTCCTGAACTACATCTGACCATGTGTGGGTGGTTCATCCTTGCTCTTCTGGATGGAGCCTGGATGGGGAAAAAGGCACTGGGATCATACAAACAAGATGGCCCTGGCGTCTATTGGCATGTGTGGTTCCAGACCGCTCACAAAAACAGGACATGTGTCTATCAGGTGTCCAGGATTGGTCATCGGTGGGTCATGTGTATGAGTTGTGGAATTACCATAAAGAAGAAAATCTGAGCTCTGTTTCTTCTTCACATGTTGCTTTTCCCCACAGCAATAAAAGCTTTCACGGGAAAACCCTCAAACATCAGTCTATAGTTTGGGAGAAACTTGGAGACTCTACTTAATAGTTTGAATATTCTGGGGGTGCCTTGGTGGCTCAGTTGGTGAAGCATCTGCCTTTGGCTCAGGTCCTGGGATCGAGCCCCACATTGGGCTCCCTGTTCAGCAGGAAGTCTGCTGCTCCCTCTCCTACTTTCTCTCCTCTGCTTGTGCTCTTTTTCTTAAAAAATAAATAAATAAATAAAATCTTTAAAAATAAACATTACTGTAGAATAACTTACTTGTGGAAATGAGTATGTATTCCAGTGCCCAGAAGATGCAGAGTTGAATCTTATGTATCTGTACATATATAATACATATACACGTGTGTGTGTGTGTGTGTGTGTGTGTGTGTGTGTATTCTACACAGAGAAAGAGAAGAAACAGGACCAGATATCTGAGCCCTGTCCATATGATGGACATAAGTGATATCAAAAAATATACCTACCAGGGTGGTTCAGTTAGTTAAGTGTTCAACTCTTGATGTTATCTCAGATCTTGATCTCAGGGTGGGGGTTCACAGCACACACTGGGTGTGAAACCTACTTAAAAGAAAAAAATATATATATATTATATATAATTTTTATATAAAACATATATAAATTAAATATAATAAAAATAAATTATATAAACACACACACCCCTTTCTTAAAATATATATGTATAAATATAAAATATATATGTATATATAAAATATATATGTGTATATATACATTTTGCATAAAACTGAAGAGAATTCAGGGTATATTGTATAAATACAAGCTGCTTTTTACTCCAGTTAATGCACTGCTTTTCTGTATGTTTGAAAAACGCACTAATGTAGCAACATCCTGAGTCCTTCTATACTTATTTCATTAACGTTAAGTAAATTCCCCCAAATTAAGGTACAACGAAATTCAGTGTTAAAAACGTAAATCTGTTCTGAAGCAAAACATTTTTTTCTGAATTATTTGGGCAGATAATTGTGTTTTGCTGATCACTGCATGGCCCTGTGAGCATGGATAAATCAGTTATTACTTCTTCAAACCTCAACTCTGTTTGCAATATTGGTCATGCCTTTGTGAACTCACCGTTGGGAAGGAGCTACCCATCTTGACAGGTGAAAACAAGGTTCAGTAAACTCCATCTGCAGATTCTTTCCTCAGTCCTGAAGGGTGGATTTAGAAACAAAAATAACAGGTTTCTGGAAGTCCGGCTTTCGAATCTCCAATATGTGGGTCAACCAGTTCCTCCAACAAGGTTCCATTTTGTACAGTGGCACGTACTCTTCCAACAATTTGCCATCCTCTGAATTAGAAGACAATTCTTGGGCAAGGAAATAGGTCAAGCTATTATCCTACTCAACTAATTATTGATAAGAGAAACAACAAAACTCAATTTAAAATGGAAAGTCCATATATATTGAAAAGCCCAGGGGGGGGAAAAATTAAAGCAAATCAAAGGAGCTCTCTACATCAATATATTTTATGGGATGCTTATTTTCTAAACCCTTATTTCTTTCTTGCCCTATTTTAATGAAGAAATTAGTCCTGTCCTTGGAGCTTGAGGTTCTTATGAATATTCTTCAGCAGTTAACCATGGGGGATTTCTTAAATTGAGAATTCTCTGAAGAGTCCTTGAAATTACATACGGTACAACCACTAATTCGTTGAATACTTGGTATTGACCTTGCTTTTCCAGGAAAACTATGCGCCTGTGGAAAGCACAAAATAATCGCTCCTCGACTGAAGAAGACCCAATAAGGTTTAATTTGTTCAATCAGGAATGATAAACAGAATAGAATTTGCCTTACAAGAGAGAAAGCATCATTAGGGTCACTTTGGTAGCATCGTGAAACATTGCATTGAATTTCATCCGAGGGCAAAGATTGACACCATCCCTGTTGTGCTGAAACGTGTAACTATCCATCTGGATATTTTTGGCCACCTCAGGGAGCAGGTAACCATGTGGGCAGTCTTAAGTAGAATCAACAAATACTTAACACAACAGAGTGAGGTGAGACTTAAAGTTTTTTCAAGGCATCTAGTTAGACAATCATCTGTCATCAAACATTCCCACAATAAATTGGTACCCCATGCAGATGTCATACTCCAAGGCAAATGAGGAGTCTAATCAATGAATCATTTTGAAGAACACTGAACTGTGCCTTCTGCAGAGGCATACACTTAAAAAAAAAAAAAAGTGTTCTTCGTGTTAAATTATCTTACACAGCAAACTGACACCTTAAGAAAAAATTATCTTATACCCAAACTGTGTCCCTGCTCACTGGTTTACAACTGTCCGTGAGAATCTTATTCACTATCGTGATGAATGAAAAGAATCAGAGCATCATGGAGAAAAATCGGGGAAAAGGAAATTGATGCATGAAAAATTAGTCATCCGTTCTTCAAAATTATTTATTACACTTCAAGGGCATGGAACAGAGAAACCAGCCCCAGAGGGGATGATTATTGAGTTTGTGTTCTTTTGACATGCATGCTGTGATCTAAAATCAAATAGGATAAATTTTAAAAACCATCTGTCTTCAAAATGTCTGTTCAATATATGCTGAATTTTTACAGATAATAAGGTGATAAATTAGGACATGCCAACTATTGGAGATGTATGTTTGCAGTATTAGTCTCTGAACTGAGAATTAAATATTTTTAGTAATTCTCTGGTCCTGGCAGAAAATAAATGTTTGTGTACAGTTGTTCTTACATTAACCATTTGATTAATCCCATGTCATATATATGAAAAGAACATATATAACCAATGAGGTAATAAAATTCTAATTTAAAAATAAGCACATAAGAATTTTTCTTAGACCAGCAAAACCTTAATAGTAACAGCACCATTTGCTAACATTTGTAATCAAGTGTTAAAAATACAAACTTCAAGAAACTGAGTATTTATAATCTATTTTACTCATTTGGAAAAATGGACTATATCAAATATGAACATAGATTAATTGTATGGCCCTGCAATGCTAGTCCTAGGTATCCATCAGAGAGGTGAAAACATATGTCTTCACAAGACTTGCACATGAAGTCATAGCATCTTTATTTCAAATAGAAGGAAAAAAAATGGAAGCAAGCCATATGTTCACCAACTACTGAATGCATCAACATACTTTGTTTACCCATTTATACAATAAATAGTATTCATTAATCAAAGGCAACACAGCATTAGTAAATGCAACAGCAGAGATGGATGTCAGAAACTAGGCTGTGTGAATGAAGTCAGACACAAATGTCTACCCATGCTCATGGTGCCGTGTACATGAAATTGTAGAGAAGAACTGCTTGCGGACTGTACATGGATCCCCGTTGGCCTGAGACCAGAAGTGATGTGAAAAGAGTTGTCTGCAGAGGGATAGAGGAGCTAGTTAACTTGTTAACGTAGTTATGTCTTGACTGTGGCAGTGGTGACCCCAAATAATACAATTAATGGAATATTACCTGTTAAAAAGGGGGTCGTTATTGTATGTCCACTGTATTTCAATCTACATTACTTTGTACACTGCTCTTTCGTGTTTAACTTGGTATATTTTCTCTCTTATCTATCTGTCGACCTCATCCATCATCTGTCAGTCATCTATTATAATTATCTACCTACCAATCTACCACATATAATCTATAACCTGTCTATCATCTATTTATCTATCATGTAGCATCATTTATATCCATCTATAATCCATCTACCCATCCATCTATCTATCCATTGTTTATCCATCTACCCATTCATCATATATATCTATCTGATTTATCTATCATCCATCCATCCATCCATCCATCCATCCATCCATCCATCCATCCATCTATCCATTCATCCATTCCATCCATCTATCCTACCTATCTATCCATCCATTGTTTATCCATCCATCCACCCATCCATCAGATCTATCAAATCTATGTATCTATCATCTACCCATCCAACCATCCATCCATCTATCCATCCATCCATCCATCCATCCATCCATCTATCCATCCATCCACTGTTTATCCATCCATCCATCCATCCATCCATCCATCCATCCATCCATCAGATCTATCAAATCTATGTATCTATCATCTACCCATCCAACCATCCATCCATCCATCTATCCATTCATCCATTCCATCCATCCATCCATCCATCTATCCATCTATCCACTGTTTATCCATCCATCCATCCACCCATCTATCCATCCATCTATCCATCCATCCATCAGATCTATCAAATCTATGTATCTATCATCTATCCATCCATCCATCCATCCATCCATCCATTCATCCATCCATCCATCCATCTATCCATCCATCCATCAGATCTATCAAATCTATGTATCTATCATCTACCCATCCAACCATCCATCCATCCATCCATCCGTCTGTCTATCCATCCATCCGTTGTTTATCTATCCATCCATCCATCCATGCACCTATCATATCTATCAAATCTATGTATCTATCATCTATCTCTCATCTGTCTATCATCTATTACCTATTATCTATCATCTAACCATTCATCAACATGTATACCGAACTAACTAGATTTATCTTCTATCTGTCAATCATTTATTGTCTATCTGCCATCTACCTTTTATCTACATAACCATCCATCCGTCAATGTACCATCTATCACCATTGAACAAAATGTCATCCATGACACATTAAAGGAATCTGTTTTACTCACCTCCCCATACCAAAGAGATTCAAGCAGTTCACTGGCATAAACCTGGGAAGTCTTGACTCCAACATAAGTGGTCTTACATTTCTTTGAGGAAAAAAAGAGCAAATCACCTCCTTGGTTTATCTAGCTCATTGTGTGAATGTTCTCTGGAACCACTTGTCATATGACAGAGCTCAAGAAA
This sequence comes from Mustela nivalis, assembly GCF_964662115.1. Taxonomy (NCBI): domain Eukaryota; kingdom Metazoa; phylum Chordata; class Mammalia; order Carnivora; family Mustelidae; genus Mustela; species Mustela nivalis. Next base: position 131,068,488 of record NC_139040.1, read on the forward strand.
GGACCAAGGAGTTTCACGACAGGTAAGGTTGGGGGTTTTGTGGTGACCCATTTTCCAGACAGGACATAGTTGTACATCTTATTCTTCTCTTTTGACCAGATAAAAGCCTTGTAACTGAGTTCTACAATGCACATATTTACCCAATTTAGTTTATTTCTTTTTTATGTATGGGGAAACAGGCTACAGGAGACTGAGGAATGTGCCTAAAATCATTTATTTAGTGATGGTCAGGACCCATTTGAAGGAAACCCCAATAAAATAAGACAGGGTATAAAACAGTATCCATTCCATAACACATATATGTAGCAAAATGCATTAAAGGTGTCCATTTCATACCTATTTCTGAATATTGCTAGCAAATGTTTTATTCTGCCAGAGAACATGACTGATAGCTATTTGTAGCATCTCCTCTTGAAAAATGCATTGTGTTTCCATCCAGAATACAAAATATGCTATTAATAATTGATGCCATTTTATAGTAAATTTTTATTCTACCTGCAAGCTCTGTTGGCCTTACCATAACTGTGTAGGTGGGTTCTTTTTTTCTGTCTTCTTTTTTTTTTTTTTTTTTTTTTTTGCAAATTGCAGGAGTTTTAGTGATTACTTCTGGAACTTGTTGGTTTGAAACCTCATTTAAATAGGAAACCAGGAATAGTACCCCTTTTCTCTAAATTGTCATCACCATCCATATTCGGTTCACATGTTCTGAATTAAATTGTACAGGTAAGACATAAATTTTAGATATAATTTGTGTAGAGATCTATTACATATATTTAAATAAAAATAATCACTGTTAAATTATTCCACATTGATCTATTTCTTTCCACAACTAGGGTTTTAAATGTGCATGCAGATTTAATCAAACATTGATTGGAACTTGAATTGATTCTCTAAAGTAAGGCTACAGGGTTTTTTTTTTTTTTTTTTTAACACTTTAACTTACCTTGAGATCATGCCTCAAAATCTTTGAAGAACACTTATCTGAAATTTAACTATTGGCATTTAGTCTTAAGGGATTATGTTGTGTTAATAGGCAAATAATTCGTGAATGGGCAAATCCTTAAGTTAATATATTTTATTTCAAATTACCCAATCTAGCATTCAGCGGGCAGGTTCTCAGACCCAATGAATAGTGAGCAGTGTCAGAAGTCAGTGAGTTCTGACAGAGTGGGGGAGCCCACGAGAAGAACAAGGATGCTTAAAACGTAAAGTAGAGTAAAGCACACACCTAGGGCTCTCCCCATCGGTCCATACTTGACTAATTTCTTGGAAATGTGGCAAGATGCTCTTGGACAGCCTGGGGTACTTTCTTCGGTCAGGTGAACAAGGAAATGCTGACATGACCCACCATCCCCCTTCTCCATCACTAAGTCAGCAGATATATGTCTCACACTCCTCCATTGTGGGTTGACAGGTGGCAAGCACTTTCCCAATCCCACTAACTTGGATGGAGGGGATATAATCACCGAGCTGTAAGGTCCCATAACGTAGATGCTGTGCCTTGTCCCAAGAGTTTAGCAACAACAGACTAATTGTTGAAAACATCAATAACATTTTCGGTAGTTCCTCAGAAGCATGGAGGAGCAAGAGTCTTTAAGGAAATGAACAAAAATTGGAACAATTTCTTTAGAGACTATTAAGGGATGGGTATGCAAAGATGGGGTTTGGGAGAGCTCCAGACACTTGAATATGTCCCCTGTCCAATGCGCCAACTTAAGGGAATGACAGTCTTAATTCTACTCCATAATAATATCTTCTTTTCTCCTTTTTCCCTTCACCATATTCTTGACGTAAGGATTGAGGTTATTGAGGTTATTTGCAGAGAGAGGCACTCATTTCTTGTAAGTCTCACTTCTTAAGTATTTTTGGTGTATTTTGATGTGTATCAGTAAAGGAAGGTTGTCGGGGAAATACCACCAACTTTCCTTATTTCCCATTTTGTTATTTGCTTTGTTGGTTGAATTAAGTCCGTTAGTTTTGTTAGAAATTGTCACCAGGAGAAAAACAAAGGGATTTTTTTTTTTTCTTATTGAAACTTTCACTCATCTGCTGGATGACGATATGCAGGTAGGGGACTCTGTTTATTGCATGGTTGTGGGACCTCAGTTGCGCTAGGTCCCTGGGATATGTAAAACTATGACTGTGTGCATGCATACACACATTTACCAATGTACTGGATGCCTATACTGCGGCCACAGTTAACACTTGTATTTACTCCTTCTGCTTCTCAGAAGGCTACATTGCATGACAGGAGGGTCCTCCCCAACTTCAGATTCTCAACATTTCCCTATTTCCTCTTTGTTTCCACTTCTGAGATGTAAGCAACCATCCAAATGGGACTGATTTCCAAGCATGATCAGAGAAGAAACATTTTTGATGACACAAGAACAAAGGTTTTGACAGAAGGGTCCAGGTTTTGACAGAAGGGTCCAGGTATCCAAACACATCACACGGAATAGAGTTTACTCAGTAATTATGACCACCATAGCTGTTTATTTTCTCCACTCTGCATTATTCCTTCCTCTTCTTCCAAAGCTTAGTGTCCGGGGATGTGAAAGTTACCTTCTGGTCCATAAGTTTTGTGAGCAGGAGTCATGAAAATTTATGGTAAGAGGTATAGTTTTCCTTTGAACTGGGAGTCCTGCCAGTGATTTCTTCTCTAGTTCATGCAGCACAGAGAGTGTTTTGGATCGGGAGATTAGGGGTGTCGTGGTTAATCTCGTAGGTAGAGCATTCTGGTGCACCTGAAGAAGGCACCTTCTTCTTCACACCCATTGAGTTCTGAAGTTGCGTGAGAGTGAGTTCTTTGAAGGTTGCTTCAGTCCAAGATAGCAGTAGAGATACAGATGTTGACATGGGAGTAGGTACAGACCCAAACATAGAGATGTGTATGTACACCTAAACACGTCCATGTGCATCGATGTCTGGCTGTCATGATCTCCAGCTAAATCCACCATACTATATCTATATGGTCTACACATCTGTGTCTGTGTCTGAGCCATTCCCCACCCACATGTTTACAAGGGGTGTGCTGCATTTTCCCACTAAGGCTTTCCAGTTCCTTGAGGTCATAGCTGCAGGTACAGCTTCCCAGAATGAGTTTTCTCTGTTCATTTATCCTGCAGTTGGGGACACCGAGATGGGTTCTTCATCTTGTTGAGCAGCTAGGGTTCCCCCAGATCATCTGGGACCCACTGTCTTACTTCGGGACTTCTTAGGCATGGTTGCCACTAACTGCTGTGAGAACCCTTCCCCTCTTTGCTCCCGATACAAGAGTGATGGGAGCGTGGCAGCTTAAATAACCCCAGGGTTGATGGCGTTTTGTCCCAGAAGACCCTACATTCATGGAAGGTCTTGAAGGATGACCACAACTCGCTGGAGACATATGGGAGACAGCAGACATTCTTCTTCTTTTTTACATCATTTTCCTATTGTTTCTTTATGGACTTGGTTTCCTTTTCCCCCCTTTGAGATTTTCATAGAAATTTTTAAAGTCATATCAACAATGCACGTATGTCCTCCAACAAGGGAATTACTGGTATTGCTAATAATTAACACCATTAATAACTAAGAGTTGGAACAGTGCTTTTGAAACATTGTGTGTGTGTGTGTGTGTGTGTGTGTGTGTGTGCGTGCATGTATCTTTGTGTGTGAAGCATGTGTCTATGTACATCTGAGTGCGTGCAAACACACATCATAACTTTACTTCCCTTAAATCTTATGAGATGTCAGAGTATAACAGAATGGTCTGCAGTGCATTCTGTAATGTTCGCTTGAATGTACTGTTACAAATACAGCTTCACCTGAGTGGCTCAATCGGTTGAGCATCTGCCTCTTGACTTCTGCTCAGGTCATGATTTCAGGGTTGTTAGATTAAGCCCCATGTTGGGCCCCAGGGTGAAAGTGGAAACTGCTTAAGACTGTCTCTCTCTGTTTCCCTCTCCCCTTCCATCCACTTGTGGTCTTTCTCTCCCTCTCTAAAAAACAACCCCCCCCCAAAAAAAAAAAACTAACTAATATACTTTTTCCTTGCATGGGTCTTTGGACTGAGTTTCTGATTTCTCAAGAGGTTCCAATGCTGTGTAGCAAGGGAAACATGGGCCAGCAAATTACAGCCCATAGACTAATTCTGGCCCACTTGATGTCTTTGTTAATAAAGTTTTATTGGCACATGCCCATGCCCATTCTTTTATGTATTGTCTGTGGCTGTTTTCCCACAACGATGGCAGAGTTGCGTAGCTGTAACAGAGACCATATGGCCTGCAAAGTCATTCTATTTTCTGTCTGGCACTTCACAGAAAACTATTGCCATCCTCTAGATTAGGAATTCACTTCTTTATTAAAGTCGGGAGTAAGCTTCTCTATATTAAATTTCCTAAAATTGCTTCAAGAGGCATCTTCTATGTCCTTTATACTTGGTTTCATTTTGTTAGTTGATGGTGCAGTACACGTTTGTCCGTTCAGTTGAGATTCCGTTACTTATCTGATAGAGCCCTCATTTTCTCTGCCCGAGAAGGGATGTGCATTTAGCTCTTGATAGGTTTTATACAGTTCCCCTGGCAGTGGGGATGGATGCCGGCCTCCAGATTCTTCCTTTCTCTTAGCCGCTGCCAAGTTTCCAAATCAAGTTTCTGTGCTCGCTGGTCTCACCGGGAAGCAACCCTTTCCAACTTTGCTGATCTCATCCAGTTCATGTGAGGGAATGAGTTTGATTGGAGATCTCTGACCCCAGATTCTCCTGTTGGGTAAGAGTCCAAGCTCCCACAGCCAGCAATTTATTTTCTCCTTTGGAACTGCAATGGTGCCCTGTTTCTTTATCCTCTAGGACTTCCTGCAATGCCCTGCCCTGGGGTGCCTCCTCCAATCTCTGCCTCCTCTGTCTTCCCTCCACCTGCTTCCTGTCTGGTCTTAGAGGTGATACTTGTGCCTGATCTCTTGAGAAATCCCTATAGGTATTGCTAATGCACACAGACGGTTGCATTTATCTATTTTTCCTACATCTGCCTATGTGGATCCCCAAGTTCTTGAGTTTGGGTCTTCCTCCTGAAACTGAGAACAAAGGCACTCCTGCTTGGACATAATCAACTCCACTTACTCTAGAATAGTCCTCACGTTTGCCTCTAACTCTGATAGTGACCTCTGGATGGACAATCCTTTGGGCTAGGGTTTACTTGATGTGGACATTTCAGTAATGACAGATCTTGCAACAAAGTGGCTTTGAAAAATCTTTCATTTCGTGTTAGGGAATGGGTTGCCCAATGGAACTTCCTTTTCTTTCCCTGAAATCTCAACGTACCCCATGAAGGTTAAATCCTATGAGTGTTATGCATTTTCTAGAGCATCAAAATTAACGGTGCATTCACTTTTGTGCCTGACTCATCTGCGTGCCTTTACTGCACCATAACAGCCACCACTGAATTGGCATAAAGGCCTAGGTATTTACCAAACCAGACAGCGGGTCACCAACATAAACACAAGCACAGGCAGACTTTATGAGGTGGAAAACTATCTGTTCCAGCCAGGTATCTCCACAGACATAAACCAAGGGTTTCTGTCCATAAAGCCTACAGTGAACTCTGTCCTTCTAATATTCTCTCCTAGATTGAGGTAGAGTCTCTTTGCTGATACCATTGCTCATGTATTTCTCTTCCTTCATAAAGGACTTTGTATAAAATAGTCTCTTTCACAAATGTCAATTTTGACTTACTCAGCCTCACCTTTGTAACCAAACCACTGGGGATCTCCAAGGCCACACCCTGGGTGAAGATGGAAGGGTTGGTATAAAGCAGTATTTGGAGAATTGGAGATCTTATCAGCTTGTTTTCACATGTACCTTACATGCCTGCTTTGTAGGCAGAATATCTGAGAGGATGCATTCCCCAATTCTGCATAAATATTAACATGTCCTACAAAGCCAGGAACCTGTCAAAGCAGTAGTGTGTAAGAGAACAGAACAGGTCAACACTTGGGGCTTCTTGACAGATGGCTAAATTACTCAGACAATCCATCCTGTTAATATGGTATCCAGCCCACAATTTTTAATTTTATGATGAAAGCAGCGCTTGAAAACCAAAGCATATTTTTCTGAAAATACTAGTCATTGAAAAATGTATAACGTGCTTTGTCCCAGCAACCTCTAGGGATATGTTTTTGTTTTTTGTTTCTGTTTTTTTTTTTTTTTTTTCTGGTCTATCCTGGGTGATTCTGAGTTCTGCTCCTAAAGTCTTTCAAATTTCTGGGATGAATTATTCTCCAAACAGAATTCTTCAGTGTTTTTGATTGGAGAAAAGGAAGTAGAAAACATATAGACACACTGCTATGGGTAAAGAGAAATTGGAAACCAAATCAAGATGTCAAGAATGCTTTACAGAAAAGATTATTTTCTCTTTAAGGAATGTTTGTAAATAATTTCCAAAGTGGACAATGGAATTGGTTCATCTTGGGTGTCTTGAAATGGATTCGCCTAGACTTGAGGTCTAGAAACCATATTGGACTAGAGGCAAACAGAATTCAAGTCTTCTGACATGTGCCCCACCATGATAGTTTCCACGTGAGCACCTGTCTTCCCAGGCAGGACCACATAGTCTTTTCAAGACATAAACAGAAGCATGAACACAACATGGCAGGTTCCCTTTCCAAAGTCGTAAAAAGATAGCAGCAGGTAATGGCCATGCCACGGAAGAGATCAACAGGTTTTTGTTTTGTTTTTTGATTTTTAAATGATAAGAACCCAGGACCCAGAAATATTATTAATGCTTAGCAGTATTTATGCTTTATTAAAAAAAGAATATAAAGTAAATCCTTTTTTTGCCCCCAATAAATTTTCGAGACGTCTTTGTATCGAGTCATGTCTTACTGTGTCTGTGAACATTCATCTGCAGTACTGTGAGCCTCATTAATCATTCAAAGTTAGCTAACAAAAACAAATTGAAAGAAAGACGCATGATAGCACTTACTTTTACCCTCAATTCAATAGATTTCTGTTGAATAAATATTGGTAATTCTATAAACACCTTCAGAAATTGTTTCAGTCTTCATTACCAAATGAACCAGGTACTTATTAACCAAGGCACCTTGTCTTGTGTACATTTTAAATAATTTAATTTGGGAATAATTGGTTGTAAGGTGTTTTAAATTACATTCTTTGAGAAAAGGGGTCAATCTCAATTTTAAGAAATGTTGAAAGCGTTTCAGGCTTTGCCAGGGTGTGATGTTCATGTCGTAAATCAAACCTTATTTTCTGCTCAGAATTCCTAATTTATTTTGCTTGGATCCTAATGCGTTTTTGATCACAAACAGAAATGGATAGACAATAACATAAGCCCACAGACATCTGATTTGCAATTTTAGACATTTAAACGGTATTTTTGTTTTCAGTGTTATATTGCTAATCTCCCTTCTGTGCTACCTACAAAGCTTTGATGTGTAGCTGCACTTAAGAGGAATGGGGAATTTTATATGAGATGTCTACATTTGGAGGATTTTCTTGGTGGTTATTTTGACAATTGTTAAATCAGAAAGTATCCAAACTCCCCTTCTAATGGTCTCAACCTCTTCCAAATCCCACCACCTCAATGGGAAATAGTCCACATACAGCAGAGTAATGAAATGCATTTAATAATTTCTATTATTCTGAAGATGCTTTTTTGATAAGAATTACATTATTTCATCCTAAATTATTTCTGACTTGTGAAAAGAGGGCTTCTGTTAATATTGAGCATTCATTGGGACCTCTGAGGAAATAGCATTTTGCTTAAAAAATATAACTATACATATAGTTACATATATAAAATATATAATACATATTGCATACTTATAATATGGAATATACACAAATATATATTTACATAAACATTTATTTATATTATATAAATATATCAATTTATAGATCATATAAATATATTAATTTAAATATTCATTTGAATATATAAATATATTTATGATACATATCAATATATAAATATAGGTTTGTATATTATAAATATATATGTAATGTGTATTTATATATTTTTTTCCCATACTAACTTATGTTTTCATACTCCTAAGCTTTACTATATTGGCAGTACATTCAAGTAAATTACTGAATTTGATCTGATGTGTGGAAGGAAAGTTTTCCTGAATGGATACTCCCCTTGTTAGATACTCCTGAAGAGAGAATTGATATGTGTTAGCTGTTTTTCAAAGAATAAAGAGAAAGAACACAAGTAGAAGGGCTAGATATCAAACCTCCTCATGGTTACAGTCCTTGAGGTTCTAGTCCATCTTCTGATTTCTTCCAAGCAATCTTTTTTTCTCAGTGGAGCTGCTTGCCTCGAGCCTCATACTACCAGTAGCTCAACGTAGACACCTGAGTCAATGGTTTCCATGGGCGTTGAAGTCTCATTATTGTCTTCTGTCTTTGCAACCCCCTTGGAAAGAGCCAAGGGTTTGGAGTTTTAAGGACTGAATCCTGCTTCTGTCTGCTCTTTTCCTACTATGTGGCATGGGTGTGATGGCCCCAAAGAGTACCACTCAAACATCCATGCATAACCTTGCCCTTGGGTTGCAAAGAGTATATTTGCCTGCGAGCCTCCAGCTTCAGTGTCTTTAGGGTCAAACTCCAGTTAATGGCTGAGCAAGACAGGGTTCTCACCATTTCTTCCCAGTGTAGGATTCAGTTCATGGGCAGTCTGTGCTGCAGAACCTTCCCCTGGGCTGGCAGTGCCTTATTTGGGTTGCAAGGTCTCTCCTGTTCAACCCTGCTTCTCCTTCTACACCTTGTCTTTCATGGGGATCTCATCTGTGTCATATTCTACAGGACTTCCCTACTCAAGTCTCCACCAGACTTTGCCCCCAATTAACCACTAGCCCTCCTAAGCTTACCCCAACATGTCCTTCCTGAAAGATCCAACCAAAGCTGGTGGACAAGTTTTCAACCTCATGGAGCCTTACTTCTGAGTTTATTTCAGATTCCAAACGAACCAAAAACAAAGCACTCTAAGTTAGATATTGTGTACTCAATTAAAAAAAAAATATGAGGACAGTGGTAATAACCTGAATTAGACTCTTGCATTCATCCCTCCAATAATTAAGATGATATTGTGTTCAGTGCTGAAGATTTGAACAAAAAATCAAATTGTCTGGGAGCAAGATGTTTATGGGTTATTGAACTGATCGGTTCCCTTATATGAATTGCCATCACGACTAATTGGGATGTACTCAAGGGATACCTTTACGTCTTCAAATAATGACATCCCAGAGTAACTCCCAGTTGGGTTCATGGTCTTCCATGTTCTTCCCCAATTTGTTTCCCCCCAAAGATGGTGGTTTGTGTGTGTGTGTGTGTGTGTGTGTGTGTGTGCACGTGTGTGTGTGCATACCTATATGTGTCCTGGCAAATATCTTGCCTCATAAAGACCTATACTTAATTCTTTTTTGTTCAACAACATTAAAACTTGGCACCTCAAAACCAAGAAAACTCTATCGGATTAATCCATGTGCCCTAAGACAGCAGTCAGTGTTCTCTTCTCTGTGTGCCAAATGGAATGGCATCCACAAATGAATATTAGAATGGGCTCATGAGCAAAGACAGGCATTTGCTAATGACAAAATAATCATCTTGAGCTGAGTGAAAGGTCTACTCCTAGAGAGAATATGCATGAGGTGTGGTCAGGATCTCTGTCCAAAGCCTCAGGACAGATACACGCATCTGTTTGAATTCTGATGACTCAGTGGAGCCTGATAGGTTTGCCAGAAACTAGCAGCTCTGTAGAACCTCTCATGGCATGGACATGTCCCCTTGAGAGAGGACTTTTTAATTTCTGAGAAGGTGCCTCAGTCTTGGAGAATGCTTGGTACCTTTGAGATGACTGTGTGAGCTTCACTGCCACTTGCTTGCTGGAACCCAGTTGGGGAGGAACTCATGACCTTATGAATAAAGACAGAGATAACCGTTCACCAAGTGTTCAGAATGATTCCTCAGTATGGGGGGTGGGGACGGGGAACTAAGTCCGCTTTTTACTCGAATCTAGAACACCGCAAGTTATATTCCATGTCGTTCTGCTACCACTGACTCTCTCCCCATGACCTCCATTCTTTCCACCCAACTCAGCTGGAGGCAGAGCCATGCACAGGGGATATTGGGAACGAGTTGTCGAATGTTCCAGGTGTGTGAGTACTGGACTGGATCTGTTGCACGAGGTGTGGATGACCACCTATTCCCTCAGAACCCACTTCACCTAGGGCACTAGCCGAAGTTACAAATCTCCAGGGCATCTCCTGCCATCCCAGAACGACTTAGTCTCTTGGAATGGAACCAAGAGTCAGTTTATCAAGCTTCCCAAATGGCATCGTGAATGCTAAATTTGGAAAAACAAAAACAAAAACGTTGTCAGAACTCAAATGGCAAGTCTTTTCTGTTCAACGTTTGGAAAAAACAACATTGTCAGAAGTCAAATGCTAAGTTTTGTACCTTCTTCAGCTCACTAGTGCATGTGGTGGGGGCTGGCGGTAGACATATGGTCCATGACATGAGCTAACCTGGTGTCGGTCAGTCTTACAATGAACTCGGTACCCTCACCAACATCCACAGGCTTTCAGGATTACTAAAGAAATAAATTCATAAACATCTGGAGGCTTCCAAACCTTTCTAAGCAGCTTTCTACTTAAAATGATTATTTCTCACGTAATCCCTGTGAGGAGAGTTTTCACTCCAAGCTGAGGCATGAGGGAAAATGTGTTTCTAGACCTGGTGCAAAGATATTTATGTTGATTTTTTTTTTTCACTGACTATCTATATTACCTGTTTTTATTTACGTATTCCTGACTCACATTTTCCTGCCACATTTTAAGATACCTGTGCTAAATAGCACACAAGTTTGATTAAAGATAGCACCATCGGGGAAAATACAGCGATAACAACAGTCTATACAGTGTTGGTCAAAGAGTTTTCTAATTGCTAGATAGACTACTAATTCAACTATCTCCTTGTTTTTAATAAGCTCTTCCCTTACAAAAGTAAACCTGTGGAAACCCGAGAAATTCATATCTTCACCTAGTTTCCAGTAGAAGCCTAAGGTGCATATTATTTTGAAAACAACCAAGTTCAGAAAATATTCACCAACACCCAAATTAATTATAACATCAATAAAGTATGGGTTCAGAATGTTTTTTTTTTTTCCCAAAGACTTTTCTAGTTGATCTATCTTAGGTTATTTTTTTTCGTTTTCATTTCTGAAGACCTCTTTTGGGGAGGTGTGTTTAGCCAAGTAAATGCGTTCAGCACTGATGAGGCAAACTTTCTTACTTTTTTGAAACCAATTTTCTCACGGATGTACAGAGGGGGACAAACAACACAATATTGGAGACTTGACGACTCACCTGACACAAATGTAGGTCACATGCGTGACCGTGTCAGATGGCAGCACCGAGGACAGGGAACTGTCCTCTGTGTATTTCTGTTGACATGGGAGACATCTGTATGCCTAAGGTCCAACCATTCCTCATTTCTGTTCTCAACACAATAAAGAAACTGCTCCTTCAAGGATCTACAATATGGTTCCCAGAGAATGGTTTTTAGGAAGGCAACATCCTACTGTACATCAGTTACCTTCAATTTCTCTTTGATTTTCCAGATACGCATGGACTGCAGTGTTGAGATCTTGGGGTATGTACACATACGCACACACACACACACACACACACACACACACACACACCACTTCAAGCATGCTTAGGGACCCCTTCTTGTATCATACTGTGGTTTCCTATGCACTTCTTCTGTGGTCTATCATGTTTACCCCCCTGGAATGACCTCTCCACAAAGTCACTCTGCAAAGCGGTATGTTTGGCTTATACAGGCACCAAGGTGGTCAGAATTTGATACCTGGCTTGTCTATGTTCCTTCTTGACCCATTCTTCTTAGTTGCTTGCTTAGATGTTGTAAGCATCCACAACCTACCACACCAAACAAAATCGAGGACCATGACCAACATTAATTGATTTAACAAGCTCCTCATGAATACATCTCCCCATCTTGAGTTAAACATATCAGCACCTCAAAACCTGTGTTTAGGGTTATGTTCCTTTAGTTAAATGAAGTTTTGTTTCATGATCATGCATTCTTGAAAGGGGTATATGTATTTTATTTTCGTTGCCTTTTGCAAATCAGGGTTAAAGGCCATCTGTCATCTGGTGGAACTCACAGTTTCAGCTGAGAAGTCTGAAGTCCTGTGTACGAACAGCACATGGCTCCTGGTAGGCTCTGCCCATGTTCTGCTTTCCATCATACTTGCCAAGCTTGGGAAGGTGAATAAATATCATCTCAAGACATGCATCTTCTTCTTCATCCAACATAAAGATGGTACTTTCCCATTTCAGATGGTGTGTGCTCTGCCATTTTTAAAAAAGATTTTATTTATTTATTAGAGAGAGAGAGTGAATGAGAGCAAACATGAGAAAAAGGGAGGTCAGAGGGAGAAGCAGACTTCCCATGGAGCTGGGAGTCTGATGTGGAACTCAATCCCAAGACTCTGGGATCATGACGATGGCCAAAAGAGGTGGCTTAACCAACAGAGCCACCCAGGCACCCCTGTGCTCTGCCATTTTTATACATTCCTTTAATCCCCTCAATAAGTTCGTTTGATTCATAATTACAGATTGTTTTGAGATTAGAGATTCAAATGCTATCGCTGCTTTTTCTCCTTCCATCCAGACAATTATAGATTTTTTTTTCCTCTGAAAATCTAACTCCATGATAAATTGCATTTCCAGATTTTGTAATCATAAATCCATGACCCCCACATAGGTCATGGCACCTGCCTTTACTCTGTACCCTGTTGGATAAATTGTGTTTGTAATGCCTTATGATTTTTGAAACCAAATTTATAGGTGCAATGGATTTCTTGTTTGGTTGGTTCCCGCCCCCCTCCCCACCACTGTCTCTTTGTCAGGTTTGGGGTTAAATTCACATCAGCCTGAAAAGTAGGATGGGGGCCATTATATTTCCATCATTTTTCTGTCTTTCCCTTTTGTATAAAAGTGGGATGGATGATCGACTTCTTGAACAGCCCATGGATGTCCTGTCTATTGGAAAGCCTTTAACCACTGCAGCAGTTCCTTCAACACATAGAATTTTCAATCTTGGGACCTGTTTGTAAACCAACCCTAAAAATAATTCTTAAACTCTGCTCTCACATTCTTCCCAGATGTCGAAATCTGGGAAGGTGCGATAATCCTTTCCTCTGGTGCGATAATCCTTTCCTCTCTGTTTCATCTCTGCATTCGTTATCAGTACCAATGATCTCCTCCTGTATTTAAAAATGTTCTTCATTTGTATTGTTCTCTGGCTTAATTGAGAAATAATTGACAGACATCCCTACTTCTTTGTACTTTGTCTCCTTATCTCTTAGGATGGCCAGAGGCACACTTTTTCTCGTTGTGTTTTCAAAGAACAACTCTTGGTTATGTTGAATTTCCCGATCATACTTTTATCATCTCTACTATTTATTTCTTCCTTTAGGTCATCTCTTTCCCTTCCCATCCTTGGGGATGATGCTACTCTTCTCATTATTATCTTTATGGAAAATGTAGATCATCACTTTTGAAATAGTGTGTTTTCTAGTTTAAATTTTTGAGGATGCAATTCCCTCTGTTTTATATATAAATTTTCTCAATTTATTTCATCATAACATTCTGATAGATAGTATAACCATGAGGATTGAATTCTAGTAATACTTCAGAATTTCATTTTTTTAACAAAGATTTCATTTATTTACTTGAGAGAGAGAGCACAGGTGGGTAGAGGAGCAGAGGGAGAGAAGGAAACAACCTTCCCACTGAGCAGGGAGCCCAGTGTCCAACTCCGTCTCGGGACCCTGGGATCATGACCTGAGCCGAAGGCAGAGGCTTAACTGACTGAGCCACCCAGGCACCCTGATACTTTGGAATTCTAGCTATGATGCCTTCTTTAACCCAGGACATATTTACTCATGCATGTTGGCATATTTTATTAAATATGTGAGAATTCATTACCTACCTTCTTATTAATGTATAAATTAGTCTCCACCATGACATTACAATACTAAGTAAGAGGTAGACAGAAATCTTGGCTTCCAGGATACCTTATCTTTGGTATTTCTTGAGGGTTCTTTGACTTAACACAAGGTCAACATTGATAATGGTCTGTAAATGCTTAGGGAAAGACGTATTTTGAATGGTGTCTCTGATACCCACATGCATTTTTTTTTTTGGACATTTTTGTGCACTACCACAAAATTGTTTTTCAGAACCCCACATTCTTGCAAAACTGCAGACTTCCTGATCTCTCGGAGATGACGGGGTGTGTAAGGGCATCAGGATGTGCAGCGGACAGGTTTGGCAGGTGGATGATGGCGGCCAGGACAATGTGTCCCCTCTTCATCCCCAAATGGGCAGTTTTGAGATTCAGGTCAGAGGCCAGAGAGGTCTGCTCTATGTCTGTTTTTTCAGTCTCTGACAAGGTCCAGTTTCCATGCCACATTTATTTGACTCAGGAGATGAGGCCACTGCTGGGACAGATAAAGCAGAAGTCCATGTCATTCCTTAGTTCAATCTCACAGATGGGTTGGGCTGCCCTAGGCTAAAGCAGCCATCAGCTTCTGTGCCCAACCTGCTGACACACCTGCTCTCAGACTGTCCCAGCCACATGTAGGCTGGCTTCTTTGTTCCTGCCTGTGTTCTTCAAGACTGATGGGGGCAGAGGCAGCTGGCAGTTGTAGGAGACCTGTACCTTGTTCAGGACACCCACTGCTCTCTGAACATACCGATCACCTCTGCACCTTCGCATACACACACCTATGCAGTCTATCTTCCTGTTGTGCCTACCTGCCAATGTCTCCGAGCAGACTGCCCAGGAGAGTCTCCAGAGCATTAAGTCAGCCCCCACTCTCCACAGTCTCTGGGCTTATTCTGCTTCTAGTGCTATCAAAGACTCTACCTTTTCCTAGACCAGTCTTCCGACCAATTAAAACCAGCCACCAAAAAGTACATTCCACAGCTAGTGTTGAAATGACAGTAAGAAGAATCACTGAAAGCTGAAAGCAAATAAACACCAGGCAGGGAGACAAGGGGACACCTAAATGTGTGGCAGCGATTTGAAAGAGAGATGCCCAGTCTTCACCGTAAATATTTCACGGTCAGCGTCAAGTTAGCTTGCTGCGAATAGACCATTTTTAGCTCTGGAAATGAAGGTGATTACTTAACAGACTTGAGAAAACAAACTGTCTCCTTGATGATGTGCCCTTTTCATTTCCTAGGGACCACATGTATAATTAGCTGGCAGCATTATGAGGAGCTTATATTGTCTTAACCTTTTCTTTTTTACCCATTCTCTGGTTTTTAAACATGCTTTTTACCTTTTAAATCTCAAGCTGGAAAAACCATAGCAATCCTTAGGAAAGGATCATAGAATCTGAACAGGGTAGGAGCACATAATCTGAAAGAAATGGGGAATTGCATGACAAGAATCATGAATAAATTTATTTTAATATTTTTATAATTAAAAAACCAAAGATGAGTTACTATAATGTCAATTCCAAATCATTACTTGTAGCATATACTATGAACACAAATGTAAATTATTGTGATATTTTCAGCCAACGTTAAGTCATTAGTGTTTGAACAGTAATAACACAAGATAAAGTATAGAAATAACTCAGATGCAAAATATTTTATGAAAATCTGCTTTTCTTAATTCCAAATTCGTCTTGCTTCTTGTGAGATTGTATCCGCCATCACTGACCTCTGAATGGGTTCTATGATTTCAGGGTTGATCTCTCCAGATGTAAGGTCTCTGTAAAATACTGGGTGGCCGCTTCTACTGGGGAGCTAATTTACTGATTTTCATTTTCTTTTCATAAAAATGATATTTTAAAAATAAAAATATGTTGGATGAGTTTTTAAGTAGACTTAACTCATGCAAATGAATGTTCTCCACCATATTGGTTCCCCACGGATGTTGAGACCTCTTTCCATTGGTCCTGTGAAGATTCCAAAAATATACAAGCCTTCTCCAGGTACTACAATGCTTTTTCACACATCTGTGTTTTATCCAGAGTCCTTGCGTTCCATCTCATTCTGGCCATAGAGTTACATTATAGAAAACATTCATCTTCACTTTGCTCCTTCAAAATCGCTGAAGCTGCATTTAAGATCCACCTCAATTGTCTTCCTGCTGGAAAATTGCAAAACCATCTTCGGGTTGTAGATCTTCTAATCCATGATCTTTCCCAGTATATGCCCATCATGGCCTTGAAAAGTCAGGGATGGATACTGGGAAGAGTCTCCACAGGAATGAGCTACAGGTTGTTTAGCTCCATTGTTCTTGTGTTTAAACTTAAAGGTATCTGCCCTCCCAGTGCTTTTGGGACCAAGAGGCTCATTTCTTATCACTATCTGTCTCCAAATCCTACATTCTGAGTGTCTTGCTTCCACTCATGTACACCTATCATCCCCAAGCCCATTCATCTAAAATGAAGACACTAAATACTTATTCTGACTGTGCCACATGATGGGGAAACCAAGTAGAAAAAAGACTAAGGTTTCTTCTTGAGCAGCTCACAGTAGCTGAGGTGTGAGGTCATGTTGCAGTGCTGGGTGGCATATAGTATGTCTACGGTGTACATGAGTTCAGTGGCAGTGACAATGGCTAGACCACAAGAGCACTCACTGGGACTTGACAGCTAGGATGGGACCTTACATGAATGCACGTCTACTCCTAGACAAGGGCTACACCTACTCTTCCAGTAAGGCACACATTTGACCCGTCCCTGATTACATCCATGGCTGTCCTAACCGCATGCAGCTCCCAGATTTCCTCAATTGCCCACCCAAGTTAGCCGGTCCCTATGCACTCTGACAAGAGCTCAGAACATAGGGTAAGGCTCACTGTCTACACTGGGGTGCAAACCTACCACAATAAAGTTTTGCCCTTCTCCCTGGTTCCCTTCACACTATCTTCTGCATGCCCAAAACACAAAACATGGTGGCTGCATTTCTAAGAGTATGAATGTGAATGTGCCAGTCAGCCAACAACCAAGTCTAGCCATGCCTGAACCCAAATCCTTACTGTTTATTAAAGCAAAACACAACATTTATATGCCTGTTCATGGAGGTATGTAACCCAAAGACACACACACACACACACACACACCAGAATTAGCCATTATGTATGAGTTCTACCTTTTTTAGTAGGTGAGGTCCCATTGATGTTACGATTGCTAGAATAAGGGGAAAAACTGACCACTTTGTAATTACCAAGAGGCATTTTGCTTCGCAATAAAGTCTCTAATTTATTTGAAGAAAAATCAGGGAGAAGAGGTCCATCTTGTCCACATGACTTGGAGATAATTAGAATTGTGACACCTTTTGGAAATTCTTAAAATATTTACAGTGTAGAAGAGCCTGGTGGGGGAGATCTGATCTGCATTTCTGTGATTTTATGCATAGGTTTTCTGCTACTAGAAATTAAAGCACAAAACACTTCCTACTCTTCTGAAACTCCATTTTCTTGGTCCCCAGTCTTTGTTTTCCTGACCATCATTCAACAGAGATGTACCAAATACAAATAACAAATAAACACGTGTTAAATGATCCAGTAAAATAGTCTCACAGTGTAGTTGGACGCTTCTTAAATATGTTCCCTAAAGTTAACATTTTTCACAATCGCCTGATGCTATTGCGGTGGCTTCAGGAACACAAGTACTACCATTAAATGTGGAGCTTTTGCACATTCTCTGACACACTGCTACTTTCTTGTGCCTGTACTATTCAACACAGATGTGCCTGGTGCAAAACATTCCAGAACTTAGAAGGTGCCTAATCTCATCTACTTTTGGCAGCAGGTCTCTCTATGAGGACACTCTGAAGATGTTCTCATTTCCCATGTGGGGTCATCCTGCTTTCCTATGAATGCTTGATCATTTTTAAGATGTACAAAAGGCATCTGTAGTTTTAGAAAAATCTATTTCCTATCCCACTTAATTTACCCTAAGAAACCCCCAAATGTTTCCAAATGTGCTATTTCTAATTTGAAAAAAAAAATCAATAAGCCCATATGTGTTTAGTCTTCAATGAGAATTCCTATATTGTTTTATTTTAAATGCACACTCAGATTTTCATCCCTCCCTCAGGAAAAATTATATTAGAAGCCATGGATCTTCAATAAAAGAATCTCGTTTATTTTGTTTAAAAAATAAAAACCGTGGCTTCCTGTGTTGATGCTTCATGCCAATTTTCTACCTTCCTTTTGCAGAGAATAGGGAAGGGATGAAATTCTGAGGGTCTGATGAAAGGATGATAACTCAGCACTAAAATATCCCAATAGGAATTGCCCCAGTGTTTTAAACTTGGGGGGAAAAAAAGTGACCTTCTTCTATAATATCCAGATATTTTCTCAGGAATAAGTAGATCAGTTATGGCTTCTCAGGGATATTTTCATTACTTGACTATTTTGGTAAAAATGTTTTTAGTTACCTCAGTTAATTGCCTGACTTCTGCAAATTGTCTGTCCTCCATCATGGAAATCATTTGTAACAGAAGGCTGATGCCTTGACAGGCATGGGGATTGGAGGTCTGGCAGAACGGAATGGAAGCCATGTCGATCCAAAATTTAAAAAAAGAGAGAGAAGAAAACAAAACAAAACAAAATAAAACAAAAAAAAAAAGGGACTGTTTAGCTATAATCTAAGGACAGAGTAAGGTTGAATTGCTCCTTGCATTATTTTGACACATGGTCCAAATGCTGATGGTGTTTCAGCAACATGTGTAATTGCAATCTAGAAGATTCTGGAAATGTATATATTCCCAGGGAGGGAGAAATTCCTGCAGGTCTCCTACCTCTCCAACTACCAGAAGAAGCAACCCAGGGCACATGGATCTCCTTGGAGATTCTCCAGAAGGTCTAGGCTGCAATGTGGGTTTTCTGAAAGCTCCTTAGATGTGTCTACAGAAACTCCAGGCTTGAGAACTGTTGCATGTGGTCCCTATTTCTGAAAATGGGATTTTCTGTGAGGAAAAGAGGATGGGTAGATGGTGCTGTAGATCTTTGAGGTCAAATTAAGCTCGAGGTGGCCTTTTCTTCCAACTCACTTTTTGGGAGATTGTGCAATGAATACATAGAAGATCCAGGTGGGGGTAGAGAGGATGAACAAATTGTTGAGTTTGTTCAAACCAATATTTCTCATGGTAAAACCATAGTAACACTTGGAAAAGGACTCCTTATGCAACCACCTCATCCCCTCATCTGTAGACCCCAGTCGTTATATGCATGTGACTTTAGGGACCATCCCCAAAGACCAAAATTCTCGCTGTGGGAAGGATCTGACCTTTAAGCTGGGAAGACCTCTTCTAGGGGATAGACAAAGAGAAAGTCCCAGGAGATAAACTGCTTGTGTTTTGGGTTTTTGTTGTTGTTGTTGTTGTTTTTAATTCACTTTGATGGTATTTGTGGTTTGGTTATGCTATTTCCCTAAGAAGCTGATAATTATTTGAAACAAAGGAGCTTAAGCAGGTAAGTTTCAAGTCTTAACTGAAATGCTTGGTTTTTTTCCCAGATTTATTGAGCTATAACTGACTCTCCATTATGAGATGACTATGTTCCAAACCTCTAATATCCAGCCTGGTGAATATAGTCAGCAATACTGCATTGTATTCTAGAACTTGGCAATATTTGTTTGATAAACCTAATCGTACTTCCCTTCCACAAAATGTGACTTTGTGGAGATGAGTGTTTGACCCATAAATGTATCTTCTTCCCTCAGTTAGGTCCTGAATACATAATCTGCCAGACATGTAAAAATTACAGAGAATCTAGTTGATTTACAGGTGGAAGGGAGAAGTTGTTATGTTTCTCTTGGTTTTTGGACAAGATAAGGGCAATAGGATTTGGAAGTGTATTAAAGTCCAGAATTCCCATGGTGATCCCAATGATGTATGGGGGCCTTGACAGGTATATAGCCTGGCTTGGTTCCATAGGACAATTAAAGCTTGCTGTGAACTTCCTGGAGGGTCTTGGGAAGAAGAAGTCAAGATTCCCCTCCAAATATTTTTTCCAGTTTTGAGACAGAGCACAGGGAGCTTGTGCCCTGAATGTCTCCTGGGGCTTGATTTGATGTTTGTCTGCTCCACTCCTGTCTCTCCAGGGGTATGTCTCTCCTGTCATCCCCTCTCTGTATCTTTCTCCTTCCCCCTCCCTCCTCTCTCACTGTCTCTCACATGCAACCTCTTTCTTACCTTATCTTTTTCCTCTAAATAAAACTTCTAGATACATAAACTCCATAGTACCCGGTGCGTCCTTTCAAACACCCAACCGCTGGGAAATGTTTGCAAACCTATAAACGCTTTTTGAAATTTTTATCATCTTGTAAAAACGTTCCTGCACAGCTCCTGTTCTAAGAAGAAAAATAAGCAAACACAAACAGATCTAAAAGTAAATAGCTTTAAGGACCAGACTTCTTCCCGAGGTTGGCGCTAACCTGTCTACCAGGACCCCCACTGCTCAGGGTAGGTTCATGCTTGCAAAACCAAATCCTGGCTCCTTCACTATATTAAGAAGACAAAAGCCATTTCAAAGTAGAATTGAAATTTAGATAAAATGTTAGTTTGGTCTTTTAGGGAGAAAAGTTGTAGTTTTGTTATGTGGGACACCATATTGAACGTCAAAAGAGTCCTGTGTTCTGAGTTGATTTCTACTTGTATCTACTCCCCAACTGTAAGCAGCTAAGATGAATTAGTTCCTCTTCTCAACATGCAGACTCTGCTACTATGAATTCCTACTAATGTCTTTACCTCTCACACTCCCAAGAAGGGCAAACCCCAAAATGCAGACATCGTATTGGCTACTACAATCAGCATGACTAGAGATTGATCAAAGAACCTCATATCAATAACCTTCTCATTTAAAATCTTTTCCACAGACTACAGGTTTCCTCACCAATGGGTTGTTATAAAAGCCCCTAAGTGGTGGACATCTTGGGGCTGTGGGGCGTTACCCAGCTGCACAGATCATCCTTTCTCAGGAAGGGTTCTCCACCCAGTTTCAATGTGTGGGATTTTCCCACCACCATACAGTTCTGTGACACCACCTGGGTATCCTACAGTGCAACTCAATTCTGACACCATGTTCCATCAAATGGTGTCAGATCCCACACAGTAAGGGCTCGAGTCCTACAAAACTGTTCCTCACCTTCAGATGCTGGTAGAAAGGCTGACTGGCCAGCTGTGAATCCAGGTTCTAACCACCCCCTTCTTGGGTTGTAATCCAACCCTACTACTAGGGTTGTCTACTAGAGTTGTCTACTAGGTTGTCTACTCGAGTGGCTCACAGAACTCAGGAAAACCTATCAGTCACTAGATCCCCAGTTTATTATAAAAGGTTATAACTCAGGAACAGCCAGATGGAAGAGATGTGTAGGACCAGGTGTGGGGAAAGGGCGCAGAGCTGTCATGCCCTTTACAGATGAGCCCCCATCCACAGATCTCCATGTGTTCAACCACCCAGAAGTTCTTGGAAGCCGTCTTTTTTGGATGTTTATAGAACATTCATCACTTAGGTATGATTGGTTGAATCACTGGCCATTGGTGGACTGGTCAACCTCCAGCCCCTCTCTCTTCCCCAAAGGTGGCAGGGTGGGACTAAAAGTTCCAACCTACTCATTAAGTAGGTGGTTCCTCTGGCAACCGACCCCTGTCCTACAGAGAGTCAACCAAGTCACCCCATTATCATTACAAGGGCATCTCTATTCTTCTCATCCCTTAGGAAATTCCGAGGGTTTCCAGAAATCCGTGCTAGGAATGGGTAGAAGACCAAATGCATATTTCTTATGACAAATCAAAATCTCATGCACAGCTCTTCCAGACTTCATGTCATGGCTCCAGTTCTCTGTGTTCTTCATGTCAGAATTCATGTGATATTTCTCTGCTCTGGTAATATACAATTCTCTGCACCCCAGAGTCAGAACATGCTCCTTGTTCACTGGAGCAAAGCTTTTAGTTGGGGATCTTTTGAAATATGATATTGCTCAGTCCTCCAATCACATTTTTTTTTTAAATAATCAGTACTTAGTTTAATTTGTCAGCTTTTATTTGACTAGGGAACAATATCTTAAAACTTTTTTTTTTTTTTTTTTTTTAGATTGTTTTTTGTCATGCCTGAAATTTCAAATGAAACCCCTCAGGATGTTGTATCTTAAGAACAAGAATAAAGAGTCTTTGGATTTTTGTAGGGATGGAATTCTGAGGTTCAAAAATCTGGCTTTAGGACCAACCATGTATTTAACTTGATTTTTACACTACAATAGTAAATGATATTTACTGCATAAAAGGCAAACATTTTAAAAATGGAAAATATTGAATACATAACTTTGATTTTGATCTTTAAAAATTGTAAGTATTATAAATGTAAATTAAATAGAGAAAACAATGACAGATGGCCAAGAACCCTCAGAACCAATTTAAAAGATAATATTTCCCCCTTTGTTAGGTTCTGGAATCTCTCCATTATTAAAATTAAAGTCTTACAGATATCAACAAAACCACTTTAAATTTATTAAGAAAAGTGTTATGGCCCAGAACATGGTCTAATATGCTAAATACATTATGTTCTCTCGAAAGAAATGTCTATTTGGCTACTCTTGGGTGAACTATTATCCTGTTATTACAATTAAGATGCATTGGTGATCATGTTGAACAAATCTCTGATCTCCTTAACTCTTTTTTCTGTCTCCTTTTTATATCAGTTGTTGAGAAAAGGATATTTTAATTCCTCACTTAAACTGTGAATTTCTGTGATGGTCCTTGCATATCTTACAGTTTATGTTTTTTTTTTAAATTTTGTGGCTCTGTTATTAGGTGCATAAGCATTTAAGGGTTTACATCCCTTTAATAAATCTGCCTTTTTTATTGTTAAGAAATAACCCTTATTGCTGGTCATATTCTTTGCTGTGAAACATTCTTTATGTGAAAGAAATGTAGCCACACCAAATTTGACCTCCTTGTATCTTTATATTTAATATGTTTTACAAGAAACTTGTAGTTAGAGCCAGCATATGTAGTGGGCAGTCTATCATGTAGCTGGGTCTTACCTTTGTCCATCTTGGCTAATCCTGCTTTTAATTAGAGCCTACAGACAATTCACATTTTTTAAAAAGATTTTATTTATTTGACAGAGAGAGATCACAAGCAGGCAGAGAGAGAGGAGGAAGCAGCCTCCCTGCTGAGCAGAGATCCCGATGCGGGACTCGATCCCAGGACCCTGAGATCATGACCTGAGCTGAAGGCAGAGGCTTTAACCCACTGAGCCACCCAGGCACCCCAAGCATCTGATTCTTGATTTCAGCTCAGGTCATTCATGATTCTCAGGGTTGTGAGATCAAGCCCTGCATCTGGTTCTATGCTCAGGGTGGAGCCTGTTGAAGATTCTCTCTTTTGCTCCCTCTGCCTGCCCCTTCCTTCTACATGTGCATGCTGTATCTCTCTCAAAAATTTAATAATAATAATAATAATAATAATAATAATAATAATAAAGATATTTAAGTAATAAGAAAAATGTTATAACAGCATAGTTATAATTTTCATGTTTGCATCATATTCGTTCAAACATTCAGTTATCTTGGGGACCCTGGGTGGCTCAGTCATTTCACTTGTCCAACTCTTGATTTCAACTGGGGTCATGATTCCATGGTTGTGGGGTCGAGCCCTGCATCAGGCTCTGTGCTCAACCTACACTTGAGAATCTCTCTCTCCCTTTCCCTCTGCCTCTCCCCCTTCCCACATGCTGTCACTCTAAATAAATAACCAAAGAAGATCTTTTTTAAAAAAAAAAGTTATCTTTAAAGAGATTTAAATCATAAAGAACAACTCTTACACTTAGTCCATGTAGTTATAATTTGTGATGTTCTGAGTTCCACTCTATAGGTCCATCTTTCCAGAATAACACCTGGTATATTTTCTATTTGAAGAATGCTCTTTTTTTTTTTTTAAGATTTTATTTATTTATTTGACAGAGAGAGATCACAAGTAGGCAGAGAGGCAGGCAGAGAGAGGAGGAAGCAGGCTCCCTGCTGAGCAGAGAGCCCGATGCGGGACTCGATCCCAGGACCCTGAGATCATGACCTGAGCCAAAGGATGCTCTTAATATTTCTTGCAATGCTCTCTATGCTATTGAATCCTTTCAATAGCATAGATATTTTGTATATTTGTATATTTTGTATATTTGAGACGTCTACATCTTCTTTGATTTTAAAAGATATATTTGCTTATTATATGATTTCATCTTGACTTTTCCCCTCTTGCTACCTTATAGATGTTATTGCACTATCTTCTTGCTTCCCTTGGTTCTGCAAAGAAATCTGTCCCCTCCTTTTTTTTGCCCCGTGGTATGTAACCTGTCCTTGATGTCTGGATGCTTTAAGATTTTTCTCTTAAGCACTACTTTTTAGGCACTCAATGATAGAGTACTATGCATTTCTCCAAAATACTGCATGAACATCATCTCACAACTTGAATAAATTGGAGTTTAATTCATGGTGTTTGGGGTTGACCACAATTACATAATTATTTATATTACATATGTTTATATATTTTATGTCATATAGAGCACATTGTAATATAATTATCACAATATATCATACTAACACAGAATAATAATGTAGTAATATAGCAATATAAAATCTATATATTATGTATTTATAAAGATAAATTTTATGTTATTATATTATATAATATATAAATATTAATTTGTGGATAATTATACGATAGGATATACAAATATGCTATTATATTAATACTTATATGATAGTTATATAATTATATGATAGATACATGATACCTATTATATGATAGAATATACAGTAATTATATGATAGAATATGATAATTATATGATAGAATAATATATGATAGTTATATGATAGTTATTTATCTATCATAATTATATGATAGAATATACACATATCCTATTATATTAATAATTATATGATAATTATATAATTATATGATAGATATATGATACCTATTATATGATAGAATATACATTAATTATATGATAGAATATGATAATTATATGATAGAATAATATATGATAGTTATATGATAGAATAATATATAATTATATGATAGATATTTATCTATCATATAATTATATGATAGAATATACACATATCCTATTATATTAATTAAAATTTAAATATTTAATAAATATATTAATATAACATACATATGATATAAGCACAGTAATTTGTATATTATAACTTGATATATAAATGCTTTTGCACAGATATTCATAATTTACACGTGATTATATAATGTAGATAAAAAACAAAAATCTCAGGATAGAATGGCAAAAGCGACAGACCTCGATTGGTAACATCCGCCACTAAAAAAAAAGAAAAACAGTGAAGCCCAGGAAATAAGTTGGAGATCACTGAAGTCATAATGAGAACTGGATAAACATAAAGCGTGAGTCCAGTAATGTAAAGTGTCTCTCCCCAGTAAGCTCCCAGAATCCTACCCTAATTAGACTGGAGGTGGTTGAAAATTCCAAACAGCAGATGCGTGGACGGGGAGCTCTTGTGTTCTATCTCATGATCTCAATGGATCATACATTTCAGAGTCGTACTTGTCCCACATGTTTCTGTGCCCTTCAAGTTCCAGGCATGAAGGGACATCCCATTTCCAGCTCGCTCTTTCACGCATGGCTTGGGATGTCCGTTAGCCCACAGCACTGGGTGCCCGGTGGCATCTGTGGGACCTTTCAATGGTCGTGCCAGGTTAATCGTTACCAACATGACAGCACTTAGCTTACGATGCCCTAAATACACCTTCATGAATAAAACCAGGAAAGCCAAAGATTTTCCTGGAATGCCCACTTTCTTTGGAAGCCTCAATGGAAAGCCAAAGATTTTCCTGGAATGCCCACTTTCTTTGGAAGCCTCAATGATGCTTCTCATTGTTTCCCCCTGAATAAGCAAGGGCAGGAAATACAACCTTCTTCCTCCTACTTTTTTTTTACATCCCTGTTGAAGCTTCCTGAGCCTTGTAGGG
Organism: Mustela nivalis; assembly: GCF_964662115.1. Lineage (NCBI taxonomy): Eukaryota > Metazoa > Chordata > Mammalia > Carnivora > Mustelidae > Mustela > Mustela nivalis. Next base: position 131,094,542 of record NC_139040.1, read on the forward strand.
GAGTGCAGGAGGAACCCCTACAGGAACGTTTAATTTAACATTTGCTCGTATCTCTTTCATCTGCTCATTTGTATTCATGGGCCGCGTTGGCAGTAATTGTGCCCAGAGAATTGCAAGGAGGTGGCTACTGCGGTTCCTTTGTGAATGCATCAACGTTCTGAGCTCCTGAAAGGATTCTGCAGTTTTGTCAAAGGATCTGGAAGCCGAAGCTGAAATGGATACGGGGATTTCTTCTTATTTACCCTGTGCTGCCCATACCCGTCTTTCTCTCTGGAATGGTAAAAATTTAACCTCGTAAATGCAGTTCATTAGAAATACAAAAGCAAATTCGGGGAGAAGCTCCTTTCTCCATTGATCTCCTGGACAGCTTGGAATGCAGTCTTTCCACAAAGCTCGAAGAATCAGAGAGAGGCAGGCTTTGTATGCGCGGACGGGGTGCGTGTGTGAGTGTGTGTGATCTTTCCCCGACAAACATATTTCTTTTTACATGTAATATGATGTTAAAGTACAAGTCAGCAAGTATTCTAGCTTGCTTCGGCTGCTGGAGTAAAGTGTGACAGACGGTGTGCCTGAAACAACACACATGTATTCCCTCCTGGTCCGGGAGGCCGAGAGGCTGAGATCCTGGTGCGTCTGAAGCTGGTTGGCTGAGATCCAGGCAGGGCAGAGGCAGGTTCCTCCTGAGACCTCTTTTCTTCTAAGTGTGGAGATGCAGTCTTCTCCCTCTGAAGCGTCTGGGTCCTCATCTCTTCTTATAAAAACACCAGTCCTATGGGATTAGGGCACACACATTAGCTTATTTTACCATAATCCCCTCTTTAAAGACCCCACTTCCACAGGCAGTCCTATGTTGAAGTCCTGGGGGCTCCGGATGTTGGGAGGATGGTACAGCTCTACACATCACAGCAGGACTGAAGAGGAGACTAGATTCCCCTCAACCCCCTCCGAGGCTATGTTTACTTAGGTGAATCAGAATGATCTTTAAGCAAATCGTCTTTAACTATTTAGTGGATAAGTATAAGGATCCTTAGCAATATGAACCCAGAATACAAAATAAACACCATCTTGGTCCCTTTGATGGCATATGTGATGATCTACATAACTATACAGACTACATACCTCATACCCCCCGCCAGTCTAGCTGGGCTCCCCTTTACCCCCGTGAAAACACAGCACAGTGAATAGTCACACAGCCGGGAATTTCTGTACATCGTAGTTACGCATACTGCAAAACACCTTTTAATGTTCTTCATTTTGCTGTAAAACTCAATTCTCTACACACAGATCTAGGCGTGGAACCACTCCGAAAACTGATCCGCCCCCGACCGGCCCCCCGTTTCCTGTTGCTTTGTGAAAGAATGAAAATATTTCCCAGATGACGGTCCTCTGCCTGTAGCTACAGGTGCATTTTAGGGGAAATCTGTGCCACCAGAATCAGAGAGTAAACACTCGAGTCACGCCTCTATGATAAATGTTTGCAGCGGCCACAAATCTATGTGAAAATGAGAATGAGAAAAAAACAGGAGGAGAAAGTCGTTTCAGAAAAACCCCCTTGTCGTTTGGTGTATCATGTCATCTAAATAATTCTCGGTGACTCTGGGTCCAAGGGCGAGGGACCCAGGGCTGGTGAGAGGGAGGTACCATAAATGCAGTGCCTTCCTTTCTCAAGTCCATACACTAAGAAATAAGTATATAACCATATTATACAGATTTATGGTGATCATCCAGTTGGAGAGCTAAAATCACAAGGGCTAGAAATATTTGCTTCTAGTTTCTATCCTCTCTCTCTCTCTCTCTTCCTCTTATTATATGATTATTATTTTAACCAGGTGAGGGTATGAAGTAAGAGTCGTATTCGAGGTCCCCGAGGTTAGGATGTATTGAATAGGCCAAGTTACTTCTAATTCTTCTGGAAATGGGTCTCTCTGCTGACACTGCATCTGTCTGTTAGTCCCTATGAAGATGGTGCCCAGTTTCAGAGACATCGGACAAGGCAGTGTGAAGTTTGTGCAGATCCTTGCAGCATGAAGCTGCCATTCTGGTTAAAGATGACTCACTTCATGCAGCCCCCTCAAAGTGGAATACTCCTGACCAGGCTGAGTCTCTGAACTCCAAGTACCTGGTTAGCAACAGCTGGAGAAACACTTTGGAGATCTTAGCAACTCAACAAGTTCCCAGAACAGTACTGAACAAGGTGTGTCCCCAAGGACACTTGGCTCATGAGTCCCAAGGAATGAAACTGGCGCTTCCTCCTCTCTCTGTTTCATTCTGATTGTCCACTGACACTCCAGAAGTGTGACTCTCTCTCCTGGCTTTTCATTGGATGACCGTGATAGTCCTTCCTTCCTTGGTTCCATTCCTCTGCTCCTCCGTTCCTCCCATCCTTCCTTCTGTCCTTATGATGCAGAAAAGAAGTTAGGGTTCAAAGCTGATGGCCAAGAAAGAATTCTTGAGATATCTTTGGTGCAAAAACCCTATGATTTTAAGCCATAGGGACAGGATCCATGGGCAGAAAGAGCTGCACCAGGGTCACGAGGAGGGACCCATCATAAACTTTCAACTTGGGAGGAGGTCTAAGGAATTTTGGAAACAAGGTTTCCAGGACCTTCAGGAGGGTAGCTGTTGTTGAGAAAAGGTCATTTATTACCGTCTAATAAAAGCTGAGTCATGAGACCCTTCAGATGTCTATCGGTGGACCATATGGTTGGAAGATGACAGCCAACATGTACCTTGAGGGTTTAGAGATAAAGGAGATTTGTAAAGGAATTTTTATATGTTAAAATGGACTTACAGGATCCTGGGGGTCGGGCTAAGGTTGCCTTTTGCCCTTAGCAAAGCGTCAACATCAAGGCAATTGAATCCCTAGAGGAAGGTCACTCTGCCTGTTTCAAGGACTTGTCCATGGGCTGTAGACAGGAAGGAAATGTCATAACGTTTCTTCTGCCTTTTTTTCCCAGATCACTTCTTTCTTTCCTTCCTTCCTTCTTTCCTTCCTTCCTTCCTTTTCTTCCTTCTATAAATACATTTGAGAAACGGCACTCGACTCTCTCATTTATAGAGTAAGGATAACATACACTACCCAACCTCATTGGATTTTCTAGATGTCAAACTAGGAAGGTGCCCTTCAAACTTGCTTTCCAGGTGGGTGGCAAGTTTCCACGGCTTCCCACAAAGCCTGATGAAGAGTGAACACTTTAGCCAAGAATGTTATCATTCAGTCAACCTAATGGACCTGCGAGTCGAGGGCCGGTGTAGGAACAAATCAAAATCCTTCCTTTCAAGCAGATGCAAGGTACATGAAGTTGCAGATTCAATACTTACCAAAGATGAATGGATTCAACACATGGCCCAGTCCTTGATACTGGTTTGCAAACACATTTCTCCACCTTACTGCTTTCTTCAGAATGGTGGATTTCCTGGTAAAATGGGCATCGCGATTGCCCTCCGTCGCCATCAATGGAATGTTTTACTGGGCAACATTGTGAACCTGGATGGCCTCTCTCCTCTCTTGTCCTGCTTTCCGTCTGCATTCTGGATTTAGCTGTTAGATCTGTACCACTTCTTATATTTCTCCGGGCATAACTCCCCATTCAGCGTAATTCTGAATAATATTTATATTTATTCTGGAGAACCTGTGGTAAGTCAATGCTACAACTGGTCTGGGCAGATTGAGTGTGGCTTGAAGAAAATGTGTAAGTAAAACTCCACTGTTGGATTCTCCCTACATGTTAGTGATGGGACCCGGCAGGAAGGTGATGAACAGTAATTAATCTGAGTCTCCTCCAAGGGGAAAAGAAAAGTCGCTGTAGGGGAGGCCCTTTGACAGACCACACTTGTAAAATTTAAAAAGATACAATTACAGGCTTATGCTCTCGGAGTGACTAACCCTTCCCAGGAAGAAGTTGATGTATACTTAGGTGTCTCCTGGGGCTGTCAGAGTATTATCTTATGGGAAAGTCGATGATTAATTATCATGGTGCTCAGCGAATCATTGGAGCACAGCGTGTGCCCACGTTGATTGAAAGCCCATGTCCAAGGCAATTACCAGCTTGTCAATCAGATTGCTCAAAATAGAACATGGAAATTCACGTGGGGCTGGTTAAAATATTTATATTGCATTAATTGCGGTTCCCAACATCAAAAACACCGCATCCATCCAAAGAGAAATTTCACTCTTTATTCCAAAGTTCCGTGATGGCATTAAGATAAAAACCACGTCTAGCGTTTGAAGGATCCTAAAATACAAATGAGAAGTAAACACCTGCTTTATATTTAAATTACAGGTGGTGGGTGAGCCCAGCTGGCTCAGTGGTTAGAGCTTGTGACCCTTGATCTCGGGGTTCTAAGTTCGAGTCCCACGTTTGGTGTAGAGATTGCTTAAAAATAAAATCTCATCCCCCCCAAAATAAATGACATAAGGTCAAAATGTGTAATAGATGTGTCCAATGACAAAAGTGTAAAGACATTCTGCATCTCCTTGGACAAGCTCACATGCAGATTAATTAAGACATGTATTAAAACTTTTCTATAAGAACAAAGTGTAGTAGGAGAAAGTTTACAAATATGAAACACACGGTGGCAATTAGGTCAATTGGAAATATCTCACAAATGATTTTGTACAAGTCAGACAAAATGGTCTTACAAGTCAGACAAAAATAAGAGATGTACCTACCTTTCCTTCGACATGAGGACATTGTCCCATGTAGGAGTAGGAAGAGAAAGACATGAGACATGAACACTCAGACACTCACACAAATTAAAGGTCAAACCAGGTTTGCTCCAAACAGCTCTTTACTTAGATGATTTTCTTCTTTTCCTGAGACAATTTCCCTTCTATTGTAGCACCTCCCAGCCATAAACTGGCTGAATGAATTACCTCATTGAGCCACGCTTCTGAAATATCCCATCTACTAGATAATGGGACAACCTGAGTGTCTTCTTCCTGTCAGAACCCCCATTGCTTGGTGCCTGCGATCATGGATCTGACCTCCCCCCCCCTTTCAGAATTTGAACTCATTGCATGGAAATGAACTAATAATTCTTGATTTATGGCATATTCTCATTGCTGATCCACAAACTGTCTGTACGATTTTATTTTATTGCCTTAATATTGATAGGATTTATGTATGGATTCTTTAAGAGAATATGACGAGTCTTAAAATAAAAGTGTGTTCTACAGCTCCTGCTGTTTTCGGACGTCCTCTTTCATTGACTACGTTGCAAAGTTTCTCGTACATCATTAGGCTTTATCCTGCCTGATTTCTTTTGATGGCTGTGTAATAGTTCATTGCATTAAAATATGGCAAGTTTCTGATTATAATTTGTGCCAAGTGCCAGTTTATTGCTTTGGACCACCCTCTATTTTGCCGTAGTAGTAAATGAAGGCACCCACAGGAGAGATTTTGGAGGGACATAGTCCATCAAGAATGTAAATGTCCCAGAGATTGAAAGTGGACAAAGATGTCTTTGTGCTGGTGCAGAGTCCTTGATCCGTGCATACAGGGGTTAAATTAAATGTCACTGTCCAAGAACATGACATGGCTTACATTGGACATAAGTGAGACGTTGATGACCCAAGCAAACAAAGAGATAAAAAATAAAGTCACCCGATAAAACACTGATTTTGAAAGCAAACAAACAAACAAACAAAACAAAACAAAACCCAAAACTGTGGGTATGGAAAGAACACATGAGAACAGTCCTCCCTCCCTGAACATAAAGAAGAACTGTAAAACTGAGAAAAACAAGGAGGAAAACAGCAAACAGATTTCATCCCTAATCTGTAGTGATTTCTGCTGCAGTAACAATAACCAGTCCCAAAAGTTGCTTGCATTGGAAACAGCTACTCATCGACATTTCCCAAATGCTTTCCAGAAGCCAAGAAATCTGCCGGATGCCTCCCAATTCCAATTATCCTGTAAAACTAACCAATACATTGATTTTCTTTGTTCCTGGCACCTAGAACACTTGTAAACACCCGTGAGCGCTGAATACATATTTTTAAACTTTAAAGATGTCTTACTATTTATGAGTGGGGCTGTAATTTTTTCCATGGGACAATCCTATTTAAATGCCCTCCAACACTGGATAAGTGTCACCAAAAAGATAAATGGATCACCAGGAGATTTTACTACTGTCCATTCGCACTTCATGCCAGCCGCCATGGCTTTTATGCAGAATATGAGACAAACTACGTAAAACAAGTGCACTGGTTTCGTTATAGGATTACTGAGAAAGATACTTTCTTCCTAGTAACGGTCATTGACTGATTTCCCCTACGAATATGTATTGCCTTCTTAATGCACAGACATAAGCATTGTTTAAAAATATCATTTCCCGGGGTTCCTGGGTGGCTCAGTCAACCAACTAACACGTGTTTGACTTTGGGTCTCAATTCAGATCTTGATCTCATCAGGGTCATAAATTCAAGCCCCGTGTTGGGGTTCATGCGGAGCACAGAGCTCACTTTAAAAAAGAAATACATAATTTTAGCTGGATGGAACTAGAGCGTATCATGCTTAGCGAAATAAGTCAAGCAGAGAAAGACAACTATCATATGATCTCCCTGATATGAGGAAGTGGTGATGCAACATGGCGGCTTAAGTGGGTAGGAGAAGAATCAATGAAACAAGATGGGATTGGGAGGGAGACAAACCATAAGTGACTCTTAATCTCACAAAACAAACTGAGGGTTGCTGGGGGGAGGGGGGTTGGGAGAAGGGGGTGGGGTTATGGACATTGGGGAGGGTATGCGCTTTGTTGAGTGCTGTGAAGTGTGTAAAAACCTGGTGATTCACAGACCTGTACCCCTGGGGATAAAAATATATGTTTATAAAAAATAAAAAATTAAAAAAAAAAGAAATACATAATTTTTTTAAAATTTAAAAAATCATTCTTCCCTCATCCTTCCCACCTAGGATGTATGAAGGGATGCCTCTACCATGGCTGGTTGTGGTCTTCCACATTAGGATCCCTAAATCGCCCTGCTTAAAATGTGATTCCAAGAAGCCAGCCCTTAGGGAGCTCAGCTGTTGGGGACATACAGTAGATAGAATGTGACAGCTCCCGTGTTTTCCCTTACTCTCAAATCAGTTACAACCCTACTGGACATGACTTGGTAATGAATATTTGCTAATTAAATCTACTCCAATTTTTTTAGATTAGAATTGTAGCTGTTGAAGTCACTGACCCTGACTCGCTAATATTTCTGTGCTTGGAGACCTACCACGTGGGAGGCATCTGAACACTTTTTACTAACATTAAATAGCAAATAGTAAAACAACAAAGATTCAAGGGCTTGAGTTGGTGGCATTTAAATCCCTGAAAAATGTAATGTTATTATTGATCATTGAGTGCCACTAGTATTGTAGACATCAAGTTAAGGATGTTTCTTTTGATAGTTCATGAATTCATTATGATGACATGCTTGAAACAGCTCATGCCTGTTTTACTTATGAGAGAAAGTCCATAGAGAAGAAGGCACCTAGTGTAGGATAGTCATTAGTGGAGCTGTGGTTTGGACAGAGGCTCCCACATGTAATGGAGCCAAATTCTTGGGAAATTGGAGCAAATGCCCTTCTGGATGTACAGATCCTTCTTTTTATCTTCCTAGTCCCTGACCCACTTTTATTTAGGACTAAGGGGTGACCAGAAAGGCAGCATAGAGGACCACAGGATGAAATTTGCTGGGTGATGTGGTGGGCTGCTGCAAAACATACATCCCCAAGTACTTGGAATGACAGTGGCCTCCAGAGAAAACTGTCAGACTCTGGACAGCAGACTCCTGGATGGATCTGGGAAAAGAAAAAGGAAGAGAACTGACTCTCCATAATCATCCTCCAGAGATGTCCACCACCAGATCTCCTGCCTGTGAATAGCTGGGCAGCCACAACAAAGGGGGCTTTGCCTTTGTTAAGTTAAGGATCTTGAGATGATAGGATTTTCCTGGATAGGATTATCCTGTTGGGCCCACTGTTATCAGAAAGGTCCTTATAAGAGGAGGACTTGAAGGTCAAAGTGGAGAGAAGAGATGTCATCATAGAAGAAGAGATGGGACCCCAGAGTATGAAGAACCAGGGATTCTCAGTGGGAAATGATGCTTCTGGTCTTTGGAAGACACGTTGGGAAATGCTTTAGTCTACATGAATAATCCAGTGTAGTGATTCTCAAGCAGGGACATTTCAGGTCCTAGAGGATACCTGGTCATTTCAGGAGACATCCCAGCTGTCACATCCTTGAGGGAAGATGGGACATTTCCAGCAACTAGTGGGAGGACTCAACAAAATTGCCTACGTACAGTGCACACCCAAAGAATGATCTGGTCGAAAATGTCAACTGCTTTGTGGTTGAGAGCCCTGGTGACATGAAACAGACATCATCACATGCCCTAGCTTTGTATCTTTGGACCATTTACTGAGTGTCTCCAAACCCTAATTTGTCTATCTATAAAATAGAAATAAAATGTTTATAGAGTTATAAAAAAAAATGTGAGATGAGATAATGCCACAAATTACCCTGGAGATTGTAAACTTATCCTAAAAATGTATTGATATAAAATGCATGTCTCCACTTCACTAGTATATAGTTTCTTAGTCAAGAAGGGCATGTATTCAGAACCCCAGGGAGCTGTGAGTTCCTGGGGTGGGTAATCAACCACCTGTGACATCCATGTGATCACCCTACAAAAAATATATATATATATTATGGTTTTGATCATCCTGGAAAGATGAATCTTGAGAGTTGAGAAAACAGCGTATCTTCTTCTGCTTCCCCCAATGGAAACTTTTTTTCCTTGATACCACCCTGAGTAACCAGAATCAAGATCAGACCAGCAGAAGTCGGCTCTGTTCCCCGTGTAGCCAATCCACACATTGCTGTCTTATTTAAAACCCTCCCCTGTACTACTTCACTTGCAAATGAACCTTCCAAGATAACGAGTGAAGACGGAGATGTCTTTTGCAAAAGTTTGTCCCTGGTTTCACTAGGAAAATATCAGCCTTTGTTCAAGCATGGACAAAACATTATTAGAGACTTGGGTATGTGTGATTTAAAATCATTTATTTACCAAACCAACCAAACAAACAACCGTATTGATTTTTGCAAAATTTATGGTTTTTCAAATGGTATTCTCCAAAGTCTTTATCTCCAGGACCTTCTGTTTTGATATTGAATACATAAGATGGTCAGATAGAAGCTTGAGGAGGAGAAATGTCTATCAAAATTACAAATAATTCAGAGCCATTATGCCAGGGAACTTTTCAAAGGAAGACATAGAAAGGATGAGACAGTCCTTGTCTCATTCCAATGCCTCTTCCTTCCATCTTCTGCTCTTAATTGCTGGTGGATGCTCCTCCAAAGAGTGCTGTAACGGCTCTGTCTTCCCGGAGCTCGGGTACAGGGCAGTAAACAGCCTTTATTCCTGCATAAGAGTCTTCAAATGCAACATTTATGAATACAAGAAGCAGCCTGTAGGGCAAAGAGGGTGGTTCTGCATGCTAATCGGGGAAGAATATTGTACGCGCTGGTGTCTACATAGTGTTGAGGAAGAGAGATCACGCTGGGCTCCTGCAGAGACCCGCCTGGCTGTGGCTGCCTTTTTGTCAAGCAAAATGGACCGGGGTGATTTGATCTGAGTTAGTTTCTCTCCAAGGCCAGTGTCCGCTCTAAAAAGGCTGTTGGGGTTTTGGTGCTATTATGGAATATGGCAGGGACAGGGGCCCTGGGAAGTGATTATTCTGACACTTTGGCAGTGGGTATACATATATATATATTTTTAAATGGGCTGGGCTTTTAAGTGGATGCCACTAAGGAGGAGAATTGATTGCTTGGATTTCTGGAAAATGTACTACGACTTCACTGGGAGATTTTGTGCTTTCCCAAGTGCTGCTTTGTCTCATAACTGTGAAAGCAATATTACCACAATTGTATGAAATGTCCTCTGGAACTAACTTTTCCTTGATATTTCTTTTACTTATATAACATATCTTTTATATTTTTTAATGTGGATGTATCCTTTGAGGCTCAGGAACACAACATCCATTTCATTTCTAAACTTTTACATTAAGAACAAAGACTCTCCCCTACCAGGAACTTTGTCCTGATGACAAAGAGTGAAAAACAAATGTAGTCTGGCCTGTGTGCATCTCCCATATGTGTCTACCTCTCCAGACCCCTCACAGTCCTAGCTAAACCCTACAGAAAAGCATTCTGTTGATGATCCTCCTTCTCAACCACCCTAGTCAGCTGGCAATGGGCTGATAACCTCATAAAACTACTGAAATTGTTCTAGCCAGCATTAAAAAAATAAAATAGGTTTTGTTTTGCCATACCCTTTGCATTATCACAACCATTAGCTGTCATTCTCTAAACATATGCATCAGGAATGTTCACTCATTGCTTTCCTTTAAAAGTTCTATCTACTCTTTAGTCTTTTATAACCTTACTTTTTGCCTGCATTTTCTATGTTCTGGACCAGTTTTTGCTATAATTATACATGAAACTCCTTTTTATTATTTTTTTTTTAATTTAAATTCAATTAGCCAAGGTATAGTACATTGTTGGTTTATGGTATATGTCCAATGAACTCATTTTGCTCAAGAAAACTCAGTTTATTTCTCAATTCACTGTGTTTTATGGACTTTTTTTTTTTGATTCTCTGGGTTAAAAGACTATACTCTCTCTCTTCACACACACACAGACACACACGCACACACACAGACATACACACATACACACACACATACAATCACCCTTTCTCTCTCTCTCGAAAGCAAAAAGATGCTGGAAATCTCTTCCAGGCCTGTTTAATTGGAGGCACACAGGCTCATGCTCACGTTGAAGTGTTTCATACTTCCAACCCCAATATGCATAGTCCTTCACCCATGCCAGAGCCCATCCTTCCCTCTCATTTAGTCTTGTGAATTTTCTCTCTCATATCTTCCTCTCTTCCATGTTTGTCTTTCAGTGATTCATCAGTTCAATCATTGCCGGAACCATCACAAATGTTTTTTGCTTCCCTCTCACGAGTTCCAAGACAATGTTGCTAAAACACAACGCATCCATGAATGGAATGCCCCAGGTTAAACCTTGCTATTGTCCCATTATTTAAGATAAGGTGCTCATTAGTGTGACCTGAAAAATTCTCTGTGATTCTCCTTCCCACTTGTGCACGTTCTGGATGAATTAAGTTACTCTACCTACCCATTCCTTCCTTCCTCCCTTCATCAGATACCTTGCATCAAGTACCTCCCAGAGCCAGTATGAGATGCCAGGGATAAGGGGATGTGCCCACAATATAGGGCCTCACATTGAATGTGGGCTCTATAAAAGTTTTCTGCATCTGGCAGAGTGGATTCTCAATGAGAACACTCCAAGTTCCATGACCATGACCATCTCATACTCTTCATGGGAATCATGAAAGACAAGTAGATCCGCATGAGTGACCAAGACTTGAGGATCAACCCACTCTTGAGAGTTACCACTATCGCATTCTTGCCCATAATCTCGACAGGGACTTGGTCTTCATTATGAGTCATGAGTGTGCTCAAAGGGACAGCAGGCTCTGAAATTGAGCAGTCATGTGTCTCCTTGGTTTGCATAAGTGTATTTGCACAAGTGTACCATGCATAAGTGTACCATGCTTTATTTGCATAAGTGTACCATGCTCTGATGTTATCACCTGCTAGGGTCTGAATGTTTGTGTTTCTCCAAAATTCGTATGTTGAAATCCTAACTCCAAGGTGATGCTGTTTAGAGGTGGAGGGGATACTCTGGGAAGACCTCAATGTCATGAGGGTGGTATTATGAACAGGATTAGGGCCCTTATGAAAGAGACCTCAGAGACCTGTGTCACCCGTTGCACCACATGTGGACATAGCAACCCAGAAGATACTCCTCATCCAACCACACTGGCACCCCGGTCTTGGACTTTCAGACTCCAGAACTGTCAGAAATATTTATTGTTTATAGGCATCCCGGTCTGGGACACTTTGTTACAGTTGCCTAAACCAAATAAGACATCACAAGACCCATGTTGTTTATCTAACAACACATAGCATCATGAGATCAGAGGCAAAAAATGGTGAATTAACTGAGCCAATGTCCCAGAAAAAGGCTCAAGTTGTGGTATACAGTTTTCCTGCATTTTCTTTTATCTTTTTTTAAGATTTTATTTGTTTATTTGACAGAGACACAGAGAAGGGGAAACACAAGCAGAGAAAGTGGGAGATGGAGAAGCAGGCATCTCACAGAGCAAGGAACCCAATGTGGGGCTCAATTCCAGCACTCTGGGACCATGACCTGAGCTTACGGCAGACACTTAAGGACTAAGCCACCCAGATATTCCATTCCCACACTTTAAAATAAAAGGATTGGGGCACCTGTGTGGTTCAGTCATTAAGCATCTGCCTTCAGCTCAGGCCATGATCCCAGGGTCCTGGGATCAGACCCTGCATCAGGCTCTCTGCTCAGCGGGAAGCCTGCTTCTCCCTCTCCCACTCCCTCTGCTTGTCTCTGTCTGTCTCTGTCTCTCTTTCTGTCAAATAAATAAAATATTTTGAAAAATAAAATAAAATAAGAGGATAGATCTCATGATAAAGATATTATTACTACCAAGAAAAACCAACACACAAAAGAACACAATAAAATTCTTGGAGGTGACAGGCCTGTTTCATATCTTCATTATGATCATGGGTCCACAAGTATAGGCAGAGGTGTTAACTCCTCAAGATGCCTACATTAAATGTGTGCAACTTTTTTGTCTATCAGTAAAGCTTAAAATACATGCATGCATACATAGATGAATGAGTAGGTAGGTAGATAGAGTATGCATATATGAGTAGGTAGAAAAATAGATTAGATTAATGATAGATTAAATAGACAGGTTGGAAGACAGATGCTAGATAACATTCATGCATACAAACATAGATACACAGCTCCATAAAGTAAGGGGATATGATACAAGTCTCACATGCAGAAGAAATTTCAAGCAATATATGTAAATGCTTAGTCTTGAAGGATGTTGAGTGTAACTGCCTACTTCTTATGTATGGACAGCAACGTCCAAAAGCATGTCCTCAGACAAGCAAAAGACACCTTAGGACACAAGAAGACAGAATGTTGTGTGAGATCCTTGGTAGAATTTTGGAACAGAAAAAGCACATTAAGTAAAAACTAAGATCTGAATGAACTACAAACTTGAGTTCTTAAGTAAGTGTCTACATGCAGCATTCATTATGGCAAATATAAAATGTTAGTAGAGGTAGCTGAGTGCAGGGGTTATGCAAAGTCCCCGTACTATTTTCACTGTTCATCTGCAGACTCTTAAAAAACAGTTTTGGAAGAAACAATGGGGGAAAAAAAGATACAATTTTTCTTATCTTGCATTTAGCAATGTTTTATTCCATTTTTGTAATTGTAAATCATATTTTTACCAAGTTAACCTCATCCCTGATGCATTTCACTACAAATCGAGGTAGTCTTGAGGAAGACTAAGATCAAGGATAAAATTTTAATGGAAGCAACACCCAAAGGGATTTGGGGCAGCTGTGGCCAGAGAACTGGAGCATTCTTGGTTCTAGGAAACTTGGTTTTAACTTTGGATTCACTTCTTGGTGCATTTAGGACCAAGATGTGTGTTTACCCAGTGTCTCATCTGCATTCCCCCCATCTGGATCAGCACTGATCCTATTGCTGTACCATCAAGAGATGAGGAAACTGAGAAAATTGTCAGAGAGAACATGCAGGGAAGTGTTTTCTCTGAATCTGAAGCTTCATCTCATGGGCTTGTGGTGTAACAATCCAAGGAGGAACCAAGGGCCACGTCTGAAAGGCAAGAAAGAAGCCACTCGTACCAGACTTTGGGGGTGTGTGGTCTGCGTACCTTTCCACTTTCTCTTTGGATGAGAGCTGGATACTCTCGGGCACTTTGCTACAAGATACCAGAGGATGAGCCATCAGGAAGCTTATCACAAATAAACTCATTTAATCATCACAGGTCTCTCCAGAAATATTCTTTCCCTCATAACGTTAGATGACATCTCAGCTAGGTGAATTTATTTTATTGAAAAGTGTATTAGGTGAAAAAAAGATATCTGAATCGATTCAAGGAGTAAGAAGGAAAACTCTCCCAAAATTGTCAAGGGGTTTATTTTCCATTTTTCATGAAAGACTAAAGGCAATGTGGATTATGCACTCAGTAGGAGAATTATCCCCATCCAGGGTCAGAATTCAGTTCTTCTGGGACATGGAAGCAGGGGCCCAATGGCAGCCCAAGCCCCACCTGCACTCCCCACAAGCCAGGCTGACAACCCTGCTCCCTCCCTCCCTGCTCCTCCAGTGTCCTCTGAACATGTCCCACTGCAAGCTGTGATGTACTTTTCTGCTGTGTTCACCTCCACCTCCTGCCCTTACCAGTGCTTCCAAGGGTTTGCAGTGTTTGCTATCAAACCCATGTTTGGCTGCCCTTTGCCCAAAAGGCCAATACTCACGACATGACTTTTGATTGGAAAGGAACTTGGCCTTTATTCAGAAGGTTGGCACCCTGGGGCGAAGGCAGGCACTTGTCCAAAAGCCAATTCCAGTGTTGTTGCCTGATCTACAGATTTTTAAAGGGGTTTAATCCATTAAGGGAGTACAATGAGTGGTGTGCAACATTTCTTCATTACATGCAGACTCAGTGATGCCAGCTAGAGTTATCTTGGTGCTTCAAGGTTGATTCTTTGGTGCCCGGGGTTGGTAGTGCAAAGAGGTCTGGTGTCAGGTCACCTGGGTGGCTCAGTCAGTGAAGCATCTGCCTTCAGCCCAGGTCATGATCCCAGGGTCCTTGGATGGAGCCCTATGATATGTACCCTGCTCAACGGGGAGTCTGCTTCTCCCTCTGCCCTTCCCCCCGTGCATGTTTTCTCTCTCTCAAATAAATAAGTAAAATATTTTTTAAAAGGGAGAAGAAGAAAAAAGGAGATGAAAGAAGGAGGAGGAGAAGAAGAAGAAATAGTCAAAGTTCCTTGGTGACCAGGGATTGTTCAAGAATACTCTGTTCTTACTGGAAAGGAGGGCAAGGTCTATAAATACACAAAGCTTGGTCAGTAAAATCATTTTGGGGATCTTAAAAAAAAAAAAGAGGAAGAAGAAGAACAATATTTTGCTAAAAGATTTCTGAGATAATCAGAAAGCCGAGGGTCTTCAAACAGAAGACCTCTGTTGGCCTTGGTGGTCTGGGAATGTTCTGGGCCTTCACTCCCCCAGGCCAGTGGTCTACAAATGTCAGAAGAAAGTAAATTAGGGCCTTTGGTCAGCAAGGGCCTTGGTCAGCAAGCAAGAAGTATGTTCAGTTGAAGCAAGTTAAACCTTAAGAGTAGGTGGAAGATAGGTCAGTCTCTAAGTTGCCAGCAGCAGGGGTGCCTGCATGGCTCAGTGGGTGGTTTAGCAGGCAACTCTTGATTTTGGCTCAGGTCATGATCTCAGGGATCAGCAGTTGGAGGTCACCTTGAACAACCAAGGTGCACAGCCATATGTTGATGGAGGACACTTCCAAAATCAGTGGACACTCCATTTTCCATATGGCCCCAGACTTTGTCTACAAAGGTGCATAGCATCAAAGGTAATATATGCCTGCAGAAAGTGTCAGCATCAATGACTGAGATGACGCATGCCCAAACCCACATTCTAGAGTGCAGCATCACGGGGGAGACCACAAACACCAGAGAGGTCATTCTCCTTCTTGTTTAGAACATTTCTACTTCACCCACCAAGCTGATGCATTTAAAGTAGCAATGACTCACCTCTACTCTCAATGGGAACACGTGGCCACCTGTATTGTTGTGACTCATGGCTGTGGCGACCGTTAGTTCTGTTCATGAGAAATCTGCATCACGCATTGTGTAAAATAATCACACGATTTGTACCCTCACAAATGTCATGTAATTACTGATTCCTGATAGTGTCATTAAAATCACAGGTACACAATTCGAATATTGAAAGAAATCTGCACACAGGTCTTGCTTGGTCATATTTTGGAATTCTCTTTGGAATAAAAGGTGGAATTCCATTTTTTCAGTGTTATACTCTTTGGTGTTTTTTAGCAGCCTGCCTCTCTTGTCTCCTTCTGCTCCACATCAGGGAAAACTAATAATAATAATAATAATAATAATAACAGAAGAAGAAGAAGAAGAAGAAGAAGAAGAAGAAGAAGAAGTCGTCATCGTCCCTGTTCTCTGTTCCTTTGGTACCAGAGGGAGATTTACCCCAGCACAGAGCTCTAACCCTAGTGAAAACCCCAAACCTCTCTTCTTTCCTGCTTCTTTCTACCCATTTTCAGATGTTGGGGAGGAAGAATTTCCTCTGCCTTTCAAGATCCTTCCAACTGGACTAAGAATTAAATCGGCATGAGGCAGATTAACATGAGGAAACCAAATCTACCTGTGTACCTACAGGGAACCCACATAGACATGGGAATTCCAAAGATGGGCAAAATGAGGTATATATGCCCTTCTCAATTGAGGAAAAGGGGGTAGGGGCCTGGAACTACAAAGGGAAGGAATCCAGTTCACAGGATGATGAAGTCAATGGTATACAGGTGTTTGCTGAGTCAGTCACAAATGATAGAGAGGACTCTGACCCAATAGGCCTTGTTGGTTTCCTCCCTATGCGTCAGTCCTAGTACATATCACAGTGTACTTATCCATACTGATAGCTCTGTGCCTGGAGCAGGTCCTGTAGCTGAATTCCTTTTATATAGTCATGAGGTATGTAAAGAACCCTCCTTGAATCTAGTGGGTGTTGGTTAATTCTTCTTTAACTCAACATGATGTTCATGGCAAAGTGGCCCATCTTGGGGTGGCTTGCACAGCCCTCAGACCCTACACAGATGCACTAAAAACCCTCTAGCTCTGCTATCCCCAGAATGTCTCATTATGGGAACAATTAACTTTTCACACCCTTTTAGTTTGTATACGCAGTCATCCGTCTAAACAACCAAACCAAATACGGGAGTGCAGATCCTCCCGAGCTCTTGTGGGATGAACCCAAAAATGGATGTAACCCTTTTCAGCACAGAGACCTTAATTCTCCCAGGACATTTGAGACTGTCTCCTGGGTCTCTGATCAAAAATTAGTCTCATGACTTTTCCCGAATTATTCACAACCGAACGAAAATCAGAGTTTCTTGCCAAGCCAGCATCAATGATTCTGATGCTTTGGGCTGGGGGAGAGGCTGAGCTTTCCAGGGCAGGTTGTTTAAAGAAGATGAGCCTCCTAAAAACTGAGAAGAAAGGAAGGTCTGTTCACTAGACAGCCGCCAACATCTGCTTCAAGCTGAATGCCCTAGCAGGCAACAGAGAAAAAAACTGTCCAGACGTCTCTGTGGGGAGTAGCTTTCCCTTACTCCAGTTCCAAGCCTTGACAAGCAGGGCACAGCTTCTTTCATTTAACACTGTGAATATAAAAATAAATGAGCTCGCAGGACACATGCTCTCCAAAAATAGACAGCAAGGAATCATAGACTGTCTTAGACCTTTGCCTGCAACGTGCATGTATTTCAATTAATTCTTAAGGCTGTCTGATAGTACAGAAATGGACAGGGAAAGACATCCAAATAACCGTGGATAGGAAGGGCTTGGGCTATTTGTAATCATGTGGAAAATTAATTAGAATTAGATAATCACAGCTTTTTTAAACTGTGGGATACTTCATTTAAAAATTCATTAATGTATGTATAAATAACAATCTTTAATTTAGTCCCTGTATTTTAGCATCAAATTATTTGTGGGAGAGCTATAATTCTCTCATTTTGCACAGACTCAAATGGATTCATTTGATTTCTGAACCACCAGAGGACCAAATTGTTAAATAAGGCAAAACCTTTTAAAAATACGGTGCCTGAAGTCATCATCAAAATCTGTCACAACCTAATATTTTAAGCCTGTTAAAAGCATCCTACAGTAGGGTGTTAATCAATATTGAAAGGAAAGCCAGCATTAGTGCTTATGAAATTCATATTAAAACATCTTCTTTACTAGTTTTAATTGAAGTTTAAGATAATGCACAGTAGAAGGGAGCAGTCTTACCTCAAGTGGGCGGATTCTGAGGGCATCTTGTGGGCACCCTAGGAATACACAGCCTTTGGCTGGGGCATCACTCATAAGTCTCATAGGGTTCAAAGTTTATGAATGTTTCTGTGCAGTGCCTTCAAGGTTCAACTCAGAGTCATTTGTTTGGAAGAAAATAAAATAGTTGTTTCTGCAGAGCAACATTATTAATAATGACATAGGTTCCCTACAACTCTTCCAAAACTTCTCTAGCCTGCCTCCAACAGTGTTAAGATAGTCAGCCCTTGCAACGCACAATGATATGACCATAACCTCATGATAGTCTAACTAAATGAAAGAGATTAGACTGTGGTTTTTAAAATAACAGGTTTTCGCATCCTCTCAAATGTTTGAATGCAGAATGAGTGAATTTCATTTTGAGGATGATGAAGTAACCAATGTGTGATTTTATAGACATTCTGCAGACTTATTCTGGAGGTTTTGAAGGAGTTGGTGTGCTTGATTTGCAAGAAGTGACGGTGGACCATTATACGGTGTGTGGACCAGCATGGCTTGAGACCCAGAGACTGTCAGTAGGAAAAGCCAAGAAAGGACCAGAACAGGGTTGAGCAATCATCCTTGTCAAACTAACAACAAAAATGATGCAGAAATTACTCTTGGCAACAGATTTCTTAGACCAACCTTTGTCTGAGCCATCAAGAATGTAGTTAAAAAATCATAATACAGTGCCCAGTGCAAAGTCCTATGTTAATAGTATTTGAGATCCTCATCTCTATTTCCAAAATGCAAAGCTTAGGAGTGCCTGGGTGGCTCAGTGGGTTAAGCATCTGCCTTTGGCTCAGATCATGATCCCAGGGTCCTGGGATTGGGCCTCGCATTGGGCTCTTTGCTTCTCCCGCTCCCTGTGCTTGCTTCTCCCCTGTCTGTGCTCTCTCTCTCTCTTTCTCCCTCTCTCTCTGTATCTGTCAAATACATACATACATACATACATACATACATACATACATACATACAAAACACAATGCAAACCTTAATTGTAAGGTCAGTTTTTTTGCTGGTTGGCTCATTTGTATATTTGATTTAAGTATTTCCAGAATTTCAAAATGCAAAGCTTAATTGTAGGGTCAAATTTTGCTGGGCTGCTGATCTGTGTATCTGAGTTAAATATGTCTAAAGACATACTCCCTGAAGTTTCATGGTGCCCACAAGTTTTCACAGATATCCACACTCTTTTCTGACATGCCAACGTAACTTCAGGGCAACTCCATGCCGTGACTAGTGATCTTATTAAAACTAAAATGTAAAAGGTGTCCTTAAAAAGATCCTCTTTGTTCTGTTTCCATGTATTTCGTGCATATTGGAAATGTCTGTTTCTGAGAGTCAAATCCTGCCCTCACATTTTGTCACCCAACCTACCAGAAGAGGATTTCATAGACTTTTCCTCACTGTTTATGAAATACTTTGCATTCCCACTTGTGGTATCTAAATCAGCATATCTGAAAGGGAGACCATTGAATGAAGCCCTTCTTTTGGTCTTCAGGCATTCTCTTTAGGGGTGATAATTGGGTTGGGATTTGAAACATTGAAACATATTTTGTTTTATGATTTCCTTCTTCCAGAAATTATTGACCTGATTCCCTTGAGCCCACCCTTCCACGGTATGACCATATATATCCTCCTTAGTGATGTTGGCAACAGAGCAAGAGATGACTTATCGTGAGCGAAACCATTGTGAGTATAGAGTAGTTTCCTTGTAGGATGGATCTGGTCCCACACATCCTAATGCAAACCAACTCATTAATCAAGGTAACCCTGAAATCTCCACATTTGATTTTTGTGTTTGCTCATCTAGGAAATTAATTAATTAACTAATTTCTGTATGATGTAAATTACTGGTTCACCAAGTTTTTGAAAACAGACTCCATGGACATAAAGACTGTATTCCATCTTTTTTTTAAAAAATGAGATTCTGTGGTATTAGAATGATGGTTAGTACTTCAGAGTTTTTCACATATTTTATGATATTTATTAGATGAAAACACCCATCCTAGGACTGTATTAGGTTCTTGCGACAATTGGGGATAACTCATTTTGCTGATCAAGACTTGCGTTTGATTTTTTAAAATGTTAACAGTGATAAAGTCTACAGATATAACCTTATAAACCTGTCAAGGGTATAGGAGGGAGAGGTCAGGGCAGACATTAGTTTGCCCAAGATTGGGTATTTGCTTCAAAAGAATGGAGATAGAATTTTGGGCAGAAATGGTGCAACTATTGGGTATTTATCCTAAAGATACAAGTGTAGTGATCTGAAGGGGCACATGTACCCGAATGTTTATAGCAGCAATGTCGACAATAGCCAAACTATGGAAAGAACCTAGATGTTCATCAGCAGATGAATAGATAAAGAAGATGTGGTATATATACACAATGGAATAATATTGTATCAAAAGAAATGAAATCTTGCCATATGCAACAACATGGATGGAGCGAGAGGGTATTATGCTGAGCAAAATAAGTCTATCGGAGAAAGACAACTATCATAGGATCTCCCTGATATGAGGAAGTGGAGATGCGACATGGAGGGTTTGGGGGGTAGGAAAAGAATCAATGAAACAAGATGGGATTGGGAGGGAGACAAACCATAAGAGACTCTTAATGTCACAAAACAAACCAAGGGTTGCTGGGGGGAGAGGAGATTGGAGAGAGGGATGGGGTTATGGAGATTGGGGAGGGTATGGGCTATGGTGAGTGCTGTGAAGTGTGTAAACCTGATGATTCACAGACCTGTACCCCTGGGGCTAATAATACATTGCATGTTTATTAAAAAATTTAAAAAAAAATTAAAAAGAAGTGGTGCAAAAAAAAACAAAACAAAACAAAAAAAGTTGATCCTGAGGATTTGACAGAGGTTCTTTGTCTGGCTTAATTTTTGAATTGTGATAATTGTGGGTTCTTTTTATTGGAATAATGTGAAATATATCATCCTAAGGAAGATGTATACAGGTATTGGTATGACACAAAAGGCATCCAATAACAAAATTTTTACTTTCATTTTTTTGAGGAGTGTGAAAACATCAGTAACCATATTAACATCAGGACATCCGGACCCAAGAAGTTGAATGTCACTCAGGCTCCCTGGGAACAACAAAGGCTGATCCACACTGTTGTCTGCAGTGACACTGTTAGGAAGAAAAAAGGGCTTATTTATGTTTCCTTTCTAACGATGACTATCTTACCATGATAGGAACATGATATCAGAAAGAAATAAGGAAGAAAAAAAAAAAAAACCTACGGAAAGCTGTAAGACTTACTGAAAAATCCCAAAGTGATATCAGTGATAAATTTTAAATTGTCACTGGAAAATGGTCATTAAAAAAAAAGATTGTATTTATTTATTTGTGAAAGAGACCACAAGCAGGGGGAGAGGCAGATAGAAAAGGAGAAGCAGACTCCCCACTAAGCAGGGAGCAAGACGTGGGGCTCCAACCCAGGACCCTGGGATCATGACCTGAGCCGAAGGCAGACGCTTTACCAAATGAGCCCCCCAGGTACCCTTACTGGATAAATTTTGACCAAGGACCCACTGTGCACCAGGCAATTAACTGGATACACAGCAGTAGAAAGGGCAGCTCTTGTGTTCACTGTCTTGAGCCTTTCAGGCTACCTGGAGAGCTGAGCATAATAGGAAACAAATGATGGCAGCTGGGAGTCCAGAGCAGGTGAAAGGTGGGACTGAGCTCCCCAAGAAGGTTCCTTTTTAAAAATTATTATGCTCCATTAGCCAACACTTAGTATATCATTAGCTTTTGATGTAGTGTTCAACAACTCATGAGTTGTGCATAACACCCAGTGCTCATCCCAACACATGTGAAAGTTCCATTTTAGAGGGAGCATTAGTCCTGATGGCATCAGTTGTGGTTCTCTCTTCTTGAGATATTGGAGTCTCGGTTTCGGTTCCCACCAAAGACTCTTTTTTCGGGAAAATTTCATGACCCCCACCTCACTGACTTTAGAGCTCTCACGGAACCTCAGGGCTCTTAAAGGCCAAGGATAAAAATTCTGCAGCAAGACTCTGAAAACTCAATGAGAATGCTGTGCTATGTTTGAAGCACACACACATTGTTCTAGACAGACACTCAATTTGACTCAGATGCTCAAAGGCTCCACGATCCCAGAAATACTAACAACCATGGACAGGTCCTTTGACTCTATCTTGTTCTTATTTTTAAAATGATGGAATGAGAGCTCACTGAACTTCACGTTGGTTTTTGCCTGTACCATTGTATGCATCCATGAATTATATTCTAACTTTTTTGAGGCAAAGTCCCCTTCCCTCTTCCCTCAGTATCCTGTCTTAGCTTGGTCTTTTAATGTCTCCACAAGGAAATAAATCACGTCGACTCAAAGTAGATCAGCACAAAGACAGAATTGGATTCATCAGTCTTCCCAGAGTCAATATTCCCTTTGAGGAAGGTATCGGAAACCACGGTTTATTGAATCACAGGAAAATATCTTCTAGAAATAATAATAACTACATGTAAATCATAGAGAAGTGTCTTTTCACAGATAGATAGATGATAGATAGATAAAAATATAAATACATACACTTATTTGTGGAGCAGAAGAAATAACACGGAGGACATGGGGAGATGAAGAGGAGACAGGGGTTGAGGGAAATTGGAAGGGGAGGTGAACCATAAGAGACTGTGGACTCTGAAAAACAATCTGAGGGTTATAAAGGGGTGTGGGATTGAAGGTTGGGGGAGCCTGGTGGTGCGTATTAGAAAGGGCATGGATTGCATGGAGCACTGGATGTGGTGCAAAAACAACGAATTCTGGTACACTGAAAAGAAATTGAAAAAATAAAAAAAATTACTAAAAAATATTAAAAAGTACATACATACATAATAAATAAAATGGTGCCCAATAATGTCATCTTCCTTCAGGTGCCTGGGTGGCTCAGTGGGTTAAAGCGTCCTCCTTTGGCTCGGATCATGATCCCAGAGTCCTGGGATTGGGCTTTCTGCTCAGTGGGGAGACTGCTTCCCCTGCCCCACCTTGCCTCTCTGCCTACTTGTGATCTCTCTTTCTCTCTGTCAAATAAATAAATAAAATATTAAAAAAAAAATATCATCTTCCTATAGTGCCATTTTGTTCAAAGGTCAGTCATTTGCAACGAATCCTTTAGCTTAACCGTTCTCCCAGACTAATAACACTGCCTTTTATGAGTGTTTATGAGGAGCCTTTTCTTTTGCTGGTGGTGTTCATGTACTTTATAATTATTTACTCTTCATTTAATCTCATTGCCTTGCAAATGCGTACAGATGTAATCACAGAAATGTGAAAGTAGGCGGCCATATTTGTAAGCACTGAGGGGACAAAAATAAGACCCAAACCCATAAGATATTAAGAATGTTTATGCACTGTGGCACAGATAGGATTGGACAGGAAATGTACCAATCAAGTCATGATTCCTGACAGTAGAGGGAAAAAATAAAACATTAGTAGAAACACACTATCACAAGAACAAGGAACAAAAGCCCACCCTGATAAATTTGTGGCAGCAAGCAAACCACGTCTGAGTAAACTATGGTGGAATTACTTGGCATTATGAGTTGCCTTCAGAAGTTATATCAGTTAACCCTTAGGGCCACCACCCAGAGTTGCTGCCTTGAGTATGTAGCCCTCATGCATGTATTCTCAGAAGTGGCTTGATCCAGTTCTGTTGGTCACTCATGGTGAACATCAACATTTAATTTAAGCTACATGAGGTCTTTGTGTGTATCTTGAGCAGCTCATGTTGTGAAGGGGCCAGTAAGGGTCTCTTCTCAGATGGGGAAACCACAGCCAGTGAAAAAAATGAATCTCACCATACGTCCACTTCAAGAAGTGAATTTGAGATGGTATTTTTACAAGTCCTATTTCTGAAAAATGGACATTTGTTGCTGTTCTTGCTTTGGCTTTTTTTTTAAAGATTTTATTTACTTATTTGACAGAGAGAGAGATCACAAGTAGGCAGAGAGGCAGACAGAAGGAGAGAGTAGGAAGCAGCTCCCTGCTGAGCAAAGAACCTGATGTAGGGCTCGATCCCAGGACCCTGGGATCATGACCTGAGCTGAAGGCAGAGACTTTAACCCACTGAGCCACTCAGGTGACCCTTGCTTTGGCTTTTTGTGTTGTTTGGTTTGTGTGTGTGTGTGTGTGTGTGTGTGTGTGTGTGTGTGTGTGTGTGTGTGTAATGGAAATCGGGAATGTTGGCCAGGTACAATGCAATGAGCCAGAGAACATGGACACTGAGTAAGGATTCAACATGGCCATTCAACAGAGGAACAGGGATGGAATTCCCAATTGTGGCTCCAGGATATCTCAAGGGGGAGTGCAGGTTGACAAGAAGAATGGAGTATGGGTGGTGAATGAGACTTGGGATTTGCATGTCATCTCATATGTTACTTCATTGTGCCATATAACCTCCATCTTGTGCCTTTGAAAGAGGTCATAAGAACTGGGAGTGATCCCCTACTCAAAGGACGTCCATCCCCCAGGATCCAGTATCCCACACTTGGCATCCTAGCAAGAGAACGTGCCACTGAAACCCAGGGGAGATGCTTTAGGTAGACCTTGAACGTGGGCCCAGAGACACCTGGGCTATCTGAATTCACAAGTATGTTTCATTTGGTCTGCAGAATGGATTTTTAAAAACCATGAACCTATAGGGACGTTAATCCCAAGACACATTCATCAGTACGCTACATTCCCCACCGTTTCCCTTATTATTACTCCTGGCTCTAAAGGCATTTGAATTTCCAAACACTGCAAAGGATTGAGTGCTCTCACACGCGATAATTTTGTAAATCTAAATTTACCTAGGGGAGACAGAGGAAGAAATGTCCACTTAAATAGCATTACGATTTCCATCTTTAATAGACTGAATACATGTCTGGTCTGACTCCAGCTGTAAATCATAGCCTGGTTATATTTTTTTCATGAGACAACTGAGCGATTTAAAATCCAATTTTTCTTCTTTAGGGCTTTATCTATTTATCATTCATTTCTAAATGGAAAATAAGTTAGGCAAGCATAAACTATTGGTTATAAACTTAGCATATCAAAAAAGCTCATGTGCAGAAATCCTCAACGATGTAACAAAGACCAGAATTTGTTATTAGCCTGAGATAAATTTTCATTAGGAAGGATGAGGGTATCCAGCAGTGGAATTGGGATGCGATGTGCTTTACCTTGAATATCCTTCAAATGTGCTACTCTGAGAACTAAAAACTTAATAAGAAGTTATTAGATTAAACTTTCTTCTTTGAAAACAGTGACAGAGTTACATGGGCTGTGATCATAATCATCTGTTAAAAAGACATGTCAAGGGAACCAAGTGCCTTAAGAAAATTTAAGACTTTGAGGCCAGGAAGTTTTATGATATGGACAAGTTTGACAATGGCTATGGCAAAGAAGTCAGTAATCTTGGGTGAAAAAAAAAAAAAGATGTCACCTTGTACCCTGGAAGAATTAGAGGCATTGCTCCTAGCAACGTGACGAAAGGTGTTCTCTTCAGCTACGATCTTCCATGAAAGTCAGACTAAAGAAGAAGGTGGCTTTCAAATTCACAGTCCTATGGATAAGACAGAGTTGTACTTAACAAAATGCGTTATGTTAATGGCCACCATGGTTTAACCCCTCCAGCACCTTTAAAAATGTTCCATGTTTATCTCTTCTCTACCCAGGAGCTGTTAAGCTTAGTGTCACACCATGCGTGAGTCCAACAGTAGCTCAGAGAAACAAAATACCTTGACTGGCTTGAAAATTGGTTGCACTAATTTTCAAGAAGTCTGGCAGATTTTACCACTTATGCTTGATGCTCGGAATTCTGTCCCAAACAGCAGGGATAGGAAGAGGAAGCCCAGAGAAATCTTACCCCACAATTACTGTATTATTTTTTGTGTGTGTGTGTGCTTGTGGTTGTTGTTGGATAATGGTTGCTGTGTTTCAAAATTTACACCTGATCTCATGACTCACTGCAGGACACAGCTCCTCATATGCTTAATCTCATATGAGGTAACAACTCAACCACAGAGATGGCTAAAATTGGTTATATAAAATTGAGAAGTAGGGTATTTTAGCTGTTTCATTGAGCACCAGGTTGCAAAGTACAATATGCAGAAAAAGACGAGTGAGTTGATAATAACTGACTATATTTGCTGACGAAACATCTTTAAGAGTTTTCAATGATTTCTCCTTCTTTGAAGTAAGGATATATTACAGGCTTAAATATGTTCTCCCCAAATGCATGTGTCAAAGTCCTCCCTCCCAGGACCTCAGAATGGCGCTGTATTTGGTGGTAGTGGGTCTTTAAAGAGAAGATTAAAGTAAAATGAGGTCATTAGGATGGGCCCTGATCGCATAGGACTGGGGTCCTTATCAGAAAAGGGGATGAGGACATGGACACACACAGAGGGATGACCACATGAGGACACAGGGAGAACATGACGTCTGTACAACCAAGAAGAGATGCCTCAGAAGGAACCAGTCCTGTCCACATCTGGTTCTCAGACTCCCACCCTCCAGGACTAAGACAATAATATGTTCTTGAAGCTTCCTGGTCTGTGATACTTTGTTACAGCAGCCCGACCAAATTTATAAATTTGCAAATATATATTTATATGCATATATGTTTGTATATGTGTGTATATGTATTTATGTATGCATATTTTAAAGGAGAAGATAGGTATATATATATACATCTGTACACACACACACATATATATATATATGTGTGTGTAATATATATATATATATAGGATTAGACAGATTTATCGTGTTAGGAAATGATGGAAACCCCATGTTCTTGGGTGTTACCACCTCAAAGACCACAAGTACCATCTCGATGAACTTCAGCAAAGATGTTTTGGCCACAGCTCTGCCCCCTTTGTCTCTGCTCATTGATTAAAAGGCTGCCTCCTGAGAATAAATATGGATGGTCTTGGGCATATCTTATAGGTGAAACACATTCTACTCAACCCTACATACATTAGAATGCTTGGAAGCAAACGGACTCTTCCCTGGCTATAATAATCGTGAGAATGATCCCCTCCCCCAAATGTCCATGCTCTCATCCCAGAAAACTCTGAATGAGTCCTGTCACATGGCAAAAGGGAATTTGCTGATGGAATCAAGGTTAGGGATCTTCTGTAGGGATAGCCCTGGAGTCTATTCTGTCTAACCCCATGAGGTCTTCAAAGCAGAGGAAGATTTTTGGTTAGAGGGTTGAGACGGGGGAAAAAAAAGAAATTGGAATGACCCAAAGCATCAGCAGGACTCAACCTGCCATTGGAAAGAATATGGCTAGCATCGTACAGCAGAATTGGGGCCCTCACCAACAGCATGGGGCTGGGGTCTACACATGCAGGGCACTGAACTCAGCCAATACCTTGAGTGAATGTGGAAGCTTACTTCTCCAGAGCCTCCGTGAAGGAGCACATCTCCACCAATACCTTAAGGGTGACCTTGTGAGGTTCTAAGAAGAAGACCCAGATGATTCATGCTGTGCCCAGACTTTTGACCCATGGTAATTCTGGCAAAATACATGACTGCCCATTACAGGTGCTTATTTTGGGGTGATTTGAGGAATCAATGATAGAAAACTGGGAGGGATTCTTGAAACTTGCCCCTCACATGATTATTTCCCACTCTTTCATTCATTCAATGTATCCATATAAAAGAGGTTTAAGACGCTAGACATATTGGAGAGACACATTTAAGAAAAAGTTAAAATAAAATGAATGCCCCAGAATGCTTTTCCTTTTCCAACCAGCTACCCCAAGTTTCTTAAACATGTCTACATTTCTTGAGAAACCCATCCACTCTATGGGTTTTACAAACAAAAACCATTCCAGAGCCGTCCCCGTCAACCTAACTCCTGACACTAACTGAGATATGATGATGTCTTCTGGTCTCCAAAGATAACTGTGGATCAGACCCACAGGATCTGCCTCTTCTTAGGATCACTCCACCCGGCTGTTCATTAGCGTCTCAAGTCTTGGCTTCCTTCCATGAGTGGGAACTCATTTTCCTATCTCATTCACATTTATATCATCTGTTTCCTTGGTTTCTCTTTCCAAATTTTAATATTGGGGTGCTGGATTGGCTTGGTTGGGGACTTCCCTGCCTTTCCCTCACTGTACTCTGTCTCTAGGTAACTCTATCTGTCCTGACACATTAAATCCCATCTCTCTATTGATCAGCTTTTAAATTACTATGCCCAGATGCCCTTCAACAGATGAATGGATAAAGAAGATGTGGTCCGTATACACTATGGAATATGATGCCTCCATCAGAAAGGATGAATCCCCAACTTTTGTAGCGACATGGACGGGACTGGAGGGGATGATGCTGAGTGAAATAAGTCAAGCAGAAAAACCAATTATCATATGGTTTCATTCATACACAGAACAGAAGGAATGGCGTGGAGGACCATAGGGGAAGGGAGAGAAAACTAAAGGGAAGAAATCAGAGAGGGAGATGAACCATGAGAGACTGTGGACTCCAGGAAACAAACTGAGGGTCATCGAAGGGAGGAACGTAGAGGGATGGGGTAGTCAAGTGATGAGTATTAAGGAGGACATGTATCACACGGAGCACGGGTGTTACATGCAACTAATGAATAATTGAACACTACATCAAAAACTATATGCTGGCCAATCGAACTTAATAAAAAAAAAAATTACCATGCCCGAGGTATTCCTTTCTAAACTCTCATCTTATATAAGCAGTTGACTTTGTGGTTACCCCCCATTGGTCATCCCACGAGATCTCCAATTTACCAAGCCCCATGACAAAGCTTTGACTTTCCTCTCCAGAGTTGTTGGGGGAGAAGAAGATGGAGGAAGCAGAATAAAGAAGAAAAGCAGAGATGTGAGACCAGAGAATCGAAAATCCATACTAGGTTCAGTCCCTGAGTTGCTGCATTTAGCCCCGCCTGAAACTATCTTGGCCTGCTGGACTTCCCAGCTGACTCAGGTGATAAATGGCATCTTGCATTGAAGCCCACTTGTGTCTGACTTCCATTAGTAGGAACTAATATGACCTCCGCAGCCCGAATCACCACATCCTTCCTGGTCATCGCCTCATCAGATATTTGCAACATGACCTCTCTTCTTTGCTCCAACTTCACATTTCCAAAGGTCTTTCTGATGCGTCCAGCCAGGTGCCCCGCTGAACCCTCGTTGTCAACGAGTTTCAAAACTCATTAATCATCCATCCCCAAAGCCAACGCTGCTTACCAGGTTCCCTCTTGTTTCCATGCCTTTGTCATTGTCACAGTCCAGCTGGAATCCTTGGACTGATAGTGACCAACCAAGCTGTCGTGCTCACAGCCCACAAGCCGATGAAAAGCCAAGTGTCCAACCACTCTCCCGGTTTTTAGCATTTGTCTGGCATGGACTATATCTTCAATCCCATCCTCAAAGGACAGGTGAAACCCCTTTTTTTCTTCCCTTACCCCATGCCCCACATAACCACCAACCACAATGGCGCCTTAGCTAATGTCTTTATGGTCCCCTCCTCAGTTGACCATCAGTTAAACTTTACAAACAACATATCATGGGGCATTATTTGTCCCGTTCCTCATCTCCTGGTGGTTCATCACTTGGGGTCCTCCTTGGGGTCCTCCAAGACTTTCCACAGCAGATCTTTCTCTTCTTCCCACCCTCCTTCCCCCACTGCCCTGTGTGGCAACCTGTCCTCTTCCTTCTTCCTCACACCTCTCACTGCTTCTCTTCCTCACCTCTTCTTCCTCCTCAACCTGTGCTTCTCCTCCGATTTTCCATGATCACCTCCCCTTCTCTCTCCTGCCCATCGTCCTCTCCCTTCTTCATGGCCCCACCGTTCTGCCATCTCTGTGGCCCTTCTGAAGATGAGTCTGGCTCCCTCTGCTTCTCTTCTCCTCAAAGCCTCTCCAGCGTGGATGTGGTCCTTCTCGGTTGCTGAAGTGGACCTCCGGGTGGTAAGGGAGGACCCCTCCCCAATGCTGCTCAGCCAGTAGCCCAGGGAACGAATCTGTTTTCACCGTTGACTTGGGCGCCCCAAACATGTGTCTCTGTAGGTCATTGTTCACCCTGGCTATCACACAAGCTGTACCATCTTGGATTTTTTTTCCCAATATTTTATTTATTTGCAGGAGAGAGTGAGCACACAAGGGGCCAGAGACAGAGGGAGAGAGAGAAGCATACCCCTCTCTGAGCAGGGACCCCAATTCGGAGCTCAATCCCAGGACCCTGACATCATGACCTGAACCAACTGAGCCCTCCACGTGCCCTTGTACCATCTCTCATTCTAAAGAGAGTTTCAGATATAACGGGAGATCACCTTCCCCACCTTTTTTGACTTACCTTCATGGAAAAATCCCCTAATCACTTGTTTAAATGCACTACCTTCCATTGTCTTTCATTTGTTCTCTCTTGAGTCCATTCCTAGCCAACTGATGTCCCCATGACTCTGCTGGGACTTTTCTTTTTCTTTTTTTTTTCTTTATTCAATAGTTTCTCCAATAGTCCCCTTCAGGACAAACCCATCTGTCGTCCTTTGGTCTTTCTTATGATCTACACCAGCCCCAACTTACCCCCTTTCTCTTCCTGTCCTTCTTGGAGCTTCTTGCCTACCTTCATTTGCTTTATTTAATTTATTTACTTAACAAAGACAGACTTTATTAAAAAAATAATAATCATTTAAAAAAACAAACCCTCTTCCCTCTTTGCGTCACTTCCAGCCATGAGAACAAAGGTTCTTTCTCTTTCCAGCCAACAGAGATGCGTGTGTGACATGGATGCTTGACTAAGCTTATTGGGATGTTTGGTCTTTTCTGCCAATTTATTTTTTTATTTTTTTATTCTCTTGGGGCCCAGAGCTGATCAATTTTGCTATTTCTCATTTTGTAGCATCTGGAAGACTCTTCCGAAATATTTGTTAAATGGATAATAAAAGAGAGAATGGATTTTATCCTTACTTACTGTGTAAGCCTAACATCTCTACTTAGCTTCATAAAATTCACAATAGAACGGGTTGTCATTTTCAGGGTTAGTTTTTATCTTCGGGATAATAACAGTCGCTACATAATTCCAATTCTGCTGAACAGCCAACTTTTTTTTTTTTTTTATCATTTCTCATATTTAAATTTCTCTAATGAGTTTGAAATTTTCATTTCAGGTTGCAAATGAAAAATTTAATCATTGCTTTTCGGGTTGGAGCATCTCAACAGATGTCCCCAGTTTACTTTTTATAAATGCAAAGTGGTTTTTTTTTTCTTTTTTGATACTGTGATGCATTGAGTGAGCACATTTGTTTTATTCTCCCCTGTCTGCTTAGGGAGCTCAGACTCTCCAAGTGAGATACATGGTGATTGTGTCTCCCACCTGCACAAAAAAAATTTACTCCTTATCTATTGCCTACAGACTCAAATTCAAAATATTTTAACCTGTCATGGGTGCCTGGGTGGCTCAGTCTGTTCAGTGTCCGCTCTTGAGTCAGGTCACGATTCCCAGATCGTGGGATCATCTCCCGCATCTGGTTCCCTGCTCAGCGGGACGTCTGCTTCTCTCTCTACTTTCTTCCCCGTGCACATGCTCTCTCTGTCACACACTCTCTCCAATAAAAAAAAACAAAAAAAAAACCTTTAAAAAAGAAGCTGCTACTTGAGGCCACTAACGTCTGGGGAAAATCTCATTTCACTTATGTACCACTGAGTCTGAACATGATTCACACTTGGACTCCAATTCGCTTTCCGGATTCTATAATTCCCACTTGTGCTGCACTGAGTCAAAAGCGTAGAGTTCCACAGAACTGCGTTTATGGCCTTTTATTTGCCAGGAATAGCCCCATCGTGTCCACATCCTTAAGTCCAACTTGCCTTTCAAGGTCAACTCAAACACGCATTCTGATAAAGTGCTGTTCCACTGAAATCCCACTGAAATCTCTCACGTTCTCTTACGGATTGCCCCTAGCCCACGTCGGAGGGGACTATTCCCACAGCCCATAAAATCTCAGCGGTTTTTACATTTCGGGACATTTGTGCAAACAGTGACGTGGATCATTGCGTTTGGGTTTGAGCGCCTCGACTAACTGTTCCTAATATTGGTTTTGGTTTTAACGTCATTAAGATGCAATGCCTTCAGCTTTAAAAGTCTTCATCCTTAATCCCATTGGGTTGCTGTCTTTATGGAGGAAAAAAAAAGGTGGAAATGCTGAGTCGGGATCCAAGCACACAGTCAGGGCTCCATCAGCCTGTAACTCCTACAGAATATATATTTGCCCCCAACAGGTGTTAGCTGTTCTTACACTGATTTTCTGATGGGTCTTCACAAATACAGAGGTATCCTAGCCCTTGTTAGACCTCTTGATCTCATATACTTTTTTCACTGCATTATACCTTTTTTTTTTTTAAAGATTTTTATTTATTTATTTGACAGATATCACAAGTAAGCAGAGAGGCAGGCACAGAGAGAGGAGGAAGAAGGCTCCCTACAGAGCAGAGAGCCCGATGCAGGGCTTGATCTCAGGACCCTGGGATCATGACCTGAGCCGAAGGCAGAGGCTTTAACCCACTGAACCACCCAGGTGGCCCCATTATACTTTTAATTTCTCTGTGACTCCACAATATCTGTTTCTTTTTTTAATTTTTCAAATGAGAAATGAATCAGAGCATAGAGTGGACCTCCAAAAGCTTCACTGCTATTTAGAAATGAAGCCAAGATTTCATACGAGTATGCTTAGAAAGTATGCACCTGACAGGAAGTGAAGGTATTACGTTATTTAAATCATTGTGATGCAAAATGAAAATATTGTATTTACACAACAGGGAAAATCAAACATCTCTATAACATGGCTTTTCTTTTTTTTTTTTTTAATTTAAAAAATGTCCTTCAAAATATCCTTTATTAAAAAAAAAAGAAACAAAACTGCATTAGCACAGTTCAGGCAAGTATGAAAGAATGAATCTGTTTATTGCAATTATATTTCAAGAGACTCGTTCACTGTCTGGCAGGAAAGGGAAGAGGTAATAAATGCATTTGCTGTGGTTACATACACAATACATTGTGCAGATATCTGTATACCAAAGTTACATTGTGTCATAATTGAAGTTCATAAGTACCTTTCTTGTTACACATAAAGGTATAATTATAGTATCCTGTATCCTACACAATTATACCTTTGCATGCGGCAATAACAAGTGCCTTTCTGTATGTATGCATTATACCTATGTATATATTAAAATATCGTGTTTTGGGAGCCCCTGGGTAGCTCAGTCAGTTGTGCCTCCGACTTGAGATTTTGACTCAGGTCACGATCTCAGGGTCGTGACACCGAACCCTCACATCAAGCTCTGCACTCAGCAGGGCATGTGACATTCTCGCTCTCCCTCTACCTCTCCCCCTATTCTCCCTCTCTTTAAGATGGATCGATAGATAAGTAGATAGATAGATATTTAAATAAATAAATGAATACTGCGGTTTTTAGCATTCTATTTTATTTTTTTATTTATTTCAGTTCAGTTAGCCGAGATATAGCACATCATTAGTTTCTTTCTTTCTTTCTTTCTTTCTTTCTTTCTTTCTTTCTTTCTTTTTTACTTTTCTCAATTTAAATTTTTTAGTTAACATATAATGTATTATTTGCCCCAGGGGTACAGGTCTGTGAATCGCCAGGTTTACACACTTCACAGCACTCACCAAAGCACATACCCTCCCCAATGTCCATAATCCCACCCTCTTCTCCCAAACCCCCTCCACCCAGCAACCCTCAGTTTGTTTTGTGAGATTAAGAGTCACTTATGGTTTGTCTCCCTCCCAATCCCATCTTGTTTCATTGATTCTTCTCGTACCCACTTAAGCCCCCATGTTGCATCACCACTTCCTCATATCAGGGAGATCATATGATAGTTGTCTTTCTCTGCTTGACTTATTTCGCTAAGCATGATACGCTCTAGTTCCATCCATGTTGTCGCAAATGGCAAGATTTCATTTCTTTTGATGGCTGCATAGTATTCCATTGTGTATATATACCACATCTTCTTGATCCATTCATCTGTGGATGGACATCTAGGTTCTTTCCATAGTTTAGCTATTGTGGACATTGCTGCTATGAACATTAGGGTGCACCTGCCCCTTTGGATCACTACGTTTGTATCTTTAGGATAAATACCCAATAGTGCAATTACATCATTAGTTTTTGATGTAGTGTTCAATGTATATCCATGCCCTACTCACAGGTTGTGGAGACTTTGATCATTTATAACTTAAGATGAATTATACATATGTATATATTATATATATAATATATATAAATATATATATGAACATGCATAAATACAATTTTTAATGTCCTTTCTATGTGTTGACATTCTTTTAATATTCTTTAGTGTGAACATTAGCAACACAGAGAAAGACAGGTTTCCAGCCACCTTAAAAACCACCACCCGGGGGGCGCCTGGATGGGTCAGTAAGTTAAAGCCTCTGCCTTCAGCTCAGGTCATGATCTCAGGGTCCTGGGATTGAGTCCCGCATCGGGCTCTCTGCTCAGTGAGGAGCCTGCTTCCTCCTCTCTCTCTCTCTGCCTCTCTGCCTACTTGTGATCTCTGCCTGTCCAATAAATAAATAAATAAAAACTTAAAAAAAAAATTACCACCAGGTGTCCATGTAAACGTTGACACCGTGAAATCCATAGCACCCTGAGGTTCATGCCATAGACTCCCTTACAGGCTCACGCCCTGTCACCTCACTGTCTTGTTCTATAAACCTTTCCCTGGGTCTGGGCTGTCCTCAGGGGCTGAGCTCCATTGTTTGAGAGTTAGGTAGAAACTGCTCTGCAATCCAGAGAAAGGAAAGTAGTGGCCCTCCATACAAAAACAAAACAAAACAAAATAAAAACCCACCAAAAACCAAAAAACAAACAAAAAAACCTTGATTCATATGCACCTGATAATTGGCAAGCTGGTTCTTTGGGGCCGTGGGTTTGTAGGATGTCACGAATCCTGTTGTAAATATCCTCGTGATAAGGCATTGTTGTGTTTGGTTGTTTTGTGCAATATTGGCTGATTGACGTGGGGTTCCAGATCCTGAGAAGAAAGCAATGATGTCACACATGGTCCAGCCAAGGCACACGGGTTCAGTGAAAGCCAACCTTCCAGCAAGGGGCAGGACCACCTCCACAGCAGGTGCGTGGCATGGAAGAAGGCACCGTGGAAGGAGGCTGCTGAAGACAGGGAGAAAGGAATGTCTGAGGATGACGAAAAAGAAAAGCATAAAAGGCGTCCATCCTTATACCAAAATATCCCCATCCTGAATGTGCACTAAGAGCCTTTATAGGAAATGACTCCCTATGTCTACTCTCAGTCCCTAATAAAATTCCTGGCACACATGAACATTTTTCACAAAGTAAATGAGCTGATAACTCATGCTTCTCAGAATTAGATCAACAGAGGCTCGCCTTAACCTATACTGCCCTCCCTTTCCTTTAAAGAAGAAACTAAAACTTAACTGAATCTGTGTTTTTCTGTATGAAATCACCAACATTCCACCGTTTTTCATGTACGAGATGATGGTTTCACCGTCACAGGACACAGTTGAGGAAAAGTGGATCTGATTTCAAGTGATGTGAATGAGGTTTGTTTGTTTGTTTGTTTGTTTTTAAGGGACAAAGAGGTGGTTTCTGGTTTCCCTCTTCTTTACCAGCCCGACTTCAGAGTCCACAAAGCTGTGTGTTGCTCTGAAGGTCTGATTCTCCTTCTGCAAGAATCCTGTATGGACGTTGAGTAGATGCGTGTCCCCGTGTTTTTCCTTGAAGTTTTGGGGTTTTCTCCTCCTTAGGATGTTCCAAGGAGATGGTGTTCCTACAGCTGTATCTCTAGGAGTTCTTGGAATGTAGGAAGCATTTCCCCCTCAAGAAAATTCTATTGTTTCTACCACACCACTGGAGGTCCAACCAATTTAGAAATGCTTTTTTTTTTCTTTTTCTCTTTTCTTTCTTTTCTTTTCTTTTCTTTTATTCTTTCTCTCTCTCTCTTTCTTTCTTTCTTTCTTTCTTTCTTTCTTTTTTTTTTTTGAATAAGCTCTGTGCCCAATATGGGATTCGAACTCACAGCCCCCAGTTCGAGAGTCCCATGTTCCACCCATGGAACCAGCAGGGCAACCCTCATTTAGAACTCTTTGAACGACGGTTTCAGCTTAAGGGTGTTAGGCAAACAAATGCAATCCGTTCCACTTCCAAAGAGAGATCGGTGAAGCGGGGTGTGGGTTGGGGGGGGACTCCGCTTCGGGCAATCATGAATTCCACGATTCATTCATTCAAATTCCTCAAAAGCCAGTGCTTGGATTCGCAAATATGGTTCACAGCCTGCTTTATGAACAGGGCGTCTCTTTTATACAGTTTATTTCTCCCAAATGACTCTCTCTGGGGTCCTGCTCTTTGGGGACTTGTGTCTGAACCCCCAACCCTACTGGACTGCAGGATATTTTCCATCCCGTGTTCCCAGCCCCCACATACAAGCCAGGGTTTGGGTCACCCCAGGGCCAGCAGGTGCACATGGAGAAAAGTCTTTTCTTCCTGCAACGTTGGTTTTCTTTTCCTTTTGGATCCCTGAGAGATACTCCTACATCCCCACACTCCACAGCTTAATTTAAATCTCTGTGAAATATCTCTATTTTCTACCACTCCAAGGCTTATTTATTTATTTTAAAAAATGTCCCTGCAGTATGTTGACCTGGAGGGTTGAGAGAAACATTCTTTGTGCTTGTTTCGGTCTCATAGGGGACCCATATTCTGGCTGTTGGGTCTGGCTTCTGGATGGCATTTCTGCTTTTCAGCAGTATAAAGAAATAAATCCTTTTTTTTTTTTTTTTTTTAACAGAGAACCTACTTGCTGTTGATTAGCCATTGGCATTACTGCTTTTCAGCAGTATAAAGAAATAAATCCTTTTTTTTTTTTTTTTTTTTTTTTTAACAGAGAACCTACTTGCTGTTGATTAGCCATTTGCAAAGACTGGGAGAGGAAGTAAACATTTATGTCCGGTGGTCCAGCATGACGGATGTCCTTGTGTCTGTGGATGTGTACAGCTCTCACCTCTCCCATCACAAAGGAATTACGGGTGTATCATGGCCTGTGTCTGCTGAAACGTGCTTGGAGACCTGGGGCTCCACGGGGAAGGGTCAACTGAATGTTTTTTTCTGCACGTCGTGGGCATACAAGGCTCGACGACTGAACATTCTGTGATTGATAAGGTGGCCTCGTGTGAGTGCACGCCCCTCCCAGAAGCCAGAATCAGGAACCAACGCGGGGACACGTACTTCACCTCCTAGGATAGATTCCTACCTGGGGAAGGGGCTTCCTTAAGGACCTAGGGGCTCATACTGTGTCTGTAACTCACCTTTCTCCAGCTCTGCCCGGTGTACTATGCATGTACGGTCCACTTGTTAAATGCGTGTGTTTCAATACCTTTATAGGGATAATTCCCATTCCATTGACTTGACCTGTTGGAAGGGTGCAGTGTGGAACACCTGGGTGGCTCAGTGGGTTAAGCGTCTGCCTTTGGCTCAGGTCATGATCTCAGGGTCCTTGGATAGAGCCTTGACCAAGGCCATCTGCTTCTCCCTGTCCTTCTCACTCATGCCCTCTCTCTCTAAAAGAAAGAAATAAAAAATCTTTAAAAAAAATGGGGGGGAGTAATGCAATGCTTTTTACTATATTCACATATTACGTGCCGCTATCACTCTAACGCATCCCAGAATATTTTCATTACCTCCAAAAGAAACCGTGCGCCTCCCAGATCTGGGCGACCACGACTCTACTTTCTATCTTTGTCTATTGTGGATTCTGCACTTTTCGTGTACGGGGAGTCCTGCGTTGTCGGGTCTCGTGTTTCTGCCTGAGTCAGCTTCCCATCCGATGCACCTATGTGGTCGCATTTCTGTTCATTGTTGAACATCATTGAAGTGTATGGATCTGCGACATCTCATCTATGCATTTATCTGCTGATGGACATTTGGGCTTGTTTCCACTTTTTTGCTGTTATAAATCAACGTTGCTGTGAGCAATGCTGTGAACAAGGCCATTTGCAGACGATGCTTCACGCAGGGGTCTATTTTCCTGGGCAGACACCCAGGGGGGAAGTTGTGGAATCATATGATCCACTGAATGCTTAAGTGTTGGAGGAGCTGCTGTGTGGGTCAAAGGGAGCCTCCCCACCTGATAAGACCCCCAGCCACGTACAATCGATTCCTTCCCCCGCATCTACCCCGGCGCTCGTTTTGATCCCTCTCTCGGATTGAAGGCCCCGTAAGAGAAGCTGTACCTCAATGGGGTTTTGAATTCTGTTTCTCCAATTTCTCCTCTGTGTCCTCTTGATGGAAATATTCCACATAGTTTAAAAACTTTTCTTTTCTTTCTTTCTTTTCTTTTTCTTCTTTCTTTCTTTCTTTTTGTTTTTTTTTGTTAAAGTTTCTATTTATTTGAAAGAGAGAGAGAGAGCCCGAGTGAGGGAAGAGAAACAGAGGAAGAAGGAGAAGCAGGCTTCCCAGTGAGCACGGAGCCCAAGTCGAGACTGATCCCAGGACCCTGGGATCCTAACCTGAGCTGAAGGCAGATGCTTAACTGACTGAGCCACCCAGGCGTCCTTAATAGCTTTTTTTTTTTCCTTTTAATTAAGCTGTCTGTGCTGCTTCCCTTACCTGTTTGATTTGGTTTGATTTTAATTTTTTTTTAAAGATTTTATTTATTTATTTGACAGAGAGAGATCACAGGTAGGCAGAGAGGCAGGTAGAGAGAGAGGAGGAAGCAGGGTCCCCGCTGAACAGAGAGCCCGATGCGGGGCTCGATCCCAGGACCCTGAGATCATGACCTGAGCCAAAGGCTGAGGCTCAACACACTGAGCCACCCAGTGTGTGGGTGTTTTGTTTTGTTTTGTTTTTAATGGTTGTACCTCTTGATGGAAAAAAGTCTTGGATGGGAAAGTCCAACTCATCATCCCTCTAAATTATAAATGTATGATAACATTTTTGGTAAAATTTCCATAATGGTAATCTTTAAATACAAACATATGCATTCAATGTACAGGAGACAGGTCCTGACCCGGATGAGAAAGATAAAAGCACCTCTCGTCTTATAAGCATGAGTTGATCGTAATGAATATGTTGACGTTGACTCGTTTCTCCGTCCATACTTCATGGACCTTGAATACATTCCTATCTTCTCTTTTTAAGGGGCCATTTCTCTGTTCTATTTTAGAAACAGAAAATGGTGGCGCCTGGGTGGCTCAGTCGGCGAAGCGTCTACCTTCAGCTCGGGTCATGACGCTAGGGTCCTGATCCTTCTCTGTCTCTTCAATGAATAAATAAAATTTTAACAAACAAACAAACAAACAAACAACACACAAAATGAGGTCAATCTGACCTCACATACATATCTTCATTTTTGTCGGGATCTTCTTACTGACCGCTGGTGATACACCCATGCGTTTGAAACACATTCCAGGATTTTTCCAAGGAACCATTTCAAGATCATCGAACTATAACGACCCCAATCCACGTTGTACTAATAACACTTCCCTTTCAGAAGCCTTCTCCCATCTGAATTCCTTCAACGTGACGAGAAACTCTCTTCTTTCTGGTTTCTTATTTGGGGAAACTTCCTTATCTGCTTTCAGGCAACCGTGGGATCACCTTTTTTTTTTTTTTTTTTTCCTTTTCTATCAAGATTTCTAGTAATCACTTATCATGTAAAACATTGTGGTTTTCTGACCCGTGGTTGTTTTTGAGTCTCTTTAAAAATGTTGGGACGTTTGAAGGTGGGATCCTGTTTGGGAACCTTCACCGAAGCAGAAAGAGGTACCTGTCCATCACACCCACCATGAATATAGAGAATTCATGAGAAAGCTCATAGGCCAATGACCCATTAAGTTGCAATTTATACTTTCATTCTAAAATGTAACACGCTTCGATGTAAGTTCTATCATGATTAACAGACTCACCATGGATTCTAAAATATATTCTAAAATTGAAAAAAAAAACTATTAAACGGTGCCAAAAATTGATATGCCATCAAACACACTGGCTCTTGGGTATTAAAAAAAAAGAAAGAAAGAAAAAAAAAATCTAGGCCATGAATAGTTTTTATTCAATTCTCCTGGGCTGAGCTCTGCATAAGCAGCTTCTCTAAGGATTAGATAAAACCGTCAGATTGATTTACTGAATTCAGCAAAAACATTATATTCTAATGCATGTGCGATTTGAGATCTTTTTTCTTTTTATATGGAGTGAAGCCCTGCCTTTTATTTTTTTTTAATAAGATTCGATTCCCTTGGCTACAAGTTGATGCATGAAACCATAAGCAAATTACTGAACTATTACTATTTTTTTAGTCGATTTGAGTGCAGAGATTAAGAATATTCACAGACTGATTTGGAAGTTCATTCCAATAAGCATTCAGGGAAGGGTATGCACTTAAGAAAGTGTCTAAGTGCTATGCCCTTAGGCCTTTGATTCTTCAGAATGCCTGAGTATCCTCTCATAAAAAACCATCCCAGAGGCCATGGCACAGGATTCACACGCACCTGTGATCAATGTTCTGGTCTTTTGCATGAATTCAGTAACTGCAGATTTTTTAGAAAGGTGACACCAAGGAAGTGCAACCTCTTGGTTTATGCTAAACACAGTGGCTATGTCTTTTATGCAACCTTACCAACTGCTTACCAGGGGGTAAACAGGCCAATACAGAAGGTCTATGCACTCCTTGAGTTTATATTCAAGGTCAGAGATGGGTAGGAAGCAAGAAGAAAAACACACACATGAATGTTTGTTCCCTCACCTGATGGGTGTCCATGAATCCAGAGATGCCATTCAATACCGCCCCCATGTTAAAAACCACCCCATCGTGCCTTGCAGAGAAAAATCATAACTCAAGGAAAACGTTGCCAGAGAGATCCAAGTCTTCCAATCTTCCTAAAGTTCTCAAGACACCCAGGCGTTCCCACCTTTCTGTGGCTGTGGGGACAGACGGTATGGCCATGACAAAATGAAACACCGCAAATTGACCAGTGACGGGCAAACGGTCCAAAATCAATCTTTACCCACAGTCCCAGCTCTGAACCTAAAAACGACAGTCATGCTCCGTGTGTCCATCCTAGGCAGCTAGAGCAGAGCCCACAAATCGCGGGGGGTTGGGCTGTTTGGGTAAGGACTCTGTGGATGAGTCGGAGAGGGAGTCGTGGTGTTTCAGCCATCGTGGGCTGGGCATGACCTGGGGGCACTGTGCCTACCGGCTTATCAGCAAACACAACTACGAGCTTCCCATTGAGGATTTCCAACTGGACACCTGTTCTGATCCGTGAACAGATCCACTATCCTGTGCACCAGAGGTGAAGAAATGACACACCCAAGATTTATTAGACAGCATGAGTTACATAATTTCTTAGGGCAGGAGAAAGGAAAAGGAAGAATGATGCACACAGTCTCCCTGGATTTTTTTCTTTCTTTCTTTCTTTTTTTTTTTTCTTTTAAGTTTTATGATTTTTACTTTAAAAGTCATTTCGAAGACATCCCCTTAGGTAAAATAAGATATTCTTTATTTTATTACAAGCAAAAGAACCAACTTTAATTCACTTCTCCAGAGATTTTCCAACTTCTATGAAGATGATAATGTGCACCATAAAATTTAACTGACTTCTAGAAAATCTACTATAAGGAGTTTCATTGGAAATTGTGTTGAACTTTTTAGAGCCCTCCCCCCTTTTTACAGTTTTAATCAGATGCTCCTTATTCTTCAGAAGACTTTTAATTTAGACTCAGGGCTTCAGATGCTTTGACAAAAATTCCAGAAAGCACTTTAATTTGGTGCCACAGGCTTCAATTGTGAGCACAAACACGGGATGTGAAACAGAGGATTTTATTTTGACTTTGTGGACACTGAATTACCAAATAACCAGGATTCGATTGTAAATGTTAACATGGCCATTAACATGATAACCATACTTTCTGTCAAGCCACGGGGACAGTTGGGGTCGAAACTTGTAGTTTCCAAATTTTTATTAAAATTCTTCAGAACGTTTTTATGGAATCATTGCAACAGGACGGTGAATGTCTATGAATGTCATTTAACAGGGTGTAACATGAGAATATTTATTTATGGTAAATTGTTACAGCATAAATGACTCAGTTAAGCAGGTGTGGAGAGGAACATCAGAGAAAGTATGTCAGAATAACAAGCATTGGACACACAATTTATCCCAACGCCCCAAGTCCATGCCTTTCATATTTTTAAAATAAATTCTTTGATATTTTTGTACATTTCTTTTTAAAAGATTAGGTTTTTTTTTTAAAGATTTTATTTGTCAGAGAGAGAGAGAGAGAGAGCACAAGCAGAGGAAGCAGCAGAGGGAGAAGCATGCTTCCCGCTGAGCAGGGAGCCCAATGAGGGACTTGAACCCAGGACTCTGGAATCATGACCTGAGCTGAAGGCAGATGCTTAACCAACTGAGCCACTCAGGTATCCCTTAAACACTTTCTTTTTTAGAGTGGTTTTAGTTTCATGGTATTATTGAAAAGAAGGTAGCACGATTTCCCATACATACCTCCTATGTCCCACACATGCATGACCTCCCCTATTAATCCACATCACCCACCGACATGGGACATTTGTTACAACCTATGAACTGGCAGTGACATGTCACCCTCATGTAAAGACCATCGTATACATTGGGGTTCATTCTTGGTGTTGGACCTTCTGATTTTGGATGTGTCTGCACCATATCTCATCACAGAGTAATCTCTGTTTCCCTGCCCTAAAACTCCCTTGAGCTCTGCCTGTTCATCCTTCCATCCACCCCAACCCTGTAGTGCATACATTGATTCTGTTTTTCTAGGAAAGCCTGAGTAACACAATGGTTCCTGTCTCCTAATTATGGAGACACCACTGTTAGATAAATCGGTAAATTCATTTTGATGGTGATCACAGATTTCAGGTGTAAGGGTATAAGAAGAAAGGAAGAAAGAAGAGAAAGGTTTTCCCCTCTTTGGGATCAGGAAGAGGAATGAATGTGGCTCAACAGCCACATTTGCAACAGCCACATTTGCAACAGCCACATTTGCAACAGCCACATTTGCAACAGCCTTGCAAATGACTGGCACCCATCACCCTATGGACAAAATTGTCTCATTGGCGTTGTGGACCCAGAAGGAGCTGATGACTGGAGATGTTCTTGCCGAGAAGGGGAGTGCATGGTACCCCATGGCATCATCTATGTGTGGGTATACCAGCTGTAGAACACAGTGCCATGGCATCTTCCAATGCACTGGAGCTCAAAAGGACAAGAAGACACCAGCTATAGAGGGATAGGTGGGTAATCTCTGTATCACTGGGCCAGTGCTTAGCTTGAGCCCACACCAGCCATGGAGATCACCAAGACCCTGGCTTTGAGATGCATTCTGGACTCTGCCTCTTGGGAAGCTAGAGACACTTCTTAGGAGAAACCACCCTTCTACGAGGCAAGCCAAATTCACTCTTTTGTCAAAATCAATGACCCCTTCTAGGGGGCACAGGGAAAGGAGAGATAAATCAGATGAGATCTGGCCCCTCTTTTCAGGGCAACAAACTTGACAGGCAGAATAATGTCACACTGGCTTCCACGAGCTCAGTTATATGGCTTACAAACAGTGGAAGATTACCATACTCCTCTGATGTGTTGTAAGATGTTTGACGCTGCTCCATAAATACCACCTGTAACCCTCCCCACCTCCTCCCTCCTTCCTGTCTCCCCTTTTCATCCCTACACGAATGCAATGCACAGTAGATGCATTCTTCCTATAAAGCTTCCTGTTGCAAATGGACATCAAGGCATGAGTTATAAAGTCTCTCTGTCCTTCAAAATGGAACTCAAGGCATGAGTTATAAAGGCTCTTTGTCCTTCAAAATGGAAGTCAAGGGATGACTCTCTGTCCTTGAGGACCTCACCATCTCTTGCAAGACCCCCATAGGAAAAGTGGAAGCACAGTGGGGTTTCATGATGGCTACTTCTTTAGACAGCAGTGGACACAAGAAAGAACTTCTTGAGCCACATACACACGTTCTTACAGAGAAGCTACTACCA
Source organism: Mustela nivalis (assembly GCF_964662115.1). Taxonomy (NCBI): domain Eukaryota; kingdom Metazoa; phylum Chordata; class Mammalia; order Carnivora; family Mustelidae; genus Mustela; species Mustela nivalis. Next base: position 131,138,718 of record NC_139040.1, read on the forward strand.
CAGTGGTGCTGGTGATGTCCAACATGAACTAACCCAACTCAGAGTCTGAATATTAAGTATGTTTCACACTTAGGGCTGGCACGGAGAGCTATTCCTTTCATGACCCTGTTGGATTTGCTTAACTCCTTTGAAATGTGGCAACATATGGTAACCAGCAACAGCCACCTCTCAAACAGAATTTCTGAACGTTCTATCCAAGGAGAATGAATTAAGAAACAAACAAAAAAAGGATCCAGCAACCTGATTTGGAAGACATCTGTTCAGTGTCGGCAGGCTCACCTCTGGCTGCTGGCGGCTGTGTAGCAAGAATGCAAAGACGGGAGATTTCAGGGTTCCCACTTCCAGAAGACGCTCGGTGCCTCTCTCTGTGGTCTGCTGGACAATGGCCATGTAATGTCCATAGCAAGGTGCACAGCATATCTTGGAAGGCAGCAAGCTGTGGAGAGACAATTATTCCTTCTCCAGAATCCATCATCTCAAGACCAGATAGGGAGGAGGCAGTTATGAGTTATGAGTTCCTTACAAAAGCTCATGCTTTTGTAAGGAACCACAACGAACGTCAAATTATAACCGTTTGGGAGGGTAGCCTTGGTCAAAAGCATTGATGTTGGTTTCGAACCCCTTTGGAGATTCCAGGGTGAAACTTGGAGAATTCGATGGAAAAAGCCAAACTTTATTCTAGAATTGGAAGGGATATAGTTCAGTGGGTATACATCCCTGAAATGCAAGAACACTTCCAATGTGCAGAAGTTAGTTACTTAATATGGTTATGGATGGTTTATAGGGTAGGATGCTTTACCAGTGTCCTATTCTTTGTGGTTTTCTCAATCACAGTGTCCTTTTATCCCAAGGTTTATACGGTGCTGCTTTCCAGGAGCCAGACCCAGGTGGTCCTGAGGCTAAGTTAGGGGATTTTGTTTTGTTTTGTTTCTGTTTGGTGTTTTGGTCACAAAGCTCCCTCAGGGGGAGGGAGAAGATGGAGAGGAAGAAAAAGAACCTCAAGCAGACTCCTCACAGAGCATGGAGTCCTACAAGGGGCTACATCTCACAACTCTGAGATCATGACTTGATATGAAACCAAGACTCACATGCGTAACCAACGGCACAACCCAGGCTCCCTAGATCCCTCAGAAGTTTTAAAGAGCAATTTGCCTTTCCCACCTGAAACATTCTTAACACCATAGATTTCCAAGCAGTCATTGCATTTCCTCCAAAAGCTAAACAAGGAGTCTCCATATGTCTTAGCAGCTCTACTCCTTGATTCATCACATTGAACACCAGGACTCATCAGACCCGTGGGCACCAGCCTTCCTTGCGGAGCTAGTCATAATGACCAAAAGGTGCATGCTGTCCATTCCAACAGAGGAATGGGTAAGCAAAATGTGGTTCACTCATTGAGTTGATTGTGGTGCCTACATACCATTCACCCTTCAAAGGCCGGGAAGTCCCACGACGCAACCACACCAATCAGCCTGGAGGTCATTATGCTATGTGAAATAGCCCCCTTTATGAATGAACACATTCTATTTGTTACCATTTCCAATGAACCTACAGAAGTCACTGTTGCAGAGACAGAAAGCTGAAGGTTAGTTCTCAGGAGCTGGGGACACGGTGGGGAGTGAGCTTGTCATTGGGTCTTTGGAAAGATGGAATTGTTCTGGAGACAGACAGTGGGCCTCGTTGCACACAATGGCATTGAACTGCACACCAGCAAGTTGGACACTTAAAAATGATGAAAAAGGTAAATTTTCTATGCATGCTCCCCAAACACCTGCACATGTATAAAGGCCAGCAGAGAGAGTACCGGTACCAGAACAGCTGAATCAAAAAGGGAATGCCCTTATACTGGGATTGCTACAGAGGGTGCTATGTCCCTGGAACTCAGGGGTTCCCAGTGCCAGTGTCCCTGTGGGAGTACTGAGTCCTCAGATGCACGTGGCTTGGGATGCCCAAACATGCTGAAGTCTGATGCAATTTGACCGACATTCCCACCTTCAACATGAACCATCGGTGCAAAGTTGGGAAGCAGCCAAGGTTCCAGGATCAATCACAAGAAGGTCTCAAGGGGATAGAGTGATAAGAGGGGGACTCTCCCACTCAGTCAGGACCACCCCCCCGCCATGACCTTCCAGCTCTCAGAGATGCCCGTGCACCTTGGTACCTCCCTTTCCTACTCTACCCGCAGTGACTCCTTCAACTCTACAGATGCGTGACATGGAGGAACTCACAATGATAATTTCTCCACTTCCAACAACACGAGAAATCATAACTTTTCTTGAAGCGTGTGTGCAAAACTAGTCTTTGCATGGAGGCCATTGTTTGTCTGCTAACTCTTTGGGGTAAATGCCTCCAACGTCATGGAGGCTGGTAGACCGGAAACACCACATTGAGCAGGACAAACCTTTGCCTTTGTCCCCTGGTCCTGAGAACATGGTCATACACCTGTCTCAGCCTCCCTCACCTCTCCCACCCTGAACCGATCTGCCCTCATCTCTGCTCAGCTCTCAGAAGCTAAAGCAGAGACATACGAATGTCCATGAAGCCAGGAATTGCAAAGACCGCACCAACTTTATAATGAGTCAAATTGCAGTCTAAAAATATCTGAAAGGCCATGATCGTGACCCCAAAAAAGAAAGTGAGGGCTCTCTGTGTGTGCTGACACAGAAGAATGTCGTTCATTATTCACTAAAATCGTCCTGTTGCAAAATGGATGCGTGTCGAGAGAGCTTTGGAAGACTTTCAGATTTTCCTGTATGCTTTCTGCATATCTGGACTTTTTTTTTTTTTTTTTTTTTACAAATATGTTGCAGTTGACTATATTTTTATACAAATACTGCTGGATTTTTTAAAAACATCTGTATTGATGTTTAAAACACAGGAGTGCATCCTTACTGTTTGCCTCTATATTCTCAGGATAGAACAGACAGTGTCATTCACGCTATGGGACCCACCAGTCTTTTTGGACCCATAAATGAAAGAAACATCAACATCATACGTACTACTTCTGTGGTATGAAACTAAATAGACCCTTCTGAGAATCTGTGCTGTCTTAATATTTGGATGCACTATAGATATAGGCTGATTATATTCAGGAATAAGCAAGCTCTTTGCTAATAGAATTTATAGGATTTATGAAGATAATCTATCCAAGACGTCGCTCAGAAATCCATTTGGGCAACTGAAAACGCATCCTAAGAATAAAGTGAATTAAATCATGCAACAGGAAAAGCTGAGAAGGAACACTTTGGTACAAGGTGGCAAAGCAAACTAAATGAATTTTTTCCAGTTTTAAGAAAAAGGTGGTTATGGGGTAATGATTTTATATTCAACACGAAGATTCTCCTCTCACTTCACTTAAATGAATTTTCTCGTGTGCCAAAACCAGCCCATGGGATAGCTCAGAAAAGCTAAATGCCAGAGAACAGGTAAACACAATGAAAAATGAGGCAATAAACCTTAGACAAAATAAATTTCAAGGCAGTAATTCATAATCCCAATTAACAAACATATGGGAAGAAGACTCCATGTCCGTGGCTAATGGTAGGAGGACGGGCAGGAAAACGTTCCAGGTGAGCGCGAGATGATCGTCCAAAGCGTCGGCCACCGAGAAACTATAAATTCGGAACGCGGCCGCCTTGTTGATAAAAGAGGAGTCCTCTTCACGTCATAATAGAATTTATGGAACATTTTTACACACCTTGGTTTCATTTTATAAAAATGAAGAGACATTTTACAAAAGTCTAACCATAACCCTAACCCTAACCCTAACCGTAACCCTAACGGGGAGCTCATAAATACTGAAACTTGTCAAATTCACACATAGACACACGGAGAAACTGCAGACATACCCTAGAATCATTTTATACCTTCCCCCTACAAAGCTGTCCTTTTGCAGTCTTTCCCTTGGATCACGCACCTCGAGGCGTGCGTTTGAGTTCCTATGGGGTTGCCTTTCTTGTCATCGTTTTCTCACAAATGTGCCTTGAAAGATGCCGCTTCTTTTCAGTTTCGGGACTACAACATGTCGCTTGTGCAATTCTCTACGGTCTTCAGCACTTCCCACGCCCACACGTACTCTTCATCAGTGCCAAATAACGTATTGCGGGGTTCTTATGCAAGTGTGATTTAATTAACGTTTCCCGTAGTATTAGTTTCAGAGGTAGAGTTTAGTGATTCATCGATGGCTTATAACACCCAGTGGTCACCTCATCACATGTCCTCCTTAATGTCCTGATTCACCCTGTTGTCCCAACTCTCAACCTACCTCCCCTATGGTAGCATCTCTTTTGCTTTTATGGCCTGTCGTCCTCTCTTATTCCATCTTGTTTTTATTTTCCTTCCCTTCCCCTACACTCCTCTGTTCTGTTTCTTAAATTCCACCTATGAATAAAATCCTATTATATTTGCCTTTCTCTGACTTATTTAACTCAGCATCATCCCTTCCAGTTCCATCCATGTTGTTGCAAATGGCAAGAATTCATTCTTTTTGATGGCTGCGTAGTATTCCATTGCGTATACGGACCACATCTTCCTTATCCATTCATCTGTTGATGGACGTCTAGGTTCTTTCCATAGTGTGGCGATTGTGGACATTGCTGCTAGAAACATTAGGTATTTATGCAAAGGATGCAAACAACCTGATTGAAAGGGGCACGTGCACCATATTTCTAATTTTTTGAGGAACGTCCATGCCTGTTTTCTACAGTGGCTGCCCCCATGTACACATAAAATGCATATTTCCAACAGCAAGCGTGTGGTTATGCATGTGTCTATATCGATGACACACTTGTACAGCAAAGGGCCACTGATGTCATCATAAGACTTTACTGCTCAACAGGGCTATAGCACCTGGTCACCTCCAAAGTGAGTTGGTCTAACCCATACAACGGGTCCTAGAGAGTGGCCGGGGGTCTGAACAGGAAAGACGGTCTCTGGTTCGGTTTCTGCAAAGGTGGTGCTTCCCGTTCAAACATGAACACAAACACGTGAGTTCCAACCACAAGAAAATAATTACGCAGGGGTGCTGGGTGGCTCCGTCGGTTAAGTGTCCACCTTCAGCTCAGGTCATGATCTCAGGGTCCTGGGATCGAGCCCTGTATCAGGTCTCTGCATGGCGGGGAGTCTGCTTCTCTCTCCCAACCTCCTTCTGTGCTCTTTCTCTTTGTGTCTCAAATAAATAAACAAAATCTTTAAAAAAATAAGAAGAAAATAATTCAACAGAGTGATCCCTGCCTGGCATGGGGTGTATCTCAGAACTTCATAAATGTAAGTGTAAGCATGTCCACCACCACCGCCTGGGATCTGGTGAGTGCATGAGCTTACCCACAACACCCCTGGGATCTTTCATAAATGGAGTTGTGCATGATCCCTCCTTCCGATTGGGCTAACATGCAGATTCTGATTCAGTTGTTGAGATTCTGGAATGGCATTTGCTCCCATGACATCATAAGGTGGCGGATTCAAGAACCATTCTCTGAAGCACAAGGACCTAGATTTTTTAAGGGTTTTATGGTTTTATGGTCACAGCCTGGCATGCCTGTTGGTTTCCTCCTGTGGATCTGAGCTGATTGAACACGTCGGCGTGGTATCTGGGGTGGGCACGGTGTGGGAACCCTGTTGTATTTTTTATGAGATCTTTTGAGATGTCAATCACCACCATAGAATGCGCTGTTGAAAGTGTCCAAGCCGGTGTGTGTGTGTGTGTGTGTGTGTGTGTGTGTGTGTTTAGAGTACAGAGCCGTCTACCCATCAACTCAACCTACCCTAGATCATGTTCATCATCCCATAGGACACCTTTTACATGTGGTTAGTCTCCGCTGAAGTCCAGCTCCCTGGCTGGCCACCGCTAATCTGCTTTCTCTCTGTGTACATCTGCATATGCAACACAGTGGATATTCAAGGACCCTGACACAGTGTCTTTGGTGACTAGCTTCTTCCACTTACCATTACATCTCCTTTGCCACATTTTAAATATGTCCTTTTTTTTTTAAGACTTTATTTATTTGACAGAGATCACAAGTAGGCAGAGAGGCAGGCAGACAGAGAGGACACTGGGATCATGGCCTGAGCTGAAGGCAGAGGCCTAACCCATTGAGCAACCCAGGCGCCCCTTAATATGTCCTTTTATGAATAATTCCAACCAGGAAGCAAAGAACATAGCCCTCTACCGAACACTGTGTGCGTAATTTCTGGAGAATGGGTGCATCACAGAAATAGGCATCCTTCTGTTGAGCTGATACACTAGAATCACACTCCCTCAAACCCCACAGTCAATACTAGCTCATGACCATTGGAGTAGGCGTCTGTGGTTTCACACATGGCTTCCTAGGCAGCGATTGCAGCCGTGAACCAACAGAGGCCAAAACCAAAGCCCATTTCAAGTTTTGTCACCCAATTCCAGATGCCTATTTTTCCTCCCGTTCTCCTATTTTCTCACTTCTCTCGCTTTTTCTATTAAGTGTGAATGCCACCCCTAAAGCATTCTGTGCTTATTTTCCCCCCAAATTGCTTAATAATCCAGTAACAGCAAGGAGTATTCTGAATTGGTTTGGTGCGTGAATGCCTCTGTCCCGTCCTCCCAATGGTGGTGGAAAAGAACGAGATGAATTTAACCATTGCAACCAATCACTTTAAACAGATGCATGAACAAAATCTAGAACAAGGAGTCCATTGGGTAATGGATTTTCTCAGAGTAATACTATCTCCTTTTCTAATAACACAGAATTTTCCTTCAGCATTGTACCAATCATCGAACTCCAATTTTGCATAAAAATGACTTGATTTAAAAAAAAAAAAAAGCAACCTCTCGAGTTCATTAACACAAAGTGCTGGAAATTCAGTTAAATAATTCTTTCTATAACTAAGCTTGACAGCCCAGCGCAAAACGCAAAACCAACAATTTTCCTTCAAAGATCAATACTTTATCAAGGTTTATTACAGTGAGGAAATATTCCTTCTTCGATGGCTTTTCATCCTCTTTCTATCAATAACACCATTCTCCATTTCTGGTAATAGCTTGCCATGGATCATTAGATAAATGCCTTTTTAATAAAGAGAATCCAGGTGTACTGGTAAAATGCTATGACTGAGTATCCTTAATCTTTCGGCTTCATTAGGCAGGGACAGGCTATCATGCTCTTTTTTTTACTCATTCTGCTCGAGCTGCCAACCCTTCCCTGTGGCTATTAATGATGACAGCTCATTCATTATTTTATGAGAATACAGAAACATTTCCATCTCCATCCTACATCTTTCTTCATCCCCCCAAGAATGGCAATTTAGAAAGACGCTTCCATGCTACAGGAGCTAATTGTCCACTTTCCCTTCCCTGGCCAGCATTTCTAACATCTCCATACGAAGGCAGAATTAATAGTCCTCAGTTCAATGAATTCTGATGATTTTTTCTCCCTGCTTTTTACATTCTTTACCAGTTGGCGTAGGTGGCACACACACACACACACACACACAAGAAATCTGGGAATTGATTATGATTCATTGAATGTCAAATATAATAACACCAAACTTATTTCCTTCTTAAAAGCCTTGTGATAGGGCCATTCTCACTATGGAAGTGAGAGCCTGTGATGCAGAGCCTGAGACATGACCTGAGAAATCACTGAGGTCCACAATCACAGTTGGCTCCCATGATCATAAGGTCTCATTTTTAGGAGGACTGAAAACATCTTCTTTCGAAGACGTTAACTATGAGTGGGAAAGAGGAGTCTCTTATTTGATCAAAGGCTAGTATCCAAGACCTATAAAGAACTTATTAAACTCAGCGCCCCCCAAAAAACAAAAAATCCGATCAAGAAATGGGCAGAAGACATGAACAGGCATTTCTGCAAAGAAGACATCCAAATGGCCAACAGACACATGAAAAGATGCTCCACATCACTCGGCATCAGGGAAATACAAATGAAAACCACAGTGACATACCACCTCACCCCAGTCAGAATGCCTAAAATCAATCAAACAGGAAATGCCAGGTGTTGTTGAGGTTGCAGAGAAATGGGAACCTTCTTGTTTCTGGAAATGCAAGCTGGTCCAGCCTCTCTCGAAAACACTATGGAGGTTCCTACTTTCATCCATTTCTAACAAAAAAGTCACCTCATCTCTTTTAGCCAATTGGGGAGAGGGTGGGCAGTTTGCAGAAGGTTAATTTTACTTATTCTGTTCATGTTTTACAGCTCAGGTTTATAGGTTTACACCAGGAAAGCAAAAAGATAACTATGAGCTTGAGATTTTTTTTTTTTTTTTTCAGATGGCCAAGTAGGGAAGGAGTCAGAAAATGGACCAAAGTTGCCGGCAAGTTCTAGAAGCCTGAGAATGGAACTGGCAACCACCATGTCCTTCAATAGGTGTATGGGTAAGCACCCAGCGCTGGCTCCATGCAGTGAGATACCATTTAGTATTACAAAGAAATAAGCTGTCCACCCGCGTAAACACATGAAGGAAGTTTAAATGCATACTGAGAAGAGAAAGAACCTGGAAAAGCTCTGTCCTGTAGGATTCCAGCTCTGTGATATCATGGAAAACTCAAAGCAATGGAAACAGTTAAAAAGAAGTCAGTGGCAGCCAGGGCCTTGGGGGAGGGAGGGATGAACGAGGAGAACACAGGAGATTTTTACAGCAGTGGAACTATTTTGTACTAACAGCAGACACATGCCATTATGAATTTGTCCAAATTACACAAAATCAAGATGGAACCAGTAAGGTCAATCCGAACCCCTTGTTAATAATATTGTATCAATATTTGTTCATTGGTTGTAACAGATGTACTATACTAGTGTAAGATGTTATTAATAGGGTAGACTGTGTAAGCAGGGAGAGAGATAGGTGGGAACTTCGTACTTCTAATTTCTAAAAAAATAAAGCCTAAAAAATTTCTAAAAAATAAAATTTCTAAAAAAATAAAGGCATTGGTTGTCCTGAGAATGGTAGTATTTGCAATGGTTTTTGAATGGGTTTTTACCTCAGGAAGGAGCTTAGAGAAAGTCAGTTTGTCCAGGAGTGCCTTGGGGGCTCAGTCGTTAAGTGCCTGCCTTTGGTTCAGGTCATGATTCCAGAGTCCTGGGATCAAGCCCCGCATCAGAGTCCCTGCCCAGTGGGGAGCCTGCTTCTCTGTCTCCCTCTGCACCTCTCCCTGCTCCTGCTCACTCTCTCTCAAATAAGTAGAATCTTAAAAAAAAAAATCAGTTTGCCCAAATCCCATGTGGAAATGGGATGTCAATACATTGTTTTTCTTCTCAGAGGATCTTGGCTACCATCAGAAGAACATCTAGGAAGTAGGTTAAGCATAGGTTTTATTAAAGGTGGAGAGAAAAATTCAGTGTCTTTGAAATGAAGAAAATACAAAAATGAAGATGAAGAACACAAAACAGTACTGTTAGCACAACACTGGGTATATTCAAGATGAGCCGTCATCTGTACCTACAGGATGGAAGACACACCTTGACGTGAGTCTCAACCTGTGTGTTGGCCTTCGTGATTGTTTGAAATAGTCTGTAGGAGTTTTTGTGGGTTTCTGAATCCTTTGAATCACAGTCCACTGAAAGAGTTGGTTCTTCATCTCCCTCTGTAATCTCTATCTCATAAAACGTGATGGAATCCCTGCCTGATGGCTGGAAATCTTACCCAGAATGACTTCTTTGCCATTAAGCGGCACATACATGTTCTTCGACTTGCTGATCTGAGCTTTGTTATGATTACAAAGAATTAGCCTTCCTGAGAGTTGTTCAGCACTTGGCAGAATACTGGGATTTTTGTCTGCATGGGCAAATGAGACTCCCGTTTACTCTCCATGCCTGGAGGTCCAGAAGTGGATGATATATTACAAAGCAAAACACAGAGGGAACAGAAGACATGCGGCCATCATGTGTGGAGAACATATATTTCTTTCCAAAAGATTCCCTTGCCAAATAAGAACATTTATCATTTTAGGGTCACCTGGGTGGGAGGGAGAGTTAAGCATCCATCTGACTCTTGATTTTTGCCTCCGCTCATGATCTCAGGGTCTTGAGGGTGAGATCCTCAATGACCTCCACACTCATCATGGAGCCTGCTTGAGATTCTCTCTTTCCCCATCTGCCCATCCCCCCATCACACATGCTCTCTCTCCCTCTTAAAATAATATATATGTATCATTTTACAAAGTGATTGCTCATACATACAAGTCAAATGTATCTTCTGATGTTGTCCAATCCAACAGAACAGACAATGGAATCATGGGGTGTTCAGTGATGTCCTACATTTGCCAACTGCTTTGTCAACCGTCTAACTGGGATGGTCTAATTCTGGTCTCTGGGTCAGTGTGTGCTGGAGATGGGTTTATGCAATGCTGTAGATAAAAGAATTTAAATCGGGGGACCTGGGTGGCTCAGTGGGTTAAGCCTCTGCTTTTGGCTCAGGTCATGATCTCAGGATCCTGGGATCCAGCCCCACATCGGGCTCTCTGCTCAGCAGGGAGCCTGCTTCCCCCTTTCTCTCTGCCTGCCTCTCTGACTACTTGTAATTCCGTCTGTCAAATAAATAAATAAAATCTTTAAAAAAAATAAAAAAAAAAGAATTTAAATCACTGAAACATCTAATTTATTATATGTTTACACACGTAAACTACTCTATACTGTAATTATATACACACATCACACAGATACTGATATAACTTATATGAAATACATATAACATATAGCATATAACAATGCTATAATGATTGTTTAAAGCAATCATATTATATGTAATATTTACTTATTATGTTATACATTATTACATAAACATATAGCAAATGCATTAATTAACATAATTATATCATACATATTAATTATGAGTATAGAAGATATATTACATACATGCTATGTAATACACACATTCATATATTGTATATAATATGCACATTGCATACATATGACATATCATATACATTTAATACACACATACACTTATAAAACACATGTAGACACATATTAAATAAATGATATATATTACAGACACATATTATGTAATAAATAAATAAGTAAATTTAAATATATACATATCTCCATAAAAAAGTCTTAAACTGCAATTTTCTTGAAATGTTATTCTTGAGAATGGTCATGTGAAATACAGAGTGTTTTGCCACTTCCTGATGAACTTGGAAGCTTCCTGGAGAACACCCTTTGTCCGTCAAGCCCCCCTTCTTGGGAGCGATCCTGTGATAAGGAATGTTGTAGTCAACCACATAACCACACCAATCATGACGTTCCACCAAAATCACAGAATTTTCAGACCTCTGTTTGTCCCATCCACTGGACTTATGGAATTCCTTTGATGGTCCTCCCTAGCCACGTTATGAAGAAAGAAAATCAGTATATGAAGAAGTGCTTTTTTTGTAGACAACCCTTCCAGTTGTATAATCATCACTCTGTCAGTCATTGACTTGGTGATCACATTGAAGCTGGGGAGCTAGGCAGTAAAGTAAATTTAGGGATATGTTGGTACCATTTGGGGGAGGTGGTTATAGGAAGAAATGCATATTAGGAAGGGGATTCAAAGCAGTTCTAAAGGATTCTCACCCTTTCGGTGGGGATATAAGCAAATTTAACCAACCAAAGCTCAGGGTAGGAGAAATGTATGGATTCCTGGTGGGATCATCGTGATGTTGGTGGTAGGCCAGTCCCAGGTGCTTTTGATGGAGACTGTTGCAGAGAGACCTCTAGCATAGATGGGGTGGAGGGTCAACCCCAGAACTGGGGGAAATGCTAATATTGGGAAAGCCCTACTGGATAAACCTTGAGCGCCATGATGGTCCATCATGGACCATCATGATTGGTCCACGTGTATATCTACATCTAAGAGTCACTGAATGGAAGAAACAAGAAAATGTGTGTATTCAGGGGGAAGAGGGAGTGAAGTTTCTGGAAAGAAAGGATGAGTGTTGATGGTGGGTGAACTCATTTGTCCCTCACCTTGAAGATCTGTCACCTCCCTGAAGGGGAAGCCAGTAAGGTGTATGGGACACAGAGCTGGGAATCTCATCTCCAATGAAACTAGGAAGCAACTCCACCACTGGCTCAAATGCATTGAAAATCACAGAAATGGGAAAGATATGTTGCAGGATTCTGTTCTACACCATGAGGCTGCAAAAAATACCAATTTCTGGACTGACTTCCAGGAGAATTCAGAATAAACTATGCAAAATCATTGCCATCAGGGAATCAGGTTGTGATACTCCCAATGGCCTGTGGATCTAAGGTTGAGTTCTACTGATCCCTACAGAGGTGGATAATTGCAGTGCTATTTTAACTTATTCTAAGATGCCAAAAATGGAGAAAGATTAATTTTTATGGAAATTTAGATACAAAGACGCGAGGCAGTTCTATAAAGAAAGCATTGGAGAAATCCTCTTACAAACAGCATTAAGTAAAACATCAAAAAAAGCACAATACAGCATGACATTTTAAAAAAAACACCCAATGAAGTAGGGTTTTCATACCAGAAACAAAGAATGTTTTGTTCTGAAACAAATTTATAAATTCAGTTTTGCAGATTAACAATTCAGAGAGAAAAGATGTATCATCACAGGTTCTGAAAAGACATTTGTGAATTGCATCATTGTTTTCAAATTAAAAAAAAATTAAATTTGAGACATTCTCATAACATCATAACTTGTTGAAAAAAAACAGTCCTCATCACACCATAGAAGATTGTTATGGACTCACTAAGTAAAGCAATTTAACAAAAGAAACATAAACTAATAAAGAAAAAGAAAAGAAAAGAAAAGAAATCAGAGATGGAGAGAAACCATGGAGACTCTTGATTCTGGGAAGGAAACTGAGGGTTGTTGGTGGGGTTGCGCGACAGGGTAACTGAATGATGACCATTGAGGAGGGCACATGATGTGATGAACACTGGGTATTATATTGAACTAATGAATCGTTGAACAGTACATCAAAAACTATCAATGTCCTATATGTTGGCTAATTGACTTAAGTTTAAAAAAAAAGAAACATAAACTAAAGCAATTTTACATAAGAAATAATCATGTATAATCATATATTCATTTTTGCATAAACAAAGCATTCCATAACTATCCAAAAAAATTCTTTGGCAAAAGGAATAAGTTAGTCAAGTTTTTCACTACAAAATTAATATATTGTTTTGTATTAGTATATTCTATCTCTGTATTCATCTAATCTTAAATTTAGATGACAATCAGCTAGAATTTAATAATACAAGGATTTCATCATCATTCTAACAAAAAAAAAAAATGTGAAGATACCAGTTATTTAACGTGGTGCTAGGCATTTTCCTGCTAAATTGGAGGACCCATCTTTATGAAAAATGTATCCTATTTTCCTTTTTGGGCTTCTTCTTCCTCTTTTAATTATCATAAATATGGGTTTCTGAATGCAAATCAGACTTCATTGAAACACATTTATATTTCAAAGCAACATCAATTCTTGACTGCCGCAAGGGTGGGCTACCTTTAGGGAAAGAGAAATCCACCAGAGATATTTAATAGAATTGGAAGAGCAGGGGTCAGGGTTGGGATCATGGCTCATGGGTTCTGCACCTTACGTCAAGGCATGGGGTAGGGGATAGGATAAGTTGCTCTCTTTGCCATCTCACTGTGATAGGAAGATAAAAACAAAATATAGTAAATGTTGGATTACGTTGAGCCAATCTTTGAATATGATCGTGGCAGAGGTTGGCTGCTCAGTTTCCCAGTGTCCCCTGTCGCCTGGTCTTTGTCACGCCCTGAAACGCCCATCCCAGCTCAACCTTCACACAAAAACATGGAGCTGCTTCTCATCCATGGGCTTTGGGCAAGACCAGAGGGTGACACTGGCGACCTTCATGCACCTACCCTCTCCTTCCAATGGTGGAAGACCCACTGCCCAAGTGACCTTGATCTGACTTGAAGAGGTCTTTGAAGGACCAACTGTCTCTCTCCATTGTGGATAACCATACAGAGATTAGCCAGAAACCATGAACCTAGCCAGACCATGACATTAGCAAGATTCTTGTTGGGTGAAGCCATGATGACATGAGCTTGTTTCTGTAGAAGCCGCTGCAACGGGTAGACCCGCATCCATAACTCAACACTTTGGGCAAACCACCTCCACATGGAAATTCAACGTACCCGCTGTTTTAACACCACCAAAAGAGGTCTAGACCCTCACTTGTTGAGTGCAAAGCAATGGCGGACACTCTGAGAAGGATAGAAGGAACCGCTATTTGCAGAGACTTTTCATTGCTAAGAAATAATCATTTCTGGAGTGGACATCATTACGGTTTCCCCCATAACATAACGGGGCTCTTGGCCCTTCTGTAAGCAGATCAAACACTATCCCCCAATTGCTTCATGTCAAAGTTAAAAAACGTTTCATTTTTTCTGTGCATTTGGCATTTTCTCTTGCATGCTGGAAGGCAAAAAAAAAAAAAAAGCATAAAAAGGTTAAATGAATATTAAGGTGACTGTTTCATAAGATAGAATAATTTCATTTAATGAAAATAAACTCCACTGAGCTTGTTTCTTTGGGTTTCATAGATTAGCTCTCAGGAAAAGGTCAACTTGATTATTTTTTTTTTTATTGTTTTGATGACTTTTCTTCCTGTCCCTCCAAACACCTGGCATGTGGTGAAATGGAAACTAAAGAAAGACAGGCTCATTCCTTGTCCTTCTCTGCCGACGAAGCTCCACATTACAGATGATTTTTTTGTCTAAAATTTGCAATTGTTGCCACGCTTGGGAAATAATGCCGGGTTCACCTGAAAAATCTTCTGAGAAATGTCTGTACCTATAGAGCAGACACTGTGAGTGGGTCTGCTCCCTCTTTGCAAACCTGGAGATGTCTGATGGGCACCCCTGCTTGACTGTGTCCTCGAGAACGGGATATTGCTGGTGTGACCACATGCCCATCCAATGTCCCTCCCAATAAAACATCTTCTCTAAAGGACACGTCTTTGTTCAGTCCTTCCCGATTTAAAAGACACCAAAGGAAGCGGACGTCAACCATAGCCCACCTGCCATCAGGAGAATTTTAAATGTGAAAAGAGGACAAACCAGTTGTCGGTTGTTTTCCTACCTTGAGACAACAACATCTAATAAGTTCCAAACATGGGAAGCAACGATATATTAGGTATTCCTGAGACTGATGGCAATACCAATGGCCAGCCACTTCATGACATAGAGTCAAGTAGTGAGCTCGGATCTCAGCCAATGCACTCCCATGTCTTGAGTTGCGCTGGGCAGACTCGAAGCTCCTGAAGGTGCCACAAAGATGCCCCAGATGTAGCCAGCCCTGTGTCCATCCCAGGACACACCTCAAGTTCAGGGAGATTCCTGACAGCTGCCTTCGAAAGGGAGCTTCTCCAGTGCAGGAGAAGCAGGGTGGGCAGAAACGCCGGAGCTGCTCCCGGGTGACCACGGCATTGCAGGGAGACCCATGTCTCCCAGATGGGGGGGATGAATTCTGTAATGCAGGCACACAGCACACTAGGGGAGAGCTGCCTACCCAGGTCTGCAACAGCAAGTTCTTTAAAGATCTTCCCCAGGCAGTTCGTCCATGTCCGGAGCCTTAAAGGGTGGGTAGGAGCTCTCTGCAGAGAGAGATGGTGGGTCAGTGGGACTTTCAGGCTGGTGAACCAGGGAGCAGAAAACTGCTCACGTGTAGGCATTTAACGCAGGGCTGGTGGGGCAGGGACGTGAGATGTCATCTGCAAAGCCCAGGCGATCCATCCTGCATCTCCAACACCCCCATGGACCCATGGTGGGTCCATGCCCACCTCTTCTGTAGGCAGTCCTTTCAGCCATGTGTGCCTGTATCGCTTGAGTGAGCAGAGAGGAAACTTTGGTCAGCACCATGTTGGTGGTGGTGGCTGGGAGATCTCCCTCCCTGTAGAGCTCGGCATTGCAGACCCCCAGTCCCAAGGAGCTCCCCGTTCTTGAAGATTAGAGGTGCACAAAGGCAGCATGCTACTCCCCACAAACAGTGTGTGTGTGACTTTCTGTTGCTCGCTCCTCGAAATACAAGAGGAGGGACTTTCAGTGGCAGAGCCCTTTGGTTTAGGAACCCCAGTTGTCCAGCAACTCCTTCCTTTTAAATGCATGGCACTTGGTCTAGGTCCCTGAGCCCTCTGCACAGACATCCTGCCCTTTAATTTTTCATGTGCTGCTGCATTCCAGGCTATGTTTTGCATGATTTAGTGATGGGGCAAAGCCCTGCTGTAGCTGGCCTCTCCTATTTTAGGGTTTGGATGTGAGGTTCCCCTCCCTCATTGGGTCTGTTTCTAGAGAGATCACCAACGTGGCTCGGAGCCTCGTTCCAAAAAGCAATCTTAAGGCAGAGACGGGAGACTTCCGTCGCCTGTCAGTTCAGATACAGTATCTTCCCACTTTGGGAAATGTGCGTGGGATGATGGCCCCGAATGTATTTTTTGCATATACATAAGAGAAAGTCCCCAAGACCATCTGTTTAAAAGGACCGATGGATTTTATCAACAAGGTCAAATGCTTACCTAAGTGTCTTAGCATTTCCTTTCATTAACTGTGTCTCGATTAAAGTTTGAACCATTAATTTGGAAGCAGATCTCACTGGTTAAATTCAAAGGCTCCTAATCGAGTCCCGGGATTGGATTCAAAAAGAGAACAACACGTACTGGACCCTTAGAAGCCCTTGCTCTTTTTGTCGTCCCTTAGACTGAAACCTTGAAATGCGTCTCGGGCAGTAACCCAACAGTCGGGGGGCCTGTGTGGTCTCCAAAGACATGGGGACTTCTGCTCGCCCCATGACCAAATGTGAATCATTTGCTCATCCTCGGGGAGAAGGACCAAATGCCAAGTCATGCCTTTGCGGTTTCTCCTGAGTTTGCTCAATTCTGGATTCATGTATAAACATCTATGAAGGGGCTAATTAAACGTTATAGTACCCATGTATCTGGTGCATCAGAAAGCCAAGGGGGACAGCCACGGGCAAAACAGTACATTCCACAAGCGAACCCTAATGTTGAGTGTGGACTTGAGTCATTAAAATGTGTCCATATAAGTTCGTCCTTGGTTAAATAGGGAAAACAGTATCTGGTGAGTGATGCTAGTAACAGGGGGACGCTGTGCATATATGGGAAGACGGGACATCAGGAAAATCTCCCTGCCTGCCTGTCCATTGCATTGTCAACCAAATACTGCTTTTCAAAACAAAAGCAAAAAGAACTTGAGGCTTAAACACACCCGTATATGCACAAGGGGAAGGCTTTATTTAATTGTAAGGAATGCAGACTCTTACTTGCACAATAGCAGAGAAAGATGACGCTGGAGGAACAGAAGAGCAGGGAAGTGTGATCCCTCATGGCCACGCCTGCAGGACCTAGAGCAGGAGCAGATCCTCAATGTTTTCTGCCAATTACTAGCCTTATTTGAGACAGACACACAGAAAGAGTTTTTGCATCAGCTTTGTGCCTTCCATCAAGATGATGTGGTCCCGGGGGTGCCTGGGTGGCTGAGCTGGTTAACTTTCTGTGTTGGGTTCCCATCATGATCCCAGGGTTCTGGGATTGAGTCCTGCATCATGCTCCTTGCACAGTGGGGAACCTGCTCCTCCCTCTCCCTCTCCTTTGCCCCCCCCCAATAAATAAATGAAATCTTAAAAAAAAAATAAAGATGATGCAACCCCAAAGTCAGCTCTCAGTCACAAAGTTCTGGATACTCACAACTCGTGAGGGTCCACTCGACCTTCAGTCTTGCTGGGTAGCAAGTTTATTGCTGTCGCCCCGAAGAAGCCTTTACTCATCCTGACCATCTGATGTCCTCTGTGAATTCAGAAGAACAATCCCAAATAAGAACCTATTATGGTAGTGATGCAGCTGTTTAGAGCACATCTCCATGTTGTATCTCGTTCTTTTCTTTTACAACAAACACGGCTGAACCTTTAGAGGTTGCGAAACATCTTGCCCAGGTGTGAAGACTCTAGAGATTCAAAGTGACGTCTGCCTCCTTCCTTTGATTGGCAGGATTCTCTTTGCGAACTGAGCTGCTGGCTGTTTCTGCACACGACGATTCTCATGTTCCCGAGGTAAACATGTGGAGGTTCAAAGAATATCGGTGCTAAAACTCTCAAAGCAAGAGTTCCCATACCAGTGGGCTCCTTTCTTCTCACTCAAAGTTTGACTCTGACAAAAGGCATTCAACGTATTTCAAACCATTAATTAGTAAGGTGCGTCTTTTGAAGAAAACAGAAGGAAGACATTTCTGTATGATGGTAGAGCGATCTTTGTCCTACAACAAACTATACCCACCAAATGGTTATTCCATTTACACATACCCTAATGGGTACCTTCAAGAAAGTATTTGCTGGATGGAATTTTATTTCACATGGTAGAGACAAACATGGCGTTCTTCTAGACGTCCAATGGAGTCATGGTTGTGTTCTGATAACCTGCCCATGAAGCCAGCATGCTCACAGGTGAACACTAACTCCTTTCAGATTGAAATAAACTGATTACCATTTATATTTGAAGAGTTTTGAGTAATTTGGGAGCCACTGGAGGAAAAAAAAAAAGGTTTGTGCATAATTCACAAAACCAAAATTTAAATGTATTGGAAGTTGGGTCTTGATTCAGTTGTGAACCACAGAGCGTCACAGCACAAAGCCCAAACACATCCCATGCAAATGAGGTCTAGGTTACAAAAACAGCTAAAATATCATCTCATTCCCCCCGCCGTGGCCACATCCCACCTCCAGGACCCCCAAGTAGAAAACCCCTATTGACAGTTTAATTTTCCAATCTCCCGGCTGAGATGAAAATGATTTCCCACCACAAATTGCCTGGTGGAGCAAAAATGAATGGCTTTTCAGGCACACACGTTAACATTCCCACCTGAAGATTTGCTTCTAAAAGGTTATATTTTTCCTTCTTTGCTTTAAAGATTAAAATATCCAATTGAGCACAGAGTGGCTTTGAATTATGCAGCGGTGAGGAATGTGGAAATAAATTTGTTCATTGTAAACAGTCTCTTAGAATTCATACGTTTTGCCACCTTCGGGAGGAACGATGCTAACTTTCTGCTTCACACGACCAAACAAGGAAGCATTCGTTTCTACCTTCTGATGAGAGTAAGGCTGGTGCACAGATTAAAATTTAATTGAATGAAAACAGACAGAAACGGAAAATTACTGGGGAATGTGACTCCAAGTCTTAATTTCTTAATTGTCCATTCATTAGCATGTTTTCAATGGATTGTTCTTTTCTTTTAAGATTTTACTGGATTTGGGCACATTCTGCAAGGTCTGAGCCCTTGAAGAATGCATAATATACTCCAAAAATGTACTTAAGCTTAATGATATTTCTGTCCAGAATATTTTATGTCAAAAATTGCCTTTTTTATAAATCATATCAGATTAGAGTCGACCCAAATGAAGACATTTTAACATTATTATGTCTGCAAAGACCCTATTTCCAAATAAAATTGCACTCACAAAGACTGAGGATTCGGACATCACATATCTTTTTGGGCAGTAACATAATTCAACCCACAACACCTCCCCCCCAAATTAGCATCTGTTGTCACACTCCTGCCATTAATAGTCTTTTCATTACACACCTATATTTTTAATATATATTTGTATATTTTATATTCATCCATTCAAGAGCAGACAAACTCAGGAATAACAATCTAACACATAAATGACCTCTAATAATATTCCTCAACATGGTTAGATGTCGGGGGGAGGGAAACTTTATGGAAACCAATGATCATTAACATCAGAGTTGGCTGAGAACAAAGAGAATTAAAGTCTTATAAATTAACAGCAAGAGATAAACACATTGGTCAACAACAGCAACAATGAACACACACACACAGAAATGTCAAGAGCATAAACTTATTCATCTCATTCCTTGCAGGTGGTGTTTCTTTGATGGGTTTCCATTTGGGGTCATTTGGAGATTTAACCAAGGTACCATAAATACAGTGAATGGGGTCGGTCTGTAAACAAGATCTTGACATGCTAACAGGTTTATCTGGCAATTCATCCACATCATGGTTTTGGTTCCTTGCTAGAACCTAGGAATGCTCCGTCATACAGATTTTGATGGAACACTGGGAGCCTCTGGAAAGCATGTTTTACTAAACAAAGTTTAAGGCAATAGATGATGAGGACACCTGATTGGGAAGTGAGGGTGCCAGGCCACAATGAGTTGAGACGCCGGTTCCCGTGATGACTTTCTTGGCAACATCAACTTCTGTCTCTCTTGCTTCTCTAGAGTGACAAGGATCATTAAATAACCACATCAGAAAAGACTGACAGCTCAAAAGCTGTTACCTGCAGAAGCAATACTACTTCTCAGGGTATATTCTGGACCATTCATGTTTTCCTTCTGCCTCCTGTTACAGAGTTCATCCTTCTCAGGGCTGGGTGGTGGTTTCTAAGAGCTCAGCTGTCTCCTTTCCTTCCAGGAGGGACATCCTGGTGTGGTAAGATTAGG
The DNA here is from genome assembly GCF_964662115.1 of Mustela nivalis. Lineage (NCBI taxonomy): Eukaryota > Metazoa > Chordata > Mammalia > Carnivora > Mustelidae > Mustela > Mustela nivalis. The sequence continues at coordinate 131,159,175 of NC_139040.1, forward strand.
CTCTACGCATAACGGACTGAAGTCACAGATGTCAGGATAGGGAAACCATTCTCCACCCATCTTGAACCTGGATGGTTCTATCTCAGCAACTTCTACAAAACACCATGAACTGATGTGGACAAAGACTCAGAGCAAGGCTTCCATGAAGCATGAACAAAAATGCAAGGTCAGGATTCATAGGCAAACCAACTGTTCATTTTAATTTCTATTTTTTAAGATTTTCTTTGAGAGCGAGAGAGCAAAGGAGGGGCCAGACGGAGAGGGAGAGGACCTCAAGCAGACTCCCCGCTGAGCATAGAGCCTGACCAGGGGCTCAGTCTCAACCTTGAGATCATGACCTGAGCCAAAACCAAGAGTTGGATGCTCAACCAACTGAGCCTTTAGGCATCCCATGCCCCCTCTTCATGCTCAGTCAAACCTGTGCCAAAACTCAGAGCTTTGGGCTGCTTGTCAAGATGAGAGCACCACGGCCCAGATTCATGCTATGAATAAATATTATGTCCTGAAATATGGATCGATGTGAGCTTGAAACGTTCATGCAACTGCACGTTAACCAGAGACATGCTGTATCTTCCTATATCCTGCATGGGTTGATTGATGTTTGATTGACTGATTAATTGATTGATTGAGAAAGCATTGGTGGAGTGCTTAGGATGTATCAGGAATTGCAGATGAGAACATTCCCCCAAGCTCATTCCTCTCGTATCTCTGAATAGTTCCCTGAATCTCACTCCTGACTATAAAGTCCCACTCCCTCCCCCCCCAACAAATCCCGTCCTTAGTTATGCTGCCTTCTGGGCCCCAACTCCTCTTGGCATTCTCAGTTTCCAAAATTTATGTAAAGTCACAGGTCCTTTTTGCTCAGGAGTGGAAAAAACGCTCTCATGCTAGATCATTTAGTCTTCAGAGCTACAATGAGGGGGTGCTGTCTCATTTTAAATATTGGGGTTTTTTGTTGTTGTGTGTTTTTTTTTTTTAATTCTTAATCAATAGGCGCACCTAGATGGCTACATTAGTTAAGTGTCTGCCTTTGGCTCAGTTCATGATCCCAACGTCCTGGGATCAAGTCCCACACTGGGCTCCCTGCTCAGCAGGGAGTCTGCTTCTCCCTCTCCCTCGGCTGCTCCCCCTGCGTGTCCTCTCTCACTCTCTCAAATAAAGAAATAAAATCTTGTTAAAAATTCTATTAAAAAATGAGTGAAGAAGAAATTCAGACACCATTCAGAGCCAAGGAATAGTGACAAAGAAGAGGAGAGGCCTCTGACCTGGAGTCCATGTCATTAGGGGTCTCCTGCGTGAGAAACGTAAGTCAATCAATAAACATGTGGGGTTAATAAGAGACACATGGGAACTCTCTTTCAATGGGTCTAGGACTCGCCTCTGGCTGAGAGTAAATGCAGCTTCAACCATCTGTTTCCACAATTAATGCCTTTCATGGCCCCAGAAACTTCCCCAAGTACGGACCTTTGTTCCTGAACTCAAAGGTGACTTGTTCCAATGCCCCCAAAGATCTTCAGGTTATAGCCTTATTGTTTATGAAGCAGATGCTGCTGTGTGCGCTGCAGAATTGCTTAGGTGAGTAGAAAACATGCATTTATTTCTTGAACCCTATCTCACAGGGGGAATGCTGCATGAGGGTCTGCGAGCCGTGGCTAGGAGTGGCTTTTCCATGGGTGGACGGTTTGGCCGTCAACGTGTGGCTAAGCACCTCCATAATATCCTTGATTTTACCTTGAAGCCCGAAGCTGACAATATTTACTCCTAAGATCTTTGCAGAAGCAGCTTGCCAGCCCCTGGTGCAGAAGATGGTTGAATCAGAAGTATCATTTCCCAGCACTGCCAAGCGTGCACTCCCCCCTGCTGCCCGTTTCCCCAGTTATGCTGCGGGATGTTCTCACGGATACGTGTGCTGCTCACAAAAGCCGGTGCGGCCACCGAGAAACACGTTATAATAAACATGATACAATATTTTTAAAAATCATGGATACATAGATAGAGTTCTATACCTTCGACACCTAGGATACTGCGGGATGTTGTGTCCTACCTATAAAATGATCTCAGTAGTTTTAAAAAGTATATTTCATATCTGCAGTTGATACACATGTGTACTGTGTATCAGGAGACATATATGCAGACATGGACGATACATATATGAATGTAGGCATAATGCTACATGTATGTAGCATGCAACAAAGTTGTGTGATGATACGTGTGTTTGCTGCCTAACGATACATGTAAGAGGGTTGTGTGTTGCTGCATGTATGAGTACATACATAAGGCTACACGATGATACTTGTGTGTGCAGCATAATGATACAAATGTGCGTACATGCATGTGTACATACATGTGTACATACATAGCAGACACAATCATATGTGTGTGCTGCATAATGATATATATGTGAGTGCGTGCATGATACATGCATGTGTACACACATAAGGCTACACGATGATATGCGTGAATATATGTGATATATATGTGAGTGCGTGCATGATACATGCATGTGTACACACATAAGGCTACATGACGACATGTGTGTGCATAACGATACACATATGCATATGTGCTCAATGATAGATATACGAATACATGTATAATGGCACATATATGAACACATGCACGATGATACATGTATGTATATGTTTATAAGGCCACATATGTGTATGTTATAATGATACATACATGTATCAAACTACATATGATGATTTTAATGTTTTTTAATATATTAGCTATACTGCATATTCAAAGTATACATTATTTACACATAATATGTGACATATGTTACATGTTATAATATATGTATATTATACATAAATATACAATGTATATATTTACTACACTACTAATATCCATATATATACATTACACAGGGAGTTTGATTATTGTTCCTTATTTAACCCACCAGGTCAATGCTCAATGGCACACTAAATTTTGTTTTGCAAATATAGATTGAAAGATTTTATTTATTTGACAGAGAAAGAGACATCACAAGCAGGCAGAGAGGCAGGCAGAGAGAGAGAGAGGAGAAAGCAGGCTCCCCGCTGAGCAGAGAGCCTGATGCAGGACTCGATCCCAGGATCCTAAGATCATGACCTGATCCGAAGGCAGAGGCTTTAACCCATTGAGCGACCCCAACGCCCCCAGAATTCCTAAACTTACTTAAACAATTTAGGTTATTTAAGTAACATTAAACATTAAAATGATCTATGGGGAATAAATGGTGCATGTGATACATGCCCTTAGGATCACTATATGGGGGACACCTGGGGCACTCATTTTAATAAGTTACAGCTTGGAGAGGCAAAGGCATGGGATGTTTCCCAGTATCCCGCCAACTTTCTCTTGATCTAAGACATTGTGCAAGCTTGGCCTTCCTTAAGATTTCTATCAGAGGATAAATCAGTCCCCATCCCCTGCTGTCCCAAGGAGGAAAAGTCTGAGCTGCCCTCCGTGTCCATCATTTCAAGTTGGGAGTCAGGAGCGCTGACTCCTAGTCAGACCTTGGTCATGGTCATTGGCCATCGATGACCCTTGGTCATTGTTGACTCATAGGAAAGCATCTTTGTTCTTATTCTTACATTGGGTACTGGAAGTGCCAAATTCAAGACTAACCATCACTGTCCAGATGTGTGAAGCAGAAGAAATCTCACCACCACCACCAACAACTAAAAGCTAATGAAGGCAGTATCTAATTATTTTTGTTTTTTTAATCTGATTATTACTCAATGCGATATTGAGTTTAAAAATTCAATGTTTCTTTTTTTTTTAATGTTCCCTTTTTTTTTTTATTTTTTTTTTATTTTTTGAGGGTGGGGGAGGGCAGATGGAGACAGAGAGAGAGAACCTCAGGCAGGCTCCCCACCCAACTCAGAGCCCAACACTGGGCTCAATCTCATAACCTGGATATCATGACCTGAGCCAAAATCCTGGGTTAGATGCTTAACAGACTGAGCCACCCAAGCACCCCTAAAGTTCTTTTTATTTATTTATTTATTTATTTTTAAAGAATTTTTTTTTAAATTTTTTATTTTTTATAAACATATATTTTTATCCCCAGGGGTACAGGTCTGTGAATCACCAGGTTTACACACATCACAGCACTCACCAAAGCACATACCCTCCCCAATGTCCATAACCCCACCCCCTTCTCCCAAACCCCCTCCCCCCAGCAACCCTCAGTTTGTTTTGTGAGATTAAGAGTCACTTATGGTTTGTCTCCCTCCCAATCCCATCTTGTTTCATTTATTCTTCTCCTACCCACTTAAGCCTCCATGTTGCATCACCACTTCCTCATATCAGGGAGATCATATGATAGTTGTCTTTCTCTGCTTGACTTATTTCGCTAAGCATGATACGCTCTAGTTCCATCCATGTCGTCGCAAATGGCAAGATTTCATTTCTTTTGATGGCTGCATAGTATTCCATTGTGTATATATACCACATCTTCTTGATCCATTCATCTGTTGATGGACATCTAGGTTCTTTCCATAGTTTGGCTATTGTGGACATTGCTGCTATAAACATTCGGGTGCATGTGCCCCTTTGGATCACTACATTTGTATCTTTAGGGTAAATACCCAGTAGTGCAATTGCTGGGTCATAGGGCAGTTCTATTTTCAACATTCTGAGGAACCTCCATGCTGTTTTCCAGAGTGGCTGCACCAGCTTGCATTCCCACCAAGGGAAGCAAGGGAAAAAATGAACTATTGGGATTTCATCAAGATAAAAAGCTTTTGCACAGCAAAGGAAACAGTTAACAAAATCTAAAGAATTTTTTTGACAGAGAAAGATCACAAGCAGGCAGAAAGTCAGGCAGAGAGAGAGAGAGAGGAGGAAGCAGGCTCCCTGCTGAGCAGAGAGCCCAATGCGGGACTCGATCCCAGGACCCTGGGATCATGACCTGAGCCGAAGGCAGTGGCTTAACCCATTGACCCACCCAGGTGCCTTAAAGTTCTTTTTAATTAAAAAACTGTTTTCTGTGGAATTAGTGGTGATAGTTGCACAGCATTGTAAATGGACTTAAAGCCACTAAATTGTCCATTCTAAAATGTCTATTTTTACCATGTTAAAAAATAAACACAAGTAAATCTCTTAATCTCTTAATCATTAAAATCACTTACATATTTTCATAATTACAATCCTGTGATTGTGTAACTTTCCTATTCCATGAGTCTTTCTAATATATACACTACTATGTAAAAAAGGTATTTTAATTAATATGTTCATGAAATGATCAAATCAGTGAAATAATAAAATGACAGTACTATTAGTAATTGAAATATTAAAGCTAATTCAGATGAAAGCGTTGACATCATTAAATGAGTAATAAATAACTGGTATTGAGTAATTAAAATTAATTATACTGATTGAAATATTATTGATCATTTAAATGAATTCAGACATGTATTCCCGACTTTTGGACCTGTGATTCAGGAACTCCGTATGATCCAAAGAACACCATTGAATATAGGGAAGAGAGCTCCCAAATAACCAAGAGTTTGCCAACTGAATGAAAAGCTCCTCCAAGTGACATTTTTGTGTTTTTTATGGAAAATACACAAGACTTTCCTGAGAGCCCCCAGACCTTGCTTCACTGATGTAATCTATACCCAGCATGCAGAGCACATCCCCGTCACACACACACCACATATCACCCATCTGGTGTTGCTGCATTGGTGACCTTTACAAATTTTAGGAAACTCAAGTGTTTTTTTTTTGTTGTTGTTGTTTTGTAATTTTATTTGTTTTTCAGTGTTCCAGGATTCATTGTTTATGCACCACACTCAGTGCTCCATGCAATACATGCCCTCCATAATACCCACCACCTGGTACCCCAACCTCCCACTCCCCGCCCCTTCAAAACCCTCAGATTGTTTTTCAGAGTCCACAGTCTCTCATGGTTCAACTCCCCTTCCAATTTCCCTCAACTCCCTTCTCCTCTCCATCTCCCCTTGTCCTCCATGTTATTTGTAATGCTCCACAAATAAGTGAAACCATATGATAATTGACTCCCTCTGCTTGACTTATTTCACTCAGCATCATCTCTTCCAGTCCCATCCATGTTGCTACAAAAGTTGGGGATTCATCCTTTCTGATGGAGGCATAATACTCCATAGTCTATATGGACCACATCTTCCTGATCCATTCATCCGTTGAAGAGCATCTTGGTTCTCTCCAGTTTAGTGACCATGGCTATTGCTGCTATAAACATTGGGGTCAAGATGGCCCTTCTGTTTACTACATCTGTATCTTTGAGGTAAACACCCAGTAGTGTAATTGCAGGGTCATAGGATAGTTCTATTTTTTAAAGAATCTCAAATTTTAATACTCAAGCACACACATCTGCTGGACCTCCTGAATCGACATCCCAAACCACCAAAGAGACTTGAAACCATTGGCATTTGGATTTGTGGATTAGCACGTGTCAGATACTTGGGGGGGTTTCCTAGTAAGGGAAGAAACGAAGATATTTCCAGCCTCTTTTCCAAAAAAGGTGGCTTCTCTTGGAAGAAGAACAGAGAGGAGACAGGGACACGTGTTTTATAAAATAGTCACCAATGGCTTTGGGGGACCTGGTCATTATACACCCTGCATTATCTCATTTAACTCTTTGCAAGGTCCTATATGTGCTCTATGGAGACCCTGAGGACAGGGAAATGTGGTACTCCAGGTGCTCAGCGATCAAGGTGCAGAACAGAGATGAGGGAGCCAACCCTTCCTTCTCCCTTCTCCAGAGCTTCTTGCAGAAGCCACACCGACGGTGAGGGAGATGAATCGGTGTTAGAAATATCTGCTAGAAATACCTTTTACCAATTTGCACATAGGACGTTTGGAAGATCATCTCAAGATCCCAGATGAATTCATCTCTCCAACTGACGACAAAAAAGGGGCACACCCATGCTCCCAGAGCCAGCTGTGCCTCTTAGGACAGTGCTAAAATAGTGCTAGGGTATCTTAAAAAGCTACTATCCCCCAAATAAATAAGTAAAACTTAAAAAAAAAACGGAGGGGTCACCTGGGTGCCTCAGTCCGTGTAGCATCCAACTCTTGGTTTTGGCTCAGGCCATGATCTCAAGGTCCTTGGATGAAACCCCGTGTCAGGCTCTGTGGTCGGCAGGGATCCTCTTTCTCCCTCTTCCCCTGCCTGCTCCCCCTGTTTGTGCAAACTCTCTCTCTCTAAAATAAATAAGGATGCCTTGGTGACTCAGTCAATAAAGCATCAGCCTTGGGCTCGGGTCATGTCCTGGGATCGAGCCCCGTGTGTCAGCCTCCTTGCCCAGTGGGGAGCCTGCTTCTCCCTCTGCCTGCGGCTCCCCCTGCTCATGCTGTCTCTCTCTGTCACAAATATATAAAATCTTTAAAATAAATAAATAAATAAAACAAAATAAATAAGTAAATATTAAAAATAGCAACAAACAACAAACAAAGAAACTACTGGCCCCATGATGCCCAAATAGGATCGGTGAGTATACAGTTTGCCTTTTCACATTCATGAACCATGATTTTGAAAGTGATGTTTAAGAAATGTTAATGAAGGGGTTCCTGGGTGGCTCAGTCAGTTAAGGAACGGTCTTCAGCTTGCGTTATGATCCCAGGGCCATGGGATCGCGTCATGCTTTGGGTTCCCTGCTCAGCAGGAAGTTTGCTTCTCCTCTGACCTCTCTCCTTTCTTTCTTGTTCTCTCTCAAAGAAATAATAAAAATATAATCTTAAAAAAATGTTAATGAACCCCCCTGTACCATTGCTTTTCCCATTTATATAGCTCGTGCTTTTGGTGTCTTATCTAAAATGCCTTTGCCTAAATGAAGGTCACCAGTTTTGTTCTCTACGTGTGCTCACAGAAGGTTTGTATTTTGGGGTTTTACAAGTAGAACCATGATCTCTTCTTAAGTAGTTCTCATCTGTGGTCAGAGTTCATTTTTGGTTTTTGCATCTATTCAAGGGTTAAGAAGAATAAGGGAGAGAAGCAGCTACAGGAGAGCAGATGACACCTGTCCATCAAACATGGAGGGAAGAAGAACCCTAGGTTTGAGGACTTGGTAAAGTCAGGTGCTTTAAGAATTCTAAATGCAGGGGTGCCTGGGTGGCTCAGTGGGTTAAAGCCTCTGCCTTTGGCTCAGGATATGATCTCAGGGTCCTGGGTTCGAGCCTCACATCAGGCTCTCTGCTCAGCAGGAAACCTGCTTCCTCCCAATCTCTCTGCCTGATTTCCTGCCTACTTGTTATCTCTGTCTGTCAAATAAGTAAAATCTTAAAAAAAAAAAAAAAAGAATCCTAAATGCAGATGTGCAGATTGTGAGCAGATCCCAGCTGGACCTTGTGGGAGAAGTTGCAGTTGTATTTCTAAATATTGATTGACTAAAGAAAAATGCATTGGTATGAAAGACAGAAGAGGAACTCTTCCAGAATAGAAGAACCTCAAGGACTTATTACATGACAAGGCCATCCAGTAGAACAACAATAAAAACACAAAGAAAGTAGCCTGCATGTCAGGAGAAAGTGAAGAGATGGATTTTGGTAGGGAATCCAAGAGAAATGTTCATTCCAAGAACAAAATAGTCATCCACAGATTTGATGCTGCTGAAAAACCAAGATGCTTGGTATCCACCCTTTTTAACAATCGTTTTAACATTATTAACAGAGTGCAGTAGGTTGGGGGTAGCCCAAAGCCACCTTGCTTTTTAGGTAGATTCTTAAGGACATAAAATATAATATATCATGAAAGCGATGTACAAAGAAAAAGTCCACCCCATATTCAGGTAGCACCTTGCAAGAGAAAGATGCCTCAGCCCTCTCCAAAAGATATATTTGTGTGTTTTGAGCCAAATAAAAAATGTTTATGCTATGTTTACCCATGTTTAAGGATGTCCCATCCTTTAGCTTAAACTGACATTCTTGGTGAACAGACTGATTTCAGAGTCGAGAGCATCTCCATGTAACGTCACTTCCCACTGCCCCAGTCAACAAATTTAATGTTTCTAATGGGACACTAGTCACCCCGTGTCCCAGTTTATCCTGAGAGGAATCTCGTTCATCAATTCGCCAATGGTGGTTGCACGGCGGCACCCCACACTTTCCCATCCTAATGGGACCCGAGTTACTCCTGTCCCAGTTTATCCTGACGGGAATCTCGTTCATCGATTCGCCAATGGTGGTTGCACCGCGGCACCCCACACTTTCCCATCCTAATGGGACCCGAGTTACTCCTGTCCCAGTTTATCCTGACGGGAATCTCGTTCATCGATTCACCAATGGTGGTTGCACGGTGGCACCCCACACTTCTCCATCTTAACGGGGCACTAGTTGACCCTGATGGGAATCTCACTCATTGATTTGCCAGTGACGGCTGCATGGTAGCACCCATCCTAACTGAAAGCTGCAGACATTTACCTAATTTGCAATGGCCCTTCATCTTCCCTCTTGGGTGTCATGCACACCCTACATCCTTGAACCATCCCTGTAATTATGGGCTTAACTCACTTGGTCCCTTCCTGGAGCTCTTGGCATGTTTTTGATTTCTACACGTTACTTCACACTTACTATTCTTTGTTTATTTTTACTCTTTCTGTATCGATATCACCAATTTCTGTCTCTGCCCCAAAACCAAAATGCTGTTTGCCATGAATAAATACCCCATAACATCCACCATAGTGAGAAGGCAAGGGCCGTGGACACAGGACCCTTTCTTGCATGTTTTTAAAACTAAGAGTTTCCATCTTTTGTTTTACAACTACTTCTATTAAAAAATAAATGAATAAAAAATCTTCAACTGTGGATTTCCCCATCCCTAAAGTAGCTGTGATGTTTTTCTTCAATATTCTTATGATTTTCCATCAGAGGCTTTCCCAGCACCCAGGAGCTGAGTGTGTGTGTGGCATACTATGGAGGTGCACTTAACCCCCTTGCAGATGGTGTTGGCAGTAGTAGTCTCAAGGACAAAATGGTCCAGTTTTACGTCACTGCAAAGGACGCGCAAAGTACCATAGGTTCGTTTCAACCCATTTAGATTTTTTTATTGCTTTTCTCCACATTTATCAATGTGTCTGCCCATAGACTGATATCATATATCAAAATACAGTGACTTTTATTGGAGTTGGAGAAGCTTTTCTGATTCCACAATAATATTTTGTTTTATATTGAATTATTGTGGATATATATTATTGTGGGATATATGATTGTGGATCAGAAAAGCTTCTCCAAATCCAATTTAAAAAACAAAACAAAACAAAACAGGAAAACAAGGGGGTGAATTATTGTGTAGGTGAACTGGAGTGGGTAGGTAAGGTTCCAGTTTCCAGAATTCCTTTGGCTGGGAAACAAAGCAGGTTGCATGTTTTAGGGGATAGAGGGAATAATAGACAATCCATTTGAAGTCATAAAACAAGATATTACATAGCTATCTCAGTTTACTTTGAATGTACATTGAATGAAAAAAAATGGTTTTGGAAATGCAATCGTTGGGCCATTCACACATCTTGCGTAGTAATAAGCTCCGAAATTTATTTTGCTTGCATATAATGCAAAGCAAACCATCCTTTTAAATTCATTGAGGTCCTCCTCTCTTCCAATCCTTTTAATATATTACAAAAACCTACCACAATTTGTGTATGACGTCCAAGAAATATATTTAGGTGCTTCAAATATTCACATGGCTATTTGATTTTCATCCCTACTTCCCCCGTGAAATTGCCTATGTAATTAGCTCGTTAAGAAAGTGCATACCAGAAACATCCCAGGAAAGACAATTACTATCCAATTTGTCGTCATTAATTGTCAGGGAACGCTGAGTCATCCAGACGCCTTGGCCCTCTGGAGCTCTTGGAAAGTGACTTAAAGATAGAATCATTTCATTGTAGCAACTTGACAATGTCCGAAACTCACTTGTTTTCAATGATAACAACACAATAAGAAAGTAGATGTTATTTGACCTTGGGGAGAGTCCCATGGAACCAAAGTCTGGAATCGGATGCTGTGTTCATGCCTTCTGCATCCTGGCAAACATTTTGCAAATGTCTAAGCTCACCTTTTCTTTTTATCCATTTACTTATTTAGGCCTGTATACATGGGACGTTTCATGAGCAAAACGTGTTTATTCAACTTAACTTTGATACCTGAATCCAACGGGCAACTCCTGGAAAATATCCACACCTCTCTGACATCTGGATTTTCCCAAACCCTGCTTAGTTCCTATTAATGGAATTTCCCACCAAGCTTACAGATACATGAAAACTCGGAACCAGAAAGGCGAACTTTGCTGTTTGTAAGAATGGTCTACACAACCGGATCAGAGAAAGATTTAATAATCCTCCTCTTCCCCCTTTTCTCGGCCTTTTCCTCTTTTCCTCCAGGTGATGTTTACCTCTGGGAGCTTGGATTGTGAAATCTGTCCTTCGTCATGGTGACCAAGCCAAGCAGAACTTTCTGGGTATGTTGTGTTTCTGAAAATACCACATGGGATGAGTGAGGGGTCAAAGGTCCCCCTTCCCAGGTGATCCATGTTCCTGTATCATCTTCGCAGGAACAAAAGAGATACCTTACAATGTTTCCACACAACAACACTTTGAATCCTGATGGGCAGCTTTCATGTACCCATCTGGATCTACTCCACCATGATACTCCATCCCCGATAGAGAAAACGGATAGAGGGAACAGACATTGCAATTTGCTGGAAAACATACCTAGTGAGTTGTTGTCTTGATAAACGGGGTCAAATTGGAAATGGGTGCAGGTACAGAAATTGATCATTTTCGAGAAGGAGAGCAGTCTGTTTCTTTGCACCACATATACGCATGTTGGGATTCCTGGGACGGGGTCAGATCCCCCATTGGCGGGGACACATGACTCTGTGTCATGTCAAGGCAGCATGCCCAGTGTGAACTCACTAAGCAGGTCTATCTACTATTTGTTTGTTTGTTTGTTTTTAATTTTTATTTCTTTTCAGCATAACAGTATTCATTGTTTTTGCACCATACCCAGTGCTCCATGCAATCCGTGCCCTCTCCAATCACCCACCACCTGGTTCCCCCAACCTCCCACCCCCCCGCCCCTTCAAACCCTTTAGATTGTTTCTCAGAATCCACAGTCTCTCATGGTTCACCTCCCCTTCCAATTTCCCTCAGCTCCCTTCTCCTCTCCACCTCCCCATGTCCTCCATGCTATTTGTTATGCTCCACAAATAACTGAAACCATATGATAATTGACTCTCTCTGCTTGACTTATTTTACTCAGCATAATCTCTTCCAGTCCCATCTATGTTGATGCAAAAGTTGGGTATTCATCCTTTCTGATGGAGGCATAATGCTCCATAGTGTATATGGACCACATCTTCCTTATCTATTCATCAGTTGAAGGGCATCTTGGTTCTTTCCACAGTTTGGTAACCGTGGCCATTGCTGCTATAAACATTGGGGTACACATGGCCCTTCTTTTTACTCCATCTGTATCTTTGGGGTAAATACCCAGGAGTGCAATTGCAGGGTCCTAGGGAAGCTCTATTTTAATTTCTTGAGGAATCTCCACACTGTTCTCCAAAGTGGCTGAACAACTTGCATTCCCACCAACAGTGTAAGAGGGTTCCCCTTTCTCCACATCCCCTCCAACACATGTTGTTTCCTGTCTTGCTAATTTTGGCCATTCTAACTGGTGTAGGTCCATCTACTATTAATGCAAGATATTTGGGAGCAAGTGTAGCAGGTGTTGCTGGGGTAATTTGTCAGGGATACGTCACATTGACAGGCAGGGCTATGGTGTTCCTGGGCTCATATCTTGAACAGGCCAGTCTCCAGCACGCCATTATCCGCCATGACCAGTTTTATTGGAATTCACATCAGAGCCGAGGCGATGGATCCAGTGTGATCACATCCAGGGTGAGCCCTCCCTGTTGACTCTGTCTGCAAGCAGCAACCTGGGAACTGTGGGTTGAATTTTAAGAGCAGTGGCTGACCTCTCTGAGCGTCTGTGTGTCCAAAGGCACCGGCTTATCTTTTATCCTTCCCTCACTGGCTGTTCATCCACATGGATGAACCTAGACCGCTGAGCCTAGAGCTTCCAGGGACAAACACCAAGATCCATGTTAGGAGTTTAAAGCCAATCGATCCCCCAAATAATATCTTTTCTGAACTCTATCCGAGTGATTGCGTCCCCTTAAGGGCAACGGCTTTATTGACTGTGAAGCATTCTCCGTGTTTTTCCTATTATTTTGTTCTGTGCCTAGAAGTTGTTTCCATATTACCTGAGTTCCTTATATTTTGAACTTACGTAGGCTGCCTCCTTTGGAAAGAGGAAAAGCAGAGTAAAACCATGCAAGAACTTTTACATTACATGTTTTTATTTGTTTGTTTTTCATGTGTTGCTTTAGGACATTTACAATGTTTTGCTACTTTTAGCTCTACCTGGCTCCAACATATTTTCATTGCCCCCGATAGAAAAACCTAGTCCCTATCAGCAGCCACTCCCACCCCCTCCCCAGCCCCAGGAGATCATGAATCTGCCTTCTGTCCCTGTGGGTTGGCCTGTTCTGCACATTTTTTAAAAAAATATTTTATTTATTTATTCAACAGAGATCACAAATAGGCAGAGAGTCAGGCAGAGGGAGAGGAGGAAACAGGCTCCCCGCTGAGCAGAGAGACCAATGCGGGGCTCGATCCCAGGACCCTGGGATCATGACTGGAGCCTAAAGCAGAGGCTTTAACCCACTGAGCCTCCCAGGTGCCCCTGTTCTGCACATTTTATGTAAATAGGATCCCACTCAGTGTCTGCTGTCTGTATGCTCTCGCTGAGCACCGTGTGCTTAGGGTCTGGGCATGTGGAAACAGGTGTCAGATGTTTACTCCCCCGTATGGCCGAACGCTGTTCCCCTGTGTGCCCAAGACCACCTTTGGTTCATCTGTTCATCCACACACAGGCATCGGTTTCTAGCTTGACGTCATCATGCACATTGCTGTTGTCCTATAGTGTGAACATCTAAGTTGGCAGTTGGTTCCCATTCTCAGTTCTTTCTGGGCACAAGCAGCTGTGGGGTTGCTGGGTTATATTGCCATGATACGTTTCACTTTGGGGGGAAAGGCTAAACTATTTTCAACAGCAGCTCATCCACTGTAGCTCTCCACCAACCGTGTCCCAGAGCTCCAATATCTCCACCCCTGGAAACACTTGTTGCTTTTCCACTACTTACTCCCCATCTACAGTAGGGGTAGCAACATTGTCATGGGGATACTGCTCAATGTAATGGTTTACAACACAGTTGTTATAAATCTGTTTTATCTTAATGTATCTTTTTTTTATAAACATATATTTTTATCCCCAGGGGTACAGGTCTGTGAATCACCAGGTTTACACACTGCACAGCACTCACCAAAGCACATACCCTCCCCAATGTCCTTAATACCACCCCCTTCTCCCAAACCCCCTCCCCCCAGCAACCCTCAGTTTGTTTTGTGAGATTAAGAGTCACTTATGGTTTGTCTCCCTCCCAATCCCATCTTGTTTCATTGATTCTTCTCCTACCCACTTAAGCCCCCATGTTGCATCACCACTTCCTCATATCAGGGAGATCATATGATAGTTGTCTTTCTCTGCTTGACTTATTTCGCTAAGCATGATATGCTCTAGTTCCGTCCATGTTGTCGCAAATGGCAAGATTTCATTTCTTTTGATGGCTGCATAGTATTCCATTGTGTATATATACCACATCTTCTTGATCCATTCATCTGTGGATGGACATCTAGGTTCTTTCCATAGTTTGGCTATTGTGGACATTGCTGCTATAAACATTTGGGTGCATGTGCCCCTTTGGATCACTATGTTTGTATCTTTAGGGTAAATACCCAGTAGTGCAATTGCTGGGTCATAGGGCAGTTCTATTTTCAACATTTTGAGGAACCTCCATGCTGTTTTCCAGAGTGGCTGCACCAGCTTGCATTCCCACCAACAGTGTAGGAGGGTTCCCCTTTCTCCGCATCCTCGCCAGCATCTGTCATTTCCTGACTTGTTTATTTTAGCCATTCTGACTGGTGTGAGGTGGTATCTCATTGTGGTTTTGATTTGTATTTCCCTGATGCCGAGTGTTATGGAGCACTTTTTCATGTGTCTGTTGGCCATCTGGATGTCTTCTTTGCAGAAATGTCTGTTCATGTCCTCTGCCCATTTCTTGATTGGATTATTTGTTCTTTGGGTGTTGAGTTTGCTAAGTTCTTTATAGATTCTGGACACTAGTCCTTTATCTGATATGTCGTTTGCAAATATCTTCTCCCATTCTGTCAGTTGTCTTTTGACTTTGTTAACTGTTTCCTTTGCTGTGCAAAAGCTTTTGATCTTGATGAAATCCCAATAGTTCATTTTTGCCCTTGCTTCCCTTGCCTTTGGCGTTGTTCCTGGGAAGATGTTGCTGCAGCTGAGGTCGAAGAGGTTGCTGCCTGTGTTCTCCTCAAGGATTTTGATGGATTCCTTTCACACATTGAGGTAATTCATCCATTTTGAGTCTATTTTCGTGTGTGGTGTAAGGAAATGGTCCAATTTCATTTTTCTGCATGTGGCTGTCCAATTTTCCCAGCACCATTTATTGAAGAGGCTGTCTTTTTTCCATTGGACATTCTTTCCTGCTTTGTCGAAGATGAGTTGACCATAGATTTGAGGGTCTATTTCTGGGCTCTCTATTCTGTTCCATTGATCTATGTGTCTGTTTTTGTGCCAGTACCATGCTGTCTTGATGATGACAGCTTTGTAATAGAGCTTGAAGTCCGGAATTGTGATGCCACCAACGTTGGCTTTCTTTTTCAATATCCCTTTGGCTATTCGAGGTCTTTTCTGGATCTTACAATAGTCTTGCTGTTCTTGGATTTTATTTATTTACTTTATTTTTAAAAAATATTTTATTTATTTATTTGACAGAGAGAGCATGTACAAGCAGGGAGATTGGGCAGGGGGAGAGGGAGAAGCAGACTCCCTGATGAGCAAGGAGGCCAATGTGGGACTCGATCCCAAGACCCCGAGAACATGACCTGACCTGAAGGCAGACTTAACCCACTAAGCCACCCAGGTGCCCCTATTTATTGACTTTTAAAAAATATATAAATTTATTTATTTGACACAGAGAGAAAGAGAGCACAAGTAGGGGGAGAGGCAGAAGGAGAGGGAGAAGTAGACTCCCCATGGAGCAGAGAGCCTGACCGGCTTCATCCCAGGACCCTGAGATCATGATCTGAGCTAAAGCAGACGCTTAACAGACTGAGCGACCCATGGGCCCCTCTTTATTTACATTTTAAAAAGATTTTATCTTTAGTCATCTCTACACCAAATATAAGGCTCAAAATCACAGCCCTGAGATCAAGGCTTCATACTCTACTCACTGGGCGAGACAGGCACTTCAGATTTTTAATTTTTTTTTAATTGCAATAAACAAATTGTCTTAAATGATAGGATTCATCTACTTTGCAGCAAGACTGTCCTTTGGCAAACAAGAAAAACTGGAATTGGAAACCCAGATGCTGGGGCCACCCTAGGAAACCTGTTTCAGGCCAGACAGCAGGTCAGGAGAGCAAATCAGGGAGCTTCTATCAGAAATGCAAATAGGAGGGTGCTTGGGTGGCTCAGTGGGTTAAAGCCTCTGCCTTCGGCTCAGGTCATGATCCCAGGGTCCTGGGATGGAGCCCCGCATCAGGCTCTCTGCTCAGTGGGGAGCCTGCTTCCTCCTCTCTCTCTGCCTGCCTCTCTGCCTACTTGGGATCTCTGTCTGTCAAATAAATTTAAAAAAAATGCAAATGGTGGCACCACTTTAAAAAAAAAAACATTTTCCAAGAACCAAGGCCCTCTATATGACCCCATGAAAAGCCCACAGGACATTTTCCAATGGCAAGGATGCTCAACCAGCCACTTCAGTTTGCAGTACACGCTACTTTGTAAAACACAACTTTTTGTCAAAAAATACACGGGGGCCAAAATCACTCAGGCATGTCTTACACTAATTTCACTGTTAGATCTTATTTCCTTCCTCTAGGCTCCTATGATAATCTCAGCCCCTTCCTGATTTTTGACCGCAGCTAAGTGACTTCAAACCCTTCTGGTTCATGTGGGCAACATGGTAAGATAGTTCAGCTGCAGAGTTTTGCTGACTTGGGGAACCTTCTGTGCTTTGTTTTATAGAACTGATTTTCAGAGATAATACGTTCACGTGACTGCCTTGAAAACAAAAGTCATAAAAACGTCATTTAATTCAGATCTTCAAGCAGCCTGCAGGCTGGAGAAGTGTATTTTCAACATTACCAAACACGCTGTGGCCGAGAAAATGCACATCTTCTATACCCCTGGATTGGAGGTTACAGCCTTGGGCAAGCAATCCTTTACAGCCTGTTTCTTCCTATTAATACGCCCAGTAAAAATGCAGGCCCGCATTCTGCGAGGTCTTTATGCTTCTCCTTAAATCATACTCAGCTCTCTCCTCCGGGCTGTATAAGTTCCATTGCTCCTCTCCGTGATATTTGACTCCTTAAATGCCAGATTTTCAGCTTGAATGGAAATTGTCTTCACTGACGCTCTGAACACCCCATCTTACAACATGGCAGAACTGGGCCTGGCATTAAAGCATATTCGTTTTTAAAATCACAATATAATCTTTCACCTTGATCGAACTGTCCCTGCACTCCCACCATGGCTTTTCGTCAAGACGTGCCGCCATGTGCAGAGTTTGTGGGTGGGTGCGGTGAAGGTTCCATTTTTCATGCAAGAAAATAGAGGTTCAGGAACGTGAGACTGTGTCCACATCTAATGATGGGTGAAGCCAGGATTTAAAACACGTGCAGACCCTACACCTAGGTAGCCCAGGTCCACCTGCTCTGGCTTCCCATCTCATCCCAACCACCAGAAAGTCATCACCAAGTACAGCTCCATCACGAGCTCATCTTTTGAGAAATCAGCCTCGGCTCGAGGAATAAATGAAATCCTGTCACCCAAGATTTCAACAATCGTGTCTCATTTTCTCCCTTTATTTGCCTAAATCCCTCCTCATGTTTTCTTTGGTTTTTGTTTGACTCGTTACCGGTTCCCTGCGTGCAAGGCTTCATCCTGGGGATTTCATTCTTTTTTGATTCCTCATAAATGTTTCAAACCGTCGATATTTCCCGGAATACTAGGTTAGCCTCATAACGGAGCTTTCAATGTGCACGTCTCTCTTGTTTTTGTCCCTAATTGGCCAAAATTGTAATCACAGTTTTAACGGTAAACCTGAATATTATTTCTGAATTTCAGACGGCTCCTAGGAACTTCCCAAGCACAGAGTTCTATTTTTTTTTTCTGATATTGCAAATATATCATTTCATTGCATTATCATTGGTGAAATTTAATTTTTCTTGAAGCTGGTTCAGAATACGCTGAGGTTCCTTTGGGTCAATGCATGGCACAACTCATGGTAATTTGTCGAATGTCTGTCTTCATGCTATTTCTTCAAGACTACAAGGGAAAGTGCCTAATATTTTAGGTACTAAAGGGAAGTGCCTAATATTTTCCCTTTTCTGTGTTAATGGCTCAGACTGAAGGCAATCAACCTTCGTTTTTTTTTTGTTTTGTTTTGTTTGTTTGTTTGTTTGTTTTTTAATTTCAGGGGGCACTTTTGACCCAATGATCAATAAATAAAGAGGCATGGATTCCCCAAGATTTCTAACTTGACAATTTTCCTCTTTTTTCTTTTCTTTTCTTTTCTTTTTCTTTTTGCTGTGTTCATATCAATTTATACCCAAAGTCTGCCTTGGGGGTCCCATTTTCCAATTCATAAATGTTTAGAAGACGTGAAGCTTGAAGTTTTTTTTAATATTCTTTTTTTTAAGATTTTATTTGTTTATTTGAGAGGGAGACAGTGGGAGCACAAGCAGGAGAAGCAGCAGAGGGAGAAGGAGAAGCAGGTACCCTGCAGAGATCCCAGAACTCTGGGTTCATAACCTGAGCAGAAGGCAGATGCTTAACCAACTGAGCCCTCCAAGAGACCCTTGAGAAGGAATATTTTGTAGAGACACGGTCACATTGACATCTGCATTCAGAAATTTGCAGCCTAGCAAGAACACTAGAAGGCTCTTTCCCTCCAGACTGGAGGTAGGACACTCACCTAACCCTTTCTAAGTGGGGACACCCTGTTTTCATTCGTGGTTTCTGCAGACCATTTAGTGCAACCCTCAGTTTAACTTTGCATATAACGTGTATACATAGTATCATTTGTGGTTTCTGCTGACCATTTAGTGCAACCCTTAGTTTAACTGTACATATAATATGTATACATAGTATCATTCCTGTTTTCTGCAGACCATTTAGAGCAACCCTTAGTTTAACTTTGCATATAACATGTATACATAGTATCATTTGTGGTTTCTGCTGACCATTTAGTGCAACCCTTAGTTTAACTTTGCATATAACATGTATACATAGTATCATTTGTGGTTTCTGCTGACCATTTAGTGCAACCCTTAGTTTAACTGTACATATAATGTGTATACATAGTATCATTTGTGGTTTCTGCAGACCATTTAGAGCAACCCTTAGTTTAACTTTGCATATAACATGTATACATAGTATCATTTGTGGTTTCTGCTGACCATTTAGTGCAACACTTAGTTTAACTATACACATAATGTGTATACATAGTACCATTCCTGTTTTCTGCAGACCATTTAGTGCAACCCTTAGTTTAACTTTGCATATAACATGTGTATGTAGTATCATTTGTGGTTTCTGCCAACCATTTAGAGCAACCCTTAGTTTAACTGTACATATAATGTGTATACATAGTATCATTCGTGGTTTCTGCAGACCATTTAGTGCAACCTTCAGTTTAACTGTACACATAATGTGTATACATAGTATAACATCTATACATCTACTACACTAACATATGGCATGTTTCCTACATGTCTATTATACTAATGCATTCTGTCAACTCTGTATACACATCTGTACATTCAACCATGGGACCATGCACTGGTCGGACACGAACTCAGAAAAAAAAAAAGGTCATTTTCCCTACTTTGGACCCCAATTCCCTTTTTTTCTTGACACGTTAAGAGGCGCCCCTGCTTCCCATCCCTGAATTCACTCTACTCTGTGTCTCTCCCTTGCAAAAGGATTTGCAATGCACAGCTCAGGGCTTGGCACCCTGATGGGACATTTCCACGAATATCGACAAACTGTATTGGAAACGATCTGTCCCTGACCTGTCCCTCCTTCCTCTGTCTTTGCTTCATTCATGGAAAGGAACATTTTTCCCATAATTATTTTTTCAATTTTTTTTTCTTTAAAGACACACTGCCTGCACTGTAAAATGTATCTGTTCTGCCTCTTTTGTGCAAATGCGTACAGACATGTCCCCACATGCAGCATCGAGGTACACGACCTATTCATGCCCCAACAGTGTCCATTTCCAGACTTTGAGATCAGACCTTCCCTCTACCTCCAGTCCTGACCCAAGTGTCTTCCCTGTAGTGTTGTCTTTTCCCTAATGTCTGGGATGTGGGTTCATATACTTTGCAGCCTTTGGATGTTGGCTTTTCTCACTCAGGATAATACATTGGAGGTGCATAGTATTGTTGCATGTGTCTCCCAGGATTTTGTTACCCTGTCCCATTGCGTTGCATGAACACAACGCATCTCCTCTGTCCATTGCCCGGCTGAGGGGCACTGCATTGGTGCCAGATTCTGGTGACTCAAAAAAAAAAAAAAAACAAAAACAAAAATAAAAACACAGTAAACAGTGTGCAAACATGTTAGCATCTCCCTCAGATAGATGCTGAACATCTGGAGAACAGTCACATATGTAACCTGCTAATTTCTGTCAACTCTTCATGTGTTGTCAACGTTCCTACAGATACAGTAGCTTGTCCTGTAGTTCAGAATACCAACACCTCTAAACATGTAACAACAATTTTTAAAAACAAATGAATCTGGGGAGCACCTGGCTGGCTCAGAAGAGTGTGCAACACTTGGTCTCACAGTTGTGAGTTTGAGCCCCATGATGGAGGTAGCAACTACTTTTTTTTTTTTTGCAACTACTTAAAAATCTTAAAACAAAATTAAAAGTAAAGATAAAAATAAATAAATGAATAAATAAATACATGCCTCTGTATCTGATCAGAAGAATCTTCAGCTAATACAGAGGAACAATACAAATAGGTAATTATCTGTATTTTACCTGATTATTCCTTTCAAAATGTGTTCTGCTTTCTAAAGGTTTAGACAGAAAGGGAAATAAAAATATTCCCAAGTCACCACATGCATTTCTTATTCATGTTCAACTGAAAGAATAAATCCTACTCAATCATTTTTAGGGCACAGGAAGGTTGGTTAAAATGTTTAATAGACTTTAGTTGCAGGAAAATGAATATACATATATGGATATAGGAATATTCATAATTCATTCATGAATAAATAAATATACTATATATATACTATATATATATGAATGAATGAATGAATATGGAAAAATGAATGAATGAATAATGATATCAATATTATAATTATAGTATTATATTATAATATATCATATATTATAATATTAATATCAATATTAATTATTATTATATTATTATATAATATTATATTATTATATAATTTTATTATTAATATTAATTATTTTTATATTATTACTATATGAATATGAATATGAATGAATAATGGTATTGATATTATAATATCATAATTATGGTATTATATTATAATATATATTATATATAATTATGTTAATATAACATTATATCGTTATAAAATTTTATTATTGATATTAATTTTATATTATTAATATATTGATATTATTATGAATGAATGATATTAATATAATATTATAATTATGGTATTATATTATAATATATATTATTTGTTATATATAATAATAATAATAATGAATATGAAATAATACACTATATATAATATAGATATTAAACATATACTACGTATGCATTTTATCCACATTATACTATATGTACCACACATATTAAATATAGTAATTCATTAGTATATATACAGCATATATAGTAGTATAATATAACAATTATAATATACAATGATACATGTACTATAATTATTATATATATCATACTAGATATGTGTGCACATCAGATATATATATATATATATATACTAATGATTCTTCAAGCATTTGCTAAGTGTAAATATAGTATATTTTATACTATTTATAATGTATAAATATATATAATATATATTGCATCAATCAATAATATACACTGTATATAGTAATATAAATTCTATATACAGTATATACTGTATATACTATCTACACTGTATATAGTATATAAATACACTGTATATATGTGCCAGATATACGCATATACTAACCATTCTTTCAATCACTTGCTAAATCAATGTTCGCTGACCTCATTTTCTTACATGCACTGTGGCAGCGAGCTGTCGACGTCTAGCTTCCAGAGAATATGTCGTCTTTGAAAACCTTTTGACAGCTGTATCAGAGCCTTTTAGGAGAACGTTTAAAAATCACAACAAAATATTGCAGTGGTGTTTCTGGCTCTCTGTCCTCGTTAGCAACTTGGTAGAACGTGGATCCGTATATCCAATAGCAGACGTTAACCCCAAGGTCAGTCCGAGACCTCTGCAAATCTGTGGAAAATGTGGTGCTTTCAGGAGACCAATTGGGTTCAGAAAAGTTCAGCCATAGCTAAATAGAAACTGTACGGCTCACTACCATTTAAATTAGACACAGAAATAGGGCTGAAGTGTTTTCTAGGTTTGGGAGCTGTTTAAACCTGGCAAACTATTTGCAAATCATGGTTCTGATGAGAGACTTATACCCAAAATATATAAAGAACTCCTACGTCTCAGCCATAAAAAAACAACCCTATTAAAAATGCAAAACAAGGGGCGCCTGGGTGGCTCAGTGGGTTAAGCCGCTGCCTTCGGCTCAGGTCATGATCTCAGGGTCCTGGGATCGAGTCCCGCATCGGGCTCTCTGCTCAGCGGGGAGCCTGCTTCCCTCTCTCTCTCTCTGCCTGCCTCTCCATCTACTTGTGATTTCTCTCTGTCAAATAAATAAATAAAATATTAAAAAAAAAAAAGAAAAGAAAATGCTTTAAAAAAAAAATGCAAAACAAAGATACCCCAAGATTTTAATACATGCATAGTATAATCTAGGGGAGACATCTTTTATCTTTCTCTTCACATTCATTTTTTATTTGATAAATAAGACTGCTACTGGAATATAGTTTCAAATCAGATGCATAAACATACAATGACGTGGGACACAAAGGCAGAACACAAATATTAAATTTCCTTACTGCCTACAGCCTACTGACAAGTCCTTGAAACAGGGAGAGGGACCTTCTTCTAGAGACTCAGCTGCCTTGATGTTGACACTGCTAAGGCCTAAAGACAATCCTAGCTCCACCCCCAGGGTCTTGTATGTCTACTTGAGGATATAAAAATTCCTCTGGAAACTTCCTTTATCTCTAAACCCCCTAAGCTGTAGGTCAGCAATCATTCCCCAAGCATATGGTCCACCAATAGACATGTGGAGGGTCTCATAACTAGGGTTGATAAATGACGTTCTCCTAACAATAGCTATCTCCCTCAAAGTCCTGGAAACCTTGCTTCCAAAATTCCATAGAGACTTAGACTATCCGTGACCCCATCCCAAGCTGAAAGGTTATAATGGGCATGCCTCATGACCCCAGTGCGACTATCTGTGCCCACGGGTCCAGCCCTGCTCTTTCTGCCCATGAATCCTGTCCCCATGCTTTAACAAAACCACCTTTTTTGCAACAAAGATGTCTCACAAATTCTTTCTGGGCCATCAGCTTTGAATCCTAACGTGTTTCCTACATCATAGAAGACCCCCTATTAGAGACATTGTATATGCTGGTGAATATTTGTCCATGTTTGTTCTATAGGTTGAAATATTAGGGCTTCCAAACTTAGAACCAATAAGACACACTCGTCATATTATAAAGTGTCTTGTATTAGTCTCCTGGGGCTGCCGTAACTCTAGAGTGTGGAACTGGGGGTTTCAACAATCCTGGAGGTCCGGTCCTGGAGGCTGGGAGTCTGAGATCCAGGTGGGGCCAAGACTGGGAATCTGAGATTCTGTGTTCTCCCCGTGTCTTCCTATGGTCCTACCTCCGTGGGTGTCTGTGTCCTCAACCTCTCTTCTTATCAGGTCCCTGTTGGATTAGACTTCCCATAATGACCTCCTTTTACCTCAATCTCCTCTTTAGAAGACCATATCTTCAACTACAGCCACATTCTAAGGTTTAGAGATTAGGATTTTAACACATGAATTTTGTGGAAGACACAATTCCACCCAGAACATTCGAGTCATATTGTACTGTTGGCGTGATGGCACACATTTTAAGCAATAAGACATTGAGAAACAGAAGTAAATGCCAACAGTCATTCTAATGCAACCTCCCTCACACAGCCACTAAATGGAAGAATCAAGTCTTCCATTCAAGAACAGCCCATTTTTAAAGGGGGTTCATTTTATTAAATTTTTTGTTGTGGTTATGAAATATATTTTCCTTTTTAAGATTTTATTTATTTATTTGACAGAGAGAAACACAGCGAGAGAGGGAACCCAAGCAGGGGGAGTGGGAGAAGCAGACTCCCCAGCAAGCAGGAAGCCGAAGGCGGGGCTTGATCCCTGGACCCTGGGATCATGATCTGAGTGGAAGGTAGATGCTTAACTGAATGAACCATCCAGGAACCCCAAGAAGGACTTCATTTTAAATTCCAAAGCAATCAGGCTTGGAGGATGAGGGAGCAGAAGGCTAGCTGAAGGCAAAGCAGAAGCTGACCCCCCTATAACCTCCCCCAGCCTCCACTCCAGGATGGGATTGTGTGACATTCCTCCCGGGATTTCCCAACTATCTTAATGATAATGCCTTTCTGGAGAGGAAGACAACCTTAACTGGACAATGTCAAGGCCTCCAGTGCCCTGTAGGTCCTCTTAAGCACATGAAAGTCCTTTGGAAAAGCTCCCTTTTCCTTACCTCCCCCAACTCCATACTCTATAATCAGCCATTGCACACCACCCCATGCAGAAGCTCTTTCTGGCCTTGGGTCCTGTCCCTGTGCTTTAATAAACCATACCATGGCACCAAGATGTCTCAAGAATTCTTTCTTGGTCATCAGCTCTGGACCTCGTCAGCTCCGGACCTCACCCTACCAAATCTTACCTGTATTCCAAAATTTCATCAATAGCAGATCTCCCTAAATGTTAGAAACTGTCCCCCAGATTGCCATGTCCTTCTGGTGATCCTCAATCAGTCTCTTTTAAAGCCTTCTATGCCAAAGAATAGACTCCTGGCTCATTCTTAAGGACACTTGGCCAACGAGGGGACTGAAACTCATTTCTGAGAATTCAGGTTGTGATTAGAAGGCAGACACGTGTGGTCATGGACACACATACCTCCCACAGCTCCTTACCCATGGTGTGCAAAGACCCTCCTTGCACCACTTTGGCACCAAGATGACCTTGTATGCCCCCACACAGGACTACTGTCTATGGGGATGACGTCTAGTTGTTGCTGGGGATGATGTGTAGTTGTTGCTATTTTGTTCTGAGGCTCTTCCATTGAAAGTCACCGAGATGCCTCCTCGGTGTCCAAGAACAATCATTGCATTGTTGAGTGGAATTCCCCGTGGGACGCTTGTTTGCCTCCTGAGGACCCCGTGTGTATTACCCCAAGCATTATGTTGAGATGCCACGTTTTTTGTTTTTAATTTTGATTTTGTTTTTGTTTTTTCCATTATGTCCAGTTAGCCATTGTATAGTAGACCATTAGTTTTTGTTTTTGTTTTTTTTTAGATTTTATTTGACAGACTACAAGTAGGCAGAGAGGCAGGCAGAGAGAGAGAGAGAGAAAGAAGCAGGCTCCCCACTGAGCAGAGAGCCCAATGCAGGGCTCGATCCCAGGACCCTGGGATCATGACCTGAGCCAAAGGAAGAGGCTTTAACCCACTGAGCCACCAAGAAACCCCTAGATCATTAGTTTTTGATGGACGGTTCAACAGCTCATGAGTTACACATAGAACACCCAGTGCTCATCACAACACGTGCCGTCCTTAATTCCACATCTTGTGACTTTTCCTCTTTTTCCTCCCCTAGATTTGAGCTCATTCCCTGCAGAACCCAACCTATGATTCATCCCCTTTACCAGGCTTCTCATCCCAGCCACCCTGCTGGAGTGTCCACTCTGGCAGATCGGATAGCGTCAAGACTCTCTTGCAGGTGTCTCCTGCCTAGAGCCACCTGTGACACATTGAATGTGCAAAAGGAACCAAAAACAGACAGCAAGGCGATGACATCTCTAGTTTTCAAAGGCGTTCGGGATGGATGTTTTCCAAAAAGGTCACTTGAAAGATTAAGAGGGGAGAAAAATAAAAAACAGCAAAGTTGCAGTGTTTAGGAGACAAGACTTGTCATTTCAGTGACTGCTTCACCTTGGGAAAAAAAAAAAAGAAAATAAAAGAAAAAAGAAAAACTAGGTCTGCACTTTCAACATGTTAAAGAAGAATGATAAGAAAAGGCCTGGATAGTGCACAGGTTTCTTGTGACAGTCAAATCTGGAATGGGAGAGAAGTGAGAATTTTAAAGTGTCACATAAATATAGATTCATATTAAGAGATTCGGGCTCAGAATACAGAATGTGCTAAGTCCTAGAGTGGTCTCGAATGCTGATTTATAAGAAAATATGAAGAACTGCTTTATGTAGCTGAAAATACTGTATATATTGTTTCAGAATATATACATGTACGACTCCTGAAACCAATATTGTACTGTAGACTAACTCGAATTTAAATAAAAATTTAAAAAGAAATAAAAGAATGTATGTATATATATTACTATATCATGCATATTATGTATCCTATTATATTAATATGAAATGTAGTATGTTTTATATAAACATGTAATTACATGAAATATATTGTGTTAAATACTTACGTATAATGCATTGTACTATGTATTTACATATTTTAAGCATTTCTTTTTATTAGTCTTCATTACTGAAATTAGACTCTGGAAATTTTTTTTAAAGATTTTATTTATTTATTTGACACAGATCACAAGTAGGCAGAGAGAGAAGAGGAAGCAGGCTCCCTGCTGAGCAGAAAGCCCAATGCAGGGCTTGATCCCAGGACCCTGGGATTATGACCTGAGCCGAAGGCAGAGGCTTTAATCCACTGAGCCACTCAGGCGCCCCTATATTTACATATTTCATACATATCATGTTTTATATGTATGTTAAAAACTCTCTTCCTTCTAAAAGGAGCAAGACACCCCTGTCTCTTTGGAATATATTTTTTAATCAAATGAGAATTTAAGTCTTTAGGGAAAAGTAACATAAAATATAGCACATTAAACTAATTATCCTGAAGTCCATATTCCCTTTTCATTAAATAATCCACTTAATGTAAAGACTAATTTTTAACTACAGCATAGTAATAAGGTCAACATTAGGGAAAACAAAGAAAATCAGAATGTCCTCCCCTATACTTCTACTTTGCTTTGACAAACCTTTAACCCGAGGCCAAAAGACCAAAGAACCTGGACACACACATTACTGCCTCTGGAAGGCCAGAATTTTCTGGAAGCTTCTGGAGTGTTCTTCCTCTGCGTTAACAAAGGCAAAAACACAGATTTTACAATACTGCTGACTTTATGAAAACTATAAAAACCAAGACATTGCTTTTCCTGCCATTCCGTGGAGGGGACAATAGGGGAAGAATCAATACATTGATCCAACAGTAAAATAAATGAGCTAGTCAAAATAAATGAATCCATCGGAAGAAGGCCCCGGCATTTCAGAATACTGATTCTGGAGAATTCTGGGCCAGCAAAGGTCCTGTCCTCAGACACGGTTTTGAAAGATGCCAGCTCTTCGTTGTGACTGCATAGCTTAAAAATCCGTTCAAGTACTTTTGGGTTTTCTCTTTCTTCACACGGTCTATGGAGAGAGAGGTGGATGGAAGCACCATCCTTCCTTTTAGAAGACCATCTTCCAGGGATGTTTTTGGGCACAGGGCTCTATGCTGAAATGCTTCCTTGGCCTCTTTTGGTTCCAGGTGTGGCTCCAACCCTCGTTTCTGGCCCATTACATGTAGGAGAAATGCTGAAGGCTAATTTGGGTCCTTTCCAAAGCAATCTCCTTGCCTTCTCCTCCATCTCTGGAACATGGCATCACTCTCCACCAGCCAAGAGGAAAACCCTTTCCCACATCTGTTTACAATAGTGTTATGGATTAAACTATGCCCTTAGGGTTTAGGGGGGGAAAAAAAAGGTATGTTGAAGTCCTAACTCCCAGTACCTGAAAATATGTGAATTTGCAAATAGGGTCTTTGCTGATGTGATGAAAAGAAGGATCTTCAGATGAACTCATCCTGGATTAGGGTTGACCCTGAATCCAAGAACAGGTGTTCTGATAAGAGACAGAAGAGGAGACACAGAGAGGAGAAGACACGTCAGGACAAAGGTAGAGACCAGAGAGACATGGTCACAAGCCCAGGGACACCTGGAGATCCAGAAGCTGGACGAGGCAGGAGGAACGTGGAGACTCAGGAGGGAGCCCAGCCCTGCCCCGCCTGGATCTCAGCATCCCTGCCCCGCCTGGATCTCAGACTTCTGGTCTCCAGAGTTGGGGTGGATGAATTCACATTGTTTTAAGCAATGCCCCCCCCTCGCTCCCAGTTTGTGGCCCTTTGTTACAGCATCCAAAGAACCCTTGTAAATGCAGTTCAGCCTGTTTTGTAACTGATAGGAAAATGCCGATCGTGACAGCATACATGATCACACATGTATGATCATAAATGGTATGTATGACCATAAATCCCAGCTACACCTGGCCTATACAACAACTTCATTTTACAGACACCATATCTGAGCTCTCGTGATACAAAAAAACTTTCCTGGGGAGTAATTGTCTGTTTTTGAAAGATAGACCTCATCAGGTTAAAGGGGATTTTTTTTTTTAATTTAAATTTGGTAAAAGTTTTATTTTTTTCTACTATGACTTATTAGGATTAGTTACATTTTTTTTAAATACTTTTGTCCTTTAGTCTGCAAACAGATTGAGTCATGTGCATATATTTTCAGATAATCAACCATTCACGAATTCCTGGGATAAGCACAATTTGGTTATAATGGACAATTAAGAAAATAGTTATTTGAATTCCACACCACCTCATGATTTTATCCAGCCACCATGCTGATGATAATGGAGTCTAAGAAAACCACTGGATAAGATTTAGAGACCCTCACATACCTATATACTTGGTTTTGCCTTGTTATTAGCACAATTTGAATAAAAGTAGAAGGGCACCTGGGGGGCTCAGTCGTGAAGCATCTGCCTTTGGCTCAGGTCATGATCCCAGGATTAGGGATAACCTAACCCTAACCCTAACTCTAACCCTGCTCAGTGGGGAACCTGCTTCTCTCTCCCTTTTTGCCTTCTGCTCTCCCTGCTTGAGCACACTCTCTGTCAAATAAATGAAGAAAATCTTAAAACAAACAAACAAACAAAAAAAAGTAAAGAGTGAAGAGAAAACCAGCTAAACATGCCACAACAGAAAATAATTAACTATATCATGCTGCCATCATCCAGTGAAATAAATAACAGGATTTAAATTTATGTGGATGTATGATGTATTCTGTATACCTTCATTATATAACTGTCAAAAACATGAATATCGGGGTCCGTGGGTGGCTCAGTGAGTTAAAGCCTCTACCTTTAGCTCAGGTCATGATCTCAGGGTCCAGGGATCGAGCCCCATATCAGGATCTCTGCTCAGCAGGGAGCCTGTTCCCCCCTCTCTCTGCCTACTTGTGATCTCTGTCAAATAAATAAAATCTTAAAAAAAAAAGATGCAAATAGATCAAAATGTCAATAGCAAGCAAAAAACAACAAAAAAAAGGGGGGGGGAATCAGAGGTGTGTCTTACTGGCTGTGAATGGTCCAATTTGGATGGTTGGGGTTTTAGATACTGATAAGCAACGTCACTGATGAGAGCAGGTGTACGTGTCAGGTGTATCTCAGGTGTGATCGTCCACACTTGTTTCCTCTTGTCATCTCATGTGCTGTAAGGAATTTGTAGATAAAAGGGAAAAGAAAAAATTGACCAGACAGTGCCTCCCTCAGGGTACAAGAATTTGGGGATCACAGATGCACTACTGAGCCATCCTGGACCTGCCTTTACCTGTCCCCATCCCATCAGTCAGCAGACATGCACAGAGAGATGACTCCCAGCATCGGCCCTATTTCATACCTGACCTTTAGGAAACCGCAGACTACACGCATTTTAAAAACCATCTACTATGTCATTAGAAGCATACTACCCTTTTCAGTAAATCTGCCATTTCCAGGTTGCCCCCAAATATTCTGCCTTTGAATTGTTGTGCAATATGTGTATGCGGTCGCATGAACGTTCTGCCTGACCAGAAAAGTCCAAAGCTGATAATTTGTTTGACCTTTGTTTAAAAATAAATTGTTTTGCCTATCAGAAGATAACAGGGATACGCATGGAAATAATGAGCTAGGCTGTTGTTCTGCCAAGGTAGAAAGAAATTGGATGAGCAATCACTGAGCCTTAAAACATCCCGAAGCTTTCTGTGACATTCTTCTAGCTCATAACACACTATTTAATGCTGGTTTTTTCTCTGGGAAGGAAAAACACACACACACACACAAAACAAAAAAACAAAACAAAACAAAACGAACCAAAAAATGCAGTGTTTTGAAGAACTCTGATTTCAGGATCGTCTGAAGTCTGGCTCACTCCCTTTTTTACTTCCCTCATGTTGAAGACTTGCAGAATCCACCAAAACCATTGAGTTTCTTAGGAAATGGGACTGTAGTGAAGACTGGGATTTTAGCAAGCTTCCCGTTGTAAATACGGGCTTTGATCTCTTGGTTGACTAGAACCCTACAAAGAACTCTACCTTTGGGTAGATCTCTTGGGCTTTGATCTCTTGGTTGACTAGAACCCTACAAAGAACTCTACCTTTGGGTAGATCTCTTGGGCTTTGATCTCTTGGTTGACTAGACCTTTACAAAGAACTCTACCTTTGGGTGGATCTCTTGGGGTTTGATCTCTTGGTTGACTAGACCTTTACAAAGAACTCTACCTTTGGGTAGATCTCTTGGGCTTTGATCTCTTGGTTGACTAGAACCCTACAAAGAACTCTACCCAAGCGTACTCTGGAGTGAATTAAGTAAAACATGTCCACTCTGTGACCTCAGCAAGTATCATGGAAGTCAATGGCAACCCAACCACGCCATTTGCAGGGTCGTTCATACCAACATGCATCTGTGTTGTCCAAACAAGGAGACCATTTCATTGACTCACCTAGAGCTCATACTTTTGACACATGACTGATCATCAAGTCCTTAATTTTCCTCCTGCTACCTGAGTCAGAGTTACAGTCCCAGTAAACTCATTTGTATTTATGCATTCATCTTTCATGACGTGATTTAAACATTCTACAAATATTTAACTGTGAACATGGACTGTTATCACCTTCAGAACTCACTGTGTCTCCATCCTATTGATCTCAGGAGATACCTGCTTTCTGTCAGCATCACTGTTGCACACAGATGCCCAATAAAAATGCGGCAAAGCTTATCCTTGACCACCCCAGTCTGCACGTCTTGTTCCCCTGCATCACACCTATATAAAGGTTATCTTTTTCCTTAATAGGTGTCACTTCCTGTTGATTTTTTTCTCAGCCTTCCTTTTCTGGGTCAATTTTCCCTTGTTGATGAGCACACGGAAGGGAAAAAACAAAAAACAAAAAACCCTCACCCATTATTGCTGATTTTCTCTGCTGTGTTCTGAGCTGGTGCACGTCTATCCTTCTGAGCCTCAACGTTTTCCCCGAGTCTGTCTCCTGTTAACGTATAAACTTATCTCTTGGGGCCAGCCGTGGGTTTCTTCATCCGTTTCAAGGAAATACTACCTGTGTTTCCCTATAATGTCATAAATGAAGCTTTTTCTTGTTCCCACTATGTGATTTTCATGCAAAACAAAACAAAACAAAACAAAACAAAAACATGCTTCTCGAGCTCCTGGACCAGAAGGTAGGTGAGTCCCTGAATCTGTATTGATGATTGCTTTTCTTCCATCTGTGGAACATTCCTACATTTCCACCTCTCCTCAGCAACTTGAATGCAAGATGCTTCTTCAAATAATCATTTTACATCTGTACCCTAATGACACCATCTACTTGATACTCCGTATGTCCCACATCAAAACAACATGTATAATGCACACATCCCAGGACACGGATTCCAGCACACACATGACAGAACATGGCCTAACGTCATAACACAACTTCCTGGTGACCTTATTCCCACCCCTTTATAAATCCACCTTCTTATTCTACCTTCTGTCTTCCCAATACCATCTCTACTCTGCTGCAATCAATGATGTGACACAGGGATGACTGGGTGAGAACACAGAGGTCCTGAGTCCGGGCAGGGAGTGTGTCTTGGACCCAGATTCTGAGCAGACCTGCCTTTTACTTTTGCAAGGAAACTGCCAAAATATCTTAAAGCTACATATTACAAAGTTAAATAGAGAAAACCAGTAATTCATATCCATGTCTTCTCTATTCCTGTCTTAACACAACATGACTTTGTAACAGTTTTGTAACTGTGAATGTGGATGGGGCACGGGGTACAGTGAGGGTCTTGTGTCTGAGGCCTGCCCCAATACTATTCTGGCTTTTCACTTCTTCAGCACCTACACATGGACAATGCACCCTGAACACTCATCTTCCATCTACCTTAACACACATCCCTATTCCAGCCCTGTCCTCCACGGGGGTCCAGACTCCATCCACCCCCTACGGCAGTCACATGATCACCTGCAAGAACAGTGATGCCGTTGGGTGTGGGGTTCATGGAATAACACGCAGGTCCTGGAAGTGGGTGCAGGCAAAGCTACTGAGGCAGAGATCTCCAGGGTCTCAGGTATCCAGAGTAGGGTCTAACATAGAGTGCAAGTCCTTGATTTCTTGGACTCCTTGCAGGGAGAAATGTGGATGGAGGAGGATCAGAACCAGGTCCTCAGAAGCATGGTGGAGGACAGAAGCCTGTGTAGCCTTGGTGCTCATGCTTGCCCTACCATGCAGTGTTCTTCCAGGGTCATCACAAAGCCTGTCCAGCACACAACATCCATCCTTGGTTCTCTATCGCTGACCCCTTTGATGGCCAGTCACCAGAGTGAGAGTGGTCCAAGGCTGGGCACCAGATGCAAATTCCCAAGAAGGGAAGAGCTACTTCTCTTCCCTTGACTGCAAGGGGGGACTTGTATATGGCACCAGGGCTAGGTTTGGACAGACTGCCTCAGCAGTAGGTAACCTAACCAAGACTTGAGGAGGGCACCACTCTTCTATCTCAGTGCCAAGTACCCCCTGGTGTTCAGCATCCTGTAGGTGTGCCTTTGTGCTCAGCTTCTGCCAGATTCTCTTGGGTTTGCAGAACAGAGAATTGCAGCTAGCTCATTGCCTGATGGTCCTCATCAGTGGCTGGGCCATCCCCTCACCCTGGGGCCGCATACCCTACATCACCTTCATATTGAGCAGACGCTGCCGTCCTTATTCATATAGAGATTAGCTTGGATTTTAGCATGAGTCACTGCACTGGATGCTTAGAATGTGTTCACATTTTGCTAAATATGTTCTGCTCGAATAGTTGCTTTAGGAAAGGCTCTTTTCTGGTTTAACTATTTTCCCCTTATCTTTGCTGTGAACAGCGGGGTCCATCTGGACTGTCGCTCTGTTTCCATTATATACGTTTTCATAAAAGACAGTGTTGACTTGACTTCCCTCCTTACCATTCTTATAAATAAACTCCTGCACTTGGTGTCTATCGAGAGGGAAGAAGAGCTTATCTCTGCTTCCTTACAAAAAGCCTCACAAAGCTTTGCTTTGTGGGCAGAAGCCTTGTTTTGTTGATCTCTTCGGAGGCACAACTGAGGTCTCTGTAAGCATTAGTTTCTTTTCCACCGAACCTTTAATGTCTGCCATGTCAGGGTGGGGTCGGAGCTCCTACAGAGGGATTATGTTGAAACTTTTCTCTTAGGTCACTGCAACGGGCACCAGAATTATGTGTGCAATTCTCAGCTTCTTTTACTAGTGTCTGTGCTCTGTGTCCCAACCAGAGAAGCTCCCACTTGGTCCTTCTCTACTAGCCCTTTGGAGATTCACCACTATCCCTCTTACTTCCCATGCATTCCTCTCTCTTACATTCTTTATTATTACTATTACTCTTTGAGACATTTCCCAGGCCACCTCTCCTGCAGAATGTGCATCTAGATCTTTCCTGCGTTATAGTACCTTTCGTGAAATCAGCAGAAACGGGGGTTCGTCTACTGTAGATGCTCCCTTCCCTTTCACATACCACAGGAGGAGTGTCTGAAGCTAATTGCCTCCATTTATACATCTTTATGAATCCAATAAAATCAGAGTTATACTGTAATAAGAAGTATTGGACAAGCCGCTAGCGACTTACATGTCCATGTTCTGCTTGGTCCCAAGATTAATTTTAAAAATGACTCTCCCATGGTAGTAAGTGTCTTCCTGAATATCTGAGAAGGTAAGTAAACCAAGCAATAAAATCACACAGAAAGGATCAGGCCAGAGGAGACAGTTAATCAACCTTTAGGATGCTTGCCACCAAATTACTTTTGATCACAAAGAGAAACATTGCCTCACCTTCCCAAGGGAAAACAAACACTTCAACCCAAAAATGAATGGTTCTTCATGCTTCTTCCACTGACGTTGTTCACCGCCACTTTCCAAGTCCCATGTGGGTGCATCTATCTGCTCAGTGGGATGTGGAGCAAATGACAGAACCTACCCACCAGAGGAGGTGGGATCTCCAGAGTCCAGAAGACGCAGCTGATCTAGGAAGGAATTGGGCTTGATGAAGAATGGGGCCAGTGAGCAGCTTCTGAGAACCTTCCTTAGGCTGCTCTAATTTCTTACAAACCCTCTTTCCCATCACTGAATCTCAAACAGCAATGGCCAAACCCATGAAGGCCTCACTAGCATAATAATCTCCCCGGACTTGAGCATGATCAGAATCTCATTTGTCATTGAGAACATTGTTGGGTTTTGTCCCTCCCTCCTCTAGTTAAATGGCAACCTCATACTTATTTCCAAAACGAGCTAAATGGCGAGGTCACCCTATCAACATCCCATGCAAAGTTGCAGGGTAAAAGGCAAGAGAGATATTTAGTACAAGTACTAAATATTGCAGCCAACTCTCTTCCTCAGCAAGTGGTCCCCAAGTGGGATTCCTTGAAATTCTTCTCACCAACAAGCTTACTTTCCTCCTTGACTCCCCCTCCCCATTTTAGGCACCTGAAAAGCCCCTAGTGGGCCGTATCTCTTCAGCTTCTACTGGAGCAAACACTTCTTGTAGAGTCACCAGTAAACCCAGTGATTCTGCTTCCACCATCACATGGTCATGGGGACCCCACATGAGGCCACTAGGTGGAGGTTTTGGAAGAACAGGCAGTGTAGCAGAATGGGCATCACAGACTGTCAGATTGGAACTCCTTCATATCGAGGTCCTGCTTTCCCCCTCAGGAACCATGGGAGCTCAGTCCCAATTGTGACCAAGGGCTGTCGTCCACACCAGCTTCCTGGAGGTGTGGATGGGCTGTTCACGATGGGGACCTTGGGTGGTGGAGGTGTGGTTGGGCAGTTCACGATGGGGAGCTTGGGTGGCATGGTCACTAAGATCTACCTGAGCCTCTCTGTCTATCTTCTGGGACTTGAAAGGAAAAGCCTGAAGCTGGTTTTCCCTGGGAGGCTGGCCCTATGCTAAGGGACTCACACTTAGTTCATAACCCTGAACTTGACTCTTGTCCTGCCGTAGATGCTCCCATCAGGGTCTGATGAAGCAGACTCTACAGGTGGTATACGTTCATCAGTGACAGTTGCATTGCTGCTTGCACTGCCTCCCTGAGCTGCTACAATTCCCTTCCTTAATGTGCGTCTCTTTCAAAGCCCTGAAGTGCTTCAGATAACTTAGCAAATACGGTAAGAGCAGTATGTTCAAATACCCCCAAACAGGGGTGGGAAATACCTCTCATTTCAATTTGGATGAAGCGTTCATACAAGTCACAGCCAGCAGACCATAGAAACATCTCTCTAAGGAGGCCAATCCCTTAATATTTTTGTGATACCTATTTACTACCCTTGATTACATTTCTAAGGCTTTCAAGGTAGTTGCTTCTTCTTGCTCAGCAGATCCTATGACCATGACATAATCAAGACTAGGTGTGAAGACATGACTGTCTCCTGATGTAGCATGGGGATCTAATATCCTTCCAATGAAGATTGCTCCTTGAGGGAAGTTAGTGTAATACATGACATTTCCTGCTATGTCCCTGCTTCTTGAACTTTCCCCCTCTGAGTGTTGACCTCTGATGATAAGAAAAGTGACACCAAAGCATTTTCTATATTCTTGGGTGCGGTCAACATTAACCATTTGTGGAACAGCAAAGCAATTAGCATCACCATATGAGTAAGCTCACCATGATCCAGGAAATCTCTATAAACTGCCAGTCCTCAGCCAAGCCCAACAGGCTTATTATATTGGCATTGATTTAGATTGCTAGGGCTGTCATAACTCAGTATGACAGATGGGGGGCTTAAACCACAGCCATTTACATTTCAAAGTGTTGGAAGCTGGGAGCCTGAGATCCAAGCGGGGCTGAGGCTAGTTTCTCCTTCCGGCCTCTCTCCTGGCATGTAGACCTCACAAGGTCATCCCTTTGTGCATGTCGGTGTCCTTCTCACCTTTTATGGGATCAGGGCCTACACTAGTGACCTCATTTTAGTTTAGTCACCTCTTCAAAGACCCCTGTTTCCAAATACAGTCCATTTTGAGGTCCTGCAGGTTAAGGCTTCAACACATGAGTTGTGGATGGACACAACTCAGTTCATAACAAGCATACCTAAAGGACCACTATCCCTGCATATTTCTAGACTCTAAAGACAGCACTAATTTGCAGCATCTTCTAGGGTCTTCTTGTTGGATGGGTTTACCATTTTGGCAAGAAGAGGTAACCTGCCAAGTACTGCCATTATAATCCCTGACTTGAAGGTACAACGCCAATGTTCAGGTCCCTGCTAGGTATTAAGTATATGGACTCGAATGCACATATTTAGAAACAGGAAAAGTAGTGACATAGTGGGTTAGACCTATAAGAAAAGTTTGTATCATGACTCCATTTGAGTGAACCCTTTCCTGAGAAGTTCCCACTCTGTTACCAGAGAAGCATTCTGAACCATGGGAGATGTAGGCTAACTCAGAGCCAATGACCCCCAAATCCTCAAAAGTCTGGTATCTTTTGTTCTTCATGAAAGTTACTTTTATAAATGGGGTTGACTCACTTTGGAAACATGCTTTAGATGTTCTGACAAGGCTCTTCCTGGACAGCTCCAGGTTTGGAAATAAGGTAGATCTGGGTACAGTGGAGGACCCACATGCCAAAAGAGACGTTTCCACTCATTGTAACCTTGTACTTTCCTAATGTTGGACCATAACATAGGTGGCTTCTCTCTTTGGGCCCTGAAGATGTCATGATAAATTAGCCTTCAACAAAGATCTTCATGAGTGAAATCTATCGGTTCCCAATGCCCCTTCACCCATGACCTCTAGTGACTTTGAGTGCTTAAATGATCACCCATAGACTTTGCTCACTTTCTCCTTCCCCAGTGATTACCTGAGCACATTTCAGATGTCACAAAAAGCAATAATCATTCTTTGTTTCTGACTCTGTGAAGGCCACCATGGCAAAATCCTAGAGACAAGGTAGCTTAAACAACAGACATTTCTTTCTCCTGGTCCTGGAAGCCACAAGTGGGAAATCCAAGAGTGGGAAGGACTGAGTTGTGGTGAGAAATCTCTGCTTGGGATGTAGATGGGGCTACCCTCCTGGGTTTTCACATGGCTTTTCCCTTTGGACACCAGTCCTACTATGTTAGAACCCTACCCTTGTGACCTCATTGAACTTTAATTACATCACAAAAGTCCTATCTCTAAATCCAGTCACATAGGAAGTTAGGACTTCAACATACAAATTTGGGGAGAACAAAATCTGGTCTGTAGCATCTCACATTCATATAATGCTGCCCAATTAACAGGGGCTAGATTTGCTGATCAATAACTTCTCAGTGATCTTATAAAGGGAGAGAACCTTGATCCCCTACGGAGAACACAGATAGGTCTCACATGCCCAGAGCCTTCACATACCTCTCTTCATATCCCTCCGGAGACTTTGTGACTTCTCACCTTATTCAGTATTCAATCAATACACAAAACAATCAATACACCAAACAATCAATACACCAATCAACCAATACACCAAACACTGAAAGGGCCTCCCAACTGTTCTTGAGTAGACTCAGCCATAAAAATAAAATTAAACTATTTTTTTAACAATTTTTCTCCTTCTTTAGGACATTTAGCATCTTTCCCCATTTCCACAGATATCCTCTTAGGATTTGGTGATTTAAAAAAAAAGAAAGAAAGAAAGAAAGAAAGAAAGAAAGAAAGCAAGCAAGCTAAATATTGCCTTCATTGTAGTATATGCTTCTCTTCTCTGCAGATTCATTGAATGCAAATGGCCCCAGGACCAATGGGATCTGACTTTTGGCATAGTTCTGGAGACCACAGAAAAGGAAAAGGATGAGGCATGGAGCAAAATGACAGTCCCTTGGGAGGTGACCGCTTAGATGAGATGATAAGTCAAGTGAGGAGGTTACAAGGCATTCCAATAAGGTGAGTACAGCCTCATTGAAGTATTCTGAGTATTTATGAGGGAGGGGAAAATCCGCATTAGGATGGCTTGCAGTCTTCCCATTACAACCCTTGGAGTGTCTTGGGACACCTGCATGGCTCAGTCGGTTGAGCATCTGCCTTTGGCTCAGGTCAGGAACCTGGGGTCCTGGGATAGAGTCCTGCATCAGGCTCCCTGCTCAGCAAGAAGTTGGTTTCTCCCTTTCCCTCTGTCCCTCTGCTTTGCTCATGCTCTCTCTCTAACATAAATAAAAAGTTAAAAAAAAAAAAAAGAAAGAAAAGAAAAAAAGAAAGGCAACCCTTGGAGTGTCTTCACATCTTCCCAACAACTTGACTACAGACTGAAGAAAGTTCCGCATTATGCAAGTAGCACAATTCCATCTAAATTTCACATATATCAACCCTGGGCGCATCAAAAAAAAAAAAAAATCAGAGCCTATTTTGAAGATAAATAGGACCATCCTTTCTTTTCTGGTAATAACCAGGAAATAACATTTTGAATCAGGGATTTTCTTTCTTTAAGAAATCTGTGACACATGGGTGCCTGGCTGGCTAAGTCCATAGAACATGTAGCTCTTGATCCCAGGATTGTGGGTTCGAGCACTACGTGGGGTGTAGAGATTGCTTAAAAATAAAAGCTTTGAAAAAAATCAATAGCCTGTAGGAAATAACCGACCACACTTCAGAGTTCCTATTGCCTGTGAGCCAGTTAAAATGGTTTATGGCAGCCTAACGTGAATTGCCAAACCACCACCTTCAAGAGACCATGCGTTGTGGGTCATAATTTAAGTGCCTTTGACCACAGCCTTCAAGCATCAGTTTAAATTAAAATAACCCACCAGAAATCCCCTTGCTTGGATGGTCTATTACTGCAAGCATTTCAATAACTTGTTAATGGGGGTCATCATTGATGATGGAACTGTACGTAGAAAGGAACAAGTTACAGATAATTTTGTAATCTAAACGTGTTTTTTGTTTTTTTTTTTAACCAAGTTCAACTGGCCGGTGGGATGATCCGCTTGGCAGCTGCAGAAACCCAGAACAACACAATAGGGTTGAATCCCGGAGCATAATGAGCTATCTGGTCTACCTCACACATGCCGTAGAGAGACTGAGGATGCCTTCGACCCGAAAAATGGGGACCTGGCCTGGGACCCACACAGCTTCAGGGGTGTTTGTGATAACCAGCCTGCAACACTCCAGGAAGAACCTCATGGACAGAACTTGAAAAGACACCGTGCAATGTAGGAGAGTTTGGGGGCTTTGAGTCTGCCATAGCCGTGATTCATTTACTTGACCCTTGTATCTGTGAAGAGAATGTTGGAGTGAGAACATCCTAATTAGATGCAGAATACATGGAAACTGTATTATATAGAGACTGTATGTCTGTGTATAAAGTATATGGCATATTAATACTAAGTATTAATTATAATTTTATGTAATCATGTGGGAAATTATTTAAATTTAATCATTTTCATATTAATATAAAATTATTAGATTTTAATTAATGAAATAATTGGTATATTGGTTAATTATTATATATTAATATAATATATAGAATATATAATGTTTTGTTATATTCACTATATTAATTATTAAATAATGATTAATTATTATGCATTTATATAATATATATGATATAGTGTGCAGTATATTATACATACTATTATATATAGTATACTTTATATAGACTATATAGACATATACTGTAATATATATATAGTACATTCACTATATATACTATATTATGTATTAATATATATAACCTCTATATACTATATATAATGTAATATGATACTAATAGCATGTTACTAGATATTATATAGAGCATTATATTTAGACTAGTATACAGTATATAAACTATATACACCATCATATGGGTGTGACTATAAATGTTGGATTAACATAGACTGATAAGTTCACAGGCAACTCTATATATGTGTACACCTATACATGCATACACATATATGCATACATTTTCACATGTACATGTATATATAAATAGCATGGCCACATGGATATATACATGTATCCGTGTATATTCATGTGTATATACACAGAGACATATTCTTGGATATATATACTATATCCTATATTAATTAATATATATAACCTCTATATACTATACATAATGTAATATGATACTAATAGCATGTTACTAGATATTATATAGAGCATTATATATAGACTATAGTATACAGTATATGAACTATATACACCATCATATGGGTGTGAGCATAAATGTTGGATTAACATAGACTGATAAGTTCACAGACAACTGTATATACGGGTACACCCACACATGCATATACATATATGTATACATTTTCCCATGTACATGTATATAGCACGGGCACATGGATATATACGCATATTCGTGTATATGCGTGTATATACACAGACACATATATTCTTGGATACATACTGTACGTAATATATATAACACACACATGTAACACACGCTTGTCATGTTCTAGCAGTGCCATCGGGAAGAGACCACAGACGAACGAACCTCCAGGTTAAGGATTTTCCACGCTGTGATTGTGCAATCATCTCGGCTCCTTGGCATGACGTCAAGGGCTTGAATTTGGAGCAAATTTCACCTGGATGGCACTTCCTCGTGAAAATAAAATACAGTCCTAGCAGACACGCACCAGCTGATTTTGAGAAACAGACGCTCTGCAATCTATTTTCAAAAATTCACACTAAGAGTGTTTTGATGAATAATCGAAAAGTCCATCCAAGACCAGACCTGAGTCTCTCTGTACACTGAGTGAAGACCCACAGGGTGATCTATTCTGAATTTTTGCTATTTTCACTCATGCTTGTTTATGTTCAAACCCTCCCCTAAATCATGTAAATCTTGATTTGGAGGCATTTTCTAGGACCGCCGGTGTGACACAGCTCATCCACCATCACGTTTGCCCTCTTCCAACCGACGCTTCTAAAAGCATTTTGTAGCAAGATCTGCGAAAGGGAAGGGGCATCGTATTAACCGTGTTTCTGATGAAACGCTTTTAGTTGGGGTTTGAAGGATTGATTAATTCCCTCCAATCGCCTATGAGCCAACATGAAACACAAAGTTCTCAGAGTGCAAACTCCAACGCGGCTCTCTGAAACCCAATCTCTCTGACAGCGAGGCTTAAACATCAGGGGGATTTGATGAATTCCAATCGGGTCCTTTGTTAATGGACTAAGTCTGATGCGGCAGGTCCCCAGAGCATGCGATCACTTTACATTCTGTTCTCCGGAAAGAAAAGAACATTCTGTATTCAGCATTGCTCTTCCTGCCAATGGAATTGTGCTTCCCAAATGAAAGCGGGGTTGTGGGCTTAGAAAATGGGGCATGCATTAAAATCAGCATTTAGTGGAATTGGGCAAGGTGTCCTTTCAGTAAAAATACACGAAATTGTCTCAATTATCCTTTCTCCCACCTTTTTTTTTGTTTTGTTTTTTTGCAGGTTTCGTTTGTGTTACTTTTTGTTTTTTTTTTT
This sequence comes from Mustela nivalis, assembly GCF_964662115.1. NCBI lineage: Eukaryota > Metazoa > Chordata > Mammalia > Carnivora > Mustelidae > Mustela > Mustela nivalis. The sequence continues at coordinate 131,201,479 of NC_139040.1, forward strand.
TTTTTAAAGATTTTGTTTATGTATTTGAGACAGAAAGACAAGGAGGGCACGAGGAAGGAGGCAAGGGGGTGAGACAGAAGGAGAGGGGGAAAGAGACTCCCTGCTGAACAGGGAGCCCCACATGGGGCTCGATTCCAGGACCCCAGGATCATGACCTGCGCTGAAGGCAGACATGTCACCCACTGAGACACCCAGGAGCCCCCTGCATTGCTTTTTTTTTTTTTTTAATGATTTTATTTATTTATTTGACAGACAGAGATCACAAGCAGGCAGAGAGGCAGGACAAGAGAGAAGGGCAAGCAGGCTCCCTGCCAAGCAGAGAGCCCAAGGACCCTGAGATCATGGCCTGAGCCGAAGGCAGAGGCTTTAACCCACTGAGCCATCCAGACACCCCCTTTGCATTGCTTTTGTAAAAACAATAAAGAACTGACCTGTATACCTTTACAAATCTATTAGATGCATTTTTGTAGGCAATGATCTCCTGGCCTTTTTTTAAAAAACTTTAATTAGGAAAAGTAGATTCCTGGGATTGTTTTTACTTCCATAAAAATGTACATCCTACAGTTCATACCATTTCCTATTTATTCAAGCACATGTCTATCTACACATAAATGCGATATATATGCACATACGTGGTTACTAGTTCAAGAGGTATGATGTCATACGTGTCGCTCCTTAGATAGATACATATAGACACATAATGATGATGAACTTTTTTTTTTTTTTTTTTTAGCCATAAGGTATTTGTTAATTAAGTTGTAGTAGCTAATCATGATCATTGGGGCTTCCTGGAAGCTGTAATTGCTGACGACAGACAACATTTTATTTCGATCTCTATGTACACTTATATGTATATAGACAAACACACGGATAACACTTTCCATCTTGAAGTAGAAAACAAAACTACTGTATTGTGTAGACCTAACGACCACACGCACCAAGGAAACGAAAAATTCATTTGACTGGCTTTAGTTCAACACCAGCTTTATGGAGGAGGTCTGGACCCAAACCAGTAATAATCTCTGAGGTATGCCTGCATAGTTGAAGAACATACACCAAATTGGGGTATTAGGACCATCTTAGTGACTTTACAGTCTCCGGTTTCCAACATTTCAGCCCTTGCAATTGCTATGTCTAAACAAGGGCGGAAAGTGTAGCACTCCTTTGGCTAAATAGGACAAGTCTTTCCAAAAAGCTGGTTTAAAAATATTTTTCCACGAAAATATGGTCCAACGAGAGGGAGCTGAGTATGTCTGAGTGTTGAGGAGGCTGGGTGGCTCAGTCGATTGAACGTCTGACTTTGGCTCAGGTCATTGATCCCAGGATTCTGGGATCCAGTCCCTTATGGGGCTCCCTGCTTAGTGGGGAGTCTGCTTCTCCTTTCCCTGTCTGCTTCTCCATTCTCTCTCTAATAAATAAATAAAATCGAGTAAAATAAAATAAAATAAAATAAATATTTCTCAGTCTTTATAATGAGATATTTAACATTCCTTATCATTTCAACAGAGAATGTAAGAACCCTAGTCTCAAAGGTTACGGGTATCTTTTTCTTTTTATTCAGCTATTTGGGAACAACTGTCATCCTATCCTTGGGAAGCCTTTTATTAAACATGCACCATAAATCACACTTAAATCGTAAATAGACACTTCTTCTAAAGGTATGTATTTATGTTTTATTTGTTTTTAAGGATTTTATTTATTTATTTGACAGACAGAGAGCCAGCACGAGCAGGGGGGGGGGTGGTAGGCAGTGGGAGAAGCAGGCTCTGTTCTGAGCAGGGACCCCGACCTGGGACTCGATCCCAGGACTCTGGGATCACAACCTGAGCTCAAGGCAGATGCTTAATGACTGAGCCACCCAGGCACCCCAAATCAGACTCTTTTAAAAATCAGGCAGAGTGTTCAGGCTTTTGTGCCACGGGAGAGAATTGAAATCCTTGATATTTGCCTCAAAACTGTAATAACAACAATAATAATAATTTTTCAACATCAGGGCTTCATCTCACTATGGACATTCCGTCTCCATTCTGCGTTGTTATTTCCTGACCCCAAAGTCATGCCTTAAATCGATTTAATCTGGATTTCACACGGTCGAGGCATAGACACCACCACGTTTGCTAAGCTTTCTGATTCCCTAATTTTCAAACTCAATGAACAGCAAATAATTACTAGTATGGTTTCAGTTTCCTGAAATACCTTTCTTACCTACAACCAGGAACATTGTAGGAGTCCCCACATGAAAGCTTCTCCTCTCATATCCTACTCTATCAAGAAGGACTGTGTTAATCATACACAGAAAGAAATAGGAAATGCTCCTTTGTCAACCGTGTTCATAGGATGATTCACGTCTCATGAAGATGATTTTGGGCTCTTTTTTTAATTGCAAGGGGAAGTTATATAAAACACATCATTCCTGTTGTCTTTGAAGCTTGCAAAATGAGTAAACCCATTTATTTCCATATGTCTTGGATTAGAGCTATTTATGCACAAAGCATTCTAATACAAGACATATGGAAATAAACGGTTTTGCTCGTTGCTGGGATATTGAATTCTGCAGAATGATGACTGTTTTTATTCATCAGTTTATTTACCAAAATTTCTAGCATAATTCAGTTGCAGGTACTTAATAAATGTTGCATTCAGATCATATGTTCTCTTATCAGAGAAGATATTTAATTCACATTAAAAAAATACACATTCCTAGGGCAACTGATGGCTCAGTCAGTTAGTCGTCCCACTGTTGATTTCAGTTTAGTTTTTGATGTCAGGGTTGTGAGTTCAAGCCCCATGTGGAACCTGCTTAAAAACTAATAAAATAAAATAAAACATTCATTCCTTCTCTACCATTTCCACACTTCTGGAGGCATGCATAATCTTAGATGGCGTAAGAATAATCCATGTGAATATGTTGTGTTCAATATGTTGCATTCAGAGTTAACTTTTCTTAATATATTTTGAATGACGTGTGCCATTTAAAATGGCGGTTGGTGTACTACGACTGGACACGGAAACAATATTCTCCATGATGGGTATGGTGGGACTCCATACCTTACTGATTTCGGAGAGAGAAGGTTTCAGTGATGAATCCCAGGCCATGGAAAACCCTCTACCCTCCAATGAGGCCAAAATGATGTATGATGTTGATCTACATTACATTGTCAGGTATTTCATATTTTTTTTAAGACACAGTTGCATTTATGAGCACGTGTTTGCCCCCACACTGGTAAGCCAGGATGTGAGTGAGCACACTGGTTATGGCTCATTGTGTCTGTTTAGGACACAATACATGGACTTCTTGCAGACATAGGTCTAGAGTTGGCCAGATAACAAACAAGATGTCTAGTTAAGCATGAAATGTAGCTAAAGAATCTATATTTACAGTGGAAAAACTACTTGCCAATATTGCACGGACACATTTACGGTAAAAATATTCACCATGTATCTGAAATTCACGTTCAACTGGGAACCCTGTGCTTTTATTTACTGAAGCTGGTAACATCCGTTGACCCACTGTCTGAATGAACAAGGTAGTCAAAGGCTGGTGGGCCCCTGGGTGGCTCCTTTGTTTAAGCATCTGACTTTGCCTCAGATCATGATCCTGGGGTCCTGGGATCGAGTCGTGTGTTGGGTTCCCTGCTTCGCCAGGAATCTGCTTCTTTTTTTTGTTTTTAATTTTTTATTTTTTAGGAATCTGCTTTTACTTCTCCCTCTGCCCCTCCCCCAATGTGTTCTGTCTCTTAAATAAATAAAACCTAAAAAAAGAAAAAAAAATAGCTGAAGACTTTAGAATGACCCTAGTGGGAAGATATAATAGTCACCAAGCAGGCATACCCTTTAAAACACACGTATGCCCACACACCATGTACTCTCATAAAATTCCTATAACACATCACTTTCCCCCCAAGCCTTAGCTGGCTTCCAATGCCAGTGTCTCTAAGGAATTTGGAAATAGTTGTTCTCTGCATAATTTTTTTTTTTAATGTTTAATCATTCCTCAGGTTTTATTTCTTCAGGCTAAATGATCTCAAGTCTTTGATTACTCTCTTCTACGTCTGTTAAATATTTCAAAATAATGGTTTTCATGAATATACAAAATTGATGCTAAAGAAAAAAATAGGGAACGACCAGCTGGCTTCATGACCCTGTGGAAAATAAAGATTGCTTCTGTGCTATTTAATGATAATATCACACGTTAACATCTAATCAGAAGCGTTCCTGTGAATAATGTGAAGAAGTTAGCATATTAATGAGCCCAGCCCATAGGCTTAAAAGTTATGAAAGTCACTGCTGGATTTTTATGTAAAATAATAGCATCTGAAGAAAAATATGTTTGGCAGGTTTTTGATAACACAGCCCCTGGTCTTTATTAATCGTAGAACTGTGTCATTCAGATATTATCAATTTGGATAGGTTTAGACATCTCCAAGAAAATACTACTTCAGTTTCTTTATTGAAAGAAAGTAAAAGTCAGATAAAAGGTGTTATAACTATAAAATCTCAGGAGTTTGGCAGAATTACACAACAGCTTTGGAATAACAAATAACACTTGAAGGTAATTCTAGTCAGAGGTTTGGAAGTCTCGAGTCCCGAAAAGTCTAATTAGTACAGCTAATGTGGATGATTAACGGAAGGCTTCTCTGGAGTGAATTCTAAAACTGTTATCTTTTTCTTTTCTTTTTTTTTCCCCTTGGCAAAAGATGGCAAAGGAAAACGCATCTGAAATATCATTGGTGGTATAGCAATCAAAGAACACATTCGGTGCCTCTACTACTTCTTGGAGCCGGTCGAATAAAGTGTCTCAGAGACTGACATTAAAATGTGGGTAAACTGACCATGGTTTCCACAATCATGATAAATCCGTTGCTCGTATTGTAGGCTACATGGAGGGGTAATGCCATATTTTCAAAGATTTCTAACTATGATTAATGATGGGACACAGAAAATACAGAGAGCTGTACCCATCAGAGTAGGGTTCTTCCAAAGGGCAAAAAGGATGGGTCTTTAAAAACAGGATGTTGACCACAGTAACTATTTCCAGATGTCGATCCTCCCTGGGACCGTAAACACATTCTGTGCGACTCCATAATATATTTTGGGGGCTTAGGATGGAGATGATTAAAGTTTATATGGGGAAAAAATATGGGAAAATAATTAGAACACACCAAAAAAAATAAATAAATGTGATGAAGAACTAACTGTAGTAGACATTTAAATAGTACAGGATCTCTATTCTTTTCTATATAATAAAAAATAAAATAAGTGAAATCAAAGAGAAAGTTCATAATGAGGCTCAAATACATGTGGAAAAGTCCATAAAACAACATGTCTGGTGATTGAGTGGAGATTTACTTTCTACTACATAGTGTTGGGACAACTGGTAGACTCATGGGAAAACAATTCGGATTAATTATATATTTCACACCAAAGGAAAGACTACATTCCAGATGGGGACATAAATGTTAAGTGAAAATGAAAGAAAGAAAGAAAGAAAGGAAGGAAGGAAGAAGGAAAAAAAAAAAATTAGAGCCAAAGGATAACATGAGTGAATTTCTATGTCACAGTTTTTAAAAATTCTGACTACATTCAAAATAAGTTTTTGAATACCAAAACAAAAACCAACCAAACAAAACCCAAACCTATGCACTATAAACAAAATCATGTAACAGAAAAATAGGGGAAGTCATCATAACATACATCATCGATTAAGAGCAATGTCAACCTAAGGTATAACATTTTTATGTAAATTAGAAAAAATAACTAAAACCTTTTTTAATGGGTAAAAAAATCATTAAAAGCAATATATATGAAATACGGCCCTTATCAGAGGGAAAAGATGTTCAGCCACAGTCAGAGAAACAAATTAGAATTAAACAAAACTTCACTGGGATTCTGATGATGGAGCAAAAGGCTTCATGAGTCCAAGGCAGAAGCTGACATCCTACACCCCTTCGTGGGATATGTGTGACATTCCTCCGGCTCTCCTAGATGCCCTAACCAAAGGACAAATGGTTAACTTGTAGAGGTCACAGTCCTGCAAGACCTGAGTCTCCCCCAGTTTACAAATGTCCTAGTGATTTACAAGGGAGAAACTTTCTTATCAATAGGCTATCTTCCCGAGACCCATAACTCAGTTTTCTGAAACCCTTAACATCACCCTCCCCTCCCTAAAACTGAGGGAGGCTGAGGAAGGACGGAATGTAAATAAAGTTGAGTTTCTTCTAAGCCTAAAGGTTATTGATAAGGATGTGCGATAGGAAGAGTGTGACATTTCTCCACAAAACGCCCAACTGTCTTCATGTTGGTACATTGTTAGATGGGAAATCAGCTTGGTTTGACAATAACCAGGTCTTCAGTATCCCGAGTCTTCTTTACTGCATGACAGCCCTTTTGGACATTCCCTTTGTGGTCACTTCCCCAACTCCTGAGTATACAATCAGCCATGCCTAAGGACCCCAGTGTAGCAGCTCTTTCTGCCCTTGGGTCCTATCCCATGCTTTCATAAAATCACTTTTTTGCACCAAAGATGTCTCAAGAATCCTTCCTTGGTCATTGGCTCTGGACCCCACTTATATTCTAAAGGTTTATCAATGCCAATTGTCTCTAAAACGTTTTATGAAAATTGGCCAGGGCTTTGAGGAAACTTCAGTTTCACAGGTCCCCAAAGAACCCCAATTTTTACAACCCCTTTGAAGGCAAATTCAGCATTATCTGAAAAACAATAAAGCAAAGGAAGCAACAAACAAACACAAAATCATGGGGAATTCGCTTACTTTGAAGCCATCAATACGGTGCTCGGAGTTTACTCTGAAGATACCCCTCCAACAGTGAAAACACACACCCCAAAGGAGAGTTACTGGAGCATTGTTTGCCATTGTAAAATATTGGGAAAAGAACCCTGGAATGTCCATATATAAGAGGGTGTTTGAATATGCCATGGGGAATTCCCACAATGTGAGATTAGGAAAACCGAAACAAAGAGAAATTTAAAGAGCTTCTGTTGAGCCTTTTTTGAGAATTTTCAGATAATACTGGTAATCGAAAATGCCAAGTACAGAAGTGTTATGCCCGAGTTTTCACATCCGAGAGACCACCAAGGAGCCAACACCGAAATAATCACATGAGGGTTTATTTGACAAGCTTAAGCTTGGGCCCAAGTATACCCGACACAGCGGAGTAGGGACTTGGACTCTGAAACAGATTACAGTCAGAGTTTTTACAGGCAGAGTCGGGGTGGACTCGGCAGTGGTTGAGGACTCCAGGACCTTGAGGGGCTAGCTATTGTTGGGAGAAAGGTTATTTATTACCAATAGTAAAAATCTTCTCATGAGACCCTTTAGATGTGTATCAATGGGCCATATGCTTGGGAATGATTCTCAACACTATCTTGGAGGTTTAGAGATAAAGGAATTGTTAGAGTAGACTTAAAGGATCCTGGTCGGACCTGTCAGGGTAGGGGGTCGGTCAGACTAGGATGGTCCTCAGCAAAACCTCAAGGTGAGGGCTATTGAGTCTCCAGGGCAGAGCCACTCTGTCTGTTTCAAGGGCTTGCCAGTAGGTGAGGTATTTTAATGATTTTCTTCTGCCTCTGTTTCCCGCATCAGCTAAACTTGGAGTGAGATGGCCTTAGTTTTCTTGGCCTCCACAGAAGACTACCCTAGTGCGCTTGTGCACGAGTGTGTGCGTGCGCGCGCACATCCCCCACCCCCAAGCTAAAAGGTGAAGTGAAAAATAAAAAGGTTCATTTGTATGAAAGGTAGTATAAGACTAAAGCAGAAATTACTGGTCTTTTTCATGTTTGGGGGTGCAGATGAACAGGTTGGAAAGATATGGTAAGTAGGGATGAGTAATACGGTATATGGGGCACTGACCTCTGAGTATGCTTTTTTGTACAAGTGTGACTTTATTATTTTTTCTTTCTTTCTTTTTTCTTTTCTATTTATTTATTTATCTTTTATTTATTTATTTATTTATTTATTTATTTATTTATTTATTCAGGGTAGGCTCCTTACTCAATGTGGTGCTTGCAGCCTGAGATCAAACGTGGGATGCTCTACCAACTGAGCCAGGCAGGTGCCCCATAACTGGGACTTTGAATGCTGTATTATACATCAACCTCCTCAGAAACTGACCTACGGTCACCAGGATGGAGAAGAGGGAAAAAACAGAAACATTAACTCACACAAACACAAAGGAAGCCCACTCTATTTCCAACGAGCCACATACGCACCTTGAAGAGAAGGCAGACAGGAATGGACCCGTACACAGAATGCCCACCACCTACCTGGATGAAATAAAGACAGAAGGACAGAAATAAATTCATGTCCAGCCCCCCTGGGTACCCCTGGTGGTCCCTGGCATGGGTTGGCTATTCTCTAATGGCTTAATGGATATTCTTGGATAGAGCAAGTGAGTAAGGGGGACCTGGGGGGCTCAGTGGATTAAACATCTGCCTTTGGCTCAGGTCATGATCCCAGGGTCCTGGGATTGAGCCCCACTTCAGGCTTCCTGCTCAGCGGGGAGCCTGCTTATGTCCCTTTTTCTTTGCCCCTCCACTGGCTCACGCTATCTCTTTCTCTCTAAAATAAATAATTTAATCTTAAAAAAAAAAAAAAAGAACAAACTGGCAAAGCCTCTAGAAAGAAAACATCTAAGAACTGACCAAGGTCAGCTGAATGTCACACTTCTCAAGTCAACCACACTGAAAGCGAGAAGACAATAAATCAAAGTCTTTAATTAGCTGAAGAGGGGGGGAAAAACGATATCATTTTAACCCAAAAATATTGTAAGAAGCCAAACATATGAGGATTAGAGCAATGTTTAAAAAATACAAGAATCCAGAATGCTTCCTCTCCCTCCCCGCACGTACACTTTCTAAATATAAAATCTGATCATTCAGGAAACCTTTCATCAGAATGAAAAGAAAAGAAATAAAGGAAATATTAAGCCAGGTGACCAGAAATTGCACCAAATCAGAAGAAGATACGAGGGCAGGAAGAAAATTATTAGAGATTCCTGCAGACCTTGACATTTGGAAGTGTGTTTGTTTAGTAGCAAAGTTTCGATGATGTTAGGAATACATTTTCATCTCTGCGAATCCAATTAAAATGTTTGAATAATATTTACATAATATTCAAATACATTCTTTTATTGAGTTAGAACATTTTTGGACTTCAACCAACCATGAAACCCAAAAGACTTAATTACATTCCAAAAAAAAAAAAAATTGAAAATGTGAAAGTGTCCTATAAAAGCACAAATTGAAAGGAAGAAAAGGTGTACAAATTTTTCCCATATTTCAGGGGAAAGATGATCAGAAATGGATTCTAATGCAGCTAAACTATTTAAGATCATAAACTATTTAAGATCATTGTTCAGGTTGAAATGCTCATTACAAGTATATATATATATATATACACACACATACACACATATATATATGAAAAATATATATATGTGAAATAAAATTAAATGTTATATATATATATGAATGAATGAAATGTTTAATTATGTTTCCTTTTGGAGAGTGAGATCTTTTTTGGATTTCCTTTTACCAAGAGCATTTTAATGAGTTTCCATGCACGTTTGAATCATTCCCGTCTCCAGATTCGCAACAGCAAGGGGTATAAATAAATTATGCGTTTACATGTGTAATATTCGAAACCTAAAAACACCTGTAATTAATTGGAAAGCAGAGTGTCTCCTGCAGGGAAGGGGCACGAGCTCCACCAGTGGGAACACAGCCCTGCTTACGGAAAGCTCTTCCTAGCTCAGTGGTGGTAGGCAGGGTCCGTCACATTTGCTGAGCTTGCTTTGTGGCCAGAAAACCCCAATCCCACTCACCCCAGCAGGAAAGTCTGCAGCATCAAACAGTGCCATGCACAGCAAAAAAAAAAAAAAAAAAAAAAAAAAAAGAATTTTAATTAATATAGGGGAGAGTAAACCAATGAAACAAGGATCTGTAAATTCAAAGATGTATTTATTTGGAACTGGAAATAGACTGATGTCAAATTTTATACACTCTGGGATTTATTTAAATGTTCTTTTTTGTTGAGAGGATTGGGAACTTTCAGCACATAAGAACCATCTACACTGGGATGTCTGGTTAGTTTAGTCAGTTGAGCATCTACCTTTGGCTCAGGTCATGATCTCAGGGTCTTGGGATTGAGCCCGACATCAGGCTCCCCACTCCTTGGGGATCCTGCTTCTCCCTCTCCCTCTGCCTCTCTTCCTACTCATGCCTGCTCTCCTACTTTCTAATAAATAAAATAAATTCTTAAAGAAAAAGAATGACATTCTTTCACATCTTTGCAAATATTATAAAGGTATGGCTTTAATGGGAGACACACAGACTTTCCTCTCTTCTTCTGCATCCAATCTGTTGCAACATGTTTCTGTGATTGGCAAATGAACAAAATCTGTGCTCAAGAGGTAGGCAATTAGAAGAGAGAAGGGTATTTTAAGAGCCTTTTGCAGGTTGCTGTGGTTTGGAACCACATCAAGGCCCAACACAAGGTACTTACTTCAATGATCCTTGCCATATGGAATGTCAAGTCATCATCCATGATATCTTCTCAGTCTGTTCTATGACTATCAATCACGAACTGGGTCAATTATGGCTTGCATTTCAGGAGGGTCTTTTATCCATGCATGATTTTCTAATAACATCATATGCTGCTCGTTTGGAAAATGGTGGTCTCTGCCTTGTGCGGATCTTGAACTTTTGGATATATTTTGTCACGGTAGCAAAGCCGTCTATGTCAGTAATCACTCCTGATGGGGCCAGAAGCAATCTTTAAGTCAGGAGAAGCTGTCTACAGTACCGCACTCACATTTTCCAAAACCCTTTTGTTCTCTTGCAAACCCAAACTGAGCACCGTCTACCAACATAGTTAGGTGTGGACACAGCCACTCCAATCATTTCTGAGAAAAGATCTGCCAAGCAACCAAATTTGAAGAATGCTAGACTTTCTCCTTGTGTTCATTCTAGTAAAAAACACAGCTCCATCTTCAAGAGATGTGCCCTCAACAGTCGAGATGGAACCAAGTGAAGGACTCTGTTTCGCAAAGGACATCTTCAGGTGGAACTTTCCATAGTGAAGGTATAATGTTGACTTCTACCGTTGAGTGCAACTCTTTCTTTGTTTTTCCTTTTTCTTTTATTACAGTAAGAACACTTCATAAGATACCTGCTCTCTTCAATTTTTGAATGCATAAGATGTCACCACACACCCATTAGAATGGCTTTTCCCAAAGGAAGGAAAGAATGCAGAGCAGGCGGGAGAGAAGGAGGAAGGAAAAGAAGAAACAGCAGGTGTTGGAGAAGATGGAGAGAATGGGGCGCCATTCTGCACTGTTGGCGGGATTGTAAAATGGTGCAGCCACTCTGGGAACCATATGAAGAGTTCTCAAAAAATAAAAAAAAAAATGAAATTACTCTATAATCTAGTGCTCTATTTCCTGCCCCCAGTTTTACAGAGGTATAGCTGACCCATAAAATTGTATGTATTTAAGGTGTAGAATGGGTTAAACGCTGAAGTAATTTCCATAATCAAGTGAATTAGCACACCCATCCCCTCACACCCCGCAACACTAACTTGATCTACTCCCAGTTACTGTCTTTTGTGGCATCTCTATAAATGTCAACCCAATGAAAAAAAAAATAATAACTTCTGGGTATAATCATGAAAATAATCCTGAACTCATGTTTCCCCTGAATGAGTCTCAGGGACTCCAGGGCTCTATGTATGGACCACACATTGAGAGCTATTGTTCTCTCTTCCAGAAAGCCTACTTAGGAAAAAAAAATAATAATAATAAAAAACATGCCTTGAAATACTGCAAAAGTGATGATAGGAAACAAGAAGCTTTGCCAGTGATTTCATGAACTTTTTTTTTTTTTAATATAGAAGGAATACATTGCTATTTTCTGGATATATCATCTCATTGAGAAACACATCTCACTTATCCATCAAATATTTATTTGGCACCAACTGTGCACAGAGAGGCACGTCTTCTGTGGCTTCTCCAACAGGCACCTCAGACATCTGGGGGAAATTGGGGTCACTATAACGAGGACGGACTTCTGCCATCAAACTTGGCTCTTGGTTGCAAGAAAATCTGCTTTCGTGGGAAGAAAACTGCTAAATTGGTAAAAAAAAAAAAATACAAAACAAAAGAACTCAGATTGAAGTTGCCTTCTTCCATGCAAATGAATGCATTTCTGTGGGTAAGTCCGTGCTCACAGATAATCCTCAAAATCCCATCCATGGGTCACCTGGGGATTCCCGATCACTACTTATATTGCATTGCCAAAATTCTCTTTCTTTGCAAACTTCCAAAGAAATGTCATATTTAATTAAGGAGAATTAGATGCACAATCTGGAGAGATGAGGTACAGGGCTGGCTGAGAGCCGAGTGAAGGTGATAATGGCTCTTCTTGCTGGTTTCATTATGGGCTGCATTTGGAGCGCCTTTCCCATCTAAGCCACATAAAAATGCGACATGTGGGGGTTCAACTTCTACTCTCCCCCTTCAGAGAAATGCTTTGCATTGGCTCAAAAGAAAACGTGATTTCCAGACTCCATTCTTTTTGCCTTTTTTTTTTTTTTCTGTTCTTGTCTTTCTTTCTTTGCCCTTGATTTGCCCACCATGAAGCAAGCATTCCAACGGTGAGCTGACTTGCTGGCGCTGGCACTGTCTCTGACCTTCCAAAGTTCTCCCATGACTTCTCAGAGCCTAGTGGTTTCCAAACGGGATCTTCTGCCACAATATGCTGCTCTGGGTGTGAATGGACAGGCAGATCCTTCTGAATGTTGGTAGAAACAATGCCAGGATGTACAACAAAGAGCAATGGACAGCTGGGTCCTGGTCATGTGCTTTGTGCAGCAGGTAAGAATGCCTCAAAAAGTCCACCTGTGTTTGCATTTCATTTAAAGCTGATTGCAGGTTTTGCAAAATCAAGGCATTAAGGAGACACTTTTTAAATTTAAAAACAAAAATTATAAGCATATAATGTATTTTTATCCCCAGGGGTACAGGTCTGTGAATCACCAGACTTCACAGCACTCACCATAGCACATGCCCTCCCCAATGTCCATAACCTCACCACCCTCTCTCTACGCACCCCCTCTGGCCCCTCTCAGTTTGTTTTGTAACATTAAGAGTCTCTTATGATTTGTCTCCCTCCCGATCCCATCTTGTTTCATTTTTTCCTTCCCTACCCCTCAAGACCCCCACATTATATCCCCACTTCCTCATATCAGGGAGATCATATGATAGTTGTCTTTCTCCAATTGACTTATTTTGCTAAGCATGATATGCTCTAGTTCCATCCACGTAGTCGCAAATGGCAAGATTTCATTTCTTTTGATGGCTGCATATTATTCCATTGTGTATATGAACCGCATCTTTATCCATTCATCTGTTGATGGACATCTAGGTTCTTTCCATAGTTTGGCTATTGTGGACATTGCTTCTAGAAACATTTGGGTGCATGTGATCCTTAGGATCACAACATTTGTATCTTTAGGGTAAATACCCAGTAGTGCAATTGCTGGGTTGTAGGGTTGCTCTATTTTCAACTTTTTGAGGAACCTCCATGCTGTTTTCCAGAGTGGTTGCATCAGCTTGCATTCCCACCAACAGTGTAGGAGGGCTTCCCTTTCAAGCTGATGGTTTTCACAGACACAGCCCTTTGCTACACATATGACTAAACAAGAAGTCTGACTTCAGACACAGCAAGAAGCTACTACTGCTGGACATCAGGCCAAAGACCCACTAAGGATGCCAAATCCTGTGCCAGGGGCCTCAATTAACCCCAGAGCACAGATTCTCCTGAGTAGGGAGACAAACATGGAGAGAGTCAACTCCATGAAAAAACTGCCTTCCAGTGAAATCGGACATGAGGTCAATCCCAGTGAACAAACACGGAAAATCAAAATCACATCTAAGAATAGATGCATTCATGTGCCACATGTGCTCTTCAACATGGGGGCAGTTTGGTAGGCAGGCTAAAATGACTAAAACGAGTATGTGTATGTTTCTTAGGGCTTTCCATCTCGAGCATGGATGGATTTCCATGGATGGACACAATCATGGTACCCATCGCCATTATCTGTTGCCTCCATGGATGAAAGTAATCATGGCGACCCCATCTCTATCACCGACTGACCATTTTCTCCCAAAGCACCCTTGGCTTCTCTTCCTAAGGGGGTGACCACGTTGGTCTAGCCTCATTCCAATGTCAATGTTCGAACTCTTCCAAATCAAACCATTCGCTAAAAAGAATGGGAACCTGGGGTGTCAGCAGCCATTGGGGAGAATAAACATGGGGAAAGGATCCATTGACAGGTGCATAGAGCACAGAACAGGGTGGGTGTGGAGAGAGAGGACACAGTCCAGTGGGTCTTGACCAGCATTTACTGCAAGGACTGGAAATGATACCCAAAGTCTCAACTATGCTGCTGAACATGTTCATTAACAACCAGCCTGAAGAAACAACCCCGATTCTAAGACACCCTAGCATGCCCTGGGTCACACACATGAGTGGGGTCAAAGCATGTTTGGGTTTATGTGGAGGCTCAGACACCTCTTCTCACTGGAAGGGATGATGGCGTGCAGGTGCCCAAGTCCACACCTACATGTAGACTAGAATACACACGGAAATATCTGTACAGCAGAGCCTGCAATTTGAATCATTCCACATTTTGATGAGGTTTCCATAATAGGTTCTATGGTGACATAAAAATGCAGATGCTTAATTTTGTTTCCAGTGCTCAACTGATAACATCTGGTTATCACTCTAGGTTTCAGCACCAACTTTTCCTTTCTTTAAAAAAAAAAAAAAAATGCATGCATTTTCAAGCACAATGCTAAATTTGCAGGCTGTCAAAGGAATGGAATTCAGGTCTTACATGATAAAGGTGATCCCAGATCCTGAAGACACATGAATGTCTTTTCTGTGTTGCCTCCTTCTGGTATCAGTACCTCCCACAGACAGGGAAGCCATACTACCTTTTGTCACACCACACGTTTATTTAGTCTTGAAACTAAAGCTCCCAACAAGGGCAGCATGTGCTTTTCAAAGTAGGACACAACAGTTTCCACGAGGTGGAGACCAAGACAGCCCACCATCTCTCCCCGATCCTTGAGAAGCTGCAGGAGGCTTGTGTGTGCAAACACAAAGGGACAGATGAGCTCTCCTACCGGCAGATGTGAGCCGATCCCTATTTCCATAAGAGATGGATTATTGAAACACTGTTCTAGATCTGGAGAGTGAGACTGTGTTTGCAATGTGAACGCAAAGCTCTTTGCCATTTAAATACTTGAAAATGGTCTTAGAGACTTATGCGCTGAGAACAAACAATATTTTAAAAATTTCTACTCTGGGCTTTACCAACATTCATTTTCTGGAAGCCAGCAAGGCAAAAGGAGCTTTTCAGGAGCTGTGGGCAGAGGCCCAGGGAGTGGGGATTCACTTCTCAGCACAGCTCATTGCACACAGTAGGTGCTCAATTGATGTTTGTTGAGTAGAGAGTCTTGGAAACACAGAACAGCCTTGGAGAAGGAATGCCCCCGACCTTGAACCCTCTGCCGTAATCGGGATAACGCTCAGCCGTTTCCCAAAGGCCGCTTCCATTCTTCCTCCACAGAAAGGATGTTTGTGAGCATTAAATCTCTATATGCTTATTTTTTTTTTAATTACCCCAAAGGTCCATGTCATTGAACATAAAAGAAATGCATTGTGAACAATTAGTTATAATTTGCATTTGGTTGGGGATTTTCTAGTTCATCGGTTCTGTCATTTCTAATTTATGTATTGTGGGGGATAATGAGGCCAAGTAAATTACAAAGTCCGAAGGAGTGTACCATTCCTAGTCTATATAAATAGGCACCATTCATCGTTCAAACGTAAACTAGAGTGCATAATAGCCCATCGTTTCATGTTAATGGGTCAGTGGAAAACACGGGGAGATGCACAGACGTGACCTCATGTAGAAAGCATCATCTCAAACTCCATCCATCTTAGAGAAAGCTCAGCTTGAATTTTTATCTCCCCCTAGAACCCATGTGCTGCTATTCAAGCATGGTATGTCCATATTACCCAATGGAGGTACCAAGAGGCACACGAACAGGGTAGAAACAGATCATCGTGACTTGGAATTTAATAAGAGACCTTTGTGATTCAGATAAAATCCATCCCCTTTCTTTCCTACATTAAAAGTGGGGAGGAAGTATAAACTCTATAAAAATCTATGGTTTGAAGCACGATTATTATAGAAAGAAAGATCTCTGGGAAGAGACTACCACCTGTGATATTTCTTTGCAGTGTGTTTGATATCATGGCCTGCGGGAAACCAACTGGCTTTCGCACGTCTCTCTTCAAAACTGATCATTGTTGGTTACCCACTATTAAAACTGGGTGTGGGACTTTTGCACACATAGGGGTGTTTTACTCACAGCTACTAATGTGGAAAGTACCTTTACGCCATAGCTCGGTTTCTGATTTCTGTTTGATCGTCATCCAAACTAATACAGCATGACAAATTTAATCTTGATTTCCAATTTTCTGCTAACTCGGTGCTCCGAAAACCTGAACTCATAGAAGTGCATAATAATCCTATTTCTCACTGAAGACATATTGCTTTAGATACGTCATTTGAGCATCATGGCCTCCCAGCTACGAGACTGTATATACCCAGCTTCCAGAAGTGAAACTCAGAACCTGAAAGTTGCCATCCTGTCAGGAAAGGCACTAAAAAAATTAAATTAAATATATATTTTTTAAAGTCACTTGAATCTCTCTCCCTCAGGTCTGCAAACTCCCCGCATCCTTTGTCTGCCCATCAGAATTTAATACCCCCTCTTAATTATTTTTAATTACATGAACATAATTTATACCCCATGACTATAATCTCTTAGAGATCCCCAGTTCTGCTTCTCAGTTTATCTAACAAGTGTGACATTATGTATAAACACATGCCTGCTTTTATGTTACAAACCCAGGGGAAAACAGGGAAAGAATGATACCTTACTACCTATTTCTAAAGCCATCATGGATGTAGATGCAAACAGGAGTTTATTGGATAGAGAGATAAGTCCACACAACACAACGTCAGCCACACGAGTGAAAGGAATCCCAATACACCCTATGATCGACCCTAACAAGACCATTAGCCATAGTCCCAAGCCCTTCTCACAAAGAACCAAAAACTATGTATGTCAAACCAGGAATATGGTGCTTTGAAAATTATAAGCAAAAGATGTCAACTTGTAATAATAATATGATGGGTTTCCATGAAGAATTAACAGCAAATCACTGATTACACATAAACATATACCATATGCATGTATGTATTCTGTATTACAGGCTAACCATTGATATTACACATACAGCCATGTCTATATCTGTGTGTAAAATCAATGATTTTATCTATCTACCTAGAGAAGCTATTGATCTATAAATGTAGACAGAGACATAGGTGTTGACATAGATGGACATGTGTTGGTATAAACGAAGATAGATAGATAAACATGTGCAGGTATAAATATAGATAGTTATAGATATATAATCAATGGTTAACCTGAAATCTTGGTGCAGAGTCATTGAAAATTCATCAAAAGCAGAACCCGGGGAGAAAGAATTTTTAAGAACCATAGCTCTGAAAATGTCAATTAATCTCTAGCTTTGGAGTGTTTATTCCCATGGAAATTGGAAATACATGGGCATTTCCAGAACTGTGGTTATTTAAATATTGTCATATTTGAGTCCCCCACCCCACCACCACGTTCCTCTATTGATCAGGTTTTGATGCCTGAGGTTCTCTTCTGAGAGCCCTGTGGTGATCAGAGAATCAGGACCTTTGCAAAGCTGCTCTTGTGCAAGGCACACAGGCACGGCTCTCTGTGTGATGCCTCCAGTGGATATTCAAAGAGACGCTACACCAGTGGAACAGAGCAGATGGTGCTTGCTCTTGCCTCTGAAGGTTGTCCATCAGGAAGCCGCTGCTGACCCAGGAAGCATCCGCTGGGATGGCAGGGAAAGCCGAGCTAATGAGGTGGCCCAGTGCAGCTCAGACAAAGGTTCAACAGTCAAGTGAGCTGTTCTCACTCACTATTGTCATCTTACACAACCCTCACTGCAATGTTCAGAAGGCAAGCTGGACCCCCGCCCTGCCCCTCCAGCTCAGGCAAGAGTGAAATATTTTAGCACATCAAGAGCTAATCTCTGGCAGGTAGAATAAAGCAGGACATGTGGGAGGCTCCAGGGCATGGAAACTGGCCAGGCAGACAATTCAGTTGCGGGTGGCCTCATTGTGCATGTGCCCTCAGGGAGGGCAGAGGTGCTGGGCTCAGGGAAACCCAGGAGCTCCCTGTTATTAAGATGGCTTTGTTCATCTGCATTCAAGAGCCTGGCAGTTCTTGTCTGTCTGGTTGCAAAACCATGGAGTTTGGGAAATGTCATCTCAATGCCCATTCTGAGATCATGAGAACAGACGCCACCAGCATCGTTACGTAGATGCATCTGAGAACGTTGTTACTTACACTTGCTGGTGTTCAGGACCATGTTGAGAGGCAGGCAGGTGGAGATACCAACCCTGTTTAGAGTGGAAAAGCATGTTTGGAGTGTATTTAACGCGTTTAGAGTTTGCAGGTGGCAGTGCACCTTCAGACATGAAGGCTCTAAGCTCTTACATGACTGTAGACATCCTGTTCCCATTTTTAAGTGAAAACAGGATGCACACCTCCAAGGTCACCGCAACTTGGCTGTCGTTCAAAGACTTGTGCCCTGAAGAGTGTAAATCATGAAATTTCATCCCTGTTTGGGTTCTTCCCTACTCGGTGCTACTCACCCTCTGCTTTTTACCGCTTCATCTCAGCATCAGTGTCTTACCAAAAACACCTGCTTATGAACTTTCATTTCTCATCAAAACCTGAAGGTTTGGCTTGTGGGACACACAAAATAAAACACATGTCATGGCTATTCAAATGGGATGCGCTAGCCACTACAAACCCTAGATTTTCACTTCTAGTTTTGAATGTGAGACAAAATGAGAGACCTTCATTCACATGGTAACACCACAAAGAACCCAAGTGGTGTGAGATCCACATGTACTTATGATGAAGTCCCAGAACCTGGGTCGGGTTCGGTGGGGTGAGGTTCAGAGCCGACGGCTAAAGAAAGAATTCTTAAGATGTCTCTGGTGCAAAAGGTGGTTTATTTAAGAGCACGGGGACAGGACCAGTGGGCAGGCAGAGATGCGGCTGTCCCGGGTTTGTGAGGGATGGCAGGTTATGTACCCTGCAGTTGGAGGAAGGTGAGGGGAAGGGAGGGTTCAGTGGAGTTTTCATATGCTAAAGAGGGCCTACAAGGTGCCAGGATGTCCCAGGCCTGCCTGAGGCCTTGCCCTTGCCCTTGTGGCTGGATCAATGTTGTCTTTAGACCAGCCATTAACATTAAGATAGTTGGGAGACTTTTTGGTGGGGTGTTACAATCCTGCTATCAATCGTCTTTGTTAGTGAGATTTAGGACATTTGTAAGCCAAGAGAGACTCCTGTCTAGCGGGATTGTGAGCTCTGCAAGTTAACTATTTGCTTATTGTTCATGGCAGTCAGGGCTGCCTGACGGATGCTACACATATGACAGAGGGGAAGCAGATGGAGGGGGGGGTACAAGGCACCAGCTTTTGCTTTGTCTTCAGCCAGCCTCGTGCTCCCTCATCACTTATGGGGCTATGTGGAGCAGGGGACACATGTAGGGGAAGTTTTTATAAACTGATGTGCACAGAGAGAGAGTGGAGTCCTTCACAGCTAAGTGGTGAGATGCAAGAGCTTCCAGGAGGAAGGAAGGAGCAGGAGGAGGAGGAAGAGGAGCAGGAGGAGGAGGAAGAGGAGAAGAAGATGGAGAAGAAGAAGGAGAAGGGGAGGAGGAAGAGGAAGGAGAAGGAGAAGAAAAAGAAAAAAAGAAGAAGAGAAGGAGAAAGGAAGGAAGGAAGGAACGGAGACAGGATATAGAATTCTACAACGAAAGCAGTCCTTTGAAAATGCAGCTGACCTTTTCCCAACAGCTACCATTTAGGGGAACAGGGCACCCGCAGCCACGTGCCTTGACAGAGTCCAGCCCCGGGCAGCTGCCACCTCCAGAATGCATCCTCACACTGACCTCCGCCATCGGCGGTCTCTGATCTGGAAACTACCTAATGATCAGTTGCCTGATCTTTGTTCAAAATGAACACATGGCTGAGAGAAGTAATTAGAAATTACCCCATTAATAAAAATTAACATGGAATCTCAATTTAAATCAAAGCCACTCAGCCATCTCTGAACTGTGTCTTGGGCTTTATTGCAAGATGAAGACCCCAACAGAGAGGATGGCTTTACTCTTGGAGAAGCCGGAATATCACCCGTGAAATCTCGAGTTGGTGGCCATGTCGATGCACCATGTAGTGTGAAAACCAAGGGAAATCCCAGGGCGCTTTTTTTTTTTTTGTTTTTAATGAAGTAAACTACTTGAGTGCATTTTATAAACACCCCATTATCATTGATAATTCTAGCATTTGATATAGAAAGCATTTTACTACAAGGGCATCACGTGTTTTACAGATACTGTCAACATTACTGACATTTCTAGGAACGTGAGAATCTCTCAGAATACCTAATGCCTTTGAACTACTGAGACATTTCACACAATCCTGTGTTTCCAATGACTCTTCATGGATTGGGAGTTGAGGACCATTTTTAGATATATCTAAGGTAGTAATCGCTCATTTAACATTCTTGCTCCATGTTTTATCGCATTATTTAACTAAGTTTTTGCACATAGAAGGAAGCTACCACTTTCTCTGCGAAAGGTTTCAGACTGGTCCAATGGTTTCCCCAATTATGCTAAATATGGCGGCAGGGAAGGTCAAGGACAACCAGGACGTGTTGCCCAAAGCTACATACCCTCCTTTTTGCATGTGCTCATCGTAGTTCTCTTTCCTTATCTCATTTCAGAGAGGATAGATTGCTGCCACCCGGGAGGGAGGGTGAGACAGAGGCATGTTTCTACTTAACACATGTAAAAAGCAGGGGGTTTTTTAAAAGGAATGATGGAAACCGAAATCTCTGTATCTAGTGCATTTCCAGGAACCTGGTTGTATTCAACCTTCAATTTTCTAGAGTAAAATGTGGCAATTTTCTGCATGCCAATGTGTAGTCTTCCAAGCTATATTCCTCTGGGGACGTTGCTTTTCCTCCCTCTCCCCACTCCCTGGGGGGGAAAAAAGTGCTTGTGATTTACACAGGAAAACCTTCTTCCATGCCTCACGATATGTTGACTTCCTTGGGTCAACAGATATGGAAACAGGAAACCTTCCTTGGTTATGAGGAAATGAACCCATAAGGCATTCATGACTCACCCAAACACTGGACAGCTTCATGTTGACAGTCTTACTCTGGGTTCTAACTGCAGCCTCAAGGGCCCCATGTTTTTTCTGGGATCACTGTTCTGCCCCATGTGAACATGGAAACTAACCTCCAAGAGTTTTCTGTGGACAATGTCTTTAACAGACCTGATAACACATTGTATCCAAACTAGAAATCTTTTCCCAGTTATTTTTTGGGGGGAAAATATTGGGAGGAAGAAAATATTATTTAAGGACATGTAAGTACGGTACGATTCTTTTTTTTTTTTTCTTTTTCTTTTGAGATCTCAGAAGCAAGTTAATTTGTTTCATAGATGGCAGATTGGAGTAATTGCTACAGAGAAATGGATTTTTCAGGTCCCAGAGGCTCTTTAACCAACCCTATTGAATTTTTGTCATCTCTTTACCCTAGCATTTACTGACTTTTCACTGTGCCGAAGTCCATAACCCGAGAGAGTGTTGTTCAGAGAGATGCACGCCTCCATGTGATTTCCAACAGTACATCCTATGAGGGACAGGTCCCACTCGCATATCACACAGAGCATGGGACCTGCAGAGACGTCATGAGGAATTTCCAACAGCTGAGCATCCCCGTGATTCTGGTGTTCCTGTAGAGAGTTTGTTCAGTAATATGATTCCAGGGAACAAGGAAAGATTGGCAAGTGGAAGAGGGGAGGAGAGAATGTCCATTCACAGATGCCCAGTGGATTTCCCTTTTCCTTCGTAAAAAATTTTTAAATTAATATAGAATGTATTATTAGCCCCCAGGGTATAAGTCTGTGAATCATCAGGTTTACACACTTCACAGCACTCACCATAGCACATACCCTCCCCATCGTCCATAACCCCAGCACCGTCTCCCTACCTCCCCAACACCCGGCAACCCTCAGTGTGTTTCCTGAGATAGAGAGTCTCTTATGGTTTGTCTCCCTCCCAATCCCATCTTGTTTCATTTTTTCCTTCCATAACCCCCAAACCCCACCCCCACGTTGCCTCTCAAATTCCTCATATCAGAGCGATCATATGATAGTTGTCTTTCTCTGAATGATTTATTTCACTCAGCATAATACCCTCTAGTTCCATCCATGTCATCGCAAATGGCAAGATGTCATTTCTTTTGATGGCTGCATAGTATTCCATTGTATAGATAGACCACATCTTCTTGATCCATTCATCTGTTGATGGACATCTAGATTCTTTCCATAGTTTGGCTATTGTGGACATTGCTGCTATAAACATTCAGGGGTGCATGTCCCTTTGGATCACTACATTTGTATCTTTAGGATTTCCCTCTTTCTTAAGGTTCAAAAGTATTCCATTGTACATGTATACCCCATTTTCTTTATCCACGCACCCACCCATGCACATTTGGGTTGTTTCCATGCTTGGCTACTGTGAATGATGGTGCAATGAACATGGAGGCACAGATATCTCTTCAACATCCCGGTTTTTGGTTCGGGAGATACTTACCTAGAAGTGGAGTTTCGGGATCGTGTTAGATCTACTTTCAGATTTTTTTTTTTTTTTTTTTTTTTTTTTTGCGAACCTGCTTCTTCTTTCTATCATGGCTACACCACGTACATTCCCATAACACTGTAGATGGGTTCCTTTTTCTGATCACTACCTACAGCAATCATTACCTTAAAAAAAACAATAGCCACTCCAGTTGGTATGAGTTCCTATCTCACTGAACATTTCCGTTCTCATTTGCATTTCCGTGATGATTAGGGATGTTGAACAACTTTTCATGTACCTACTGGACATGCAGAGGTTTTTGGAGAAATGTCTATTCAAGTTCTTTGCCCTTTTTAAATCAAGTTCTTTTGCTATTGAGTTGTATACATGCTTTATATTCTTTAAATGTTAACTCCTCCAATAAACAGCGTTTCTGTCATGTGAGATGAACACGTTCCAGATGTTTGGTATAAAACACGGTGTCTGTAGTCAGCAGTATGATATCGTGCACTTCAAAACATATGAAGAGGATAAACCTCACATTAAATGTTCTTACCACACACAGAGAAAAAAGAGAAAATCAGGACACTTTTGGAGGTGGTCGGTGTGTTGAGTACCTTGAGGTTGGTGATGGTATCATGGGTGTACACCCATATCCAAACTCATTAAGATAGGTACGTTGAATGTGTGCCAATTTTGTATATCAACAGTACCTCAGTATAGCTTAAAAAATTTAATGCCAAAAATAAAGAAACTTTCAGGGGTTCACTAATCAACAGACAACTGGTGTTTTATTCTACAAGCCTGTTTGAGGAACCTTATGAGATACATTTCAGACCTATCTATGCCCATGGCAGATGGGGGAATCATGTCTCCATTTAAGCATTGGTTTCTGTCTCCCATTCACTGGGATGCACCTTCAGGTATAGGGAGATTTATCTCCCTATACAGATAAATCTAGAAGGAAGGAAAAAAAAATTAAAGTCAGATATTGCAGGGACATGCCTGCGTAAAGCCAGTGAAAATCCCAGTGAATGCCTCAACATTCATGTAGGTCTTAGAATTAGAAGTAGGAAAAGTACATGAGGAAACCCCAAAAGGTATCTCTACACACATCTATACCGTCACTTCCTCTTCCTCCATGAACTTACATTTACTTGATATTTATTGATCAGATGCTACGTTGAAAAGTCCATCTCTCTCTTTTTTTTTTAATCTCAAGCAATTCTATCAATCTAATAAAAACCACAGGTATTTCTTGGGAAAAAAAATATAATGACCACACGAGTTTGCTTGTAATCTTTGAAAGATGGAAAACCACATAGCTGTCAAGAATAAAACCCACCTCTATAACAACAGGCGTAGTACTTGGGAGGTAAAAGGATGAGTAAAACCTTAATTCTGTCATTAATGTGTCTGAATGAGGTGAATAGACAGGTTGGTATCCACCAGTGTTACAAAAGAAGTTGAAAAAAGAGCTAGGATTATAGATAAAACTTTCAGGGGCAACCCAAAGAAGAGATGTGACTACTTCTAACTGGATATGTCATCTCCTTGGGTTGCCCATTTGGAGTTATAATGACTTCTTGGCTTTAGTGAAAAACAGAGGGTGTCACCTTGAAGCCACAGATACAACACGTACCCACACTCCTGCTATGTACAAAACATGATCTGTGTGATGCTGGTAAGTGCCCTCAGAATCCCCATCTTGGCACAGGATAAGAGAGACCAAAGGCAATTTCTTTGCCCAAAGAAACAAAATAGCATTTCAAAAATTATTGAAAATCAATGCAGGACGAAGGTAAGCTTTTAGGGCAAGGCAGTGTGAAGGGGATTCAGGGAAAACATAACTCATTCAGGGAATTTCATCCCCTCTTGTGCAGAAAGGGTTAGTGGTGGCTCCAAGACATGAAGGATTTGGGATACTTTTGTCTTATATTTCTATTCTTAGATATTCCTTTGGTTTGCAGA
This sequence comes from Mustela nivalis, assembly GCF_964662115.1. Taxonomy (NCBI): domain Eukaryota; kingdom Metazoa; phylum Chordata; class Mammalia; order Carnivora; family Mustelidae; genus Mustela; species Mustela nivalis. Next base: position 131,226,309 of record NC_139040.1, read on the forward strand.
TCTAAGGAGGCTTCCCATGATGGCCATTGTCCAGCTGGAAAGAAGAGAATTTGTTCTCTCAGGTCAGGAAAAGAGAGGAACGGTGCCTCCCTTCTTTCCACATCCTACGGGCCAGAAGTTAGTCACTAGACCCCTCCTGGCTTCAACAGATACAGGAGAATGGACACCAGTCCCTGCACCCAGGCACCCTGTAAATAGAGAATGTTTTCTTCCGAAAGGAGTGTGTTAACGTCAAACTCTGCCACATTGAGATAACATGAAAGGAAATCTATACTGTGTGTGTGTATATACACACAGTGTGCATATCTGTATGTATGGGCACGTGGGCTCTGTACATGCCATGTAAGTTCAGAGCGATGTGCATGTGTCTCCAGTTTGTTAGTTCGAATGCATGCTGAAATGCACATAACTAGCAATAAAATTAGATTCAGACTGGACCCACTAGGTACTCCTTCACAGATGTGTATTATTTTCAAAATAATTTTTGTTCTACATTTGGGAAAGCTACATGGGTGTTGAACCCAAAGATAAAAACTCACTTCTCAAGGCAGAGGAGAGGCTCTAAATCATATGATCACACCCCAATTCCCACTGTGTTTAAAGAGTATTATTTCTGGAAAATATATATTATATATAGTTCTATTTAAAATTTTTATTTACTATTTTAAGCATACTAGTGTATTTAATACATTATGTACTAAATGAGATATACTTATGTATTTAAATTAAATACACTCACGTATTTAATATATTGTGTGTTACATATATTATAAATATATAGGCTTACATATATTTATATATTTACATAGGTAGTATATATATATAAATTTATATAAATTTACAGATGTAACTATATATGTATGTTTTTTAAGTAAACAAGAACTTTATCACAACAGATCGCTTGTTCCATTTCTATTATTTCAAGTAAATCTTTACTTTTCCCAAGGTTGCCTTCTGTCTGGGGTGGGAAAGTGGACAGAGGGAGATATTAAAAGACACAGACTGTGAAAATGTACAGACCACATGCTTCACATGACTCATTCTACGTTGGTGTGATTACAAGCAATTTGTGGTTTCTTTAACATCCCAGTTTTTTCTCTGCAAATGTTTCCTCAAGAAGTGGATTTCCTTTGAAATGTGAGGTTAGTCTTTAAAAAATGGCAAGTACATAAACACGAATATTTTAGATGAGAAAAAGAAGTATGCATTGTTCAACACATCTTTGTCTTGCCCCCCTTCGATGCCCAAAAGTCTTGGCCGATGAATGAGTTTCATTCGTTTACTTTTCTTCCCACGAAGGAGGTTTAAGAGAGAAGTTACATTTCCTTAAAGTCAGTGGGAGGAAGTAAATAAGCTGAAATGATTTATTTGCCTCTGCAACCGTCTTAGCGGGAAGCATTGGCCCTCACGCAGAGTCTTTCCAAGTTGGAGGATAGACTGTTAGAAGTTGAGAGTCTTTATAAATCAATATAATGTGGGACTCAAGGATAAGAAACAGCTCTGGAAGGAAATGCTTGCTACTAGGACGGGCAGCGTGTTGATTGCGGAAACGTCCTCCGAGCTCACGGGCTTCGTGATTCAGCTACTTCTCAGCAGAGAGGAAGCCTACAAGGAAAAGACACAAAATGTGCCACTCCTCTGCCTCAGAAAGTCTTGTTTTCCCAAGAAGGTCATTGGCACACTTGTTCCATCCAGAAGGTGTGAGACATTCCCTGAGCAGTATGGTGGAGAGTGTCTGAAAACACTGAGTCACCTTGAATTCTTTTCTGAGTTGAAACGTTTACTGGAGAGTCAAGAATTTCACCACCAGCCAGAAGCCTGTGAGCAGACACTATGTGAGGAACAGCAAGGATGCATTCCCAACCTTCTCATCCAGGGCATGTCAGGGGAGACTAGTGGACAGCGGGTGCCTTCATGTTCAAGCACCAATAGCAAGTGGGCCTTCTCCCCCCCATGTCAATGTGAACTGAGAAGAGAGTCTGGATGTGTATACCCACCTGGCAGGAACTAGATAGTGCCCCAACCCCCAGGTTATGATGCTGCTGGAACAGACAGGTCAACAAAGACCCAGAGTCTCATCAACATGATGTCCACAGTGCCCAGCTTGCAACCCAAAGTCCTCATTGCACCAAGAACCAAGAAGACCTCAAACCAAAGAGGCCATCAGTAGATGCCAGGAGCAAGATGCCAGAGTTGCTGGACGTTGGGCCAGGAGGGTCCAGGAATCTCTCAGTATTCATTGTTACAATTGCTCATGATTCTAACATTTTCTCAAAATAAAAAGATTAAAGATATGCTCTAATAAAACTGAAGTAAGATATCGTTACTTTCAAATTATATGACGTTCTTTTAGGAAATTAAATTATTTATCTCAGCCCATGATAATATATATTATAAAATATATGATAATATAAGTAGATTAGGATATATCATATATAATATATGATGATATACAATGATAATAATATATAATAATGATTATAATATATAATAATGATTATAATATATTAATATTCATAATATGCAATGATTATAATATATAAATATAATATATAAAAATGTGTATTACTATGGGCTGACACAAATAATATATATTATGTATCCTATATATATATTTGTGTAGTATACTATATATAACATAAATATATATCTGTAGTGCATTATATATTTATTTTATATACTTATATAAAATATATGCATGTAGGGTAATATTTTTATAAATATATATGCCGTGTGATATATATACATATGTACATATATATATATCTGCCAACTACAAAATCTTCTCTATTATCTATCTAAGATTCTATCCACATAACCTGTACTTCTAGTCATGCAGGTGGTAAAGAATTAACTGTATCATCACCATAGAGTCTCAAATTATACTATCAACATACTATAGGAAACATTTATTTTCCCTCAAGGTTTGGAATTAAAACCATAAAATCAGCTCTTCTCAACTCCAATTACTTATTGTGTTTTAAGCATACAAATAATACTAATGCTTGTATTCACATAAAATAAATTTTAATCAGACACACAATTCAATATTAACTTCCCAGGAATGCTAGGATGTCCAGGATAAGCACATCTTATATTGATTACATCTCCTAAAATTCTATTTCCAAAAATGTTTAGAGCAGCCATGTCCATAATAACCAGACTATGGAAGAACCCAGATGTCCATCCACAGATGAATAAGGACGATGTGGTGTGTATACACAATGGACTATTACTCAGCCCTCAGAAAGGATGAAACCTGCCATTTGCAACAACGTGGATGGAACTGGAGGGTTTTATGCTGAGTGAAATAAGTCCATCAGAGAAAGACAATTACCATATGATTTCACTCATATGTGGAATTTAAGAAACCAAACAAAGGATTATAGGGGAAGGGAGGGAAAAATAAAACAAGATGAAAACAGAGAGGGAACCAAACTGTGAGATACTCTTAACTGTAGGAAAGCAACTAAGGGTTGCCGGACAGGAGGTGGGTGGAGATGTGGGGTAGTTGGGGGATGGGAATGAAGCAGGGCAGGGGATGTGATGAGCCCTGGGTGTTACATGCAACTGTTGAATCAATGAACTCTACCTCTGAAGCTAATAATACACTATACGTTAATTAATTGAATTTAAATTTTAAGATTTTTTTTTTAATTTGACAGAGAGAGATCACAAGTAGGCAGAGAGGCAGGCAGAGAGAGAGGAGGAAGCAGGCTCCCTGCTGAGCAGAGAGCCCGATGCGGGACTCGATCCCAGGACCCTGAGATCATGACCTGAGCCGAAGGCAGAGGCTTAACCCACTGAGCCACCCAGGCGCCCTGAATTTAAATTTTAAAAATTGAAAAAAAAAAAAAGTTCACATTCACAAGTACTAGACACTAGGGCGTCATCCTATGAGGGACACAGTCGAACCCTCAAATGCACACACACAGATTTAACAATGTAGGATACCAGGAAAGGGACGTAGGGAGATGCTATGAAATGTAGAAGTTAGGAGACCATGGGGTTGCTTGGGACATATGAAATAATCATGTGATTTATTTAAATCTGACATCTTAACAACCATGTACATTCTGCAGTTAAGAGTGTTCTGTTAGCTTCGGCTAGGACACTCTTGACAGAGGAAGCCACTCATCTTCTATGCCAATACATTCTCTGTTCAGTACCCTCGGAGCATAGCATTGAATAAACAAACCCTTTGATTAAGACCGCAATCAGTCAAATGGATGTGAAGCACACTATTCTTGAAAAAGAATTATTTTGCCACAACGACAATTTTGCTGATTATTTTCAAAACATAGCTGTGTGAAGATGTGCTGTGTAAAAATGCCCCATTCGAAGAAGTATAAAATATAGAAAGTAGGGTCATTGTCAACTCAAGGATGTGCATTATCAGTAGGAAAAAGGGAGCAGACAGCCCCTTGGGAATGATTCACGTCTCAAGGATGTAGTGAATTCAGACTGCAGGACCTGCTACTAAGAGGGTAATGCCCTGTTAATTTCTTTGGAAGGTTAATAAATGCACTGGGAGAGAAAGAAGTTGCTCAGTGAGACAAGGGCCTCAGGTAAACAGGCAGGAGAGAATCAAAACAGAGCAATGAGCCAAACAGCTTACATATGTGCTTTGCCATTGTTTTGAGTTTCACCACTGTCTGCATGAAAGTAAGCAAAATGTGGCTCTTTCCAGGACCTCCGCAGGCAGGGAGCTTCCACAAGAAGGTCACGTGCAACCCATATGAGGGTTTACTACCACGTTGCACACTCACACCAGTGGGTTCAATGCTGTCTTGAGCACTGATTGAATAGATAGATAGATAGATGATGGATGGATGAATTGATAGATAGATGATAGGTAGAGATATCTAGATAGATGGAATGATAGATGATGGATGGATGGATGGATGGATGGATGGATGGATGGATGGATGGATGGTTGGATGGATGGATGGATGGATGGGTGGATGGATGGATGTATAGATAGATAGATAGATAGATAGATAGATAGATAGATAGATAGATAGATACACAGAAACACTTGTCCAAATCACACTTTTAAGACACATTGATAAAGCCTACAGAAGTTCAGATAGGTCCTAGGTATGAGATATGTGCATTCCACAGGAACCCAGTTGTGTTTCTAGTTCATGTGGAGCTGCTGACCTTACTGAAGGAGCTGCTTTCAATCATGTCTCTTGTGAGCATCATGTCTCTTCTGTTTATGAATATTGTAGAGCCTGGGTGGACAATAAGTTTGTTTTTGAGAAAAGGGTGAGGAGAAAAGTTTCATCTTTATTCTTTCTGTACAATTCTGGCACCCTGGCCATGGAAAGGAAGGACCAGTGGGCGCCTGGGTGGCTCAGTCAGTTAAGCTTCTGACTTTTGATTTCAGCTTAGGTCACGATATTAGGGTCATGAGATTAAACCCCATGACTGGCTCTGTGCTTCGCATGGAACCTGCTGAAAAACCACAGAAAAGAAACAAAACAAAACAGAGCAAACAAACATACAAAACAAAGAACCAGTTGGTCCTTAGGCATTGACAGAGTTAGGAGATTTGAGAGGATGCTTCTTGGTCAATCAGTCCATCAGCCTGGAGCATCCTGGCTCCAAAGGGTAAGCAAAAAACAATCACCAACTCATAGAAAGACCATCACGAGAGCATCATTGATAGACACCAGTTGAAAAAAATGAGAACTTAATCCCTGCAAAAAGATACGTCAAAGTTCTGACCCACAATACCTGTGCTTGTGACCTTGTTTGGAAATAGAGCCTCGGCTCTCCATGTGGTTGGTTAGGTTAAGAAGAAGTCATCCTGGAATAGGGGCGTTCCTATTCCATCGTGGTTGGTGTCCTTACAAGACAGGAAATATGAACACAGGTAGGTACATTCACAGAATACCATGTGGTGATGATGTCCAAGATAAGACAGATGTTTCTATAAGCCAAGCAGCACCAAGAATGGCCATCAAGGCACCAGAAGCTGGGAGATAGTCCTGGAATCGATGTCCCTCTGAGCCTCCAGAAGAGGAACCAACCCTGCTGACACCTGGATCTAAGACCCTCTGCTCCAGAACTGGGAGAGAATAAATCTCTGGTGTTTATGGCACCCAGTTTTTGGTATGTGGTTATGACATCCCTTGCAAACCAACAAAGCTATGTCCAACCGTACCACACCCATCAGGAATTAATTTGACCAGCCTCAGCTGGGGTCCCTTTATCTTCCCTCATCTCCGTACACCTGAGGACACCTCGCTGGGACACCACGACATACCTGCATCCACTGTAAGAACAAAAAGGTAATTGATTAACTTCACTTGGATGGTATTATCAAGAACATTCCTGGATTCACATGCTCTTAACAGAACAGAAGCAAATATGAAAGTACGGGCTCTTGCAGACAGCACCGTCTGAAGAAATTTGCATTCTGATCGAGGATCATCTCATTTCCGTTAATATTTGTTAGGTCATTTACGACAAGGGTCGTGATTTCAGAAGCATCTCTGTGTTAGGGAAAGGCCAGCCATGTTTATCTTTGTTCACACAAAACCAATTTGAATGCAGAAGACTCACAAAAGAGAGCTCTCCGTACGGGTTTGTTTTCACAGGGGATTATTTTCCCTCTTAAATGGGTGTTACTGCTGTTTGATCAGCTGGATGACTTCTCTTCAATATATTATTAAAATGTGGCAATGACCTTCAAGTCAATTATGCTATGTCGAATTCTCCATATCAGCACTGAAACAAGCACGTTAAAAATGCAGAAAGAAGCCTCTTGAAACAAATTTATCAGGGTGGAACGCACTGTCAACCAAACTCTCTCCGTGTGTGGGTCTCTGTGTGTGTGTGCGTGTGTGTCAAAGCGTATTGGAATGCATGAATGGAAGGACGGTTGGATGGATGGATGCATAGACGGATGGACGGATAGATGGGTGCATGGGTGGATGGATGGACAGTTGGACACATGGGTGAATGAGTGGATGGATTGATGGAAGGATAATGTGTACACGTGCCTCTATTTCACCTATGAAGATGCTAAATCACTCACTAAGGACCAGAAGTATCCATCTATAGCGTGAACTGAATCAGTTCATTTCAATCAGAAAACACACAGCCCGTTAAAAAACCAATGACATCTCCCTCTCCAAGAGACTCTGAATCTCAAGAAACAAACTGAGGGTTGCTGGGAGGTGGGAGGTAGGGAGAGGTTGGTGGGGTTATTATGGACATTGGGGAGGGTATGTGCTATGGTGAGTGCTATGAATTGTGTAAGACTGATGATTCACAGACCTGTATCCCTGCAGCAATAACCCATTATATGTTAATAAAAACAAAACAAAACAAACAAACAAAAACAATGGCTTATTTTCACCTCCAAGCATAGGTAACCATAGCCATATCTGCTCACTTTGAAAGTAGTCAGGAAACGTCCACCTAATTTGCAATAGCACCCATTAGCAGATCAAGCCAGTGGACTTGCCTTGCACAGAGGTCCAACATTGAGGTGGCGGCATGCTGTATTTTCAAAATAGTCCACACCACTGTCTCCTGAATTAAACCATCTTCTACAATGTGACTTTAAAACACCCTATCACCACGTAGAGCTCAATTCCCCTCCTCTGGGGTCTAGACGGTACATGGCGGCTTCTGTCGAGAGAAGGTTGCAGAAGTAACGTCAGTGGGTAGAATTGTGTGTCTCAAAAGAATATGTCCATATCTTATCTCTCAGAACCTGTGAATGTGAGCCTATTTAGAACAAAAAGTTCTTTACAGATGTAATTAATATAAGTATCTCAGGGTGAGCTCATCCTGGATGTTGGTGGCTCTGAATCCAATAACAGGTGTCTTTGGAAGAGAAGAAAAAAGGAGACATGAAAACAGAGGAGAAGCCATACAAGGATGGAGGCCGAGCTGGGAGGGTTGCGGCCCCAAGTCCAGGGATGCCTGGAGCCCCAAGAAGCTGGAAGAGACAGGAAGGGTTGCCCCCCGCTGGAGCCTCTGCAGGGAATGTGGCCCCATCTCATCTGGATCTCACTGGCCCTGCCCCACCTGGATCTCAGATTCTGGTCTCCAGAGCCTACAAGCATGTGGTGTTTTGTTAGAGCAGCCAGAGTAACCTAATATGGTGATGATCTTCCTGACCCCTGGGATACTTTCATCTGGACCTCTGAGCTGCTATGTGGAACATTCTGCCATCCTGAGTCGATCCCATGAGAACAGTCCTTGTGTGGGTTGTCTGATCATTTTTCCTAAGAGCAAGTCACCATGACCCAATGGAGTATCTCTGAAAAAATGTCCCGTCCTAAACTTCCCCAGTTCCTGAGGAACAATGAGTCATCAACACAAGGTGTATCCTCTGAACTTTCATATACATTCCTGCACATGGTGTCACCTGTCGTGGTCTTACACGCAGGTATGGCCAGGACACCTGTCTCTATACTCAATTCAAGATGATTCCAGCACAAATTTTAGCTTCATAGTCAGTATTAGTTCACTCAAATTGCAACGTATTTATACTTGGACTCCTAAAATGTCAAGGTAGCTTTTTATACTCTTTAAGAGCAAAATAGAAGACCAATCATGGTCCCAAATATTTTAAAAGTAAAATTCACTATTATTATTACTGTAATAATTGCAGGTCCCAGTCTCTAATTTTTTTATTTGTATGTAATCAGTGAAAATAATTTTTTAGTTTACTCACCAAGAATATGATGCCCAATATGATGGACACCAGCTACAAATGGCTATTTAAATTTGAGTACAATAAAATATTCAGATCCTCATGGGAAGGTAAAATGCTGTGAAAACCAGTTTGGTGGTGCCTCAAAAGATTAAATGTGGATTTATCATATGATCCGATCATTCTTCTGGATATATGCCCACAGGAACTAAAGGCAGGAACCCAACAATATAGTTGTTCACTCATGCTCTAAAGCAGCATTATTCACAATAGCTGAACCTATGATGCAACCATCGATGGATGAACAAAACACAGTCCATCCATGCAATGGAATATGACTCAGCCTTGAAAAGGAAGGACGTTCTTACACCCATCATGAACCTTGGGGATATGATGATGAGTGACATCGGCCAGTCACAAAAGGACAAATACTGTATGATTCCACTTATATCAGGAGGAGAAGCCAGGGTAGATGGAAGCTGGGGCCTGGAGAAAGGGAATAAGGATGGGTTTAATGGATATAGAGTTTCAGTTTTGCAAGAGGAGAGCATTTTGGAGTTCTATTGAACGACAATACTTAACTACTGAACTGTGCACTTCGAGATAGCTCCGATGGCAAATTTCGTTTAAATTGGCTCTTTGGGGCATAATAAACATTTAAAATAATTTCTTCATGTTGCACCGGTCACGTGTTCAGTGTCGAGTAGCCACAGTTAGCTAGCAACACCACACTGGACAGCCCAGACAGAGGACACTCCCACCATCATGGAAAGTTGAACCACACCATGTTTCTGAATGCAGTCATAGATCCCAAAGAGAAAAAAAAAAATCTAATTATTGTACCAGTAAGGACAGATTTACTAGTGAGATGAACACAAGCAGAACACATCCATCTTTGTGTCTGCCTTTGGGTCATCACTCTTCGAGAGGCTATATCTTCATAATTGGAACCACAGACCGCCTTTTTTGGGGAGACAGTTGCACAATAGTGGTCAAAGCAAGTGCAGCTAGCAAAAGCTCACTTTAAAATTATTAGCAACGTGAGGATATACTGCAATATCACACATCATAGGGGGAGAAAATTAGCATCTCTAGAGGAAATTTCATTCTAAAACTCTGTCTAGATTTCTAGCATTTCCTGTTTAAAAATTAACATCCTTGGGACTTCTAAAAACAAAAAGGCTACGAGAATAGCAAAGATATTAGCAGGAGCAGCACAATTTCCAATGCAAAGGATCTGGACCTGTGTTTTTCGCAGTCAAGGTGGTTGAATCGGCATCTGTATTCAAAATGTGTTTTGAGACACATAAAAAAGCAACGATCTCATTTCAGCCAAGAAGCTAGAGAGGCATGTTACAGATGGGTCTTACCAGGAAAAAGAAAAAAAAAAATCTTCCTCCAAAATGAGATTTTAGGTATCCATATCACTGTTCCCATTATTACCAGAGAAACAAAATGGTTGAAAACTGCCAATCTCTTATGCATAGGCTATGTGGAAGTTAATAGGAAAAAAAAAAAATGGCCCAGAATATCACTAGAAATATGAGTTAGAGATAGCCACTAAAACAAAGAAAACAGTGGCTTTCTTTATTGATCATAAAGGGAAAAGATGTAATTGGGGAATGAGAAATAGTTTATAGTTTATATAGTAAATAGTTTATAAGAAAGACCTTCTTCAGGCAGAAGAGAAAGGGGGAGGATGTAGTCATTAAAATTAAATCAGAATGCAGCAAGAACCTTTTCCTTGTTGAACAGATGATACATAGAGAGGTAGGTAGATCGATGATAGATAGATGATAGATAGATAGATAGATAGATGATAGATGAATAGATAGATACGATGGACGGACAGATAGATGATCAGTAGATAGATGATGGATAGATAGATAATAAAATGGACGGGTAGATAGGTAGTTTATACATAGATAGTAGGTGATAGATGATAGATGATTGATAGATGATAGATGGATGGATGCAGGCATAGATGGATGGATAGATATGGATGGATGGATAAATAGGTGATAGATGATCGATAGATGTAGGGATAGATGAATGGATAGATTTGATGGATGGATAGATGATAGAATGGATGGATAGATACTTTATACATAGATGATAGATAGATAGATGGATGGATGTAGGGATAGATGAATGGGTAGCTATGATGGATGGATAGATGATAGGCAGATAGATGATGGATAGGTAGATGATAGAATGGATGGATAGATAGATACTTTATACATAGATGATAGATGATTGATAGATGGATGTAGGAACAGGAGAATGGATAGATAGGATGGATGGATGGATAGATGGATGATAAGTAGATGATGGACAGATGGATGATAGAGTGGATGGATAGATCATTTATACATAGATGATAGATGATAGATAGATGATACAGAGATCGATGGATGTAGGCATAGATGGATGAATAAATGGATGACAGAGAGATAGATGATGGATAGAGAGATTGTACATAGATGGCAGACGATAGGTAAGTAGACCACTACTATATATACAGCACATAATAGATAGGTATTCATTTCTCATATGTTGTGATAAATGCATATATATACATATCTATCTGTACATAATATATAACATATCAATATAATATATATTTCTCAAAACACTGTGATACCTGCATGTGTGTCTGTGTGTGCATCTTTCTTATATGCATTTCTCATTACAATCCCACCGAGCAGACTTACCAATACCTGAGAGTCTCAGCAAAGTGCCTAACTGGCAAGGGATGTAGAGTTAGTAGAGAAGCGCTCTACAATCAAGCAACAACTGGAAGCAGCTGTCCATGCACCATTTATCTGGTGATGGGAATCCTGCAGGGCTCAATGAGGGGCATTTAGTCCAGAATCTCAGTGTTCCAAGTAGCATCCCTAAGAGCTTGAGGAAAAAAATACACCACCTCCTGCCCTTACCTTCGCCGACTGGGGATCTCCATGTGAACAAAATGATCATGTGATTTTCATGCGTATTAAAGTTTACGATTCCTCAATGGGTAAAGTCCAATTTCCCTAGACTATAAACTCATATGATTCTCTGTCAACTCTAAGAAATTAAATGAAGGCTCACAGCACAGGGGTGACAATGCGTACACGATACTGGTTGCGTGTTGGCACTTGGCGATAAGTCGAGGTTGCTCCAGGAGTGGTGGTCCCAATGGCCGTGGCGAGCTATCAGCCCCTCTAAGTGCCGTCCCAACTAATGGATACTATTGTATTTCGATCCTGCTTTATATTAAAAATCTCCTTTTGCCTAATTAATTTGCAATGTGTACACAATAGCAGAAAGAACGTCTTTGATGAACTAAGCTCTTTTTAATTAGAGCTTTACAGATTGAGGAGGGAAAACAGAACCAACAGCTATTCCAATGAGAATCTTCAAGCATGAGAAGAGAAACGACATATAATCCAAAATAAAACTGACAACAACAACAACAAAAAACATAAGGAATCCCTTTGCTTGAATGAGTTAATGATACCCTCTGTCGTGTGATGAAAATATCCCCGATGATTGATCTCCACATTGTCATTCAGTAGTTCCTAAAACTTAGGTGGGTCAAATCAATTTAAAATGCGTCATTTTTCCAACCAAAAATCCAACATTCTGCTCACTTATCTCACCAGACTATTATGATAAAATAATGTACACGTAGATACTTTGTCCGGTGCTCATCTACGTAAGATATTATTTCTTAAGAGAAATGAATCTGTCAATACTTTGTGTTCTCTGGAAGGATTTTAAAATTCCACACAGGGGAGAAAGTGAAAAAGCATGTGGTGCTGCAGTTTTTAAAGGTGCAAGAGAAGCAATCCATCACATATTAATAAGCGGGGGGTGGCATGTGTGCTGATGGTCACATCTCACTCCTCTGAAGAGAAACCTTTAAATATTCATGCATCGGAATCGAATCTCCTGGGAGGCTTCCAATCCGGGTCTCCTCTCTTTCACTTTGAAGTGTCTGTGTCGGTAATGGAAACCGTGCATCAAGGGGCTTGCGACTTTTCAACTTTTCTCTGTGCCCTTTTCAGATGTATTTCAATCCCTCTTACCCTTATCCTCTGTCCACCACCCTCTATGCTCCCCCTCCCCAAATGAAAGGAGGCAGGAGAGAATGGAGTGAAATGAGTGAACAGAAGAAGAAAGAAGGAAAGAAGAAAGGAAGGAAGAAAGGGAGGGATGGAAAGAAGGACAGACTGAGAAAAGAATGAAGAAAAGAAAGAAGAAAACACCACATTTCCCCCCACAGAATTTCTCTCCATAAATGTTCATGATTCATTTGTTGGAATCTGAAAATACTTTAGTGTGGCTGCCAAGACGTTACATTCATAAATCCAATGCAGTTATGATGATGTTTTATTTCTTGTGTGGTGAGTTTGGTCTTAGACTTTGCTTGGGAATGGAGAAAGGAACCAACATTTTCGCCCTGTCTGTTTCCAAAACTCTATTTTGATAATGACCCTCCCAGCCCCAAAGTCTTGGATGGTTCCTTCTTACCTATGTTCTCTGCCTCCCATCCTTTCATTGATGTTGGCCAAGTATCCATCCCCCTTCACTTGCTGGCTTCAACTACTCTCCCATCTTATGCCCCCTGGTGCCCTCAGAGAATCTAAAGTGTGTTTCCCTACTATATCCTGAATTGTAAATGCCCTGTAACAAAGATCGAAATAAAAATAACATTCAAAATGGAGCCTTGACCAAGTTGAAGGATAAATTCTAAAACAATGCCACCATTCATACAGAAACTGCACAAGAACCTTGCCAGACTGCTTAGACTCAAGAGGGAAACTGAGATTCCCAACAACTCTTGGCAAAACAAAATCATGGTTTCCTCTGTGCTTATTTGTCCAGGTAACTGGACAGCTGGGCCAACATCATTGGTGTCCAGTTTTTTCATGATTGTTCCACACACAAGATGGATCTCCATGCTTAGGCAGGGGCAATGTTCCTGAGGTTGCTCTGACCACGTGTGTACCTTCTTTTGTCTGTGCATTAGCCTACCCATTGGACAGTGTCTCTAGGGATCAAGGACTTTCCTAACCTCTAGGTCCATCGATGTTGTCACACATGACAAGATACCTTCCTTTCTCCTGGCTGCATACTATTCCATTATATTTATCCAACATTGTGTTCACCCATTCACCCACTGAGGAGTACTTAGATTTAAGCAAAAGACTTGAAACCATAAAACTATGAGAAGACAACAGTTCGTGGAAGAAAGCTGCTTGACATCAGTCTCTGCAACCGTTTTTCTAGATACGACACCAAAAACGCAAGCAACAAAAGCAAACATAAATATGGCCGGATCCATCATTAACGTTCTAAAGAAACACCTATGTGCCACGAAGTTGACAGAGTTGTACCTGAAGATATTGATTTTAAATCTCCTCCCCTGATGTCATAAACATGATCTCATCACATTGGCACGAAAGGAAATGGTCGGTGAAATTTTTCCCCCACGGATTTGCCCTTTCTGCACATTTCCTATAAACAGAGTCTTACAACATGTGGCTTTTGGTGTCCAGCTTCTTTCCTTGAATATTATGGTCCTAAAGGTCATCCACAGTATCTCCTGGAGGCACAAAGAATTGTAGGTGTCCCTATGTCCCATTACAACAGCCTGCACCTTCAGCACCCCAAATCCCTTTATTCACTTCTGCTTTTCTGCACTGACCCCCCTGGTCGCATCCTGTAGAAGCCAATCATGTAATATATCCATTGCTTATTGGGTCTTCGCTCAGTAATGCTAAGAGCTGGGACTTTTGTCCATCTATTTTATTCTTCTGTTACCAATACCTAGAAAATTGCCCATCAAAAAGTACACATTTAGCAATACTACGGAATATTAGATGATTATGATGTCGGTTCAGTTTAAAGACTGAGTTTTCAGCTGAGCACAAGAAAGGAAAACTCAGAGTCTCTTAAGTAGTATCTGACACGGTGATCCTGATTCTTGCTGAACTTCTCGTTGACTTTCTGAAATGGCCCGACCTCGCCATCAAGGTAAGATCCAAAGTTCACAGCAGAGTTGTCAGCTTGGCTGCCCAGAGAAATGAAGTGGAGGATGCCGTGTCTGACATTTCTCCAGGTCATGGGTTGAGTGGGTCAATGGGTTCAGATTTTACAAGTTGTAATTACTCTCCATAAAATGCTCCCCTTTCCACCTTCAAACTTACCTCGTGGCTTCCACAGTGACACTTCTATGAGTTCAGGAAGGCTACTAAGTGCCATAAATCGAACATAATGACCTCATACTCAACTCCTACTGAAATGTCTAGTTTCAGTGCATGCATCACAGATCCTGGGGAATCTTTAATCCAGCTCGGTCTTCTTGAAAGACGCCCTTATGATCTTCCTCAATCAGCAGCACAGGAAGTCCTGGCTTCTTAGACTGATAAGTGCTAACCATGTTTCCCACCGTGAGCAAAAGCACAGACATTTGAGTTGCCAAAGACTGTAGCAATGATGGACATAACTTCTGTGTTTGGGATATTTAGGTTTGGGACCTTCCCTCCCATACTGCACTGTTGGCCCCTTGTCTACTTACTCTTCCCCTTGTCTCATTAGGGCTACTTGCTCTAATTATGACCAGATAAATGGTCCACTGATGCGTGTCTACTGAGGAAGAGTCGGAATCAACACATGACCCCAGGACATGGACACAGGAACATTGCCCGGTGCCCATGTCACTCGTGATTCTCAGCCTCTCTGTGGTCAAAAGACTCATCTCATTCATATCTGTAACATTTATTATGTTCAACTTCAATTACAAAAAATTAAAAAAATTCTTTCCTTTAGTTTCCATTATAATTCTGTTTCTCCTCTTACTACCTCATCAAAACTCCCCCCTGCTTTTCAGTTGGTCGCAGACAGGGGTGCCTCCTCAGAAGCGTGTTACGGGAACATTCTATGTCGTAAATCACAGAGATGGGATGAACCTGCTGGCATGAGGCAGAATCAAGATTTGCCACATGGGGGCTGCGGTCGTTCTTCACTTGAGCACTCTTGGTGCCTCATCCCCTTTAAACTCCCTGGAGCCCAAGAGCTAATTAATAAACCCACATGTCAGCAGCCAAGTTTCAGCCACAGCCTAGAGACTTACCCTGAAAAGGGGGTTGGAGGATAATGCGTTCACCTGTGGCATTTGCTTTCTGATAAGTGGCCCCTTTGGAAGAAAGGCCTTATCTTGATGACACTGGCCAGGCAACACCTGGAAACAAGTAGAAGGAATGGGTGGTAGAGCTACCCAAAAAATCCATTCTCATCTCAGGCTTATGCCTAATTAGTGATAAACTCCCTCTGGAAACTGGCCTGAAAATTCCAAAATGATATGCAAACCCATGGACAGGGGAGTAACAATATCTCCTTGGTCCGTGGTTGACCCACCATTGACCAACACATCCTATGGAAGCAGTTACCCATCCCCGAAAGTGCAGGCTTTGGTGCCGGCAGCATGTGGCCACCCTGAAACCATCAGGTGGAAACTTTTGGCAGAGGCATGAAAGCTTGGTGTCTGCTGTAAGTATGTGTACACCTGTATTCAACAGAAGACCCCTTGATACTTCCCAGCTTCACCATTCATGGGTTCTGATGTCAATTCATAAACGTGTTTCTAGACAAGACACTTGGAACTATGATATACATACAGGAGTATTTATGGTTAGAAAATCTGTTCATTCATGACCCCTCTCTGTTAACACCACCTTCTGGATCAGAACTTCGTCCTCCTGGCTTTTCCCATCACACAATGCTACATGTTACCATCTTCCCAAGGTGTCCACTCCTTGATAACACAACAGACATGTAGGTGTCCTTCACTGTGCTTATCCCCATGGTAAATATTGGCCAAGTGCACAGTAAAAATGCTTGCCAAACTCAAAATAAGGAAAACTACTGACTTTGGAAACTCTGTGGAGATGCAAAGTATCTACTTTCCCTCTGGATGCCCTGGTTGAGGTGAAAACTCTTGTCTTCCTGAGAACAATAGCTACATCATTTGAGGAGAATCCAGGGGCAAGCAGATGTCCAGAGAACCCACTTTGAGCATGTAGGACATCAGAGAGCAGAACAGCAGGAAGAAGAAATAGATCATCCCTATTTGAGAATTGTCTTATGGAGTGCCCCCTCTGCAGTTATAAAAACAAATTGTCACTTAAGAAATAAAACTATTCGTGAAATACAAGAGAAAGTACCCACCAGTCTCATAAGGGAGCCATGAATGAAAATCGAAGGATATTGCATTATCTTTTCTGTAGCATAAACAGACTGTTTTCAGGAAGCGGTTATTCAATCCAACTTTCTTTAATAACTAAGGGCTTTTAGAGATTAAGGGAATACAAAACTCCTGTAAGAATAGCTTTTTACTTTTTACAAAAGTTTGCAACCTCCATCAAAGAATAAAACAAATACGAAATTATTACACATTGATCATTAAGCTGTATGGGTATTTCTGCAAAACATAGTAGTGAATATGGCCTAGGGTGATTTAGGAAGACAGTATGGGGATAATGAAACTCAAAGCTTCAAAAGTTGGTCAGATTTTATCAGATTATTTGATACAGAGGCTGTTACTGGTTGAACTGTGTTCTCCCCCTAACCCCAATAAATTACATGCTTGAGTTCTAATTCTCAACATCTCAGAATGTGACCATATTTGGAAATGGGATCTTTGCAGCCATGATTAGTTACAGATGAAGCCATACTGGAGAGGATGGGTCCTTGATCCAATATAACTGGTGTCCTTCGGAGAATAAGACCATGTGGAGATAGAGACACATGGGAAGTCCACGCAAAGCTGAGGGCAGAAATGGAAGTGTTGTATCTCTAAGTCAAGGGATGCCAAGGATTCAGAGACACCAGCAAAGCCATAAAGAGTCAAGGAAGGATTCTTTCCAGAGTTTCAGAGGGAGCATGGCTCTCCTGACAACTTGATTTCAGATTTCTCACCTCCGGACCACAGAGAGACAATAAATTTCTATTGTCAGCCAACTGGTCTGTGGCACTTTGTTACGGCCACCCCAGACACCAAAACAGATGGTGCCTATAAAAACAGAAATTAAGTTAACAGACCTGGGAGCATGAATTTGAACTTTAGAAGCCCCTGCTTCTGAATTTCTGAATCCTGCCTTCAGGGAATCTCACTTTTCTCGATGGAGCCAGGATTTGCTCTCAGGATTTCCCCTGAGACTCCGCTTCCCCTTCTCCCCAAAGAAACCAGGAGTTCTGAGTGACAACCCTACTTTCCAGTGCATTTTGTAAGTGTCCATAAAAATTCCAGCTCTCAATGGATTTGGCTTCAGCAGGTCCATTGGGTTCCCAAGTTTGCAGTGAGAGCTGTAAAAATTATCTCTGTGTCTCCTCCACCTTGTGCCTCTGTGTGACATCCACAGTTAGAGCAGGTGTTCACCATCTAAGACTATCAAATGGTTCTTTGGAGCAGTTACTTGAATTCTAGGACTGGGTGGACTGCATTCTGGGACTGGATGGACTGATTCCATCCTGTCTCAATCTGCAATCATGCTAAGGATGGGGAAGTAAAACAAAACTAAACTAAACTAAAACAAAGACAAAAGCTAAAACAAATAACCCATTTAAGACCCACATCCACCTTTCAGAATGGGGTATACATCTGCTCCACAGATATAGTAATGGAAATCCCATTTAGGCTGTGGCTGAAACTTGGCTGCTGACATGTGGGTTTATTAATTAGCTCTTGGGCTCCAGGGAGTTTAAAGGGGATGAGGCACCAAGAGTGCTCAAGTGAAAATAATACATTTTTTGGAGGATGCAACCAGATATTTCATTCAAGGCATGAGTGTAGGTGATGGGTTGCTGGTCTTCTGTTAGTGTCAAATGGTTCTGGTTCCTAAATTCAACAATCATAAACTCATACTCACTCTCTAACTGGAAAGCTAAGGAATACTTATGGCTTGAATTGTCTCCCCCCCTACAAAAAATACGTTCAAGTCCCAGACCCCAGTATCTCAGAATGTGACCTAATTTGGAATTAAGGTCTTTGCCAATCAAATCAAGTTCATATGAGGTCATTGTGGGTTAGTGTGGATCCTCATTGGATGACTGGTGTGTCCCTATAAGGATAGGGAGATTTGGATACAGAGAGATGCAGGGGAAAAGGCCATGGGATCATAGAAACACATGACATGGAACCACAAAGATGGAACACCAAGGGTTCCAGGCAGCCCCAGAAGCTGGAAGGAGCCTTGGAACACATCTTCCCTCAGAGGCCCCAGAAGGAACCAGCCAGACCCACACCTTGCTTTCAGACTTCTGGCCTCCAGAACTGTCAGAGAATAAATTTCTGGGCTTCTTTAAGACACACAGGCTGTGATCATTTGTCACAAATGGCTCAGGTATCTAATCTATGTGATTAACAGACACGGTAAATGGAAAGCGAGCTCATTCGCAAAGATTTTACGATGTTAAGAGATACATGCCACCCACCTGCTCTCTTTATAGGGAGTAGGTGCCTCAGCTAGTTTCCTGCTTTGATTCTTACCACCTCTCACATTCCAAAGAGAGAACCGCCCAGCCATGTCACACATTAGGCAAGTCAGCTCAAAGCTTCCACATCAGGTGATACTCTGATTTGCAGAATACTGGACCTTTGGGACACCCAGTAGGGATTTAAAAAAAAAAAAAAAAAACCTTTAAAGTTCTCTTAATCAGCACTGTCCAGCAGAATTTTTGCAATGATAGAAATATTATGTCATCTCAACTTTTCAGAATGCCAGTCTTTCACCACACGTGGCCCATACACACTTAAAATGTGGCTAGTGTGACCAAGGCACTGGGTCTTACAATTGAGTTAATTTTATTCTATTTATTCTCATGTCATATATTGTTACTTCATTGAAATAAATGTGTATTTATTTCACTGAAGCTAGCGTATATTGTTGTATCATTGTATTTCGTTGTAGCTAGAGTGTGGTCATCTCTGATGGTTGGCTACCATATTGGATAGCACAGGCTGGACTGACTATCCAACTTGGACAGGGATATGTTCTGCAAAAATCCTCTAGCCTTCAAGTGCATTTCACACGCATGGACAATGAGCTAGGATAGCTGTTAAACAAAACAAGCATTCGATAAAATTAGTGTTGGAAGGCTGAAAATAAAATGTTCCTAATTCAAACTCATTTTCACAGGAAAAAAAAAAATGTGTGTGTGTGTGTAAAACAATGAACTGATCTAAGAAGAAAGCTATGGGATAGTTTTCCTCAGGTTCAATATGGTAATGAAATACTGAAGTGTCTTGAAGGTAAGTTCTAAAAATGTGCTCCACAGATATAGTCATGGAAATCCCAACATTTCTGCCACATTTCACCCTTCTGACAAGTCAACAGCAAACACCAAATCCCGATGCTCTTTTTAGTACAAGTGAATTTCTCATAGACATGACCTTGGGCATGTTCCTCCAAGCCATACTCCAGACTGGTCACATTTCCATTCCTTCCATCCGCAACTTACCCTTAAAAAATCACTGAGAGTGAACTAGCTCGTCCCGGAGGAATTATTTCAGTGCATTCTTTCTAGAAGCAATTTATAAAGGGCCTTTCTAACTCTTTAAAATTACCATCGGAAAGCATATTGTTAAACGGCATAAATAAGACATTTTAAAAGTGCACCCATTGTGTATCTTATAAATGTTCATAGAAGAGGACCTTTGGGTTTCTAATGTTGAGCTTCACGGTGATGCAGAATTCACTTTAAAACACACCTGGAAAGGAACCAACACAGCTAACACCGATGCCATTAACTATCTAATTGAAACAAAATAGAAGGCACCATTGTAGTAAAAAAAAAAAAAGAGTTTTTTTGCACTAGTTTTACTTATTCTGATTATATGTGAGTGGTTTAGCTTAGTGGTAAAACAGGTAAACTTCTCTTGATCCAGGGATAGACCCCCTTGGGATTATATATGAAAAGGAGAAAAATGAAAAAAAAGAAACAAAATATGCATGCGAAGGCAGAAACTATAGAGTTCCCATTGAAATACACACACATACCCACACACAGATACAGCTTAAGAGGATTACTTATTTACTTATTTATTATGATAAATGGTTGGTTTCTTGACTAGAAGGAGATTTATAGAGGGCTTTTAGAGAGACCCCCACTGGGAATAGAGCACTTTCCCATCCACCCATTATGAATGCTCTACAAAGAAACGTGTGGAGATCCTGGTGATTCATCTCAATTACCCTAACATGGGGGAAAAAGAGAAATTTAGGAAACTCAGAACATAAGAGCCCGTAGGCACCATCCCAAGATGTGCTTGTGGAACCTGCCTATCCAAAGAAAACCTATATCTATTTGTTTAATTATCTGTTTAAGGTGCTCCTGTCTTCAACAATAGTTCCTATGTTCTCAATACAGGATAAAATTACACACCTACACACACGTACTCATACACACAGATACTTCATTTTTTCAGAAAAAAAAAAATAATGAAAGACTTTCTCTGCCTTTTAAATAGAAACTTAATACAGAAAGTTCAATGTTTTAAAAATAATTTTCCATAAGGGTGGGCACCCTGAACATCTTCTAAAAGCTCCCTGTCCACAACGGAAAAACTCAGATGAGCCCCATCACCAACGTGATTACTGTAAAAACATGGTCCCTTTCTCATTTCCCTCAATCCTCTAACTCTGAAACTTTAATTCCACCTAGAAGACATAGCATTCACATGTGGAAGGAATGAGAATATTATTTGAACTATGCCATAACACAGACTGGACATACACATATCCACGGAATTGCCCTGTGTCTATGAAGGTGTTATTTTTTTGTCTTTCAATAAAACTGAATTTTTTTCATTTAAATTCAACTAACCAACATATAGCACTTCATTAGTTTTTGACGTAGCCCTTGATCATTCATGAATTGCTTTTTTTTAAAATTCCCTTTTTTAAAATTTCTTTTCAATGTTCCAGAATTCATTGTTTATGCACCACACCCAGTGCCCCATGCAAACACGCTATTTTTTCCAGTTTCCTGGAAGAGCAACAAAGCTGACCATTTGTTCTATCTTTCAAGACTCTTCTGCTAAGCCATTTGCATGTGATTCTCTTCAACAGACATTTACTGAAGACCCAAAGTTGTCATTAGCATTATGGGAGCTGCCATGGTGTAGGTTTTGCTGGAGCATTTGTAAGAAACAACATGAAACATTTCTATTAACAGAAACGATGTCACATGGTAGCCATGTAAGTGTTCATCAGCACATGAGTGGATAGAGAAATTGTGACGTCTACGTGTAATGAAATATTCTTTGGCCATAAAAAGGAAGGGGATTCCTCCATTTGTGACAACATAGGTGGACCTCGAGGGCATTATGCTAAGAAAATGAGTCACAGAAAGACGAATACTATATGATGTCACTTATCAGTGGCATCTAAACAACAACAACAACAGAACTCAGAATGGATCAGTAGCTGCCAGAGGCAGGGTATAACGCATGGGCAGAATGAACGGAAGAGATCAAAAGGAATAGTTTCAGTCACAAAAATACCCAAGTCTTGGGGATGTAATGTAGAGCGTGGCAAATATAGTCAATAATACTATATTATATATTTGAAAGTTGCTACAAGTGTAGATCATAAAAGTTCTCATCCCAAGAGAAAAATGTGTAACTACGTTTGGCAACAGACATTAGCTAGACTCTCGATGGTGATCACTTTCCGAGATACACAAATACCGAATCATCACAATTGTATACCGACCCTGATAAAATGCTATGTGTCAATTATACCTGAATTTTTAAAAAATAATTCTGCAATTTGCCATGTAATATAGAGAGAAACTCTGAATGGAGAGAAACTCTGAATGGAGAGCAACAAAATGGTTTATGAGGAATATGAAAGGGGCCAGGATAGGCCGGTCATGGTCCAGGGGAAGGGTATATGTGTGCAATTTTGTTTAGTATGTTGTTTATGGTTTTTTCCTTTGGACCTCAGATTCAAAATTGATCTTTCTCTGCATTTCATAGCAATCAGATATATTTTATACATATATATATATATATATATATATATATATATATATATATAGTGATTTATGTATTTATGTCACTATCAGACATGTATTTATTTCTATTCATGTCACTATCAGACATGTATTTATTTCTATTCATGTCTGTCTCACACACCTATCCCTATTAGGCCAGACATTGGTAAACTACAGGCTGACCTCTGGTCGACCACCTCCTCTTTTTATAAATAAAGTTTTATTTTGGTAAAGTATTATACGCACATGTTGACATTTCATCCATGGCCGTTTTCACACGAGAGCAGAGTTGAACACTCATGACAAAGGCTCTAAGGCCAATAGTACCTACAGTCTTCATTATAAAGTTTGTGGACTTCTGTATTGGATTTAAAAAAAAAAAAAACAGCATGGAAGCCAGAAATCACAGTGGATTTTCAGAGATGACAGTGGACTTCCCAGAAGGCAGCAACACAATCTCATGCCTTCCTCCCTTTGATGCCCCCACAATGCCTGATTTGCACCTGCCGGGAGCCCACCTCCATGCCCAATCCCTGGAAAAACATGAAGACATTAGCAAGACACACAGGAAGAATGCCAAATAATGTATCAATTCTATGTATTTCCTACATAGAATCCATCTGCACGCCGCTCCAAATGACCTCAAAATCAAGGTGTTCTTTGACTCCCTACTCTTCTCCCCAGATGTACTATCTTGAAGGACCAGTCTGGATTTGTAACTGTGGCTCCAGCCACAACCCAACACCTGACCTTGGGCACACGGAATGACCTTGACATGATGTAATATGCCAAGGGCACTCTCTCTCTCTCTTTTCTTTCCTTTTGACGGCATTCGTGTTTGAGAAGCTGAAGGACTTGTCCCCACTTAGTCAATGTGACGTCAGCTTAGGAAGCCCATTACCACTCAGAACACAGAAAATTGCAAGAGGGTCTGAATTTGGTACACAAGGGCTTGGCGAATTCATCACGGGTCTGTAGAAGGCCCAGGCAAGGGTCATAAATGATGAAGCCATAGGACAGAAGCAGATTACCTTGGAACCAGTGAGTTCTCACCTCAACAGCCAGCTGGAGAGATTGAGATCATCTTTTTCCCCAGTTAGGCAAGCAGAAGCTGGCCAGTGACCGAAATCAGAAGCCACATGGAAAGACTCCGGAGTAAAGTCCATCAGAGAGACCCCGCCTCCTGGACTTTTTCTTCATTCAGGTCTCCTCCTGGAGGAGTTCCAGCACCTGATAAGCCAACTTGGGACTTGAACAAAATTCACAGCAACAGCCATTCTTTGCTTTTTACCTCGAGTTAAGAGTCTTTTTACCTAGAGTTAAGAGTCTTCTGGTTTGTCTCCCTCCCTGATTTTGTCTTATTTTTTGCTCCCTTCCCCTAGGATCCTCTGTTTTGTTTCTCAGATTCCACAGATGAGTGAAATTATATGTTAATTGTCTTTCTCTGACTTAGTTCACTTAGCACAACACCCTCCAGTTCCATCCACGCCGTTGCAAATGGCAAGATATATTTTTTTTTTTGATGGCTGATTAATCACTGACCTCTGCCTCTGAAACTAGTAATATTCTATATGTTAATGAATTGAATTTAAATAATACAGATTTTTTTTTTTAATTCAGAACAACAGGAGTGCATATTATTGGAGCCCAATGAACCCACCAGAGTAAGAATTTTTTCCTAGAAACACCTGATTGGTACTTACAACTTCATCATAAAATGTTGAATGCTGAACTCCCAAACTGGCACAGCTGTTTACATTTTACTGAGTACAAAGAAGGCGATTTTATAACGTGAACTGGTTATAGTACATGTTAAAGTCAAACTTAAGATGCACGAAGGTCCGCCATTTTCCTTAAGTGCAGGAAAGTATTATTTGGAAATGCATCTCCTAAAGTCATGCCTATCTTAAAATACAGCACAAGCTTCTTTTTGCTCTTTTTGGGGAAAAAAATACATCAAGGAAATTCAAGTTAAAGCAGAAACAGATATTTAATTCATATATTTTGCATTTTAAACTCTTTATACCTTTTAAGATGACTATTAATGCATAATGTGGTTGAAGAGCAAACATTAAAAAAAAAAATCTCGGTGCTAGAACATTTGTTTATGGGAGGTAAGGTTTCATCTTGTTTGTTTTCATATGTCTTATAATATCCCCACTTCCATAAGCAGTTACCGAATTCCACAACATTAATGAGAATGAAAATGGGCAAAGCAGAGACAAAATTATTTTCAAAAAATGCAAAGCTTGTCTTGGTTTTATTGTCAATAATGTAAACAGCATTTTGATTTACGTGGCTAGAAAGACCGTTTTCCATCATTCACTCTGTTGCATTGTTCTGGATACGGTTATGTGAATACCTACGTTCGTATTTAAATATTGTGTATATGGATTCATACCCACCTGTGTGCTATTCTGTTTTTCGTCTGAGCAAATGTTGCTGGGTGATGCTTTAACCAGAAATAACCACGTTCCACCAAGAAGGGACATGTGCCATGTGCCCGACCTTACCTTCCTCCCTGCAGTGCCCTTGGGGGAGCGGACGTCCCACGTCCCACCATGCAACGCCAGGTGCGGGTTAAAAAAGAAGAGACTCATTTACTTTGTCTTCCAACATCTCCTCCTCACAGTGTTTCCACATGGCCTACATTTCATTCCTAAATCAGTGTGGGGTGCCGCATCACTGGTGTCCAAGGACAGACACGAGGTGTTGGAGACGGGCATTCTTCCATTCAGAATCTTGAACAGAAGGATGTCCTGTTCCCAAGTGGGGTACGTTGCAACCTTGGTAGGTTTGCAGAGATAGAACAGGTGCCCATCTTTCAGTATACCAGAGCCTGGAAACATCTATTCTTTAAAAAAAAAAATTAATTTTTTTTTGCAAAAGGATTGCTTTTCCGTTTCTCGTACCCCAACCCTGAGGTCGGAGACATCTCACCAATGCTCCCGCCGTTTCTTGCTCACCGAGGCACCCCCCTGTTGCCTTCAGGTTTGCTGGAACCTGCCGGTCTGTGCCTGTTTTTAGCAGGACGGTTGCTCCTAGGAAGTGTTTCTCCTCACCGTCGGGCACAGGAAGGCGAGCAGCAGCATCGGTGGGGAAGGAAGTCTTTCTGCCAATTATGCAAAGGGACAGGGGAGAGAGGAGTCCTTCGCTCGGGAAGACGGTGCAGTGAGCCAGCTCTCCAACTGCGAAGGAAACTTTGCAAGGAAACTGAAATAAATGAGCTGTGCCTCACGGCACCCGGGAACGCTCTTTTGATTAAAGGCAAGGTGGAGAGGTGCCAGCGAAGAACCTTTGGTATTAAGTCATGGGACTCAGCCTCTGGGGAAGGACCTGCCCTTGAGTAATTTCCCTCATGCCTTCCTGATGGAAGCCCTGCTTCCCTGTCCCCCCACAGAAACACCCTTGGAGACAAACCCTCCCTTCAAGAATGATCGATTAACTTTCACCAGGGCCTCTGGTAACTGATTTAGCCCCAAACTGGACTTGGGAGTCTATTACAGAGCACAGTGACGTATAAATAAGTAGAATTATAAATCGAGACACAGAGGCAACGACAAATGCACAGAAAACCAGAACAAATATTTACCAAATATGTGGAAGGGCAAACCTCCAACGCCGGTACATTGCGGAAACCACAGGAAACGAAGACAGAGCAAATACGTCTTTGAAAACAGAAATGACACTGAAAATCTGCAAAGGCTGTAAAGCAGAGACGTTCCCAGAAGCAAAATGGTGACTATTAAATGAACAATCATTTAAAAAGTAGAGTTTTAGGAGCACCCGGGCGGTTCACTCAGTTGAACATCAGACTCTTGATTTCTACTCAGGTCTTGATCTCAGAGTTGTGAGTTCAAGCCCCCCAGGAGGTTCCCTTAGTGAGCATGGAGCCTCCTTTAAAAAATAGGATTTTGTTGAAAATGATCGTAAATAGGCAGTGCCATGCATGGATATAAGAATTTTAAGTAAATGATCTGTTTCTGGATGAAAACTCACACAAAGGTGCCTAAGGACTTTATACATAATATAATACAAGTATTACATATCCATCTAATCATGTAAATATAATATGTATATTATTTATTATATTATATGTATATTTACATATTTAGATGAATATATAATGTATATTATATAAAATTATATATAAGTATATAAATATATTATATGTATTATATTTACATGTTACAATATAATACATATAATATATTTACATCATAATATGTAAATATTATGTAATATATGTAAATACATTATGTAGATTATATTATATAATATATATATTATATTTACACGATTAGATGAATATATAATATATAATATAAATTTATATATAAGTATATAATGTATTATATATTATATGTATTATATTCACATATAATAATACATATATTATATTTATATCATAATATGTAAATATCATGTAATATATGTAAATATATTTATATTATGTAAATATAATATGTATATTATATTTTATATGTATCATATATTATATTATATTATATATATTGAATTTATATATTTAGATTAATATATAATATATTTATATATAAGATATATTATATATCATATGTATTATATTTACATATTATAATATAATACATATATTTAAATCTAAATATGTAAATATAATATGTAAATAAATCATAATATGTAAATGCATAATTTGTAAATATGTATGCTATATTTATATTGTATACATACTATATTTACATATTTATATGTAAATATATTATATGTATTATATGTAAATGTAATATATGTATCATATGTAACTGCATATATTATACATATAATATAATATTATATGATATATACATATGCACATATATTATACATATACATATACATATAATATATATAATACATATACATATATTATATTATATGTATATTATATCTTATCATGTAAATATATGTATATTGCATCTTCAATCTTCACCCAAAATATTTGACTGCAGAGAAGCTGTCCTATAGAAACCACTCCAAGTTTAAAGAAACTTTGAAAATCTTTGTTCCATTGTTTCCATTTAAACAAAAAAGTCTCAGAACATTGAGATTTTTGCTAACTTCAGACATAACTCCAGAGAGTGGAATACTATACAGGCCTTAAGCATATATCCCCAGAGTTTTCCAACTGATTTACAAAACCTTCAGTGTTTCTTTCCGTGTCTTTCCGTATGACTTGACTTTGTTAAAGGTGAGAACACCTTGTTTCTTGAGTTTTATCAGCTTCCTTGAGCTGCAACTGACATGCAACATTGTATTAGTTTGAGGTGTACAATGTAGCAACTTGATACATGTAGCTACTTGATACAGGAGTATATTATAAAATGATCACCACACTCATTCTAGTTAATACCCATCACCTCCTAGAGTTACAGTTTATTTTTCTTGCCAGGGGGGATTTGTAAAACCTACTCTCTCCCCAACTTTCAAATGCACAACACAGAATTGCCAACTATGGTCACCAGGACAACCCAAGACTTCTTCATCCTACAACTGAGGTTTGCACCTGCCAACCCATTCTCCTTCATCCCTCGCCTCTGGTGACAAGCAACCTGTTCTCTGCTTCTCCATAAACTGTCAACCCCAGCATCCAGGAGTAGATCACTTTTCCTATTTGGGTACAGTCAAGACAGATTCCAGAAGGGATTTCCTAGGTTGCACCCCTAGATAGAGGTGAACAGAGTAGTGGCGAGATACAGAAACCCCAAGCCAAACCCCAGAATGAGAATGTGATGACCAAGGAGCCTCTCAGGTACACACGCTTGTATAAAATCAGGGGAAATATGCCGAAAGGATTTGCATGCCTTAGATCCAACCCAAAGTCCTCCACAATCCTGCTAGAACTTGCAACGCTGCATTTTCTGAGATATTCTTTGCAACTTACCACACGTCTACACGTACGTGCGAGACTGCTCCTACACAAGCCTCAATTCACCTTCTGTAAGTCAAGGAAAAGCACTTTCTTGCCAAGGCATTTTTGTAAAACATTTGATGGGCCTGTTAGGTGGGCGTCATGAAAAGGATGTACAAGCATCCTTTGTCCGTAGTTTCCTGTTTGCGATTTTTCCCTCCTGTATACCTTCATTCTTCACAATGGTGGTTCACTGTGGGGTGCAAAGTGAGTTTATACACCCCTATAAATGCAGAGTTGTGATTGGTTCATTTTTATTCTCAAGGCATTGAGAAGCTCGGGTTTGGGATTGTCTGCACTCTTCAGAAACAGTTCAATCAGCCATAGAGGAGGGCACCGTCTGGGGTGGGAACAGGTGAAGAATGCTTGGCTGAGCTATTGCAGTGACGTCACTCACACAGGTGATGAGAAGTTAACAATACGGCAGCCGCATAAATGCACAATACTATTCTAATTTTGTAGGCGAGAGCATTAAGATAAAAATGATTGCATAATGGCCCGGTGCCCTGTGGGTGGTTAGTGTTGGAATTCACATGGGTGGCCACTAGGTTTGGACAGGATACATTTTGCAGTAGGAAAGCCCCTTTTTTCTAGTCCCAAGTGAAGTGTGGGTCGCAGGTGGCCACAGGAATGCAAATATGATCTCAGAGTCCAACCCAGGACACCTGGGGTCTGGCCCATGACGTAATCAGGATAGCCCCATGGATGGGCCGACTGATATCTTTCCCAATGACTGTATTCTGCCTATTTGTGACCTCAGGCTTTCGGATGATGGCTTCTCTCACTCGATGTAAACTCTGAAAGCAGGCAGTTGGGGAATAGACACGTTGCAAGCTGTTCTAAAAATGACAGACCGTCCTCATAGAAAAACACATCTGTCAAGCTGTAGAAATGTCATGTGTTGTCACGTCAAAGGGTGACTTCTCTCTGCAAGCATTGTTATATCTCCTAACAATGCCTCTGCCTCAGGACTGCCCAGAGGCAAGGTTCTGGTTTCTGTAGCAGGTGTCTCTGCGGCCTAAACATCCACGGGGCCCGGCTACCATCCGGACCCTGATTCTGTCTGTAGAACAGAACACACGCACGTGTGCCCATGCAGCTCAAAGATCTGCAAACAGGCAAAATGCTCCCCATGGCGAAAGGAGGGATGAATGATGTCAGAAGGAAATCTCAGCCGTCTTCAACTTGACGTTTGGGGGAAGCGACGCCAGAGCCCATCTCTCAAAATTTGCCACAAATACTCTCCCAGGTATGAGAAGGAAAACGAGCTAGAAGGCATCTGATCAGAGGAACGCCATGGAAATGATGACATGCCCTGAGGCCGATGGCCCTTTTTCTTTGCTTTTTTTTTTTTTTTTAAGCATGCAATATCTGTATCAAATATTTCCTCGGTTCATGGCTCTTGCTGGCTTTAAAGAGCCCATCTTTCCTGTTAGTGGTAACTGGTTAGGGAAACCTATTTCTTTTCACGGCATCTTTGACCACCTTCAGAAGACCCTCTGCAACGGAGAATACTGTATTTTCAGGCTTCTCTGCGGAAGCGAATGAGGAATTGGCTCAGTAACTATGAAGATGGGGAAATGCCCTATTTCCCCCCATCCCCTACAAACAGACACACACGAAAACTCACCAAAGCAAGACCAAGTCAATGCAAATAGCAATAAGCGAACTATGGTGGACTTGAACTATATTATCTATGACTGGATGATGTCTTTAGGATGTGGAGGGCCCAAGTCTACTGAATTTATGGGACACCCAGTTTGAGCGAGATTTTCAAAACTGGCAATTGTGGAAACTCCTTCTCCCTCCTCTGGACATGTGCAAGTACTTTCTGGGATTCAGCATTGGATTTTCCACCCAAATTGAACCTCCTGGTGATTCTTTGAACAGCTCCTATGATCTTTTTGTGAATTCTTGCTGCCAAAGTCTGACATTCACTCAGATTTCTCTCTCTCAGAGCCTAGTTCAGAGTGAGCACCCCATAGCTGTCCCTAAAATGACCCATCAATCTTCTTCAAGAAGGGATAACGCCCTTGCCCATCACCCCGAGTCCCTGAAATATATCTAGACAAATCTGGATAAAAGCATCCCAGCCAAATGTGTAGAAACTCTGATTCCATCATGGAACCTGGTCTTTGAAAGTGTTTCTATGCAGGATCACTTTACAGTTCTCTAAATATTATAGTGTGCTGGTTTGTCTTTGGGTATAATGACTTGATTCCAGTTCTGTACATGTCTGTATATACTCATGATGACCCACTTGGGAATTTTGGGGGCATTCAGGTCATCTGTCAGGTCCACGGGCACGAAACGGTGGCAGGGGCTGTAGGAACACTCATGCCCAGTCAATGAGCTAACGTAATGAGTGCTCCTGGCTTCAGACTGTTTAGCCAACAGTGTACAGCAAATTGGTTTTCTAGTAAAGGCGGAAGTGGACAGTTTTGCTTTTAAAATAATGCAAAGGCTATTATCCAACGAAAGCAAGAAGACAATGGTTTCTATTAGAGATGGTGCCGTGCTGGGCCAGCTCATTCCAACTTGTGCGGGAATAAAAAGGGCTTTTTTGTTGTTGTTGTTCTATTTTGTTCTGTTTTATTTTAGGATGAAGTGACTTTCCCGGCTCACGCCAGCAGCGTTCCACTATATGTAATCAGGGTCCCTCGTGAAGAAAGGCAATATTGTCAATGAAAGGTGGGAAGCCGATTCTTCTAGTTTTCCTTTAAGGTTTCCGGGGCTGTGTGCAGAGTAGAATTTTACAATATTAACACG
Organism: Mustela nivalis; assembly: GCF_964662115.1. Taxonomy (NCBI): domain Eukaryota; kingdom Metazoa; phylum Chordata; class Mammalia; order Carnivora; family Mustelidae; genus Mustela; species Mustela nivalis. The sequence continues at coordinate 131,257,730 of NC_139040.1, forward strand.
TCGGTGACTAAATCAGTTATAGCGCCAAAGCAATCAGTTCCGTCATTGCTATGATTTCAGGAATCTAGGCAGACTGTGAAAAGTCGCTTTAGGCACAGTCATGGGCAAAGCCCCTCAGAGCCTGGCTCCCTCGCCCTGACCCTCCCCAGGGAACTGCCTGAAATGAGTCTGATGCATCGTGGACGTCCCGGAATGCCATCCGATCTCCACTCTCCTTTCCAGCTTTTTACAAAGAAACTAACTCTCTCTTGCACTTTCCCCACGAAAAAGGAGTTTTGTCCACACTCGTGATCTCATTTAGGAAAGTTTAGATCCCGTTCAGGAAGTCGGTATTCAAGCAGAACTCATTTGGGGATGCAAAGCAAGGTCAAATCCACGAGAAATAGGGCATGATAGCATTTCTTGTTTATTTCTCCATTTTAGGGGCAAGGGTGGGATCCGATCATTTAACCTACATTGTCTGATAGAGGGCATCTGTGTGCAATGCAATCAGATGAATAAATAGTGGATAAAACAGGAAAATACATATAAAGTGGCAATCAGCAACTGTAACCATCTACACGCGATAGGAATTTAAAGGGAGCCCCGTGATTGGCAGTCGACCCGTGGGGCTGTAAAAAGTTGCGTGTGTGAGTGTGGGAGGTGATAATATCCGTTCTTAGAATGTAACAAATTTTATTTTTACCGCCTTCTAAGGGATATGTAATATTTTTTTATTGCTTTATGTAACTGATTTAATTTTAAAAGAATAATATTCAAGGGGAGAGTCAGGGGATAATGCTTTCGAGGCATTGTTTGTACTGGATACAAAGTAGCAATGATAATAGCAAACATCCCCGGACAGGGTCAGGAGAGGACCCCTTCTATGGGGAAATTTTGATCTTTTGCCCCAACCCGATCGGCCGTGTTGCTCAAAATATCATCGTGTGAGGATTCAAGGCAGTGTCCCCAAGGTCTGTTCAAGTCCTTGTTCTACTGCGTCTACGCTGTGTGACTCCAAGAACGTTACTCAACTTCTCTGTTCCACCAAGTCAAGGATAGAATTCCTGGACACAGATGCTGGTGGCTCTGTGGGGGCTCAGAACCTCTTGCTTCTCCCACCATGTCCCCTAGTTCTTCCAAATCCTTGGCCATCACCTTCACCCTCCCCACGTCCCGTTCTCAAGCTCACCTTGGTGATGAAGTCTCATCATGGTGTAAAAAAAAAACTCCTAACTGCCTTTTTATTTATTTACGATTTCCACCTTCTTTTCTGTTTATCTCCCCTTGCGTCCCATTGCGTATTTCAGATTTCTGTCGCCTTGCATTTTTCCTCGTCTTGCCGCTTTACCCTTGGGATGGTACAAATGGGCAGAGCCAACCACCCAGAGCCCAAGGAAGAGCCCATTCGGCTTTTCAAAAAACTTCCTATAGAAACCGCTTGACAATTACAGCCATAAGAATATGAAGAGTTTACATTAAATTCAGTGGTGTGTGTTTTTTTTTTTTTTCTTCCAACACAATAAACTTAGGGGAAAACATTTTTTTCCCATTAAAGTAATAAACCAACAGCCAGCGAGGAGAAGCAGAGGAGAAGTAAGATCTTTGACCGCAAAGACACAAAAATAAGATTAATTCGACCTTGGTGATTTCTATCTCTAAGACATATTACAATACCACAACATCTGTATTAAAAAAAAAAAAAAGTCCATAGGCAAAATCTGATTTTTGAAGATGGTTATTTCAGTGTGGGTGCTTTTTGGAAACTCTGGCCAGAACGGGAAAAGGGTTTGCACAGTCAGAGAGGACACATTTTCATTCTGCATTGGAAGAACACATTTTGAATGTGCTAGAAATCCTAGTGCTTAGGCTTTGAACACTTCTCTTTAGGACGTGGTGTGGGGCTTAGGCTTCTGCATTATTACCATTTCTTTCAATTCCTGGAAGACTCAGGTCCGTGGTGTTCTGACTCCATCTATCAGCTCATCCATTATGCTCAGATTTTTAATGTTCAACACGAGCCTTCTACCGACAACCTTGGATGGCCCCAAAAGGAAGAATGACCTCTAGAATGATGGGGTACTTTTTAAAAAAAGGATAGTGACTTCAGCTATTAGCTGTATAAAAGTCACATGAAAACATACACAAAGATGTGCTGAGCTTGAAACCCCTAAAACTACCAGCATAGAGAGCATTTTGAAAACTTAATTTTATTCTCCAGACATACATGCAGGGCCAGTAAGGTACAGTACAAATTATAACTTTGCTGGTCATGTTATTAGACCTAAACATAATTTGAATGTATGGAAAGGGGGCCATCATGATAAAAAAGAGTGAATAATGTTTTACAAACGTACTCAATGTCACACATGAATCCATTCATTATTACAAGTACTGCATACGATGTGTAGTAAGTTTTATTTTTTTGGTAAAGTTCTTCATGATAAATGCCTTTTTGCTCAGGTTGCAAAACAGAAGGAGGTGTGTTGGATTTGCATAAAGAACATTCTATAAAAGTGATGACCAGGGGTGGGGGTGTTCCAACTCCCGGATCCCGCCGTACCTGAAACCACCCTTGCTGACTTTTGCATTATGAAAGCCTGTAATGAAGTGTTCACTTCTTCTAAATGGGGTTCCTGTCACTGAGAGTCAAATCTCATCCCTCCAAATCAATAGTACACACAGGAGTGTGTAACTCTGCACGTTACTCTGTATAGTTCATGCTACACACCTTCCCTCGTGACTCCGGCGTTTTAAACCCCTGGGGATAGAAGGGAAATCGTTCCCTCCCCAAAAGATGCTACAAGGAACCCATGGCACTTCTGCTAGCAAAGTTCCCAATTACCCCTTTGGAGAGAAGCCACAATTAGAAAGTAGGTCACACTGGGAAAGATGTCGGCTTTCTTGTGGGTTTGGTTTGTCACATAGCGTGAGAATGACCAACCCGAGCCAAACATCGTGATAATCTTAGCCTGAAATAAAAATACACCAATTGCATCCCCTTGGAAGAGGAATTGTGTGTTCTGCACAGCGAGAGGAACCACTTTCCCGATTTAGCTTCTCCTGACAGCCAATTAGCAGAGGCTAATTCCCGTGCGTTTGTCACAGAGGCAATTACACGACTTAACCTAAAAACTGGGGCTTTTCCTTCCCATGCAGAGTTCAATATGAGCGAATTTGATATCCCGTGGAATCCTATTCGGAGATATTTACAGAGCGCCTATCTTACGTGGACGGGTGTTCTAAGCATTTCAGAGACAGCACAGCAGAATGCAAAAGGCAGACAGAGACCGAGAGATGCAAAAGCCCATCTTTTATGGGACTCCCAGCCTTGGGGCTTGGGGGGGATGATAATTAAGAAATTATTATGCAATATGACAGGGGGTGGTAATAGAAAGGAAAACTCCCATACTGAGAGGAGGGTCGTGGAGAGAGAGATGTTTTGCAAAAAGGTTTCTCTGGAGATATTACATCTTGGAGGAAATCCAGTGTCCAGCCTGGGGCATAGCCTGGGACAAGAAAGGAACAGAAATGCCCAGGGCTTTGATGATCATGATGTTTAAGGAGCCCAAGGGATGTACACTAGAGTCAGCTGAGGCACCAAGACTGGGTTTGGTAGAGAGAAATGGGAAGAAGCAAGGAGGTCAGAAGGGGAAGACGTTCTTGTAGGGCTTCTGACAAGTTGACTCTCCTTTGAAGGACCCGGCAGTCATCGGAGGGTTTTCAGGGAGAGACAGGCATGCCCGGATGTGGTCTTCCCATGCTTGCTCCAAACCCAGACTAGAGAAAGGCAAGGATAAACACGGATGAACATGTGCAATCAAACGATAGACGTACGCTCATGGGAAAGGTTTATATTCCCAACTTGTCTGCAAAGACCAGCGAAATATACTGATCAGTTCAGTGCAAGTCACACATCAAAGGGTCAGAAGAAATCCTTGAAGATTGTTGGTGCACGCACCTGCCTGGCAGGTGGTATACTGTTCTGTGTACCTGAGAAAGACTAAGGGGTAGACCAGATGTACGTTTGGAAGAGGCACTCTACTGTTTATTTTTCTCACATGCACAGCTGGGGATGTCCGTGCTTGGTACCCTGGGGGTGGGTTGGTGGTAGGATATGCAAGTTTAGACTCGTCTACAGCTCAGGGTTGTTGGGGCGGGGGGATGTACCAAAGAATACAGCATGTACGAATTTGGGAGTTAGGAAATCAGAGATCACTTCAGCAAGCCTGCACAACGGGAGGAGATTAAATAGGGGATGAATGCGTAAAAAGAGCAATTCATTTTAAGACTTGGCCTGAAAACCTTGCAAAGGAAGCATGGAACATCCACCAAGAATTCTGCAAAAGGACCACGGAAGGAGCCCCACAGACCATAATGAGCTGTGTCCCGCATCAGGAAGGTGATCAGCTGCCCCGGACTGAGCTTGCAAACCACGCGAGGGTAGAATGACCACATCATGCATGGGTCAGCAGAGAGCCCTAGATGAGGACGGGACGAGGCGGCATCTGACAGACAGAGGTTCACAGAGGACATCAGGACGTGGAGCCCATGGAGTGAATACGGTCGAGCCGAGATTGTTGGCATTTCTGAAAGAGGGACTGGAGCTTCGTGGGGTGTTGATGGGGTGTTTTATTTTAATGTGGTTGTATCAGAGCAGCGTGTTTGATGTGGCAGGACAACGGCAGGGAAGGAAGACGTTGTCAGTTGAGGACATACAGAGTACCAACAGAGCATGGTCCTTGCATGGTCGGGATGGCATAAAACATCATGTCCAAGCAGAGGGAGCCATTTGGGGGAAAACAGCAGGAAAGACAGCCACAGAAGAAGGCTAGGAGAGCCTTCAGAGCCCATCCTCTATGCCTCTGCAGACCTCCCTTCCCCTGCAGCTCTGAGCTCATGCACAATCAGCACAGCAAGGACCCAGAGTGAGCCCTAGGCTCTAGGGATTTACCACGGGGCTCACCACCTGTGCACACACTGTTGACCAACCCACTCACTTTATCCTGGGTGCCGAGCCCAGACTCAGCCCCAGGAGTGCGTCATATATCTTCACATTTCCATCAAATAGTGTCAGTCTGGTTCATCTCAACCCACGGCTCCGGGCATGTAGAAGGACATCATCATGCCTGAGGAACTAGGCACACGTTCTGCTAATTTCGTTCTCTGAGTTTGACCAAGGGTAATCATGGTGGCTACAGAGATCAACCTACTGAGTAGGTAAATCAGACCTGACACATTAACACGTTCCACAATGCAGGTGTGTCTTGTAGAGTAAGGTGGACTCACTCCCTTGAATATGCTTCTGTTTTTCAGACAGATGAAAACAATAAAATAAAAGCAAGACCATTGCCCGAGTGGGCTGAGGTCACCTGTGTTGGAGGTCTGATCAGAAAAGAGAAAATCCAAAGTCGTCCTGCTGGGGATGGCCAGAGTGAATTACCCAGAACATAGCTGGGCTTTGGAGGGAAAGACCACAATTTATCATGCGAGTAGTTGTGGTTTAAAGTCACACCATTTGCTATGTGGACTATTTTTCTCTAGCAGCCGCAGGTCACAGAACAAGGAAGTTCAGTGAGGTCTAGGGCTTGCTAACTATCCACCTACAAAGTGCAGGAGCAGGGTCGAGAAGGGGAGATCTCAGGTCAGGAAATCCAAACCATATTAAGCAAGGAGAAGACATTTTGGAGCAAACGCAGGACCCTGACATTTCATGGGTCTTGACAATTCTTATATGCATCAGTTGTCCCCAGTATAATCACAGTAACCCAAGGAGGCATGGGGGACAGGTACTGGATCCTAACTCTTTCGATGAGGAATCTTGGAGATCTCTGTTGTAGGCCATAGAGACAACGGGGGTGAGAACTAAGGACTGGCACTTAGCCTTCCCTATTACAACGTGGTGGTCCTCCATTCAATCCTTCCCTTCTGTCTGAGCAATGAAGAAAGAGATGGGCCAGTGCCCATTAGCATGACAACGGGCACCCTTCTGACATAACCTTAAAGTCTCGCCATGCCCTCCTTTGCAAACAAGGGAACGCTTGCAGGTAGATCCCATCACAGTCATATTTAGCTTCCACCGAGGAACCAACACCTGTCAAGACGCTAACGTTCTACCTGCACTTAATGGATGGTGGGTTGCCCTTGACGGGTGTCTCAACCCCGTGTCCCTGACCTTTGCCATTCATCTAGAACATCAATGCCTCAGCCGTCGAATTATTGGGAGTCTGGGAGAGCTGATTTCATTCCACCTCTGCCCAGAACAGTGAAACACATCGGAAAGATATTCATGGCGGCCAATGTATTTGAGGGATCTCTCCCTCTCTCTGAACGAGCAACACTCATGCTTTTTCGCCCGCACCACCTAATTTTAGTCTCATGACAGAGGTACTGCGATCTAATTTCCAGATAAAGGAAGTCGGGCATAGAGGTAGTAACTTGCCTATTATCATGCAGCTCCGTGAGGAGCCCACACCCATCTCCAAAGGTATGGGATTCTCTATCCTGGGGGAAAACAGGGAGGGAAGCATTCAAACCATTTGCCAATATTGGGGAGGGAAGTTTGAGATGCTTGATCTTCCCTAGTCGATGTGTGATTTGGCACACGTTTCGGTCACGCGGCACATGGGACACTCTGGAAACGCCGTATTTTGAATATTACGATCTCGGGTTTGAAATACTCATTCTCTACCGACCACCTCTGTAAAGGTCTGAATTTGCATTTCCAAACAAAGTCCTGGGACGAGAACACAAGGAGGAGAATCTAATCTATAGTTAGTGATCTATTTAATGCCACTGATGATGTTTTAGCAAACTGAAATTGATTTTCGGAGCCCCTCGCGTTCAGATGCAACGGTAGATGAATTTTATGATCACCGGGCTTTGTTTCTTGCCGTGAAACCCCAAACACAATTAAAAGCAAAATGCATCAAAAGCTGAGCGTTCAATCCAGACGCAGAGAGTTCCAGCATCAAATAGACGCTCCTTGGCACCTGTCCTACTCTTTCAAGGGAAGAGACCATCCAAATAGAACACTCATAATCCCGCAACGTTATTTATTGGAGAGGGTAATGGCAGTTTACTAAGACCAGAAGGCCAAGCAAAGAGAAGCCTCGCCATTTAAATGAAAAATCTTTTCCCGGATTTATTCAAGGCTTGTGTACCGTGGCTGGGCTCGTATTTCCAGGCTTAAGGTCTTAAGAAACAAAATAAGTCATCACTTTTTATGCTTTTTTTCTCTCCCCTCTCTTGGTTGCCAAGAGATTAAGCAACATTAATTGTGGAGGTCTTTGTTGTAAGGCTTGCCTACGGAGGTCACCCTCCACCCAAGTGGGCACCCACTGGGGCCTTATAAATTAGGCGATTACATTTTTACGGAGCTTTCAGGTCAAAATCCAACACTCCGATGACCTTTTGGGGCTAGGAAGACAATGCAAATGTGTGAATGTGATGCAGAAGAGATGCAACCGGATGTGGGAACTTCTGGAGACTTTGCACATGGTGGGGCCAATGATGGAGTGCTTGAACAGAGGAAGCACACCTGCACCCAGATATGGTATCTTAGCCCAGGTGTGGCATCCTGTCCCAGCACGGACCCCCCTCTCTGTTGCAAGACTACAATGCCAGCATGCAATCCGGAAAACCTTAGGAGGCATCTTGTCACTCCCCACATTGGTGATGTTGCTGAACCAATTGTATCTATCAAAACTGAACCCACCTCCCGAAAGCACAGAAGGGTGGTGGACGCCAAGAACAACGTCAAAGGAAAGTTGAAGGAAAGCTCTCTACGGTCCTCTCATAGATGGGTTTGTGTGTGTAAACGTATGTGGAAAGTTGAAACATTCTGTTGGGATGTCCTTCACTGGGGAAGGAGACATAGGGTGTGTAGTTGGCACATACAGGGAGAAAAATCCTGTTTTCTTAAGATTCTTACTAGGTTAAAATATAACACGGTGTCTCCAGGACCTTCAGTCGCCTCTGGAAACAGAAAAGCCCATTTTTCCTAAACTGGTTCCTCTGTGTCTGTTTGCAGTGGTCAAGAAGAGGCTACTGGCCACCATCTCCGCCCCACGTTCCTCTCAACACACCCAATAATCAACGATACATATTAATTGAGAAAATACAAGGAATCACAGAGTCCTGGGATAACTAATATTTAAATCATTTTTGAAGATTTTATTTATTTATTTGAGAGAAAGAGAGAGCCCAAAAGAGAGCATGAGCAGGGAGAAAAGGGAGAAGCAGACTTCAGGACTTGAGTTCAGGACCCTGGGGTCGTGACCTGAGCCAAAGATAGATGCTTAACCTACTGAGCCACCCAGACGCCCCTCCTGTAGTTAATTTTATGTACCAACTTGATGGGTTAGGTTCTGAATGAGATCGGCAGTTATATTATCATTGAACTTTGTGTAGACGGTGCTGCACAAAGTGGTGGGTCTCACCTAATCAGTTGAAGGCCCGCCTTGTCCCAGTAGACCAGCAAGGCGGAAACTGTGTGGCTGACTGCCTGCAGAGCTCATAGGCACCATCAGGTCTCCCTGGATCTCCAGACTGCTGGCTTACCGTGCCAGCCTCCATAATAATGTGAGTTAACTCCTTATGATAGAACCAATTCCTCATAATACATTTATATAAACATTATAAATATAAATGCATGTATAATAAATTATATAATACACACATATACACACACACACACATCCCATGGGTTCTGTTTCCCTGGACATCCCTAACTAACCCAGTTGCAAACACACACACACAGACATGCACGCACAATTTCATGTTGAATGTGCGTTCACGCATCATCTCTAAGTGACTACAGAGGAGCTCAGGTAAACATTCCGAGGAGAATCACCTTCTGCTCCTCCCTTTGAACATCCACCAATCGCAAATACCAAACAATCCATAAAACATCAAACAGCTCCGTCGCAGAAGTCACGAAGGCGTAGAAAAAAAAAAAAAAAAACAAATGAAGTCACACCTTTCGTGACTAGTTTCAAAATAAAACAGCTTACAGCTTTCTTTCATTCCCTTTTCCCTGGCAAACCACACATTTGTTTTCATTTGTAATCAATAATGAAGGCTTCCAGGGGTGGTGTTTTATTATTTATTGTTTATTAGAATAGGCTGCTAAAGCTTTCCTGAGACAAAGAAGTCGATTTCCTTGCATCACTTTCAACTCATCTTTTAGGAAGGCCTAGCTGTTTTTTAATAGTCATTGGGATGACAAATATTGCACAATTATATCCTAGATATGAAGCACAAGTATTTGGTAACATTGCAATGGACTATGATTTTCTCTCTATGCTTTTCCTGATGTGGAATATTTATTTATTTTAAAGATTTTGTGTATTTATTTGAGAGGGAGTGAGAGTGAATGAGGACAGGTGGCGGGACAAAGGGAGAAGCAGGCTCCCCGCTGAGCCGGAAGCCGACACAGGGCTCCATCCCAGGACCCTGGGATCATGACCTGAGCTGAAGGCAGAGGCTTTAACCCACTGAGCCCTGAAGGTGTCCTCCAGATGTGAAAGATTTCAAGCTGAGTTGAGAATGAGTGTGGGTTCTGGGCTCATGTCTGTGCATCTGAGTATCAATGAAACTCTTCCTGAGAACTTAGTGGTTCAAGTACCAGGTGTCTCATCCTTTGCCCCTGTTTGTGAGGAGGTGAGAGATCTCTACGGAGAGGAAGAAGGCAGGACAGGCTGCGTCACTGTACGTAATCCTCCTACTGGCAGACTTGGGCAGGCAAACACAAGCCAGCAAGACAGTCCTCACCTGTGGACTGGTCTCGTATGCTCCAGCTAGCTGTTAGGATTGCATAATGGAAAGGGATCCCAGCATCTATGCATGTATGTGATGTAGGTCCCCAATGTTCCCTGAACGATGCAGTTGAAGATAAAAAGATGTCTTCATGATGTTCCTTCTTTAAAGGCAAACTCCCATGCATCTTTGTTAGGAAACTCCTCCATTGCCTGGGGCCAGAATTAAGCACCACAAGAAGCCATCACCTGGGGAGCCATGTCAGAGGTCCTGGATTTCACCTTGTTCCACCTGAACCACTCTGTTCCTCACATCTCTGGGGTTCATGGTACACCTCGGCACTCTGACTCGACAGGGTCTGATGTCACACTGTGGTGCTTTGTGTAACCTCTTTCCATCAACTGCTGGTACATCTAAACCACACACTGACATGTTTAAGGGAAATCAAAATAAAGCCTGAATTTATAGAAAAGGTATCTAATTTTATCTGATTTAGATAGGTGTCTAAAAATATCTGATTTTAGAAAAGGTATCTAAGTTAAACTGATTGAGGTGTTTCTTATCTGATCCCTAAGGTTTTGACAGGTGGCCGTGTCCTATGCTTAAACCCAAAGGGCAGATACCAGTGAGGAGACCCGAGGACGTGGGGTGCTGAGAGGGGATGGTGCAGGCCAGAGAGAGTAGTCACAGTGCACTGCAGCCATCCTGCCCAAGCTGGGCATGCCCTCCATGGGGATACGGATGAGGGAATGAGATGTTGCCAGAGTTAACCCGGTGGGATCCTGAGCAAAATAACAGCAGGCACAGGGGCCATAATTTTCTATTGATTGATTGATTGATTGATTGACAGAGGGTCCTTACTTTTAAAAGTGATTCTCTTCTTAGGATTCAAGTTTCCCATGAATAGGTAGGGAAGAAGCTAGATACATAGACACATAGTACATAGGTACATGTAATATAGTTGGATGATAGATAGATGATAGATAGATAAATGATGGATAGATAGAAGATGGATAGATAGATGATAGATATGATGGATGGATGGATGGATGGGTGGAGATAGATATAAATGGATGGATGTAGGGATGGATGCGTAGATAGAAGATAGATGGGTGGGTGGACATATAGATATGATAGATGGATTGATAGATATAAGGAGATGATTGATAAGGTGATCGATGGATGGATGTGTGGATGGATGGATAGATGGTTGGATGGATAGATAGATGGATGGATGGTTGGATGGATGAATGGATGGATGGATGGATGGATGGTTGGATGGATGGATGGATGGATGGATGGATGGATATGTGGATGGGTGGATGGATGGATGGATAGATGGATGGATGGATGGATAGATGGATGGATAGATGGTTAGATAGATAGATAAGTAGGTAGGTCGTTCGATGGGTAGGTGGGTAGGTAAGTAAGTAGACGGTTAGGTAGGTCAATGGGCAGGTCAATGGGTAGGGAGATACGTAGTAGATAGGTAGGTCAGGACTACATCACATGCTTTGGCTTGACAAATAGGATGTGAGTGTCTTCCTGAGCAAGTTGGTGCTATAGATGGAAGCCAGTCATGAGAGTCTCCTTGTTGTCTTGTCCAAAGTAATAGACAGCATTCAGACACCACCCACCGTGTGTTTACGTCCCTGACAAGAGATAGACTATGTCATACTCTATGGGGTATAATTGTCTTCGTTCACTTGGGACTGAGTCAGTCCCCGTGATGGAAGACTTCCAGAGCTAAGCCCAGGAAAGTCCCCCAGTGGGTGACCCTAGAAATATCTTCACAGACCTAGACGTTTGAGAAAGTCTCATTCTTGTTGTGAACTAGTGTAAAATGTAGTTGTTCCAAAGGCTTACTCGTGGACTCATTTGATAGTAATAAGAACCTCTTAGAACAGGGACTGCTGGTACCACCCCACTCCCCAGTCTGGTAGAGGAGGAGAATGAGGTTTAGATCAGGATCTTTTCTGCAGTCAGATAGACATTAAACAGAAGTTTGAAATCTGGGCTTAGAATCCGAGTCTTCTAAACAATGGGTACATCTGGGACCCACAGGGGTTGTCTCAATGGTGGGCAAAATGATAAAAGGTCGTAGGACAGTTAATGGGGTTGTGCTTAAATGAGCACGACAGAATAATCTCTTTGAACATTTCTTGTGCCTGTGACCCTCTCTGGAGACCTATGAATTATGGTGTTTCATTGCATCACGGACATGGGGGACTAGACTGTGTCCCCAGCAAAAAGACCAACTAGTGCATGTTGCCTTTTTCTGTGAAACAGAGTCTTTCCAGAGGTAATCAAGTGAGAATTAGGTCATACTGGACTGGGGTGCTCCTAAAATGCAGGGACAGGAGTCCTTAGAAGAGAGAGGGAACAGTGAAACACAAAGTGCAGAACTTCAGGACCCAACTGTGGAAAGCCAAGGATAACCACCAATCACCAGAATATGGGAAGACAAAACAGAAAAGAAAAAGCCAAAAAAGGAAAAGAAAAAGCATTGCAGACAACATTTATGATCAACCATGCTCTTACATAAGATTTAAAGATTACAAACCTGTTATGCAGAAATTCTGACATTTGCAGGCAGAGTCTAGCATGACCCCCATCCTTAAATTCTTCCAAAGGGGGGAAAAAACAAGGTATTAATTTAGAAAAAAATAAAGGATGAACATGGGGGAAATTTTAAGCCAAACCCAACTACAAAAAAAAAAAAAAAAAAAAAATAGTTTCTAGTCCTTGTAAGCCAAGTGGTTTCCAACTTGGCTGAAGTCTTAACTTTTTGGTTTGGAACATCCGTGAGGTCACCTAGTTGAAAAGAATGAAGTTTTCCAATATGTTCTCTCTCAAGGGCCTCCTCTCCTTAGGAGGATTTCCTCCTATTTTTATCTGGGTATTGTCCTATTTAATGACTCTGTTTCTTCCCTTGTGACTTTGAATTAGGTTGTATTCATTTTTAGTTCCCTTTTAACCAATTCCAGGAATATTTCCACTTTGGCCAATATTTTTTTTTTTTTACCATTTTACCAATATTACCAATTTTACCAATACCAGGAATATTAGTGCTGCCCATGTTGAGCCACACGATGAACACGGGACAGAGGGGAAGAAAAGCCACACGGGCTTTGGCATCATCCTTGGTGTACGTTTATCAATACTTAATCACGTTCCTTGCTGCTGGTCTTACTGTGCAGAGAACAGTAAAATTTTACATCGTGAAGAAAGACGGCTCCCAACACAGGGGCGCTTATTCTCCAGGTAATCTATTATTCATACCCAAATGCATCGGATATTATTCTTAGATTATCTCATTCAGCTCATTTGCAACAACTGCTACAATCAATCTTTTCCGGGAGCAGAAATCGCATTATCACCAGGGATAGAGTCGAGTGATTTCTACAACAGAGTCTCTTCCTGGTGCTTTCTGGTCTTCTTGAAAAGGTATGAAGTGAGTTATCGATGAACAGCCTAGTTTCCGAATGAGGTGTCGAAAGACCTGATTTAGACATTTCAAACCATTAGTTACTTGTTCTTAAATACTTCAAGAACAGTAGCAACGTTGTATTTCCAATTTTACCCTTATTTTTCTCTTGCATTTGCATAACTAATGTCTGCCAGGCATCTAGAATACTCCATTACCGGGACGAGATAAAAATGACAGGCAAAACTCTTATAAAGGACAAGCTATTGTGTTCAAATAACCCTCTTTGCTCCCACAGCGTTGGCCCAAATCCAGCAGAGATTCCAGCAGAACAAGCCATTTAACGGGATTGCTGTGTTGTTCCCATATAGTGCTGGAAACCTTTCTGATGTCCTCATGACAATACCCATCCAAAAAGCATGCAGATGTTTCCTAAGAAACAAAAGAAATGAACAAAGGGGAAAAAAAAAGAGAGAGAGAGAGAGAGAGAGAAACTGAGAAGAAGACTCTGAACTCTAGAGAACACACTGACCGGTCACCAGAAGGGAGGTGTGTGGGGATAGGGAAAACGGGGTATGGGGAGGAAGGAGTGCATCTGTCTGTCATGATGAGCACCGGGTGATGGATGGAAATGCTGAGTCATGACCTTGTTCCCTTGAAACTAGTGTAACACTATATGCTAACTAACGGGATTAAAATAAAATTTTTGAAGAGAACCCGGGACGGAGCAGCGGTCAGTGTGGACTAACCCTTTTAGGGTTGGGGAAGCCGTAATTCTTGAAAGGTGGGCATACATTTTCCTTACTGGGATACCATTCTGATTCCAACGGTGGATTCCGTCTTGGATCCATTTGCTTAAGCCCCTGTCCCTAACTGCCCGATTCCACCAATTTCTCCTTAAGATCTTTTGCTCTTTTTTGAGTGATTTCAGCCAGACGCCGAGTTAACGCTAGTGCCCAATCACAGGGCACTGTCATAGTGGGGTATTACTTTTTAATGGGTCCCTTCTGGTGGCTCCCTCCCCCTTTTGATTATCTTCCGATATCAGTCCGACGTTTCCACTCCGCTTTACTTGTCTACTGGTGTCTTCTGCCCCCATAGAGATCCAGACGTGTATAATTCTAATCTCAGCTGATTTCATGGGTGATCAAAGTGCTTAGGTACATAATCAACTCACTGTAGGGCACCGGTGGAAACAGGACCTCCTCCTTATCCGCCATCTTGCCCCCCCCCCCAGCGGATTCTAAGTCCAAAATAACGTAGCATCATTAAAATATCAACTGGGCTTTCGTTGGCTTTTTTTGTTGTTGTTGTTTGGTTTGGTTTGGTTTATGCATCACACCTGACAAAGTTTTGTTGGAATCCCTGTGTATGCAGGGGTGAGGGGATGTTTTGGGGATCTGATTTGTTCCAGAAGCCAGTGTGGCAATGCTTGCACTACCCTACAGGTTCCTATTGACTTACACCCAAAACAAGCCATTAGGAAAGGAAAACAAAACACTTTGCTTTGGAAACTCAGGCTCTGGGCTTCATGATTTGGTAAGAAAAATTACTTAATTCCTACAGTGGGAATATTGCCAGATGGATCAATGAACTCTTTTGGTCGTAAGACAAGGATCTTAAATCTTTTGGATGGCATTAGACAAGATAGGAGAAGAGATGTGCCAGGGACACATTTGGGTAGGTCATGGGATGCTTTTATTCTAGTAGGATGAGTAAGCATATCACAAAATTCCATGTGTAATTTCTTTTTTTAGATTTTATTTATTTGTCAGAGAGAGAGAGAGCATCAGTTGGTGGGGGGGAGCAGCAGTCAGGGGAGAACATGCTCCCTCCTAAGCAGGGAGCCTGATGTGGGACTTGATCCCAGGACCCTGGAATCATGACCTGTGCCATAGGCAGATGCTTAGCCAACTGAGCCACCTAGATGTCCTTCCACATGTAATTTTTCGAGTTGGCTAGAACCTGAATTATTAATTCTAAATAATCAGACTGTTGACATTTTTTTCATTTTTAAAAAATGTATTATTATTTATTGATTTGAGAAGAGAGAGAGAGCTCACAAGTAGGGGAGCAGCAGGCAGAGAGAGAGGTAAAACCAGGGCTCCCTGCTGAAGGACTCAATCCCAGGACCCTGGGATCACAACCAGAACTAAAGGCAGACACTCAATTGACTGAGCCACCCAGGGGCTCTGATATCCTATTAATCATAAATAATGATGTATTTAAATTATTAATACTAAATGATCAATACATTAATACTTTATTAATTTAATTAACATATAATAAAGTATTTATTAACTCTATTTGCAAGAAATTGATTATGAATGCAAATAAGAATTTATTACTTTATTAATATTAATAATCAATTGTTATTAATACCTAGGGTGTTCTTATATATTGTTGTTCTGTTGTTTTCTGGTTTTTACCTATGGCTTCCCAAGAGCCACACCAGGGCCTGGCCACAAATTCTTCACATGCACTTGATAAAATGCAGAGAAAATGATGGAATTCTCTTTATAAGAATGTACACCAGCAAGCCACTTATTTTTTTGTGGTTGAAAATAGCCTCTCTTTTTTTATTAATATATGGAAATAATAGTCATCTACTAGGTCTCTATTTTTTCCCCAAAATGTTGCTGAATGTCTTTGAAATCTCTGTGTGGACCCATTATTATGAGCAGTTACTAAGATTTAATCAGCATCTGTATTCTGCATTTTCCATTTGGTCTCCTCATAAGACAAATAAAGGGGTTCATGTTGTGGCTACTCTTCTTAAACATTCAAACATGCACTTGAGGGTTTAAGGTGTGGAATGATGGCACAAAGACTGACATCTAATGGCTTTACCCAACCCAATAGGGTAATAAAATCCCAAGGAATTTAAAATTAAGAGTAATTCTGGGCCAGTAACTTAGAGCACTCTATGGACTGAGTGTCCGTGTCCCTCCAAATTTCCTAGGTTGAGATCCTAATCCCCACAGAGATGGATTTAAAGGGTGGGGCTCTGGGAGATGATTGGGCCCTGATGATGGAGCCACATGAATGGGATGGGTGCCCTATTGAAAGGGACCCCATAGGTCATCCTTGAACCTTCCTCCATGTGAGGACCCAGCTAGAAGACAGCCATCCATGAACCAGGAAAACCCGCCAGTGCCTTGATCTTGGACATCAAACTTCCAAAACTGTGAGAAATGAATGTGTGTTGTTTATAAGCCCCATACCATTGACATCTACATTACTCTGTCACTGCAGCCCAATCAGATTAAAACAGGGCAACTGGGGAGTTTGAGATCTGTATGAGTATCTGGTTCTTTGCACCCCATGTCCTATTTCCAGAAAGGTATCTACATCCCGCCTTACATGGTTACCAGATCCCCAGAGGTCTTGATTCATAGAAGCATGACATCACCATCACACGTCACATGGATTCACACAACTGGGAAACAAAGATCATGGGTGGTATGATGAAATAATGTATTTCAAGCAAGTTAATTTAGTGTGACTGGACAATTTCACACCCATATCTGTATCCTGTCTTTTAAATGTCTGGTTGTGTTTCCGTCTCCAGGTTGGCATTCACAGCCACCATCTCACACTGGGTCAGGGTTCCAGGGTTCTGTGGTGGACAGATGGGATTTCTGAGTGAGTGAATGAAGCTCTCCAGCCCATGCACAGTAGACAGCTGTCCCCAGCCAAGGCTCTGCAACCCTTGAGTTTACACAAGAGAAGAATGAGAATGTCTTTGGACAAACTAGAGTAGTTGCATGTAAGCCCTCATTAGGATCTGAGAAGGGACTCTTGTTGCATTGTTTGAATGTTGGGATAAAAGGGGACATGAATTGGTGATCACAGGGACATGTTGTAGTAAAAACATCTCCAAATAATCAAGACACTCAACCGAGCAAACCAATCATCTTTATGTCTTCTTTTGAACACTAACGGTGCATGACCACAGCTGAGGGTCTTGAGGACGTGAAGACAATTAGCCGAGAGATTGAGAAGTGCTACGTAGACCATACAGGGTTTTTATGGGATGATGAAAACGTGGTGATGCTTGCACAGCTCTCTGAAGATATGAGAAGCCACTGTATTAGTTACTTTAAAAGGAGGAATTTTAGGGTATGTGAATTATACTTAACAACAACAAAAAAACCCTCTAAACTTTAAACATTTAAATTGATTTTTTCCCAACCCATTAAATTGCTAAACTACATGAGCCTGACAATGATTTATTTAAATTCTAGAGGGCCAGATTCTTAAATTTTTTAAATTTACATTTGATTGGTGAATATCCTCCTTTAAAAAAAAATGCTAAGATCAAATAAAGTTTTTTTGTAGAGTTATTTAATAGAATAATCATGTTCGGTAGGAGCCTGGGAAATTCTCCAAAGATCTTTATTTTGACCTTAAATCTTTCCCTAAAAAGGGAAGCCAAACAGATATTTGGAGCTGGCAGGTCTTGAGTCCATTTCTAAGAATCAGAATATACTCCTCTAATAGAACAAATCTATATATGCGTTTTGAAAAATGGCACCAAGCTGTCATTGGATAGAAGATATTTCAAAGGCAAGCATTATAAATCTTTCTGTGGGATAAACTCTGTGAGTCTGAAAGAAATAAAATCTTATGTGTTCTATTTTTTTTATAACAGCTGCGTGTTGAATTATGCACAATGCTTATAAAACTTTAAAAGTCACTGAAATTTATTAAGTCCTACTAATTTCACTATAGGGTGAATGGAAATCAAGGAAGTTTGTCTATTAATCTCCCATAATATCCCAGGTGGGGCTCTGTTGGTTGCCCTTTTCCCTATATTGAAGTTTGGGGCATGTTGGACTTAATTTCACATAATTCTTTATGCCATTCTCTGAGCTAGGTTCTTAACATTTTGGAGAGGTTAGTAGTAGAGAAATAATGCTAACTCTTTCTCCCTTTATCTATCTATCTATCTATCTATCTATCCATTCTATCTGTATCTATCTATCATCTATCCATCCATCCATCATATCTATCAACTGTCTATCTATCTGCTTATCTAAGCATCATAACTATCTATCTATCCATTCATCCAACATCCATCATATCTATCTACCCGCTATTTATCATTTATCTATGCACCCATCATATCTATCATCAATTGATCCACCCATCATATCTATCTACCTACCTACCCATTCATTCACCATTCATCATGTATCTATCATCTATCTATCTATCATCTATCATCTATCTATGGTGTATCTATCTATCTATCATCTAGCTAGCTAGCTAGCTATCTACCTACGCATCTATCTATCTCTCCTTATGACATGTTACTCAGCAAACAAATTTGCATTCTGCAGCCGCAGCATACTTGCTCCCCACAAGACAGTGGACAGGATGAAGAATCAGTGAATCAGACAGGGTGGTCACTGCCCATTAAATTCTTTATCATTTTAAAATCACAAAAAGCTCTTTTATCTACACAAATTCATCTAATCCCCATTTTCAGCATGAGAAAAATGAGTCCTTTGACTGCTAAGAGCATTTCTCAAGGCTATTTCCAGCATCTCTTCACTCAATCTGCACCAGCCAGCTCTCTGTAATGGTAGGTGATCCACCTTATAAAATTAAATTTCTGGAGGGTAGGTACCATATGGTCCTTTTCACTGGTCCTTTTCCCTTATTGCCAAAATGGTGACTTTTTGTTCACAATGATGGATTGGCAAACTTTGACTGACAGTATCAGGACCTGCGGACCCTTGGTGAGGAATGACTGACCATGGCCGGACAGGAACACAGCACCAATTCTCTGGGCTGTCCATCAGAAGGCAGGCTCTGCTGACAGGAACTCCATAAATAAAGGAGAAATAAGACTCGTACCATATCTCATGCTGAACAGAATAGGTTCTCTTCTCCTGTCTTTGATACTTTCGTGGCCGCTGATTTGGGACTGAAGGAGACATGAACACTGGAAATGCCACCCCCCAGATGGTAGCCTGAACTGTGATGACGCCCACACCGAGAGCTTGCCAGTGACATATGGCCAAAGAGGCTAATGAGGAAAGGGAAATTACCCCTCAATGTATCCCATGAAAGATAAGTCATTCACAAAATACACACTGATGCATTGAATGTCCAGTAGAATCATTTGGAGGGAGCTAAGAGGTATCTTCTCCTCAAGCTGTTGAGGAAACTACAACCCCATGAGAGAGATCAACCCCAAGGACTTGAAACTGGGTATTCATTGGTGTTAAAGTGCAGGCTGGAATGGCTTTAAGCAGAAAGGAGCATTCAGGATACTCTGTCTGCTGGGCAGATGCTGAGTGAGCAGAGGACAAGTAGAAGTGTTGGGTGTCCATTGGGCTCAAACCAACTCAGTAAGCTGTCACCTGGGGAGAGCTTCCTTCCCCCAGGCTTTGCCCTTCCTCCTGACCATCATGTCATATTCCTCCCCTACATGACTCCTTCTAGAACAGGTGCTCCCACCCAGCCTGCCTTCCAGGAGGAGCCCTTGGAAGACAGAATTTCTCTTTGGGTCAGATTACATGTGAGCCCACTGAATTGCAGGCTGGTCCTGTGTCCAAAAAGCATGACGGTGCATCTCACCATCAGTGAAATGGTCAGATCCTGGTCTGCCTTTCTAGAGACCATAGCAGTTTGAGCACAAAAATTGTTTTGTTCTTAGTTATCCCTCAGTGTGCCATTGGACGCCTGACTCAGAACAGGCTACAGATAAGTCTGAGTAATGATGCTGGATGAAGAGAAAATTCCTGCCCAGAGCAGAGGCATGGCTATTGGCTCCCATGGGGGAAAGGTCTAGTTCTCTCACACACACAGCCGTCTACAGTAATGAGACACCAAAGGTTTAAAGGATTCCATCGTAGGCACCACTGGTAAGAGGGACTGTCCTCCATTCAATGTTCTGAGTGTTACACCTCAAGTCCCTTTTGATTCAATCCAGGTTTATTAGCAACCTTCTAAAATGGTGCCAAGACCAATTGGGAGGGAAAATATATATGTCTCATGTCCGAAAAGGCAAAGATAACAAAGTAGCAGAAATGAGACGCACCAGGTAGGTTTTCGTGGTCATTGGAATGGGGTCACCTTCTTGATGGAAGATGCTGTGATCACAGCTAATCTCACTCAAAAGCACATTTCAGGGTTGTCCATTGCAATGGGGAAACTCTAGCAGGTGTTTGGGACATTGGTAAATCCCCTGTGAGCATCTTCCAAGAGGGAGGAACTCACAAGTATGGGGATACGACCATCCTGTTGGAGGGATGCTCTCAGCCACAAAAGGGCAGTACTGCTAGGGCTGATTTCGTTCTTGTGAATCAGTCAAGTGACAAGTCTAGCTGAAAGCCCAAGATGGTTATTTTTTGAAAAATGCTGATAAAGCATCTTTTTCACATGCACAGAAAGAAAAATTAAGGAAAACATTTAAGGAAAACC
The DNA here is from genome assembly GCF_964662115.1 of Mustela nivalis. Taxonomy (NCBI): domain Eukaryota; kingdom Metazoa; phylum Chordata; class Mammalia; order Carnivora; family Mustelidae; genus Mustela; species Mustela nivalis. Next base: position 131,278,332 of record NC_139040.1, read on the forward strand.
TCTCAACGTGTGTCCTTCTGTCAGTCAAACCATTTTTACGTAGCAGGAAGTCAAGTCTCCAGTTCAGATGTGAAAATCTCAACTTTGGCAGGCCGAGTTTGTGCTCAGCAGCTAAAATCTTAACAATAAAACAAAACATAACATGACATTGCGGACATAACGTAACAAGTGTTGCAGAGCATGTGGGAGAATCGGAAGGCTCAGATGTTGCTGCTGGAATGTCCAAGGTTCCAGCCACTTCGGAAGATAGTGTGGGTGTTTCTCAACACTTAGACTCACCTCTTGACCCATCAAGTTCAAGCCAAGGTATACCCCCAACAAAAATGAAGGTTCACACCAAGACTTGTACATGAATACGCATCCGAGTATTATTTGTAAGAGGCCAAAGAAGCAAACCATCCAAATGTTCATCAGTGGATGAATGGATAAGGGAAAGTAGTCTATCCATACAATGGAACATTATTCAACTAGAAACATGAAGGTTGTGTTAATCCATGCTATAATGGGGTTGAAATGTGAAAACGTTATGGGAGTGATTACCAAAGGGCAAAGGATTTCTTTGAGAGGTGATGAAAAATATTCTGAAATTGCCACAAACATTCCGTGATCAAAATACACTGAACTTGACCACCAGGATAGATGCCGAACTATAGATCTACCAAAACCCATCAAAAGACACAGTTTAAAAGTATGCATTTCCATGAGAGACTCTTGATCTCAGGAAACAAACTGAGGGTTGCTGGGAGTGGGGGGAAGGATAAGGTGGCTGGGAGATGGACACTGGGGAGGGTATGTGCTATGGAGAGTGCTGTGAATTGTGTTAGATGGTGAATCACAGACCTGTACCCATGAGGCAAATAATGCATTGCATGTTAATTTAAAAAAAAAAAATAAAAGTATACGTTTCATAGTACATGAATTGCAACTCCATAAAATTTTATTAAATTATAAGGCAGCGCATTCTTTGAGGAAAATAAAAAAGATGAACTGTGTTCATAATGGCTGCAAACATTAATTTCCTAAGGAAATTAATTTAATTTCTTAATGAAATCATGTGGAACTACAGATGCTTTTCTCCAAATCTGAAATATCTCTAATGTTAGAATTCAGGATTTTTTGTTTGTTTGTTTTGTTTAGTATTTATTTATTTATTTATTTACTTACTTACTTACTTACTTACTTATTTTTCCCTCCTTGTTCTGCCTTACACAGACCTTAGTCAAGGATAAAGTTGAAGGGAATGCCATATGAATCAAAATGGATATAGATTGTGAAGAAAACTATATATCTGTATTTGCGTGTCCTTTAGTCGAGAACATCCCACTTACACATCAAGGCTCCTTTTAATTATGGAAGCCAATAAAAGGCAAATTGATGGATAACTAAATTTCAGTAATTAAATAAAGGGAGCAATTAAAGGGTCAATAGACAGGAGACATTGGTCTTCATTACGTCTTTAGCCAATAGATCCTTACATGATCGGAGGGCAATATCGAGACCTTGACTAGTTAGATGATGCCACCAGGAAAAATTGTCCTGCGTGGGTTTCCCAAAGCAGAGTGTCCTGTGCGTCTCCCTTCCTCACATGCTATGCAAAAAGCACCAATGTCGGTTCTTTGAAATGAAACTCTTTTGACATTTAACTTTTGCCATTTCTAAAGGAAGGAATAGACATTCAAACATAAACAGCCAAACCAGACAGCAGCACAAAGAAATTGCTATATATATCTGTCATGTTCTGCAGAAAGACTGACCTCAAGGTTTCAATGGAATGATGGCAAAAAAGAAAAAAAAATGGGGAGAGATGAGACATATTATATGATTTTATGCACATAATGATCAGATATCATTTGGGATCCTGTTTGGGATTTGGACAAACTGACTGTAAACATTGTGGGGATCACTTGGGGGAATTTGAGTATGTCCCCAATAATACAAGGAGTGAGTAGAACTTACCATAAATGGAAAGCTGGATATTATTGATTTGGAAAAAAAGAGATCATAAAGCAGGATGAGAAGCATGACCCCTTTTTGGCAAAAAGATGCTTATATGTAATAAAAATATTTGGAAGCTTATACTTTACAGTGTTATCAGTGTTAATCACTGGATGGTATGAAAATGAAATTTTTATTTCTATGTTTTTCTCTGTTTTTTTTTACATTTCCATAATACATATGCACTGCTTTCATAGTAAAAGATTATTTAACTTTTTAAAAGGGGACTAGCATTAGATCAGAGAACCCACACTGGCAGCAGATGTCATGGACTCCACACGTGTTAACAGCTGGGGAGCAGGAGAAATTTCCAGATCTACTTCACAGTCTCCTTTAGATACTTTAAAAAAATACCTTTAAAAAAAAAAGTGCTTTCCTGGTATGAGAACTCAGACTTTATTTCAGTTATTCCCCCTGAATTTAATTCTACCAGCCTTTTGAAAATACTGCACTTTTACCCACAATATATACACCTGACCCTTGAATGACATGGATTTGAATGGCATGGGTCCACTCATACGTGGGTTCATTTCCTCTAAGTTCAGTACAGTCCTGTAATTGTAGTTTCTTTTCCTTATGTTTTTTTAAATGCTTTCCCCCTGTAGTTTACTTTATCATAAGAATTCAGTGTGTAGTACATAAGACAGAGTAGGTGTGAGTGAACTGCGTATGCTCTCTTGAAGGCTACTGGCCAACGGTAGGTTATCAATAATTAAGTTTGGGGGAAGTCGGAAACTATATGCATATTTTCAACTGTGTTGGGGGTTGAAACCCCTAATCCTCACATTGTATTAGGGTCAAGTACATTATTTCTTGTGTTTAGACATTTTAGTGTGAGTGAAAAGCAATTTTTCATATTTCTGTACTAAGGCACTGCTCTGATGGAAGGTTCATAAAAACACCTTTCCTAAATTAAAAATATCCTAAGTATCACACTTGATACCTTAGTCCTAGCCCTAAAAGCAGTGGTTTTGTAAAATTCCAGCCCCATGGGGTCTGTTGGGAGAGTTGGTAGGACTTTGCAATTCTTATTCTAATTATAATCATTTTTATTATATAATTTATTAGTATTATTATAGCACTAGTTATTGTAACCCCTAACACAAATTTTAACAGTTGATCATTTGGAAAGCACATTACATCTCATCCTAACCAACAAGAATGTAGATATTACAATTATTTCCATTTTATGCACATAGAAAAGCATGTAAGTAATTCACTCAGAGACTCGCATCCCATAATTTATGGTCCTAACCTTTGTACCCAAGGACTCTGACCTCCATGTGGATATGGCCTCTACAGATGCTGATAATTTTTATCATGTGGTTTTATCTGTTTTGAAAATTTGAAAGATTATTCTGCTCTTTCTCTTTCAACACTATCAAACTCATTTCTGAGATTCTTAGAAATTACCCCCACACGCACACCTTGGGGCACCTGGGTGGCTCATTCGGTGAAGTGTCTGCCTTTGGCACAGGTCATGATCTCAGGGTCCTGGGATCAAGTCCTGCGTTGGACTCCCTGCTCAACGGGGAGTCTACTTCTCCCTCTCCTTCTGCTCTCCCTCTGCTTGTGCTCTCTGTCTCTTTTCCTCCTTCTCTCAAATACATGAATAATGTCTTAAAAAAATGAATACCCCCGACCTTGAATAGCCACCCCCATCCCACCCCAAGTTGGAAAGGGTTCCTGAGATCGCATGATGTTGCCACAGGAATGCTGTACACATTTCCTGAAACTTCCCCTTGGGTAGCATAAACTCAGTTGGCAAAACAGCAGCAGGATTTCAAGGGGCTTGACTCCAACTTTGAAAGAAGTTCTACTGCGGGTAACATGTTACCAAAGAGTATCTCTTGCTATGGAGAAACCGCTCATGACGGATAAGTCTATCAATATGGCAAACTTTGCTGTCATTTTCAGAAACTGCCACAGTCACCCCGACCTTCAGACACCACCACCCTGCTCACTCAGCAGTCATGACATCTGGGCAAGACCCTCCACCCATGAAAAGACTTCACTAAAAACTCAGGTGATAGTTACCTTTATTTTTTTTTAACAATAATGTATTTTTATTTTTTTAAAAAAGATTTTCTTTATTTAACAGAGAGAGACAGCGACAGAGGGAACACAAGCAGGGAGAGTGGGAGAGGGAGAAGCAGGCTTCCCGCTGAGCAGGGAGCCCAGTGCAGGGATTGATTCTGGGACCCTGGGATCATGACCTGAGCCAAAGTAAGATGCTTAATGCCTAAGCCCCCAGGTGCCCCAAGAATGTATTTTTAAATTAAGATATGCACATTGTACTTTTAGACATGGTGGTATTACAAGTTAACAGACTACAGTATAGTGGAAACATAACTTTTATATACACTGGGAAACCAAATGATTCATGGGTCTTGCTTTATGGCAATATTCACCATAGTAGCTTATTTAGTCTGAAAATCACCCCAAAATATCTTCAAACCATTACCTATACTTGGTCTAGGGGTGGCCCAGAAACACCACCATGATCCCCAAGTTGATAGAGTTTTAAAGGGTTTTCTTCCAAGCTCTTGGCTGAATGTCTGAAAAACCCTCTTATTGGCACACAGAATTCATTATCCTACTGTCTCTTCTTGTGCAAAACCACCCCAGCCCCACATTACGCTAGATTCGGCATCTCTGTACTCATGGCGGGGTGGCTGGGTACTTCTTGAGAAAATCCCACATTGAGGTGCCTGGGTGGTGCTGTTGATCAATCACCCATCTCTTGGTTTTCGCTGGGGTTGTGATCTCGGAGTCAGGAGATGGAGCCCTGTGTTGGGGCCCATGCCCCGTGTGGCGTGTGCTTCCGATTCTCTTTTCCTCACCCTCTGCTCCTCAAGATCTCTCTCTCTCTCTAAAATAAATTTAAAAATCCTTAAAAGAAATCTGACATCACCCAGACTGAGAGATAACAATGGAAGAATGTCCAGTATCTTGGCCGCCCTTCAGCAGGAACGTGTCAGCATCTGTTTGGACAGCATCTCCTCTCATTCCACCTCCTAAAAAATTCCTTCAAACCTCATGTGATTGCCTCTCCCTAGAATGGTTTCCATTTGGGGGATTGTCCACCCTGCAATGTGCGTTTGTTAGAATTTGTTCAAAAGCAGATCCCACTCCACAGTCTGAGGTCAACCAAGAGATCCAACACTTCCAACAGACTCTCTGTAACGACGCCATGATGCCCATCTATGTTCCTGGAACTTCTCTCCTTCTTCAGAACTTTCCACAGGGCTAAAATAAACTCACCATCTTTGCACCTAAATTACCGTTGCAACTATGTTCCTTCTTTCTGTGCATGTGTCGATCAATCCCCCGATCTGGAAATACAGCCCCATCCATACACCTCTGGCCTTACATCTACCACCTCCACACTCTGCTCATTCTAACTTCTTAAATTTCCTAAAACTGTGCCTACTTCCCACTATGGACTTGTCCCATCTCAGCTCTTATCTGCTCTTGACCAGACAATTATAAAGGCATCTACAGGGGTCTCTGATCACAGGTTCATGTCTTCATACCTATGCTCCATTCAGCTGTGATCCTTGCAAATGAGTGTGATTACTTAACTCCTTTAAACACTTCACTATTTTCCCCAACAGCAGGAGGATGCAATCGAGACTAATTAACCCACTGGATGGAAGCTGTGTTGCCCTCAATTCCGTACTCCCTGCTTCTTACTCCAAGGTCTGGTACCTTTTCTCTCCACGTGTGGTTCCCCACAAGAGGAGCACCTCCCCAAGAGACTAGGTTGCATGTCCGAGTTTAAGAAGCTCCATCCTGGGGTGGCTCAGTAGGTTAAGCATCTGCCTTCAGCTCAGGTCATGATCCCACGGTCCTGGGATTGAGACCCACATCAGGTTCCCCACTCAGTGAGAAGTCTGCCTCTCCTTCTGCCCCTCGCCACCCCCATCCATGACCAGTCTCTCTCTCTCTCTCAAATAAATACAATCTTAAAAAGAAGAAGAAAAAGAGACTCCAACCTAATACTGCATTTCCAAACCTATAATCTACAGCAGACTCCTCCAGGAAAGAGATGGGATTAATTAATTAGGCAATCAGTCCATCCACTTCATTTATTTTCTGGAGGAAAAAAAAAACCTGTTCTTACCTTGGTCCTTAAGTTTTGTAGTCAACAAAACTTTTGGTTTGCTTCCTTTTTGTGTTTCATGAATTTTTATGTTGATGTATTTTTGTTATTTTTGTTCTTTCAGACAGGGGATACACTGTTTACCTCACTTTGTTTTAATTTCCTCAAAACACCAGCCCCTTAATGGATCGTTAAAGTTGTCCATTTATAAATTATTTTATTTATTTATTTATTTTATTTAAATTCGATTTAGTTCATAAATAGTGTATTATCGGTTTCAAGGGTAGGATTTACTGATTCATCCGTTGCTTATAGCATTGCTTTTAAAAAGGTTTTATCTTCTGTCTCTTTAATTATATTTTATGTCCTTTTAGATGCGTTGAGCAGAATCTTTAATCCATTTATTTTTATTCATGTTTGTTTATTTATGGACGGGACTTAAGCTACGGATTTCCTGTTGAGTTTTCTCTTTTTAGTTGTCAACATGATCTCAGAGGGAAATACCTCCTTTCTCATGTAACCTCCCTACCTGTGGTTTCTGGTTCATAACTGCTTGTCTCACAGCTCCTAATTGCATCAGTCACTCTCTCTTGTTTGTCATTTTGCCTTTCGTCTGTCCACCTGCTTGCTTTCCCCCAGAGTAACAATACACGGAAGTTCTTTCCAACTTGAAAAAAAAAAAAAAAAAAAGCTTTGTTTAGCTCTTCTAATTATAATACCATCATTTTTCTTTTCATTTTTCAAAGATTTTATTTACTTATTTGAGAGAGAGTGAGCACAAGCACAGTGGGGTGGGGCAGAGGAAGAGAGAGAAGCAGACTCCCCACAGAGTGGACAACCAAATGTGGGGCTCGATCTCAGGACCCGGAGATCATGACTTGAGCCCAAAGCAGACACTTCACTTAACTGAGCCACCCAGGAGCCCTCATGATTTTTCTTCAAAAGTATACCCAGTATGTATAACCTAGGGGGTGTGAGATGAGACAGAATAAGGAAACGGGAATTTTCCAACAACCTTCTTAGGTCTTCTAAGGAAATCTCCTAAATTTTATTATCATTTTATTATGACTATTACTCTTTATACATACATGCACTTCTATATGATGTCATTGATATCTGTAACTATGTCTAGTATCAACGACACCTATATCCCTATCTTTATCATTTAGAGCAACATTATCTATACTTGCATTTACATCATCTGATCTATCATTTAGATGTATATCTCTATATCATCTATATCTATGCACATATCTAAAAAGTCAAATCATCCGTATTAACCACAATGCATCTTGATGCCCAAAGCAGCAGGTGTTAATAAACCTATCTGACTTCCATTTTGTCCCCACCAAGTTTCCACATAATAGTAAAGCCATCCGTTTCCAGGCATGCCTTCACAACACAACATCAGGTCATCGAGGGTGGTGTCCATAACATACCCACCTTTGAATCCCTGAAGGAACCAGGCAATGCTTTGCCATTTATGCTTCTGGAAGTTCATCAGGGAGTGACTTCAGCTATGTTTTATTTATTTATTTATTTTTGTCTTTGGTATATAGCATCGTGTGTTCATAAATGTAATGTGACCACACGGTACTGAAATATGTAACTGATCACAGCTGATCCTGATGGTAGACCAGAAACCCCCAAAGCATCATTCCAACATGACTGTTGTCCTAGAACATGGCTTCTCAACCTTGACACTCCTGAGGTTTGGGACCAGATATCTCCCTATCGTGGGAGAGGGCCATGCTGTGCAGTTTAGGAAGTTCAGCATCATCCCTGGTCTCTGCCCAGTAATTACCAGTAGCACCCCCATACCAATGCAATACCCAAAAGATCCCCAGATCTTGCCAACTGCCCTCTAGTGAGCCCAACCTCTGCCCCTCAGTTTAGAACCACCTGTCTAGGTATTATAGTCACAAAATACCTTATTTGCGGCATCATGTCATGGTGAAAACTGTGATTTCAACTCAGAGAAATGAACCATAAACCAAGTTCTGTGATTATATCAGACTCTGCTGAATGGAACCAGCAAGGGAGTTTAAAGACCCTGGCCCACAGGGGACCTCAAGAGACCACTATCGGGTTCTTCCCACCATCATTTAAAGGGATATCACAACTGTTAAAGAGCCATAAATACACACCAGATTTCCTCCAAAGTTGCACTTTTTACTGTGGGAACAAGAATTCATAGTATATCTTGATTTAAGAGTACATGTCAACATTTTAGTAGGGCATTAAAATCTTCAAAGCTGCTGTTTTAAAGGCTCACAGTTTCTCAGATCAACTTGGATGCAGGCATCCCTCCAGCATGAAGATATTTGAATAATGCGATCCCATTAGAGCTAGTTCAAATTTGTGCTTTTTCACCCACAATTAAGGTGTGACCAGGAAGAAACAGATCACCACAGCTTCTGAGACACCACTTTCTTCTTGTCTGGGGTGGGGGGGGCAACCAGTGAAGTTAAAATAATTGAAACAAACAGCTTTAGATAACTTAATATCCACAAGCCAACTTCTTTTTTCATAGGAAAATTACCTGTTTTTCTCAAGTGCCCTTTAGAGTGTCATCAAAGGATACATTGGTTTCCAACTGAATCATGAATCTCTACTTTTGATCCACCATTGACCTCCTTTGGGAAGAACATAACAACCAAAAAAATCTTGGTGTGCAATGTATGTGTTCTTGTCTTCCAATGAGCTAATCTGATTTTCTTGGTCCCTAATAAACCTCAATATCATGGGTCTATTAAGTTGTTAAGTTCTTCCTTTGAACTTTGCCTGCTTCCTTCTATGATGACCTTTCAATCCATCCCAATATTACACTAAATATGCATCCCATTTTCTGTTGCAATTTCCGCTGTTGTGTTCTCTCCATCTTCCTATGAAGTATCTACAAATTTGTTGTGCTCCTTTGAGGACAAATGATGTCTTACTGTGTGATACAGCCATAGACACTGAGGAAACCCGTACCTTGGCATGTTTCCACACTTTTCCAAGTACCCAGTTTTGCCAGCCATGCTCTGTGATTTCCTGAACCTGACTGGGTGAACTGGGAATATTGTAGACATACAATAGTGGTTGAACACCAGAAGGTCCAGATTTACTTCTCCTTGTCCCCCAAGGGACTAGCATCCTCCATGGCCACATGTCTGACCACGCAGTGAATTTGATTGGTTCTTGAATCCAGTTTGATACACTCATATGTATCAAATATGGCAGAGTTGTATCTGCCGCCAGGAATCCCAGATGAGTTGACCTGGAAATGGGTCCTGTGGGAATGCCCTCTTTATGTGAAATTCAAACTCAACCGGCCATCTTGTTTTATTGTTGCCGCCATTTTGTTTTCATTTTCTTACTAAATATTAAGAGAAAGTCTTCAGAATGCATCTTCTTAACCTTTGACTGGCTTTGACTCTGGAAGTCAGAGGTTTTCAGCCATTTGGAGGCTTCAGGGTAGAGCAGTTGGCCAAGAAGTCAGGATGCATGTGAATGAAGAGGAGATGTAGTTATTGACAAAATTTGAAGGTAGGTGAGGTTCTGAGGACTAGCCACAAATCATCCTACTGATGGCTGTCCACATTTAGGGCTGTCTCTCTCTGGTCCTAAAGACAGGAGCTCATGGAGCTAATTTATGAACATGTAACTTACCTCCATTTCAGGAGTAACATCTTAGGGATCTGATTCACTGCACTGGGCTTAGTAAAGTTGTATCTATTGTATCTGTCAGAAGATCCTGAAAAATTCTGGAAAAGGTTCCAACTCAAAAGGATCAGCTATGACAGCCATAAGTACTGCCCGTGGAGAGAATTCTGCTTCCCGTACATTTTTCTCTTCCATATGAACAAAAAGTACCTGGGATGGAGTCACAGTATGGTTGCAGACACACAGAGTTTTGCATTGTATGGCGTTTACCTACTGTGATCTATTTTTACAATAAAGCCTCCATTTCGGGCTGATGTACTCATTGTCCAGTAAATTTGTCAGGTAATCTCTAACAAAAAGCAAATGTAATTACTCATTCTTACTACATTCAGCTCTGTATTGCCGGTATGAAAAATATAGACATAGTAACTTTAGAAGCAAGACATTTCTCTTTGAATATAGGTTCACACAATTTATATTCAAGATTATCCTTAAAACATGCATCTTTACATACGTATCACAACGTATTTTAATTAAGAATGAAAATTACCTAGGGAAAGATCTTTACAAATAATGCTTATTTCCTGGTGTTCATCATAATTTGAACTAATCTAGGATAAAAGCTCAGATTTTCCTTTGCAACTCCTAAACATTCATGGGGCATCTTGGGAATCTCCCTGATAATAAGTATTAAAACTGTATTCTCCCCTCCTTTACAGAAGCACGGCATGTCCACACTCACTTTGAACTGGACACCCCTGATGGATGCATTCAGAGTAGGAAAAAAAAAATATATCTCTTTTCAGATTTCAGGGAACAAAAATCCACAATGAAATTATTTTCATACTGTCGCATTTTGTGTTTAATACCTTTTCATATTTGGGGGAAGGTTTTACTCCCTTCAAGAGCTGCCTGTCTCCCCTGCATCGTTAGGAAACTCTGTGCAACGCAGATGCTCTCATTTCTAAAATACCACTCCTTTTATTTCATCTGCTAAATTGTTTTAATTGCCTTTTCCCAGATCCAATACATAAGTATATTTTCTTTTCCATCATTACATCATTCGAGTGGAAAGATGGTAGAACGCCTAGGGAGTGTAGGAAGGTCAGAAGAAGGAACTGTTCCATGCTGGAGAACCCAACCCTACACCATTGCAAGCCACCAGGAACATGGAGGTCATCAAGAATGCCCCCTAACACAGCTTTTGCTCATCGAGGCGGTGGTGCTCCCTCCAACCCTGGGACGCCACTCTAGTTTCCCAACCTCTTAACCAACATCTTCCAACAGAACACCAACAGGACACCCCCCCAAAGCTTTTATGAGTGTCTTTTTTACTGGGGAGCTGTGGACCATCGGTGTGGGGCCAACATCAAGACCACATGTTCAACATTTCTCTACTTGAAGAGGGAACGTTTGATGACTTGGTACGATGAGCTGCCCTTGTCTTTGTTATTTCGTTTAAATTCAATTAATTAGCATATAGTGTATCATTACTTCCAGAGGTAGAGTTCAGTGACTCATCATTTGCATCTAACACCCTGTGCCTATCCTATAATGTGCCCTCTTTCATGCCCGTCCCCAGTAACCCCGTCTCCCCACCCACCTCCACTCAGCATCCCGCACTCTGTTCCCTGAGATTAAGAGTCTCTTATCATTTGTCCCCTTCTCTGACTCTGTCTGATTTTTATTTTTTCCTTCCCTTCCCCAGGATCCCCTATTTTGTTTCTTAAATTCCATATATCAGTGAAACCATATGATAACTGTCTTTAACTAACTTAACGTATACCTCTACTTCCATCTGCATTGTTGCAAATGGTTAAGATATCAAATTATTTGATGGTTGTGTAATATTCCATTGTATATATGGACCACATTTTCCTTATCCATTCTCCTGTCAATGGGCACCTGGGCTCTCCCCATAGTTTGACTATTGTGGACATGATTGCTATAAACACTGAGATGCATGGACCCCTTCAGATCACTACATTTGCCCCTTTCTTTATTTTCCTTCATTTTTCACATTATTTACATAGAACCATTATTTCAAAATTTAAAACACCAATGCAAGCCTACTAGAAATGTTATTTGAATTTTTAAGGGAAATTAGTTTTTCTACAAAGTTGAAAACATCTGGTATTTTCACTATCATAACAGAAAAAGATAACTAGGAAAGGCAAATTTGATCATTGAAGTTCCTCTAACATATTAATGGAACAAGTTAATAAGTTGTTAATCAGTGTGGACAATTTTATTTTTAGGGCTATTTTTTCCATTATAGTTTTTCATTCATCTTTGTATTATACAACATATTTTCTTCGAAGGACAAACTTTTTTTTTTAAGATTTTTTTAAAGATTTTATTTATTTATTTGACAGATCACAAGTAGGCAGAGAGGCAGGCAGAGAGAGAGGAGGAAGCAGGCTCCACGCTGAGCAGAGAGCCCGATGTAAGACTCGATCCCAGGACCCTGGGATCATGACCTGAGCTGAAGAAAGAGGCTTAACCTACTGAGCCACCCAGGAACCACCCCCCCTTTTTTTTAAATTCATTTAGGTCCACGGGTTTAAAGTCACAAATACAAATTCACAGATCCTATCTTTCTCTGATTTTATGGCTATGCATTTGCACGAGTCATTAGACAGAATGACGTGTACACCTGTGGCATTGCTGAGAAGCCATGCAACTTAGCGACCCAATCACACACTAGATCTCAATTACAGAGTACCCCTGTAGGGGACGGGAGATCCTTGTAAGTTGCAGAAATCACGAGAGGCAGAAGTGGAGAGGGCATATTGGAAGTGGACAGGATTTATATTCAGGATGAGACAGGAGCAAAGTTATTACAGCTACAGACAGGAGAGTGGTTTCCAATCAAGGGACAGAGCACCCAAGGCATCTGGGTGACTCAGTGGGTTAAGCCTCTGCCTTCGGCTCAGGTCATGATCTCAGGGTGTTGGGATCGGAGCCCCACATCGGGCTCCCTGCTCAGCAGGGCGCCGGTTTCCTTCTTTCTCTGTGCCTGCCTTTCTGCCTGCTTGTGATCTCTCTCTGTCACATAAATAAATAAAATCTTTAAAAAAAAGAAAAAAAAGGAACAGACCACCCAAAGGAAATAATGGCGGGCACAGCATTACACAACAAATCATATGTAACACAGCAAGCGCAGGTGCCTCTCATAGACCCAAGCTATAGAAAATTTATCCAGCTTTGCCTTCTGTGGCTGCTACACCGCTTCTCAATTATTGGCAGCTATCATAATTCATAATATAACAATATATCATTACCAGTGATAATGCTATGTTATAATATAGATATTATTATGAACGTTTATACCAATGGATCATCAGACAGTCGCTTCTCTTTTTGTCTATATAACGCCTCATCCCCTTGAGGAGAATTTAGATTGGCGCATGGGGAAGACTTAGGTCCCTCACAGTTTTACAGCAGAATACCGAGAAAAAGCTTCTTCAGTATTTGAAAATCTACGTGGGAACGGAGATGGTATTAGCATCTCCGCCATGAACATAGTCACCGTCACCACCGTCGTCAGAGCTGAGGCTGATCTGCTTTATGGAAAGGAAACAGAAGACCATGTGTCATGTGACGCGATTCAGTAGGTTGTGGTGGGGGACAAGGTTCTCGTGAAGGATCAGCTGCTCTATTTTAACTTCCCTTTAGCAACGAGCGTTGTTGGGTCCTTTCTCTGGGCTCAGTCCAGTGGAATGAAAGCTTTCATCCAAAAATCAGCAGCAGCAGCAGCATCGTGGACCAGACACAGAGCCTTGTCCTTGGGAGTTCTTGTGAATCGACTGGCCGTGTTGATGGGTGTATTTTATGCCGAATTCTCCACCTAAAGAACACTTGAGCTTTTTATCCGCTCTAAAACCTCTAAGAAACCATCTGGAAAATGTCGCCTTTTCCTTTCCTGGGGCCACTGCCTGGTGTTATCAGGAGGAGCTACCCGGCGGCAGCAGAGGCATAGGCCATTGTCAGCAAATGACTCCTGACTCTGGGTAATTAGTTGAGGACCGACAGGCTGGAAGATGGAAGCCACCAGTTTCCTGCGGCAGAAGAGCGCCCTTTATTTCCTACCAACGGAAGGATTCCCCAGCAGGAATGACCAGAGGCGGGGCGTTAGAAAGTGCGACAGAGGAGACATTCATCAAACCGGTAAAGCGTAATTGGATCCTTTGGTCCTTGCCCTGAGAACTCCAAGCAGAGCCTCCTTCCCAAATAACAGATTCGCTTAGCACCCGTCATTACTTAACACCGTCTCCCTTCTGTAGACGAAATGAGGTGGAAAGTATGCAATTAACAAGGAGTGGGAGCCACGGGGGCGGTTCACCCACATTGTTCTGGAACTTGCCGTTCCCCTGAAGACACAAAGGTAAAACCCGTATTGAATAGGCTTGTCATGCAAAACCTCATGTCAGTCCCAAGACGAAAGATCCCAGTGGAGGCCTTTGAAAATTCATGAGGAATTAAGCGGCAACAGCAAGCCCTTCCTCTGTCGGGGGCAGTGTTTGTCCTCCCCCCCGACCCCAGCCCGGGGTAGGGGAGCCGGGGAAAAAGTTGCAAGAGACATATTCATGCTCAACAATCGTTCCTTCTTTATCTGAATTCAGATTTAACTGGGTGTGCTGATATTTTGATTTGCTCAACGTGGCGACGTGATGGGACACTTCACACTGTCTGGACTTACTCTTGGTGTTGAAGACTAGGGGTGGCAGGACAGGACACAGGACAACTGTGCCACCGTAGGCAAAGATCCAGTTCCAAACCATTCAGAAATATGTGCACGGCAACAGCCTGATCTCCTGTCTTCTCTGCCTCATCTGAGAATGAGAAATGGGAGCAGGGCCAACCCCAGACTCCCTTTTCCCATTTTAGGTGCTCAGACCAACCCCGGCATGACATCTCTATGATTTTGTGCATTGCCCTGCAAAGACACTCAGAACGCTTTTCCAGCTTTTCCAGGAACAAATAGTGATGAATTATAGATAATCTGCAGTCAAAATGTATATAGTGCCCCACTCGTTGGGAATTTGGCATACTTGAATGCAAAATAACATCCTGGTCTCCAGAATGCAAAGCTTGTTTGGAGAGGGTACTTGTATATCTTCCTGAGAACGTACAACCGAATCGATCATTGCTGAATGGTGGGGGTCAACGTAACGACACGGACACGCCTTCCATCAGACCCGATTGCAGGGCTGCCTCGGCTGATTCCAGCACCTCCAACTGGCCCCTCCAGGAGGATGAGTGAAAAACGGAGGGGCTCTGCTTTGAGTCCCTTTTCTCCATGAGAAGTAACACCCAAATAGTTTCCACTTTTCTTTCTCAAGTTCAAGTACTTCAGTAGGAGAGTGGCAAATCTGGATCTCTTCTCCCAAAGCAATGAGTGTCCGAGAGCAAACATGGGACTCTCTGAATGGAGCAGGGACAGGCTGATGGTCCTTCCTAGACCTGACATCCCCATAGAGGACATCCTAATTGGGGTATTCTAAATGCATGATGTCCAATATTACATGTTGGCTAACTGAACATAATAACAATAATAATAAAAAAAAGAAGTTCAAAACTGATTTTTTTTTTTTTAACAGAAGCAAATATGTTTGAACAGACCCTTCACAAAGGAGGTCCTGTTGGTGACCCAGGAGCACATGAAACAGCACTCAACATTGGCTGGAAGGCCAAGAAAATGCAAATTAAAATGACAGTTGTACATTGTTAGACCACTGGAAAGTCTAAAGGTGAGAAACAAATCTGAAAATATCAAACGTTGGTGACAATGCGGAGCAATGGGAACTCTTCTGGTTTGCCACAGGAGTGTAAAATGGTACAGTGGCTCAGGGAGATGCTTGGCAATTTCTTCCACAATTACGCATTCCTATACTGGACAAACTAGCTCAGTAACTCAGACTCAAAATTCCTAAGAGAAGGGACACCTGGGGGCTCAGTCAGTTAAGCATCTCCCTTTGCTCAGGTCATGATCCCAGGGTGCTGGGATCAAGTCCCATGTCTGGGTCCATGCTAGGCAGGGAGCCTGCTTCTCTCTCTGTTTGCCACTCCCCCTGCTTGAGCTCTCTTTAACAAATCAATAAAATCTTTAAAAATAAACAAAAGTTCCCAAGAGAAATGAAAACGTGTGTCCACACAAAGAACCGTCCATGATCATCTGTACCAGCTTTGTCCACAACAGCCCCAAACTGAGAATAAGGTACATATTTATTGTCAGAGCAATACATCTGGTATCTGCACTCTATTCCTAGAATCATCTAGTATCGAACAATAAAAAGGAACATGTGCTCACACATGATATCTGGGATGTGTCTCGGAAAGAGTCTGTCTTCACTTTTGATGTTGGATAGATGACACCTTTTGAGGTGGACCACATCTCCTCTGTGCTCAGCGACATCTAGGCAAGCCCCTAAGAACATCCTGATGCACACTCTCTTGGAGCCAGCAGGTAGTTCCAACCATGCCAACCCCAACCTGTGATGGTCAATGACAATAAAAAATCCAAAATCAGGGGGTGCAAGCCTAGCTCACTCATTACAGCATGTGACTCATGATATTGAGGCCATGAGTTCCACCCCACCCCTGGGTGTCAAGCTTACTTTTAAAATTTTTCCTTATATAAACCCTTTAAAAAAACAAAAACGAAAAACAATGTTACTTGTTCTGCCATTGCTTGAATCATCTGCACCACTTTTTAAAAACAAATAAACATGTTATTTATTTATTTATTTGAGAAAGAGAGAGAGAGAGAGAGCACAAGCAGGGGGAGCTGCAGAGGGAGAGGGAGAAGCAGACTCCCCGCTGAGCAGAGAGCCCAATGTGAGACTCACTCCCAGGACCCTCCAATCATGACCTGAACTGAAGCAGACGCTGAACAGACTGAGCCCTGCAGGCAGCTCTGTGCCAGCCCCTGTCCCTTCTGCTCTCCTTTTTTAAAAGTCTCATAATGTGAATAATATATTCTTTCATACCCTTTTGGGCCATATGGTACCATTAATTTAGAGATTCTAACCAATCATTTTATTGGGGTGGGAGGTGTTGATTGTGCCATCTGCATGGCCCCTACAAGACACAGCTTAAAACATAAGTCTTGGAAAATAAATCCAAGGGGGAAAAAATCACAGTATAAAGTGCATAATCCCATGCCTATTAAAATCTTAAAAAAAAAAAAAAAAAACACTACATGCAAAATCAGACTCGAGAAAACATATCAGTGCCTGCCAGGGAGATGTTGAGGGGTGGGACTGGGGTGGAAGCAAATCGAATTCAAAAAGACACAGGAGAACACTTTAGATTGATGGAAACACCATACATTTTGGGTTGTTTTAGTGATTAAACTTGGATAAACACTTGTCAAAATACATCAAAGTGTTCACTTGAAGAGGCTGCATTTGGTTATATGTGAATCATCCTTTAGAGAAGTGAAATCTGTTTTGCATTTAAGGAAAGTGTTAAAATGAGCTCAAGAACTGGATACGTTTCTGAAGAATACTTGTAGACACGGATGTGGAAAATGTCATTCAATTGGAGGCGAATTATCAGGTGGCCAAGGAGCTCTGACTATCCAGGCCGGCGTATGGAGCATGAGCTATCAAGCAAAAATGATTCCCCACCACTGCCTCTTTTCCTGCATTTTCTCCAAAGTCATGAATGGACAAAATAATGATTAAGTTAAGACTCATGATCAGGAAAGAATTGCCAGGAGATGACTTGGCTCTGGTGTGCTTGCTGAAACACGTGAAGAGAGTCTGTAGAATGCCCGGATCCAAAAAGTCAACATGGCAGACGGAGTTGAGAGAGTGGACCTTTTGGAAAATGGAAAGCAGAACCTATACACATGATGGAATGAAGAATTTTCTTGGGTAGATATGCACATGGTATTCAATCCATGACGAAGACAGAATTTAAGATTGTGATAGAATTGTGATAGAATCGTATTGGAATAGAATTGCCAATTAATGAAGAGTACAATCTCCTTTAAAGGTGTTCACCAAGAAGAATGGGAGACAGGAGAGGTCAAGATAAACATGGTGGAGACAGGGCCAGTTGACATTGCCTTTGCAACTTCAGATGGCTTCAGGTAAAATGGTAGAACTGTTGGATAGGAACCATGGAGGGCATTGGAAATATTGGGTATTCAGGTTTTCTACCATGCACAAATAAATATATTCATTTTTTTAAAAGATTTTATTTATTTATTTGACAGAGAGAAATCACAAGTAGATGGAGAGGCAGGCAGAGAGAGAGAAGAGGAAGCAGGCTCCCTGCTGAGCAGAAAGCCTAATGCGGGACTCAATCCCAGGACCCTGAGATCATGACCCAAGCCGGAGGCAGTGGCTTAACCCACTGAGCCACCCAGGCGCCCCAAATATATTCATTTTCTATACCTCATAACAAATGGCCACAAACTTCAAGCCTTCAAACAACCTCAATTTGTTATCTCCTAGTTTCTGGGAGTCAGGAGTCTGGGCGTAACTTATTGGGGTTCTCCACAAGGCTGTAATCAATGGTTGAGCTCTCATGTGTGGGGGCTTTGCTGCAGAGGGTCCACTTACAAACTGTTGGTGGAATTCGTTTCCATGCACCTGTAGGACAGAGGACTTTTGCATCTTCAAAGCCATCAAGGAGAACAAGATTCTACAGATCATTTGCTAGTAAGATGGCGTCTGTTGTAACACATCATAATCACCACTTTAGCCATATTCCCTTGAGAAGAAAATAGTTAGGAGCAAGCCACACATCCTACCCTCACTCAAGGGGAGAAGATTTTCCAAAGGTATGAACACCAGGATATAGAGCTCATGGGGGCCATCATAGCCTGTCCACCCCCAAAACCCAAGAGTTCAGCATGAAATTCTTTAGAAATTTTACCATATGTCCCCCAAAGTCCAGTCCTGCAGGGCAAGACTGACTTTAATTCAACAGAACACTTCTCCTGAGAATCTTCACCCCCTCCCTGGTGTAGCCTTCTGGAGGTCAGACCCTGTCTCGGTTGAGAATTCTGATAAGGATTTCATGCACGCTCCAGTCTTCCAGGGGACACATGAGGCCTGCTTTGTTCCAACAAGATCTTTGTAAAAGCGAGTTCACAAAATCATCTTCCTATTCCGTGCTCCTGCTGGGTCCTCATGCCCCAAGAATATTCATGAAATCAAACAGAACTCCAAGCCTCTTGTCTGTAGGCTCCGAGGGTGTTGAATTGGTTTCCTGGGCACACATGGTAGGGAGCTTGCTTGCTGTTTCATCACTGTTGATCTCTGTGGCCTTGTTTCATCATGCAAACCACCCCAGGAGGTGAGAAGTCCAAATGCTGCTCTAAAATATCGTCATCGGATCCAATGGAATAAATCCCAACAAAGCACAAATATTTGTTTTTGTTTTTGTTTTTGTTTTTTTCTTGTAGTTCAGCTGAGCTCAAGAAGGCCAAGGTGTGGAAAACAAAGGAAGCAAAACCAGAGCCTGATTCTGCCCTCTCTTTCCTAGCGGCCTTTCTGGGAGGGTCTGCAAGGGTTCCATGCTCAAATTCATCCTTCCCATGCTCTCTTGACCCTAACATCCTCTCTGCCTTGTATGCAGAATCAAATTGCTCGGCAAATGGACATATTGCTTGGTGGAGGCATAATTTACCTGCTTTCCTTTCCTAAAGGGAGAAAGAAGAAGAAAAAAAAAAATAACGGTGTGGCTTGTCCTTGAAGGAAAAGTGTTTCCTCGTTCCTCCTCTGAGGCAAACGCTCCTGTCCGCGGGCTTTCTCATTGATATGTCACCCTACGGGCGAAGGAAACAACATCTCCATTTCTGAGGCCAGGTAAACCCATCATGTTGTCATCCTGGGTAATCTTCCCATAATTTGATATCCCAATCAGCTCCAATCTGGGTATTTTATGGCCCATATGTGCCCAGTTCTGCCGCGGGAACTCTGATTTACTGCTGCCGCCGCTCCTACACAGCTCAGGAGAAACGGCGTCCCACAAAAGAAAAATGGAGTACAGCCAAAACCCGTCTGCCATGCCCAGTGAAGGAAAGGCTCTCTGAAAATACTTTTTTTATTTTTTATTTTTTTCTGAATGTGCAGAAAATTTGAGGGAAGACCCCTGGCCGTTTCCAAGAAATCTGATTCTGACCCAATTGTGGTTCTTCCTTCTCTCTAGCTGCATTTCAAAAAAAGGCTAAATGCCGTATTCTAACTTTGAAGCACACTTCTGAAAATTAATGAGGATGAGAAAAACCAAGTTACGAATACCATTTTGGTTTTAAGATCTTCTGACATCTTAACTCAATTAACTAACCGAGGCCAAGGAGATAATTAGTTGAGCAAGAGGTCAGTCGCTTTTATGGAAGAAAAACCAGAACCCTCTGGGGCCTGAATGTGGATATAATTCCTATAATTTATTCACTCCAATTAAGCATTACCCATATGTCTTGTGCATGGCAAATGAGACCTTGAATTCACTCTAGGAGCCATAAACAAAGAGGGAAGGTCAGTAATAGATTGTCTTACGACCTAAGCAGCCGCTAGCATTTCCCTCCTGCCCCCCAAACAGGTAACATTTTCTCATTTGTTATTAGGGCCTGACTTGAAGCATAGCTCTGGAAAGAGTCTTTTGTGCTTTGGATAAATGGAGCAGAACATGAGTTCCATTAGATATTTTAAAAGTTTCTCTGGGATGATCTATCAAGAACCATATTTTTGTGTCTCTACCACTGACCCATGATGCAGTGATGGGTGTCCAAAAGGCACACTTGGTCAACATGGTAGACTCACACACATGCAGACAAGTGAGGAAGGTTGGAGAAACTCTAGTCATGTTGTCTACTTTTGGCGTCATGGGAGTGTGCCCTTCAGCCCTAGTGGTGTCTGTAGTTGATTCCTAGATGTGTTGGACACAAAA
Organism: Mustela nivalis; assembly: GCF_964662115.1. Classification (NCBI taxonomy): domain Eukaryota; kingdom Metazoa; phylum Chordata; class Mammalia; order Carnivora; family Mustelidae; genus Mustela; species Mustela nivalis. The sequence continues at coordinate 131,298,991 of NC_139040.1, forward strand.
GAGGAAATTATGGAATAGACCAGAAAAGATTCCTTAGAACAGTGTTGACAGAAATGGGAAGACCAATGGCCAGGTCTTGTGTTCTATCATTGAAGGCATCTCTTGCTAGATCGTGGTGCCCCAGACTCATGTTGTCTATCCTGCATCCAGGAACTCATGAATGAGTCTTGGGGACAACTGCATGGATCAGGGCATAGCAAAGGGGTCCTCTGTGCAAAATTCCACAGGGATCATCTTTGTTAACAATCTGTAAAATTTTAGTGTCTTTGCTGAGCCACGACAATACCATACTGGTCAAGTAGGGCTCCGAACAGATACTCTCTTCAATTCCTCATGTACCGCAGGGTCATTTTGGCAAATGGAACCTTCTAAAAACCCAACAGAATTCCACTTCATCCAAGGACACATGTGCTAAAGTCATCTGTGGTTGTGGCAGGGCCCAGGGAAAGCCAGCTCCCTGTAGGTTCTAAAAGCAAGGACGCCAACAAGCAATTTTGCATAAAGAGGGGTCACGAGCTGTTCATGAAGGGTCTGTGCCTGAGGAATCTTGAAACATCTCCTTTGAATTCCAATGGGTGTGAAAGATATTTTGGACACAGCAGAACTCTGCAAATCAACTATGGGATATACCTAAAGAAACGTACTTGACCCCAGGTAATGGGAGCTCATAAGAAAAAAAAAAATAGTATTAGGGGAGCCTGGGAAACGTAAATGCAATTAACTGGAAGAATTTTTTATGAGATCAGCACAACTTCACTTGGAGGTGGGGAGGGAATCTGGTCGTCATAATTACAGGCACCATGAACCTTCCACCTCAAGCCCACCACTATCAACAGGTACGATGCGTTAACACCGACATTGTTTCGGTAACGTTTTTAATTCATGCTATGCCCTTGGGTATAAAAAAAAAAAATCCTCAAGAACACAGCTGACAATACAGAAGACTCTGAAATCAAGGACATCACAACTTTAATTACAATCTGGCGGGCATATGCGATGCTCCTATAATTCCGTAAATTGCGTCTGCAGACCCCACAGTCTCTATATAACAAAATAATAAGGTCCGTCCTCCGTTATAATCCAGTGGGGCTCCAGCAACAAAGTAAATCTGATAACCTAGTTCATCTAATGAGAACAAGGTCACTGTGGGTGCACATTTAAATGACCTTTTAATTATTCATAATGCAAAATGCACTACTTCGACGGGGAATGAAAAGAACCCTATCCAGTGGGCAGGGGACTCGTTTGAAGTGAAAGAAATAAGGCTAGTGTTTAAGAATAGCGTTAGCATATTGACGGCAGCCTGTCTTGTTTCGCACTAATTCGTTGGTACCATAAACAGTGACAATTTCACATTATAAATCCTACCTTTTATCAGGCTCCTGAAAAATGGGATTTGTTCCTGGTGCTAGGATGCTACAGGAAATGAAAGAAACAAGGATCCCAACACATCAGGGGTGAGGGTATGTGATTTGATAGTTCACAGGCAGAGACGGAAGACCATGTCCTTATCTGGGATACAGTGCTAAATCAAACACAGAAGGATTGCTATCTTTTTTTTTTTTTTTTTTTTGCTTGTTTGTTGCAGTTGCAGTTATTGCAAATTTGGGTGCATGTGGGGAATGGAATGTGAAGAATTAGTTCCATTTGCTATTTCCTACCAGTATATGGTGTATTCTCCCCAACAGACTAGTAGGGGATCCTGAGAAGGAACACGCATGGAAATGGAAAAGAATACCAGACTCATGGTCTCTGATGTGCTTATGGTTTTCCATAGGTCATGGAATTCAGACCTCTTAATGACCTTATTTTTGATTAAACATTGCCATTGGACCAGAAATCCATTAAGGCAAGCCATACAGAAGATGTGTGTGGTAGAGACCCTCTGAGAACTGCCCTTAACAATCGATTCTTTGAATGCACCCTTCCCCTCTTGTGAAGGTGGCCCCTGTCAATGTTCACCATGTTCTAGCCAACACAACATGGCAATGAGATGTCACCTGTGTGATTAGGATCTGTGATATGGGACTTTGTTTTAGTACTCTGAGTAAGAGGTTGTCCTATAGTCTCTGAAGGGTGAGCTATGGTGTTGGCATCTGCATATATCACAGCTTTATGTATCCAAGAACTAAAAGACATCTGCAACACCAACAGAAGCCACACAGACAAAAAGCCAACAACAACAACAAAATACTCTGCCCCTTCTTTTCATTACATCTGTATCTTTGGGATATAGACCCAGCAGTGCAATGGCTGGGTCATAAGAAGGTGTAACTGGGGAACAGGCATGAAGGAGAGCATGTGTTGTGATGAGCACTGGGCATTATATGAAACTGATGAATCATTGAACACTACATGAGGAATGAATGATGTGCTCCATGTGGGCTAACTGAATTTAAATAAAAAATGTGGACCTCAGTCCTTCAACCTCAATGAACTGAACTTGGCCAACAACCTTATGAGCTTGGAAGGAAACCATGACATCTAGGGAAAAAACCACATAGCCTAGATGACACCTATATTGTAGCTCAGTCAAACCCCGAGCAGAGTACTCAAGAAGCCATACCCAGACATTTGACTCATTTAGAATAAATGAATGTTATTTTAGGCTGCTACGTTTGTGCTGATTTGTTACACAGCATGGCTAACTGATACAGAATTCTTAAGAAGGAAGTTACCGAAACATGCCTGAATAGCCTAAAATACCTCATCTGGATGAGTTTAATCATGGTCCAAGGTCTAGTTGTTAGTCTTAAAACTCAAAATTTAAGACACAATGCAGCATTCAGCAACAGAGTGACATCAACCAAACTCAGAAGATGGGTGAACAACACAAAAATGGAAATTTGCATGCCATCAATCCATAGCACCCAGGAGATTGTGGGTGTGGAAACACGCCACCCACCCCATTCTACTTTATGATTGCAATTTTTATTTTCCAACCACTACCATGGAATCTCAGGACAGTTTGCATTCATGGCCATTAGGTTATCCCATAATTCATATCATCGTGCACATGACATGGTTTCTAAAAGACTCTTCCATCAGCACCACGTGGATGCCACATCTTCAGAGCCATTTGTTGGTGTCCAGTTGTCATTTTCAAGGTCTTCCCTTGGGACAGGACTGAGGACCTCACACAGCACAGCCACCATGAGCAAAAGCTCGCACCTTCCCATAAGAGTAGGTGTTATCATCCTGCAGAAATGTAGTGTTAGGACTGTCAGTGTGGATAGATGCTTTACAAAAAGTGGTTCATGTCTAGACACCAGTGTATGGAAACTTCCCCACTGTCACTAATGAAAAAAAAAAATGTTAAGAGACCCATGGCATGTGAGCTGTCAGTGAAAGTTTAATCCTCCCATTTCAGCACGGGTAGAAACACTTCACCTGGAACTCATAAATGCAAAGTGAAAGCAGCCAGAGGAACAAAATGCAGTGTAAAATGAGGAGAGTAAATATGGGTTCGATTAAAGCAGGTATTTGATGCATCCAATTTTTTAAAAAGAAATCTCAAGCAGACTCCCCACTAAGCACGGAGCCTGACCTGGGGCTGGATCTCAACAGTCCAAGGTCATGACCTGAGCCAAAATCAAGAGTGGATTCTTCATAGATAGAGCCTCCCAGGCACCCCCAATTTACCCACTTATTGATGGAGACGTTAGTCCTGCATGGGTTTAAATGACCTCAGGTGGAACGCACATAACTGACACTGGTGATCGGAACAAGCCATCCCAACTCCAGATCAATCTGTCCATGATTAAAACCAATCTAGATGTACTCATCAGGAGATGTATTAACTTACTTAATTACAGATACAGATAAACACCCATGATCTGTGACACCAAGGTAGAATATTCACAAAGAACAATGAAGACTGTCTTCTGTCTCTCATGCAAAGAAACTAACATTTTCTGAAAATAAAAACAAAAAAAAATTGGAGCTGTGGATGATTAGAATGTGGTAAAACCATCAGGACCATGCTAGCTGGACAGCGGGTCTGACCACCTTTCCACTCCAATTTGTGATAAGTCCAAGTTTTGAGCCTCAGTAGGGTTGAACGTAAGAACATTGTGGTAATTTAGCTGAATGGCAGAGTGAAAATACGAATGCCTCCCCTTCCCCCCAAAAAGAGCCAAATCTGAATTACCCTGATGATGCCCATCACTGAAATAGGCATCCGAGATATTTTCTGTCATTATGGAGAACAGAGTTAAGTAGTGTGGATTGCTCTATGTGAGCACTTAGCACATAGAGGTAAAAAGAGTATATGCAATTGTAAGTTAGAATATCTTTCCATCATTATCTATACACTGTGAATAAAATAGAACAAAATGCACACAAGCTATGGAGATCTCTATCATTATCTCTTTCCCTTTTTGCTCTGCTGTATTGTACAATGCGTCAGATCCCTTAAAACAATACCCATCTGTATCTTGAGCCGTACCTGGATATTTAACATTTTCATTTGAAAGCACATTACTAGAACAATTATAGAAATAAACAACACTGTGGGTGCAGACGGTCCTGACCATAATCTCTTGCAATAAAAAAAGAAAAGAAATCCAATGCAAACGTTTGTAAGGGTAGCACTTCATTTCATCTAAAATTCCCTGCCTGGAGACACAATCAGGGGGTTGATCCATTTTTATAGAGTAGGCAGCTATGTTTTTTTGCTTTGGTCTTACTGGAATATGACTGGCAATGTGTTGGGTATGCAATGGTATGATTTGATACAAGTGTATATTGCCATGGTTGGTGGGAATGCAAAATGGGGAAGACGCTCTAAAAAACAGCATGGAGGCTCCTCAAAAAGTTGAAAATAGAGCTACCCTATGACCCAGCAATCACATTACTGGGTATTTACCGTAAAGATACAAAAGTAGTGATCCAAAGGGGCACTTGCACCCCAATATTTATAGCAGCAATGTCCACAATAGCTAAACTATGGAAAGAACCTAGATGTCCATCAACAGATGAATGGATCAAGAAGATGTGGTCTCTATATACAGTGGAATACGACGCAGCCATCAAAAAGAATGACATTCTGCCATTCGCAATGATGTGGATGGAACTAGAGGGTATTAGGCTAAATGAAATATGTTAGTCAGAGAAAGACAATTATCATGTGGTTTCACTCATATGTGGATCATGGGGGAAGGGAGGGAAAAATAAAGTAAGATGAAATCAGAGAGGGAGAGAAACCATAAGAGACTGTTGACTGTAGGAAACCAACTACGGGTTGCTGGACGGAAGGTGGGGGATACGATAAGTGGGTGCTGGGCATAAAGGAGGGCACATGATGTAATAATCCCTGGGTAGTATATGCAACTGATGAATCACTAAATTCTGTTCCTGAAACTAATAATACACTAATTCTAATGATTAATGATTATCAACTTGTATTATTTATTATTTATCTGTTATTAACCTGTATCATTAATTATTATTATTTTATTAATTATTCATAAAATAAATAATTTTATTTAAGTTGAATTTGAGTAAAAAAAAAAAATAAAAAGTTTATGTTGCAAAATGTTTTGCACACAATTACCACCGTAAGATGAGCTAACACTCTCATCATCTTCTCTGGCTATCAGTTTCTTTCCTTTTTCTTTCTTAATGAGAACATTTGAAACCTATGCTCTTGGAGACCTTCATGTATGTGTATGATGTGGTCTTATTAACTACAGCCACCATGCGGTACACGAGATCCCCAGACCATGTCATCTTATAGCTGGGATATAATATTGTCCATGATGACTCTACAGTGTCCCAAACTGGACTCTTAGCCCCCATCCATCACCGAGCCACCATCCCCAGGTCAGCTCCCACGGCCCTTGGGACTTCTCACCCCCGTTGGGCGCTGGGCTGCAAGTGACACTCTTCTTGTCCAGCTCCTTCCCTTCCAATGGAATGCCAAGATTCCCTTCCTTGTAGGGCTGTCCCCTTACAAAAACCACATGGTGAGTTCATGTAGAAGGACTCCATAAGCCATAGTCACCAGTAAAATCAATAATTTTGGGTAAAGAGGTATTTCCTTGAACCCTTTAAATCGTACCAAAAATGTTTAATTTTTCCATACACAACATGATTCCATTCTCCTGTCCAATATTTTTAAACATATAAAATCGTCTAATTGCCTATATGACATCATTTCATTGTTATGTTAGAATTGCAGGGGGCAATTTTCCTTTATATGTAAGTTTATTGGTGCACTACCTGCTCTTTTTTTTTTTTATTCTGCTATTAATCAGACACAGTAATCACATATACAATTATGTCACAGGACAAAGCAACCTTTTAATTGTTGCTTCCCAGGAGAAAGAACATTTTTCTGAGATCGATAAATGTTGCATTTTGTATTTCCAAGGGGTGTGCCAATTTCTATCATTTTCTCTCAAAGAAAGGGTGTATAAGCTTATGTTAATAAAAATGCATTGCTCTATTAAATGCTCATCAGGCTTAATTAGTTTTCCTCAGAAAGCTAAGACAATTCAATGGACAGAAGAAACATTAAACATTTTTAAAAATTACTTAATCACTATTCACACTGTTCTTCCAATATTTACATTTGAGGAATACAAAGAAAGCAAACTTTAGAATCTGGGAACCACGATGGACATGATTTATGATTTGTGAGATGTAAGTAGCATCCTATGATTACTGTTACGACTGTATGATTTATAATTTAAACAATTAAGGTTAAACAATTGTTTTTGTCTGCTGAAGAGCTCCTGTAGACTTTCAATGTGCAATGTGATGTTACCACTTCTCATAGTTGGACACCTTGGACACCTAGAACATGGCTACTGGGGATGTACAATAGTGGAGAAGCCGTGGAAAACAGAATGGCAGTTCCTCAAAACATCAAAAACAGAAATACCATATGATGTAGGACCCCCAATTTCAGTAAAAACCCAGATGCCCATTGGTGGATGAAAGGGTAAAAAAACATCTTCATACTATACAATGGACTATTGCTCAGCCATAAAAGGAAGGAAGATCTGACCCCTGTTACCCAATGGCTGAATGTTGAGGACGTTATGCCGAATGAAAGTAGCTGGTCAGAAAAACGCAAATACTATCCTTCTACATATATGGGGTTGCTGAAGGGGTCACATCCATAGAGACAGAACAGGGATGAGGGATGCCTGGGCTGGGGAGGTGGATAAGAGTTAGCATTTGATGGGGACAGAGCTTCTGTCTATTGGGGTGGGAATACTTTACGGATGGACGCACAATATCATGACTGTACTTCACCCCACCAAACTGTAGACTTGAAAATGGTCAAGATGGTTACTTGTCTGAGGTTTTTTTGACCCACAATTAAAAACAAAAAGATAAGGAAGCAAACATAATAAATAAATATAATGGAAATATAATGACACATAAATAAAACACAAACACCAAGTAAATAACATATAATGCAACATTTAAGAAAATCAAAATGAATTGTAAAATATAAAATATAAATAAAATTAAAAAATATGAAACAAAATATAAAATAAAGAAATCCAGGATGAAAACAACATCAAAATATTGAATAATAAGCGCATCAGCATCACTGATATTTCTGGGTGCTCTGGCTTCTGTTATGATTCAGCACAGCCTCTAGTAAAAGCTCCCCTGTCCTCCAATAGCACGTCAGCTTCTTTCTAGCTCAGGCATTCCGAAGGGGGAGGGGGCAACTCTGCCCTCCAGGGGACACTTAACAATGTCCGAGGACATTTTGGGTTGTGGCAGAGGGTCTACTGATATCTGGTAATAGGAAACCAGGGATGTTGCTCAATGCCCTACAGTGCACAGGACACCTCACATAACACAGAAAGATCCATCCCCAAATGTCACTGTTGTGGAAGTCACTCTTGCTGCTTTAGCTGTCTATCCATCAAGTCAGCCAGCCAGTCAGCCAGCCTTCATTATATGTGTGTGTGTGTGTGTGTGGATGTATCTATCTATCTATATGTCTATCATCTATCTGTATATCTATCCATCATTATCTATCTATCCATCCATGCTATCTATCCATCTTTCCAACCATCCATCCATCCATATCTATCCATCCATTATGTCAATCTTATCTAACCATCCATCCATCCACCATATCTATCTATCTATCTATCTATCTATCAATCACCTATCTATCTGTCTTTCCATCCATCCACCATATCTATCTATCTATCTATCTATCTATCATCACCTATCTGTCTTTCCATCCATTATATCTATCTATCCATCCATCATCCATCCATCCATCCATTATCTCTATCTATCTATCTATCTATCTATCCATCATCCATCTGTATCTATCTATCCATCACATCTATCCATCCATCCATCCACCCATCCACCCATCCATCCAACCTTCCATGCATCCGTCCATTCCTACGTCTCTCTATCCAGCCAGCCAGCCCTCCATATATATTAGTTTTTTTGCTAGTGAGCTGATTTTATCCCTGGGGGACAATTGGAAATGTCCAGAAACATTTCTGGTTGTCAAGCCTTGGGGTGGGGTGCTCCTGATATCTGGAGGGTGGCTACCAGAGACACTGCTCAACACCTCACAGTACCCAGGACACCCCATGTCAGACTGCCACGCAACCTCAAATGCTCACAGTGCCAAGGTGAAGAACCATATTTGAGTGATCACATGACAGTCAACATTTTGTTTCTACATCAGCCTCCTGAGTCAGGTTAGAGTCTCTGGCATGTTAGATACCAGTCTCCCTAGACTGCAGCCACCATGTTTCCCATCTGCTCTGCCTGGACCAGGGAGGTGGCTGCGGGCTCCTAATTTCTAATTAGCAAATTCAAGTCAATCTCCATGAAACAGAACTCACCAGCCACCACTGAACAAAACCTCCAGCCCACCACAGTCTCCAGACAGACCACCCAGCCTCCAAAGCCAATATTTACATTTGTTATTCCAATTTCCAAAAGAAAGAAAGAATGAATGAAAAATAGATCTTGCCACCTAATGTCTTGTTCATGATAAACATTCTCTAGACTCCAAGAGGGAAGAGAATACATTATGCAGTCTTGGACCATTCACTGCAGTGACCTATGAAGATAAAACTTTCAAAGATGGAGTGATTTTGATGTCCGTCTCCCTGCACCATTGACAACACAAAGTACATCATGACTTGCTGCTTCTATCCTCATGCTAACACAGTGAAGCGTAGCTTCCATGCTTGTGGTGTTTGTCATTAAGGTTCACTGTAAATGTTATAAAAATAGCTCTTAAATCTGCCTTCCCCTTTGTGGGGAGGAACACATGCACAGAGCAATGCCCACACCAACTGCCAAAACAACATGGCCACTTGGCTCTCTCTTCTCAGGATGGCCAAAGGGTATGTTCATCAGTTATAAACATAACCTGTAAACTTATTACCTCAAATTAAATTCTTGGCTTCTCCTACATGAGTAAATTGCCACAAAAATCCATTACACAGTGAATAATAAAAAACTAGTTATATCTAATATCAGAGGGGAAAAAAATGACATTGCAAAATGTTGGTTGAAACTTTTAATTAGGTCTATATTTGGCTATAATTTTAAACCAAGACAATCTAGCCAAGCAATACTTTCTGCCTTTGGGAGCCCTTAATACGAGGCAGGAGGAAGTTTATCTGGCATGGCTAATTTCTCAGAAGGAACAAATGAGGTGAGCCCCCAAAGACTACAGGCGACTTGTCTTAAAAGGATACGTAGAATCATGGCTTGCCTTAGTATGGTTGTATGTTCCAGGCTCTCAAGCAGAATTTGGCAATGGCAGTTGAAGCACCTCAAAATGAACTTTGGAGAGAGCTACACTTTGATTCTTATTAGAACCCGCACAGCCTCTTCAGAAGTTAAGAACCAGCTTTGATTCATAAGCCCATCGTTGAAAACCCCTATCCACACAATGACTGTCTTGCTGGGCTTGGAGCAGCCGGTGCACAAGGATTAATGATGTCCCTACTGGCAGGTGAAGAATAAAGATAAAGAAAGACAATGGCATGCTGATCCACTCAAGAAACACTATCGTTTTGAATACAATAGGTATTCAGGTTCTCCAGAGAAACAGAACCCATACATAGAGATGGTCATGGAAAGAGATTTATTATGGGAATTGGCTCACATAATAATGGAACCTGAGAAGTTCCAGGATATGCTTTCTATAAGCTGGAGTCCTGGGAGAGATGATGGTGTCAATTCCAGTGTGAGTCCCAGAAAGCCAACAGTGTAAGTCCCAGTCCAAGAGCAGGAGAAGATCGATGTCCAAACTCAAGCCATCAAGCAGAGAACAAATCTTCCCTTCTTCTACCATTTTAATTTTATTCAGACTTTCCAAGATTTCATCAAGGCCACCCACACTGGGGAGGACAGTCTGTTTTACTGGACCCACTGATGGAAATGCTAACCTCAACTAAAAACACCCCCGGTGACACACCCAGAAATAATATTTAGCCAAACTTCTGGCACCTCATGACCCACACACATAAAATTCACCATCGCAGCAATTTACCTAAACAGCTACACTCGGAGCACCTGGCTGGCTCAGTTGGTAGAATATACAATACTTGACCTTGGGGTTGTGCACTCAAGCCCCATGTTGAATGTAGAGCTTTCTTGAAACAAAGAAATAGAGAGAGAGAGAGAGAAAGAGCTTCACTCAATCAATACGGACCAAAAGAGACCCCTAAACATTGAAATACATATGCATTGATCAGAGTTTCTGAACCTCAATGCTATTGACATTGGAAGACACACAGTCCTTAGTGATGGGGGCTCCTTTGTGCACTGCAGGACACTGAACAAGTCCCTGGGGTCCACCAACTCTATGCCAATGGCAGCCCCCCATGCCCTTCTAATCCTAAAGGCAGTTAAGGAATATAACACTATGATCACTTAGTTTTGTGCACCATTTCTGAGTGGAAAACCTACATGTCAATTCCCCCAACTTCCCACAGAAATCTCCCCATATCAGGGCACCGGGACTTGAGATCACTTTGGTTCCTGGTGTTTCTTACTTTTTCAAGATGGCGGTGTTCACCTGCCTAATCCCAGTTGATCGATTGCAGTATAATAATAGTAATAACCACAATCATTTTGCCTGGCCACATTTTTGTAGTCTCTTGGTTTCTTTCCCCATCTTTGAGCATCACTAGAAACTGGTGAGGAACAATTATTAGGAGGAAATCAGGACACAGAGAAAGACCCACAGGTAGCGATATAGGAGAAATACAGAATGGAAACACAAGTTGTTCCAGTCTAACTACGACACCTTATAGGTTTTGCCTTACCATTCACTGTGACTTCCAGAATCTTCACTGGAAGATTGGAAGCAGGAAAGGAGCATGTTCAATTACGCAGCCTGGGGTCTACGCCAGTTGCATTTCTTGTTCTACATGGAGCCCGTTTTCTCCACAGCTTCATTAAGACTCCTTTGCTGGCTTGACATCAATATTTTGGGCTAGTGGGAGATGAAATTCACTTTGACTCATTTCTGGAGCCGACACTTCAAGCGCGATACCTGCCTGTTAAAAGACTTCAAAGGGTTTGCTTTTTCTTTTGTTTTGGTAGTCAAGGAAGAGGAAGGAGGCGGTGAAAGAGGAGGGGAATGGAGGAGAAAAGGAAAGGGCGGATGAAGGGAAGAAGAAGGAGGAAGAAGAGAAAGAGGAGGAGGAGAAAGGGAAGGGGGAGGTGGACCACTAATTCTTTATAAGAATTCCACCCCCTTCCTACGGTGATGTAAGCCTCATATTGATTTATTCTCCATCATCTAGGTGACATGCTTTTGACCCTGGCATTGCCCCTTCCCCAATTCCTAGACCTTTAGCTTTCCCCTCTGCACCTGGCTATGCCTGGGGGAAAGGCATGAGGGAAAACATGTATTTCAAGATGGCGAGTTGGAAGAGCCACTGGATGGTGAGGTGAGAGGTGGGATGTGAGACTGGCTTCTCTCAGCATGACTTCTAGGAGGAGATGCCCTTGTGTTTAAGGAATGCTTTGACACAAGTCCAAACGGCAAAACTGGAAAGCCACCATTGCCATATTGACCGTTGGACGGGACAGGAAAATGCACATATTTCCAAAACATTAAAAGGTGGTTTGTGCAAAATGCAAACTTTACCAGTATCCCCTTCTTCTACAGACCACAATGGTCACAGGTTTCAGATGCTTAGAAGTTCGACACAGGATATGAAAGAGCTCATTGTTCTGCTAAGACATATCGTCTTTATTCACTTGGGGAAATTTTCAAAAGTTTACTGAGAATGAGAGCTTTCCCTGGGGCAATTTCTCCCCCAAATAATCCTGTTTACTCTTTAAAGGAACAAGCCTTTCTTTTGATATTCTAAAGAATAACAGCTACATGACCCTTAGCGTTTATTAAGGCAAATTTCACACACAAAAAAACATAACTTCGACCACTTGAAAGTATTCAGTTCTCAGTGCTGTGCAACCCGCACTTTTAATTCCAAAACCACTCCCCCTGCGATGGATTGTCTTCAGGGGTCCCACATTCTCCTACGACTATGTCACGTCGTGTAATTGCATTCCACAAAAACCGAACAATGGAAAGCGTGCCTTAAATCTTCTCCAGGAAGACGAAGAGGATGCGCATTGACATTCCCTGCAGTTTTCTCCTCACATCCTGTCTCTGCGGCAGACTCTTTTGTGTCAACCAGAAGGCTTGTTGTACAAATGTCAGTCAGACCGCTGGGAGCGGGGAGCCCTTCCAGGCTGAAGTACACTCTATTATTTAAGACGGCTCTGAGATAATCTTTTCAACTGCCATTTTCTGGTGAGCATCCTCAAAGCCCAACCTGAAAAGAACAGACGCTAGGCTTTATTCACCAAGGAGCATCGCTGGTTAAGTGACTTTTACCTTCATCCAATGGGACCCCCATGGGAAGCCTCTGATATCACAATAACACAAATGTTGTCTCGCTGAGAGTTTTCAAAGAATGCCTCTCCCCATCCAAACAGCGACTAAGAATCCAACCAAGAAAAGAAAACAACAGCAACAAAACAGTCTTTGCATCAAAATCACTTATGAAATGATGCCTTCATGTTGGGTTGCTAATACCGAGAAATGGTTTGGGGGAAAACAAAACTAGGATGGATGTGATTGTGTCTGTTCATGATTCCATTCCACGTTGATCGAAAAGTTTTTTTTTATTTTTTCATTATTTTGAGCAAATGACATACTCCAGCAGCCCACACACAGGGCATCATTACCAAGAGGGTCCAAGTGTTTGGTAAAAATGTGTCATTTCAGGATGGGTAGGAAATTAATCCAAAGAGAAGACATCATGGTGGGAGAGAGGGTCACCTCTTTTGCTAAGGTGACAAGGGTACTTTAATAGGGACATCTCATAGCGGTGTGAAGGATTAGAGGACCTTCCCCCGGAAGAAATGGTATCTGTACCCAAATCAAAAAGGAAAGTCCAGACAACAGCCAGATGAAAACTCTGAGAGAACTTTCTAGAAGAAGGGATTTTTTTTTTTTCCAAGAAGAAAGAACTCCCTAGACGCAAGCATATTCATAGAGTTTTGTGTGGTTGTAGCAAGTAAAAATAGGAAGACATGCAACAAGACAGATAGATACTCAAGATCCACCCCACAGAAATTATTAGGGGATCCTTGAAAAAGATTATGAGTTATTCTCATAATAAGAGAGAGCCATATAGAGCTGTCAGACAAATACAGGTTTGCAGCAGGGAGACCACAGTCAGACTGGAGCATTTTAGGAAGATCACCAGGCTCCAGTTTGCAGAATTAAGTAGATGATGTGGAGAAGGGGAACAGAACATTTAGGCTGCCTTTTCCTGCATATACTCTTTTTCTCCACATCATTCTCTCTTTCTCTTTTTATTTTGGAAAAAAAGCCAAACCCAACTATTTAAGGATAATGTTAAATAATAAATCAAGTAGGGCCCTGCCAAGGAAAATGCAAATTATGGGTTTTTTTTACAGCAGGTAATGCAGTAGTGGCATCTCAAAATACATGCTTTTCAAAGTCAACAAGGTATCTCCCTTTGCAAGATTTTGATATAGAAAAACCTCCACAGAGCCTCATGTCGTGTGATGCCAGCAGCCATCTGAAGTTCTGAAAGCTGATAGACTAGGCAAGATATAGAAACCAACAGAAGCAAACTCAAACATTCTGATTTTTTAAAAAGTCAGGTTTTAAAGAAATAGAAGGGGAAAAAAAATCACCCAAGTTACTTCCATAGATTTCCAACACCTGACTTCCTTTATAGGAATCACGGTAATGCATGTGAGAAAAGGCATGTTGATATTTATCCTATGTCTTGAGAGTTTAAATCTGGCTCCATGGAACACAACCCAGCAAACGGGGAATTAGGGTTTCCACTCCACCCTGCCAAACACCAATGAGACCTGGTCCTCTGTCCAAATAACTGTGGTGGTTTATAGAAACAACTCAACTGTCCATCAATGAGTGGATGGAGAAACACAATGTGGTACGTCCACACAAGGGAATATGATTTGCCAAATAAAGAGGAGTGAAGCTGGAGAGGATATGGAGAAAGGGGAACCCTCTCACACTGTTGGTGAGAAAGCAAGTTGGTGCAGCTGCTTTGGAAAACAGTGTGGAGATTCCTCAAGAAATTAAAAATAGAGCATCCCTAGGACCTTGCTATTGCACTACTGGGTATTTACCCCAAATATACAGATAGAGTAAAAAGAAGGGCCATCTGTACCCCAATGTTCATAGCAGCAATGGCCACGGTTGCCAAACTGTGGAAAGAACCAAGATGCCCTTCAACAGACGAATGGATCAGGAAGATGTGGTCCATATACACTATGGAGTATGATGCCTCCATCAGAAAGGATGAATACCCAACTTTTGTACCAACATGGATGTGACTGGAAGAGATGATGCTGAGTGAAATAATCAAGCAGAGAGAGTCAATTATCATATGGTTTCACTTATTTGTGGAGCATAACAAATAGGATGGAGGACATGGGGAGGTGGAGAGGAGAAGGGAGTTGGGGGAAATTGGAGATGAACCATGGGAGATGAACCATGAGAGACTGTGGACTCTGAGAATTAAAGTGAGGGTTTTGGATGGGAGGGGGGTGGGAGGTGGGGTGAGCCTGGTGGTGGGTATTAAGGAAGGCACGTATTGCATGGAACACGGGGTGTGGTGCATAAACAGAGTTCTGGAACACTGAAAAGAAATTTAAAAAAATAAATAAAAATTAAAAAAAAAAAAAAAGGAGTGAAGCACTCCCATGTCTTACAAATAGCTGGGCTTTGAAAACATGAAGCTCAATGAAGGAAGGCCAACACAAAAGACCTTACATTGCATTATCCTATTTATATAAAATGACACGAATCTGCAAATCCATAGAGACAGAAAGTAGACTCGTTTTTGCCATGGGGCTGGGAGGGGGCAATGAGTAGTAACTGCTTACTAGGTATGAAGTCCACATTGGGGTGATAAAAATACTTTGGTAAGGGTTGCACAACATTATGGATGAACTAAATACCACTGTGTTGCCTCTTTATTTTTTTATTTTTTTAAAGATTTTATTTATTTATTTGATAGATAGAGATCACAGGTAGGCAGAGAGGCAGGCAGAGAGAGAGGAGGAAGCAGGCTCCCCACAGAGCAGGGAGCCTAATGCGGGGTTCGATCCCAGGACCCTGGGATCATGACCTGAGCTGAAGGCAGAGGCTCAACCCACTGAGCCACCCAGGTGCCCCTGTTGTTGCCTATTTAAATGGTTAGTTTTATGTGATATGAAATTCACCACAGGCATCCCTCGATTCCTTTTAGCTCCAAATGTCTGGGACCATGTAAAGTCACTTGTGACCATGGCCAAGTTATTTAAATAAACTTCTCTGACTTCAAAGAGGATTATAATACACGTAACTCACTGAAAAGAGTTGTACACGTGACTGACAAAAGTCAGTTGCTCGAGGAGCATACAATTGCAAAGTCTTGCTGCACGAGGCTCTGGGACCATCCCACACCCCACAACAGATGAGAGGGGCAGAATGTCTAGCTCCGCCCCAAACCTACTGATGTGGAATCTGACTTTTCACAAGATTTCCCAGATAGTAGCTGCAGCATTAACAGGTGTTAACTTGACAAGTGTTGGTCTATGTGCATGTGTTCTACAAGCTCTGCTAAGAATTCGGAAGATGCAAAAAGAGTTGATCCATCATTTCATAATTACGTTCTGCTTCAGTTTAATTCCCTCGACAACCCCCTTCTATCATTGTCTTAACGTATAAACAGACTCTTTCCGAGGACATATGTTATTATTAAAATACATAAATCCCCTGATCAAAACTGACGCAAATCCAATAAGAATGAATACCTTTCCTGGTAAGTGTGCATGTCATGGCAAAGAGATTATATGCCTTCTCCCAAAATATAGAAGTCTATGGGCAAATAAATAGGTAGACAGACAGGGCAAATAAACAGAGTATATCCTCCCAGAGGAAATGTCTTTTTTTTTTTTTTTTAATCCCATGTTAACATATCTTCAACTTTTGTTTAGATCATTCAAAACAACCTTTTTAATTTATCATGAAAGAATTACTTGAGTGCAGTTTGACACAGTTTCCCAAATAATTAACTGATTTAATTTCGTGTTTGTTTTCCCTCTGTGTTCTAAAAATAAATAAAATTCTGTACTATTCACTTGAGAAAGAAAGTCATTAGTAAACTTTACATTTCTTAGCACCAGGCAAAAATGAAGACAACAGAAATGAGAAACTTATTCAATCTTTAGTGTTTAGGAATACATTCTCCTAGAACATACAGAGAGGATGAAATTATGAAAAATGAAAATAGTATGCAACTAGCTCACATGCATTGCCATCAAGTGTGACGAAACTACAGTGAGAGATCCTTTGTCATCCAACTTTATGAACTGAAAAATGAACTCATTTGGCCATGTGAAGATAAAACATGTGGCAATTTGAAAAATTAGGTGCTGATGTCTCAACCAAAAATAGATTACCCATTTTGGAAACCAATATGGCGCCATCTATTAAGTTTGAAGAACCATCTACAATTCAGGCATTGGGAGGGCTTCAGGAGACAGGGATGAGATTTTCCCCCACAGCACTGTCTGTAACAACAAAATAATAAGAACTGTGTTTGAAAATTCAACAAACAGAGACTAAATATTTCCTTTGTATATAGTCACAGAATTCAGCCATCTACCAGAATATAAGGGAAATCTCAATGAATGTGAAATCATCAAGAGCATCTCAGTTCCCTCTCTGATCACGGCAATTAAATGAGACAGCAGCAAGAAAAAAAAAAATGTTTTATTTTTTTTTTCTTAAAGTAGATTGTATTATTTGGAATACAAAAAAAGTAATATAAAAATGTATCTTTGGAGTAATAAAACATGCCATCCGGGTGAGTTTGTGGTGTGTAAAAAAAATCAGTGGTCAATTTCTGCTCACAAATGAAGTGACTTAAAACAGTGATGGTTTTCCTTGGTCATTACTCTAGTGCTCAGTTTTAGCTGGGTAGTTCTTCTACTGCTTCCTCTTTGGGTTCCTCAGGAGTCTGCCTGCCCAGCACTATGGGGACAGGTTGAGGTCAGTGCGGGACCCTTCCCAACTGGTCTCAGATGCCAAGAAGACAAGAGAAGGAGCTTCAAGGTCTCTGCCCAGGGCTCCCACCTGGCTGTATGGCAAATAAGGTCTTGGTCAAACTAAATCAAGGGACAAGACCAGATTCAAGAGGATGAAGAAGTAAAATCCATCTCTCAGTGGAAGGGGCAAGAGGATCACACTGAAAAGGGGCATATCAGTTGGGATGGGAGGAATTTCTCGCTACCTTTTTGCTATCTGCCCCCACCAAATACAGGCTTCATTACTACATATTTGCATATTGAGGATGTTCTGGTAATAGAGGAGTTCTGGGAGAGATGTAGATTGAGATAGAGAGGGAGAGAGGTGTAAAGGCAAATACAAGGATGGATAGATGATAGATAGACAATGGATGGATGACTAGATGAATGATGGGTAGATGTGGATGGAAGAATGGATGGATGATGGATGGATAGGTGGATGGTTGGTTGGATGGATGGAAGGATGGATGGATATACTTGGTTGGATGGTAGTATGGATGTATAGATAGATAGACAGATAAATATGGTGGATAGGTGGATGGATGGATGGATGGATGGATGGATGGATACTTGGTTGGATGTTTGTATGTATGTATAGATAGACAGATAAATAGATATGATGGATAGGTGGATTGTTGGATTGTTGTATGGATGTAAGTTTGGATGGATGGGTAGATGATGGATGGATGGATGGAGACAAAAAGATAAATAGATGATAGGGCGCCTGGGTGGCTCAGTGGGTTAAGCCACTGCCTTCAGCTCAGGTCATGATCTTGAGGTCCTGGGATCAAGTCCCGCATTGGGCTCTCTGCTCAGCAGGGAGCCTGCTTCCTCCTCTCTGCCTGCCTCTCTGTCTGCTTGTGATCTCTCTCTGTCAAATAAATAAATAAAATCTTAAGAAAAAAGATAGATAGATGATAGATAGATAGATAGATAGATGATAGATGGATAGATCTCCCAAAAGATATATAAATGCCTAGACAATGATTAGTTTATTTGAAGTAAGTAAAAGTTCAATTATAGAAATTAGTAAGAGAAGACTAGAGGAATCCCTGAATAAGTTGAAAGAAAACAATAAACATCAGAAGAAAAATTAGCAAAATACTAATAAAGTGTATCACACGGAAAAATCAGTACATCCTCGTACGTCCGCAAGTAAGTTTCTCTTAGTCACGTGGGAGGAATAAGTGGAAGATCTAAGCTCCATCTTGAACATGGTTTATGTGGGATGTTAGCAGCAAGGTCAGGCACCGTGGTAGATTCCACAACAGCTTAGAGGCGACGAGGTCTGAGTTTGCTGTTTAAGGGTAAGGATCATCAACTGAATGCAACATTTAAAACCATGGGCTGCAGGAGACTACCTAGACAGATTAAACAGAGAAAGGAAAGAAAACCCCCTTTAAGCAAAAAAGAAAAAAGAAATTGCTTTGCAAACACAACGTGGTGGTCCATGCTCTAGGGCTCCCTCCTACAGAGTCTCCTATCATTGCAATAGTCCTATTGAAGATAAAAATCTTTGTTAATCCATATTTCATCCCAATAACAAAATCAGCCACAAGTAACCTGAGAGGATTCTTCAGGACAGATGACATCATATTTTTAAATGACCATTAGTCGAGAAGCTGATTAGGCACAACTCTCCCCTTTAATTTTGCAACTCAGCATTTAGGCTCTGCCTGAAGATCTTCATCATCCCAGATGCAGCTAAAATGCCTATCTTACAATTTACAGTGAAAGCTAGAGCTAGAAGCCACAGGGTGGCTTACCTCAAATAAAAGAAAGTGGTCTCTGAGCAAAAAAGCAATATTAAAGTCATGGGGGAAAAAAAAAATCAAAATCTGCAGGTCTCGTGCTGTCAGAAAGGTGAAGCCCTACTTCAGAGACTGTCCTAAGAGAAGCAGGATGTTCAGTCAATGTTATTTTCCATTGGGAAGTGCTTCTTTCCTCAGACGGATATAGGAATTTTTTTCAATAATGTATTGAAGTTCCAAGCATTTTCCATATTTATTCTAGCTGTCAAGATACTTCCTTGGGCATAGCAAATTCTCTCTGCTGTCAGATTTGGATTAAATAATTTGCTTTTTTTTAAATTTAATTTAATTTTTAAAAATTTATTATATTAGGAAAAAATTAAACAACAACAAGGAAAATACACAGCATGCACAACAGAAAAATGTAAAATTTTCCAAGAGGCGCGATGAACCTCCCTCTGGTTCATATATAAGATCAGGTCAGTTGGAATAGTGATTCTACTGGTCTCCCAAAGAAACAAGAACCATTTTGCATTTCAATGACATTGATCATATATCCTGTCTCGAATTTGCATTGTGTATTTTTTCCCCCAAACATCCTCCTTACTGATAGAATAGTTCAGGCCTTTGTTAAAAAAAAAAAAAAAAAATATATATATATATATATATATATATATATATATATATATATGTATATATTTACCCATATATGTATTTACCCCAAAGATACAGATGTCGTGAAAAGAAGAGCCATCTGTACCCATATATATATATATTTATATAAAATATATATATATATATATATATATATATATATTTTTATAATATATATACACCAGAGAGATAATCTTCACTCACGACCAGAATTATGCTTAGGAGCATGTTGGTTAGCATTTTTGCTACATAAATCGAGTTTCATATAGAATCTCCAGGGTCACTATTATGTTTAATAGCATTTAATGAATACCAAAAGTTTGGGTTGAGGGTCAGGAGACGAGTCAAAACATCTTTGTATTTTGTGCTTGAATTGATGTTCTTTCTGATTCTTGGAGATTTTTTTTTCATTCTTCTTTTTTAAATAATAATGAAAAACTCAGTTTTGCTTATGGCCCAATTGTATAGTTGAGGTCAACGGTTCTCAATTAAGCGTTCTTTTGCCATCCTATTTTCCCTCCAGGATATCATGAGTAATTTCTGGAAACTTGTTTGAGGATCTGAGATCAATATTCTGCAGAAAGCCACTGACGTCTAAGATACAGGTCAGGGATGTCGCTAACATCCTATAAATGCTAGATAGCTCGCACCTCAAAGAATGTCTAATCCCTAACTCTCAATAATGCTGAGGATCAGAAACTGTGGCTTAGTAACAGAAAAATAAAATCTTGCACCAAAAAAAAAAAAAAAAAAAAAATCTTAACGATATAAGTCCCAATGACAGTAAGACAGGCTCCCCGTCTTGCTTAAAATCTGATTGTGCATATTTCCTCAATAATTTCTCAACAGGGGCACCTGGGTGGCTCAGTGGATTAAGCCTCTGCCTTCAGCTCAGGTCATGATCTCAGGGTCCTGGAATCGAGCCCTGCATCGGGCTCTCTGCTCAGCAGGGAGCCTGCTTCCTCCTCTCTCTCTGCCTGCCTCTCTGCCTACTTGTGATCTCTGTCAAATAAATAAATAAAATCTTAAAAAAAAAAAGAATACATTTGCCTAAGATATCTGTCCTTAGCAATAAATAAACTCACCCAATTAACTCCAGGGTCTTCCACAAATATGACACTTTCGTAAAGAAAATCTTTAAAAAAAATAATTTCTTAATGGCTTGAAATATTAGCACATGTAGATGATCACAGAGGGAACACATTAATTTAAACAGACTTCACAAAACTATTAAGCAGAAAATAGGTAGAACTCATAAGAACAGGATGTGAGTCTGTAGGAAGCTATGTTCTGAGCATCATTTGTAACTAGAAAGGGGAGCATACAGTGATTTTGCTTTTATTAACCTAAAAACACTCATCCATGAGCCTTGAAAGCACCACTCAAAGTGCAAGAAATCAAAAACCAAAGGCCACGGAGTGTCTGATTCCGTTTATACAAAATGTCCAGAATAGGGATGCCCTTAGAGACAGAAAGCAGATCAGAAACTTTCAAGGGTAGGGGAGGGGTTGGGGAGAGAGGGCATCAGGGTCAGAGTGTCCTTCTAGGATGAAATGTCTCAGATGAAAATGTCTTGTGACTAGATAATTACAGAGGTTTCATGACATTGTGAATGTACTAAATGGATCTGAATTGAGCACTTTGAAATAGCCAAAATGGGAACATTTATGTTGTATGTATTTTACAAAAAAATTAATGAATGGTATTTACCATGGTCTGGCATGTGGGACAATGGGGAGATGTTGCCCAAAGGTTACAAACGTGCAGTAAGAAAATGAGTATGGAGCACTGGGTGTGATGCATAAACAGTGAATCTTGGAACTCATACACATGACTATCAGACACAAGAAAAATGTTCATCATCACTAGCCATCAGGGAGATTCAAATTAAAACCACATTGACATACCACCTTACACCAGTGAGAATGGCCAAAATTAACAAATCAGGAAACAACATGTGCTGGAGAGGATGTGGAGAAAGGGGAACCCTCTTCCACTGTTGGTGGGAATGCAAGTTGGTGCAGCCTCTTTGGAGAACAGTGTGGAGATTCCTCAATAAATTAAAAATAGAGGTTCCCTATGACCCTGCCATTGCACTACTGGGTATTTACCCCAAAGATACAGATAGAGTGAAAAGAAGGGCCATCTGTACCCCAATGTTCATAGCAGCAATGGCCACGGTCGCCAAACTGTAGAAAGAACCAAGATGCCCTTCAACGGACAAATGGATAAGGAAGATGTGGTCCATATACACTATGGAGTATGATGCCTCCATCAGAAAGGATGAATACCCAACTTTTGCATCAACATGGACGGGACTGGAAGAGATTATGCTGAGTGACATAAGTCAAGCAGAGAGAGTCAATTATTATATGGTTTCACTTATTTGTGGAGCATAACAAATATCATGGAGGACATGGGGAGATGGAGAGGAGAAGGGAGTTGAGGGAAATTGGAAGGGGAGGGGAACCATGAGAGACTATGGACTCTGAGAAACAATCTGAGGGTTTTGAAGGGGCGGGGATGGGAGGTTGGGGGAGCCAGGTGGTGGGTATTAAGGAGGTCATGGATTGCATGAACCACTGGGTGTGGTGCATAAACAGTGAATTCTGGAATACTGAAAAGAAATTTAAGAAAAATAAAATAAAATATTTAAAAAACTAAATTAATTAAAGAAAAAAAGAAAGAAAATGAGTAACTTCTGGAAGTCTAATGCACAGCACTGTGATGATGTTACCAATACTGTATTATGCTCTTCAAAGCTGCTAAGAGACTAGATCTTAATTTTTTTTCAGCACACACACACAAAAATAGCAATGATGTGACATGAGAGAGATGTCGCCTGTGGTGATGGTCCTATTAAAACATGTACATGTATCCAATCAATACACTGTACCTTTACATGTATACAATCTCTATGTCAAATATATTCCAATGATATTTTTTCCCAATAAATGAAATGCTGTACTCTTACAGGTAAATAGGATACATGGAAAAAAGGGCAATAAACACACACACACACACAAACAGGGGCCAAAATCCCTACAGCTTTACTAAAGATGGAAAACTACATTGTTTCATTCCAGAGCAAACTGCTAACATCTTACAATGTGGAATGTGGCGGGAGGAGGGGGGACCCACCAAGAACATCTTGCTGCTCTTTTAGCAAAAGAGCAGACTATTCACAGACCTGTACCCTTGGGGATAATAATATATTATATGTTAATAAAACATTAAAAAAAAAAAATAATAATAAAGTGCAGACTATTCTCAAGTGCATATTTCTTGTGTAGATAGATTCATTGAGATCATAGCTTGGTGGTGACATTCAGGGATGTTTAGCAGTTCTATTTTGTGTTTTCATTATTTATGTTCTCATTTGCTGAGACGTTCCTATATACTAAAAAAAAAAAAAAATCATATAAAGAGCTTGATAAGAGTTATCTTATGGAACCACTCTGCTGTGTTGGACAGGTCTCCCAAGAAGCCTGCAAAGGGGGATCGGTCCTTTACAGATGTATTGGGAAAGCTCCATGGAAGAAAAATGAGGAGGAAGCCAGAGGAGGCTGGACATAACCATGATATGGACCTGACCCATGAGGAAGATGGTTTGAAAGGAAGTGGGGACGGGCAGAGACAGCAGTATGGGTCTCCTGACATTTCCTCAAGGCTTCTAGGGAATTGTCAGGCCAAAATCATCTGTCAGAGGAATTCCCATCTCCCTGAATGGCCCCTCCTTAGTGTCCCTGCCCCACTGTCACAGAGTAGGTGCGTTCAGAGGGCGTGTGGCTTCCCAGTAGAGGATGCGCTCAGGGATCAAGCAGCTGGGCCATCAATAACCCTTCTGCAGCCAACCTCAGATGGGCACATTTTCAGGACCATGTGTTTCTCTTACCCCAGTATTACACATCCAGAAATGAAGACCTAGTCATCTCCATGATTGGTCTTTAAAGTTTTTGCAATAGTCTGCATTCCTGCTTTTCCATAATTTACTTAAGGATTCTCCTGTGGATGGAGACAGATTGGTTGCATTACCAACAGTCTTGAGAAAGAGAACCATCTTTGGGCTGACGAAGCTGTCCACCCAACCCGTCAACACAGGTGGTTCTTCTATGGCATTGTCAAGGCAGGGGACCCCAAGGTGATGGTGAAGAGATGGTCTGATGAACCAACAGATATGAGTGACAGGGAGAGTCCATCCTCAAGTTCCATGCCCCAAGTAGCCCATTCTTTCCTCCAGGGGCATCTTCAGGAATAATGTCCCACCTGGAGGACCACTTTCTGGAGGGAATTATGATTAAGGCAATGACAAAGCAAGGTCAACACAGACATGGGAGGGGCAGATACTGGACCACCTTGGCTCAAAAAAAAAAAAAAAAATCAGAGCAGGAGTCATGCGTCCAACAGTGGGCCCTGGGCTCTGTGGTTTCCCTCTCCATGCAGAAGAACATGCATTTTATCAAAGTCTCAGCATTCCTTTATAGGTGCGGTGAGCTCCAGGGAGCTTTTCTTAACACTTACAACCTGCGAGCCAAAGCATGAAGACAAATTGTTCTTAATAAACCTGCACCCCAGATAATGTAACAATCCGGCTCTAAACCACAGTAGAATTATTTTTAGGACTTCATGGGGTTTAATTCTGAATAAACAACATGTTATAGGAAATATATACATATATATAAGCATATATATCATAAAGGAACTCTCTTTATGATAATATTTTAACTGAAATTAAGTGGAACTAAATGCTTGATTTATTTCTAGGGACTGCATTTGTCTTTAGCACTCCGTCTCATTCCACACGGATTTAAGATGGTTCATTAGTTGGTTAATAACCAATGGTGTGCATGAAGATGCTGTAACTGTGTGATCTTCTATGTTTTTATTTCCTCGAGTTAAAATCATTAATACCTTTTTCTTCATCCAGACTCAGTGCCACGTAACAGCACATTGCATGAGAAATGTGTGAAAAAATAGGGCAAAGTACATCAATGACGATGTTTCTACATAGCAGAATTGAAAAATTGGTGTTCCCTTAGAAAGTAAAAAGCTTTGGGGGAAAATTCTGGTCATTCCCATTTGAGCTAAGAAGAACCAAGGGAAACGAGTTTTTGTTTTTGTTTTCTTTTTTTCCTCCCAAGTCTTAAGGTATCCCTTTCAAGAAGAAGCCTGAATTACATAGCACTGATGAACCTACAGTCCAACTGAAGATGCCATACCCCAAAGGTAACAGTGAAACACAGCGGTAGATAAGTGAGCACACAACCTTCCCTACAGGTCGATCTCTCTCCCATGATGCCATCTTGCTCCAAATAAGAGAAATAATTCTTTATAGCAGAGGAACAGGGGATCCATGAAGTGCCATCCAGGTGGACCAACCCAGCCTCTAGGGAGACAGGAGCTGACCCTCTGTTATCAGAGAAGATCAGGAGATAGGGTGGCCTGAGGCACTGGAAACCATGTCTTTGTAGAACTCATTTTAATCATCCAGCATCTTAAAATCCCATTAAGACATTACATATTCTTGCATATTCCTTTGTTGTAGATTAATTGACCAGATAAGTGTAGGTTTACTTCTGGGCTCTCTATTCTGTTCCTTTGGTCTAGGTGTCTATGTCTGAAGCTAAGAGGATACTGCCTGTTAATTATACTTCAATAAAAAAAAAAAAAGAAAGAAAAGAAACACAATCCCATTAAGACAACCCACCCTCCTTGTTTCTATCCTCTCTGATTTCAAAGCTTATGATTAAATACTTCACCCAAAGTGTCACGGGCAAAGATTGGAGGTCTGGATTCTGCTTAATGGTGAAGGTTGTTTCCTTTCCTTTACTCCTTATCGTCTTGCCAGCTGCCCAGCTTTGAATGATCAGATATGATCCAGAATCCCTCAAACGCCTGTGTAGAATGAGAAAAGTACGCATGCCTGTGGAATATGAAGAAACGTGAAAAAATGTGGAAAGGTACCAAAACAAATGCACTTACTCAACAAGGTTGTCATTTCAAGTTCCCCTAAAAGGGTTATCTTTTCTCGTGCCCCGTGCATGTGAGCAAAGTTACCCGCAGATCATTTGACATACATCATCTAGTGCACGACCACCAAGATAAGAACTTTTATGCAAAATCGCCCATTTGTCTTCATTTTCATCTTTAAAAGTGCATTCACGGAGCAGATGCACCCATAGTGTAAAAATTGCTTCACGGTGACATGAATAGAAAACCGTAATGTCTCATTTAATTAGCAACAGAATTAAAATGCGGGAATGCACCAGAACAAAGCTAAATGTTTCTCAAGTGAAGTGTCCAAGTTTCATTTTTTTAAAAGCCCTCCATAAATCCCTCTTTTGCCAAACGTTATCATTATGATGCATTCTCCCCACTGGAGTGAGACGCCTACATTCTCATCAAATGACTTATTATCCACACAACATCTTATCATGCAAAATGGTCCAGAAAGAAATTTTTCAACATGGTGCCAAGTGCTTTGCCGTATGTGGAAAATGGATGGGGTAATAAGAGGAATGTTGTATTAGGGTCTTCCAAAGAAACAGACCAGTAGGGTGGGTTTACATACCAAGAGAGGCATGAGTATATGTGGAGAGATTCCTCCCCTCAGCCCTCAGAAGAAACCAACCCTGCTAACACCATCATCTCAGAATTATGACCTTCATAACTGTCAAGCAAGGTTCTCAATTTGTGGTACTCTGTTATGGCAACCCTAGTCAACTAATACTTTTGAGTAGAAACTTAGAAGATTCAAGACATGAAAGGAATCTTTATAGCTCCTGCTCATCATGGGTTTGGTCTTACTAAAGCACTAATTGAACATATGTCATAAATTTGCTTTTAAAAAAAATCTGGTAACTCTTTTTCATAATGTTTCTTTTCTCAGGCACTCCCCTTGGCTGCTACTGGACACTGTCTCCTTCCCATGCCCTCCCATGGTCTTCTCTCTGAGTCCTCTTTCTTCTCATAAAGACACAAGCCGTATTAGAGTAAGCCACATCCTAATGATCTTATTTTTCCTTTTGTTATCTCTTAAAGACCCTGTATCCAAATATAATTACATTCTGAGTTCCTGGGAGTTGGAATTTCAAGATATGCATTTGTGGGGCTCACTATTCAGGCCATATGATAACCCAATCCTCACATACCAAGGGAGACTGACTGAGAAATCCCTCCATCCTCCAGAAACGAAACCTTAGGTATATCCATGGAGTACAATCAATATGGCGGATGTGGGCAGAACAAAATACTTGCATTTGGGGAATGAGGCTGAGCTCTCTTTTCTTAGAGAATGCCTCCCAGGAGGTGGGTCTCCATCCATGGTCTCCCTGTTCTCCTTTCCCAAATGTTTATACTAAAGTTGTCATGCTTTCCTTCAGGCTCAGAGAAAAATTTCTCTTGGTCTTGGGACACTCGGGGAGATAGTAGAGCTTGATTTGCACAATGGGTCACCATTAGAGTCATGGAGGACTTGTTACTGCCCAGATGGAGAGACAGCATGCCCACAGATTCTGATTCTGTAGGTTGAGGTTGGGACCCAAGAATCTTCCTATCGCACATGTTTCCAACATGACCTTGGTGACTGTGGTTCAGAGATAACGCTTTGGAAACCAATGTACCACATCAAATTAGGATCAAAATTCTTCCCTAGATAATTGGGAGAGGGGGGAAAAAAAAGGAAGATGCTTTGTTATTGTCTTCCCATTGGCAATGTGAATACAGGTTCTATGGGGACATCTTCTCCAAGGTGATGAGAAACTCTTTGTGCCCCTGAAATCAGTCCAGGGAAGGACAGAGAGCTGGAACGGGGAGAAAGAATCAAAACATGAATAGAACGTTTGAGCTGTTCTATCCAGATATGTCTGGGCCATACCTAAACCAGCTGAAAGCAGACTGCTTCCCTTTTTGCTTAAGCTGATTAAAAGTTTGATTTCTGTCACTTTTGGCAGAAAAGGACTTTACAAATCTGATTATTTTTTTAAAAGGGACAGAGAAAAATTAAATAGATAAGGTGCTAATGCATAAAGGTATTCTATGCACAAAAATCCATTAAGATAGTTGTCTTGAAACCACTCCAGTAAAACGGTGCTAAGATATTGACTTGCAGTCGGCATGGGATTTGCATGAGATGAACACATCGTCTTCTACCCACATTGTTGTGGTTGATGATGTTTGTTGGCAGAGGATGGAATTGAAAAGGTATGTAGCCCAGGAATTGAAAAGGTATGTAGCCCAGGAATTGAAAAGGTATGTAGCCCAGGAATTGAAAAGGTATGTAGCCCAGGTAAGACTGCAAAAATCCCCAGAAATTTCCTTTCTGAAAAAAGCATGGATTTTCCCCCTACTACATTTTACGGGGTATAAATAAAAGAATTAGCCAATGCTCACCTCCTTCCTTCTCTTTAATCAATCATACATCCAAGAAACAAGACAAGAAAAATGTAGGACATACCACCAAAGCAGCTGAACAACAAAAAAATGAGAATGATATATGGCCTATAAGATTAAAAAAATACAATTTATTTGGAGTGATAATCCACATGTTCATTTGCTGGATAGATTTTAAAACAACACAGATTTGTTTTGTTTTGTTTTGTTTTTAGCATAAAGCATGGTGGATACTGAATTTTTATGCAAAATGAAGTCTGCCCATCACGACAAATTTTATGGCATAATAATTGAGTAATGGGATTGAGAATCATGTAATTTTGAGCTTATGCTCCTACTTGGGCACCAAATAGGTAGATGATTTTGAACTTTGCTTTGCTCATCTGTGAAGTGGAAAAATGTCAATCCCAGCTGAAAGAGCTGCCTTGAAGGTGTAGATGATGTATAAGAAGCTATTAACACAATGGTCTGGGAGATAGTATCATACACACACACACACACACACACACACACACACACACACACACACATTAAATAACAGTGATCATCCAGATCAGTGTAGTCATTGAATGTCTTGAAACACAATACAATACAGTCAAATACAAAAGATGGTTTGAATCATTTATCATCTTCCAGAAGGAAAGAGAATTAGTGCTGGCCCTTGGCAGCCTTCTCAGTCTCTGAGCGTGACAGAAAGTTCCCTTAAACTGGGAGCTATTCTAAACTTTTCTATGTATGCAGAAATTTCTTATTGTCTGTTAGTGGAGACCATCCAGATGTTTATCCTAAATGGTACCATTCATGCAATGAGAGGAAGAATCATCATGTTGGCATGTGGGTCTACTGATGGGCTCTAGACCCAGAAATTTGCAGTCAGGATCCTTCTTGTTGTCCGAATGACTAAACAGGAATAGGAAAAATAGTTCCACTGAATCCTCTTAATGCATCCAGAGGTGTTGGAGTGGGGAGATGAACAGAAGTGGAGACCAAAGATTGATTTGTATCTTGGTTTACTTTTCTCTTACCACATGGTCTTACATGATTCCTCCCTCATATTGGTTTGACGTCATTAGCGCAACACGACACGTCCCCTGGAGATGACACCCAGAAAGGTTGTCACCATGTGTAGGAAGGCAATAAGAGGTACAGTCGTCTGAAATACACTTATAATTATATTCATATTCATAATTATCAGTCAATGCGTATATTGCCGCCATGGGCAACATCAACATCAAAATGTCATGTCATTTTTGGATGGCATGGTGAGGACTCTGATTCTGGAACGAAGCTCTATGGCATCAAATCCTGGCCTGGCCAGTGGCCTGCTGTGTATCTGTGTTGTAAAGCCCACCTGTGCCTCAGTTTCTCAATCTGTAAAATGGGAATAATACCATTGACTTAGAAGTGTCTTACAGCAATAAAATTAACTGCATGCTGACACCAATGACTAAACTCTCAATAAGCCTTGAATGTGTTACTATGTTGTCATAGCCCAACGGATTGTTGGCTTCAATTCCTTAGACCCTAGGTATGACAGACAGAATCAGATGAGCCCGTAAAGTCATGAATACACATGGGAATAGGACAGCCCTTCATCTTTCTCTGAGACCCATTACCATATATGTGGTGGTTTCAAACAACACAAATATATAGGAGTATAGTTCTGGGGGTCAGGTGTTAACCCATTCCCAGGGTTCACATCCACCTGTCAGCAGGGTTTGTTCCTTCTGGAGACTCCAGGGGAGAATTTCTTCCAGATTCTAAAGACAACCATGTTTCTTGACTTGTGGCCCGCCCACCACCTTCCAGCCAGCAATGTCCTTCCCACACTATGTCACACTGATCTTCTTGAAGGACCCCGAGAACTACCATCACAGATAAGCAGAAGATCCAGGTTCCTCCTCTCACGTCAAGGACTTCAACCTCATCATATGTGCTGAATCTCCTTTTTCACCCAGGGAAACAGAGTCACAGGTGCTAGGAATTGGGAGGCGAATGTATTTACGAGGCCGTCTACTAGGGCACAGACTCAAAAGATAGTCATCCCACATATATATGTGGTTAATTAAAAGCTTACCACATCCCACACTCAAGGCTAGGACTTTTATGTATATTATTTTATCTGATACTCCTGATATTAGGCAGAAAGGATCTGAGTCTAGGACAGAGATTCTGAATTCACAAGGGAGGATGCAACAAGACTAAGCTATAGATTCTGGTCTGCCTAGTCAAAAAAAGTGGTGCTCTGATCTACCACGTACCTCTCACTCATAGGACTAAGGTTTCCATAGGGGCCCTCAGGTGTAGAACATGTCTTCAATGAATACTCACTCCTCAAGTCCCACAAGAGTGCACCATGTTGACTTTTATGACACTTCCTTCAACATGACTGGGCCAACCCAGAAGACCAGGGCCTGGGGCCAATCTCAGGAGCAAGATTCCCCTGACTAGAGGCAAGACCCTCTAAAACAAAGTAAAACATCTCACTTTATTTAATTAAGATGCACTACTTGATTGCTGTCTCGCCATTTAATAATTTTGTTTTTGCCATTAAATGGATTTTTACTTCCATGTAATTACTTTAATTTGTTTTGCAATACGCTTTCAGACACATCAATAATGCCTTCAGCCAGAACAAACGCTCGGACTCCTAAATCAAGTCAACGCAGACCCCATGTGACAATGCTTTTCCGTCACTACCAAATGAAAAAAGTAACTTGGGAGAAATTTGTCAAAACCATAAATAAGTCTTCAGGAGAAAAAAAAAAAACACAAAAAAAAAACAGCAGCCAGAGGAATGGTGAATTTCCAATACGCTTTTAAAATTTTAGGCTACCCATGCTAATACATACCCTCAGGGAATAGAAACCTCGTCCCTTGTTTGACGTCGGTGGTTGAAAATCAAAGCAAGCTGAGAAAAATGATTCCATCCCATTCTTGATCATACACATCACTCAGAGAATGAGCACAGAAAAATCACAGGTTCTCCGATTCTCCTATTAGCTAAAAAAAAAACTACTAATTGAAAATAAATCATACCTGCTTTTCTAGGAAAATCCATTGAACATAAAAGGTGTTTTGTTGTTTTTTTTTGTTTTTGTCGGAAGACCTTTCAAATCTCAATGAGTGAGCCCATTCGATTGGAACATACACTCAATTATTGAGTATACACTTTGCACCAACACTTGTTTGGGAAATAGAGCTAAAATTGTTATATTTTTTTAAATTTAAATTCAATTTTATTAACATATACTGTGTTAGTAGTTTCAGAAGGAATTTAATGATGCACCATTTGCATGTAACACCCACTGCTCATTCCATCATGTGCCCTCTTTCATGCCCGCCCATAAAGCTG
Source organism: Mustela nivalis (assembly GCF_964662115.1). Lineage (NCBI taxonomy): Eukaryota > Metazoa > Chordata > Mammalia > Carnivora > Mustelidae > Mustela > Mustela nivalis. The sequence continues at coordinate 131,330,761 of NC_139040.1, forward strand.
CAATTAGTCAAGTTCCTAGCTTCAGGAACCTTCCTTTGTACCGTGAGAATCAGTACATGTAGGGAGATGGGGTGGATTGCAAAAAATGTGTCAGAGAGAGAGAACAGGGGCAAATAATCAAACAGAGACCCAAGATTACTGATCATCCCAACATTTCTTCATGTCACAGAAACTCAGAGAACCAAACCCAACGATACACCATCGCCTTTACCCCTTCCTGCGGGAGTTACTCTCCAAATCTTCTCCCGATCCCAGCTGAGTTCTTCCCCTGCCATTTCCCACCCCGAGGATTTTCTATTCAGGAATGAAAATCCAAATGTCTCCCTATACATCAAAGAGGATGTCCGAATGCTGTCCTTTTCTCTTACTAGACAAAATGGTGGTCATATTTTGCTTCTTCATCCTCTCCTTCTTTCTGTCCACTTCTCTTTCTCTCTCTCACACTCACACACAGACACACAGACACATACACACACATTGACATTAGACAATCCCTGATGTATGACTGTATAGAACACCAAAAGCTAATGGACACGGGGGTCACCCCTCAGCACTGACCTATTTCCACGTGAGACAGGTGACGGGCGCTTTGGAGCCCATGCCCAGGTGCAAAGTTGAGAATCTAGAGAAGGGAAACTTTCCTGGCACCTCAGAACCATCATGTGCAGAGCAGACACCTGACTCTGCTTCTCCCACAGTTATGTCTTACAGAAAATCTGTACCAATTACCTATTAGCAATACTGCAAGAAAGACATGCTAGACCAGTGATTTAATTCTGGTAGGCATCCAATAGTGAGTCCATATTGGATGCCAGGGCTGCTTAGGTCCTGGGAAATGATAGGGACTAAACCAAAGCCTTACAAGCAGGGAGTGTATGTTTTAAACATTTAAATGACTGCCTTCGAACTAAACTCTCACCTAAAAGGAATATAAACTTCCCACAGGATTCTGAGGTAGAGTGGTAGAAAATAATGCCCTTCTTCTTCCTTATTCTGCTCTAGGACTTTAAAGAAGGAGTAACGGAAGCCACAATTATATAGAGAAAAATTGTTCAGCCTGAAGTCCTTCCATAGGACGGTGTGAGGACATCTGGGTGCTTTGGTGACCTTTCGATCTTAAGCATTTTTGTATAAAAATATATGAGTTTCCTCAGACCGTTGGAACAAATGACCACCAACTGAATGCCTAAAACAAAAAGACTTCATTATCTCCCAGCTCTGGAGACCATCCGTGGGAGATCCAGGCGGGGCAGGGATGCTGAGATCCAGGCGGGGCAGGGTTGCAGAGATCCAGACGGGGCAGGGCTGTGCTCCTTCCCCAGGATCTAGCGGAACCTCTTTTCCACCTCTTCCAGCTTCTGGGGTTCCAGGCATCCCTGGGCTCATGGTTGTGCCCCTCCCTTCTCTGATTCCATCTTCATACGGCATCTCCTCTGTGTCGGAGTCTCTCTTCCGTCTTTTATAAGGACGTGTGTCATATTGGCCAAGGGCCCACTCTAATGGCCTCATTTCATCCCATCTGCAAAAATCCCATTTCCAAATAAGGCCACATGCACAGATATCTGGTATTGCGACGTCAGTATATCTTTTGGGGAACACGGTCCACGCCATAAGAAACAGGAGAAACAGAAGTGTATGTGTTGAATCAATGGTCCGTTGTAAAGGTCCTAGAGGTAAAAAGAAAAATAGAAATTGGACAACTTCATGGGTCCTATGTTCAGTTTTACATTACAAACTCTGTGCGTGCAATGTTTAAACCTCCATGAGTGGTATAGATCCAAGAAGGAGTCTAAGTAAAAGGGAAGTGGGCCATTGCTTCCGAGAGCACCTACTGAAATGAAGGCACAAGTCATCAGGAGCAGATGTAAACAAGAGCCATGAAGACATATCCAACTTGTCCCCAGCTGCCCCGCAGGCCAGTGGGAGCTCAGACCAACTCCCTAACAAGCAGACAATAAGGAGAAACCTGAGACCACCCCGAGTCCACTCCCCACAGCGGCCCATTCCTCCAGCGGCCACACAAAAGCCACCTTGAAGAGGAACACAAAGAGAAGAAACCCGAGACACAGAACAAAGGTTGTACTCACTTGAGGGACAGGGGCCATTTTTTAATCAGACCGAGATTAGGAGCTCAACCACACCTGGAATTCTGAAGGGAGACCAGCACAGCTTCAGAACAGTGAAGAACAGTCTTTGTATAATGTATGCAGGCTGGGCGCACGGGCTCTCCGGCGTGTACATGTATAATGAATGGATGTCAGGAGACATGGCCTTCGTCGCGTTTCTAGCGACTCCCTCATGCTTATTTCTTGGATCCCGTCGTACATTTATCTTATCTGCACTGAATGCGGCTTTCTGCAAACCACTTCTATTTAAGGAGCTATCAATAATGCATCCTCGGACACGGACAGAAACGAAATGACTTACATTCTCAGAGCTCAAAGAGAAACCGTCACGAAAGCTTGGATGTTCACATCCTTGTCTTGAAGGCAGATCAACGGGATCTCCTACCGTCCCTTCATCTAGGCTTTCTGTGTCTCGTCCACTGAAACATTTGTAAATACTTATTGGGTGTCGTTGTTACTCCGTGAAAGATTTGTAAATAATTATTGCGGGGATTTAAGACGGGAGGTCTGCAACCTCGCAGTCCTGAAGCATGAGAACACACACATCCTGAAAGCCCCAATTTTATTTTACAGGGTTATCTCCCCATGGAAGCAAACGAAAGAGTATGGTTTATTTTCATGTTTGAACTTGTTTCTGCACCTTCCACAGGATGGATATACTTTTAAATAACACACCATGGCCTTAAAGACAACACACAGCACATTAAGTCCACCTACAATCAGTGCGTATTTTTGTTTTACGTCCAATAACTTATTAAAAAAAATATGCCTTTTAGTCCTGGAGCAAAGAAGACCTTGACAAATTTATTAACAAACATAAGTTCATTAAAATGATCCCGTGGCTACATAATTTATGAACTAATTAATTCTGACTTAAACAATTATTTACTTGAAACTCAAATTTGCTCTGAAACCCAAAGTAATGTTTTGTTGGCACGACATAATAAAGTTCTTATGTAATTACTAATTAGTCTCGAGCATGACAAATGTTTTAATTAAAATCACTGAAACAGTTAAGCATTTAACAGTTTTTTTTTTCATTTTCCCACTTTATTTGCTTTAGATTAACTGTTTAACCGTCCCCAAGAGCCCGCACATAACATGGACTCCCGTTCACCCAGGGCGTGATTTTTTCTGGTGTTTATGCCATTTGGGGAGGAGAAAGGAACAAACCCTTCTTACGTGTTGAATATTTTACAAACTATTTCTAAAGCCCGTAAGAAGGGTTGTGTGGTTCACTGTGTTCCAGAAAGGCATGCCTCACCTCGCCTTATCATATGTCAAAGGAGCCCAATAGACTATCTGCAACATAGAGAGGCAGCGACAGTCACTGGGAATTTGTCTTGGAGAACATCTAACTCTTTCCTTTTTCCGAGATTTTATTTATTTATTTGAGAGATGGAGATAGCAAGAGAGGCCATGAGCAGGCAGGAGAAGGAGAAACAGACTCTCCGCTGAGCAGGAAGCCAGATGCAGGACTCAATCCCAGGACTCTGGGATCACGACCTGAGTCAAAGGTAGGGTCTTAATGGACTGAGTCACCCGGAGCCCTGGAGAACATCCAACTCTTGCACTCTTGTATCAAGAGCTAGGCCCACCCAGTCTTGTATGATGTAGAATCTCTCTGCTCACCACGTGTGGGCTGGCTGGGGAATGGTTGGGTGGCCAAAGGTCCTCAGCCATTGGAGAGTGTACACATCCAAGGGACAGATCAATAACAGAATCACAAAGGCTCAGAACGCCAACGAGTGCATTCCAACTGGTAGATTATGGGCATGAACGATGTCCTGCTGAACATGGCTGTTGGGTCATCATTGAGCACCTAACCCAACTACCATGGAGACCAGGCATCCATCTATGCAGCCCCCCAGACACCCCCTCTTGTTCCTTGATCTTCTTCATCCTTCCCTGCCCCCGAGGTCTCCAGTTTTTCCCTGCTCTTTTCATTTCTCTTTTCCATTTTTTTTTTCCTTTTTGACTTCTTTTCCCCCCCAACTTGAAAATGAACAGCATAAGGCACTAGTTATTCTCGTCTGTGTGATTTCACTGTTTTGTCAGGACACCTGTCTAGCCATCGCAAAGCGCATGAAAAAGGGCTGGTTAAGCATATATTTGAATTGCAGTATTCACGGGGAAAAGACTCGCATGTGCTCAGGGTTGTTTGGAGCTCTTTCTTCCTGGTTTCTTAACTCCCTGATAGAGATGCTGTTTCCGAACGATTATGTCAACATCAAGTTTTGCATTTTAGGCAATTTGCTCTACACAGCAAAATTGTTCCCAATCCCCCTCCCCGCTGAGTTTTTCCCTCGATGCATATGCAATTTCCTTGAAAAAAAAAAAAAAAAAAAACGCCTGTTAATTCCATGCAAAGATGCTCTCTCTTTTCAGTGGGCAGGACTGGCACCAAAGCAGAGTTGCCAAGGGATTTAGGCACACCTGCTGGTGAGCCAAGGCTCACAGTTAACCCCTCACATGCTGCATGTAATTTTAACTCGGTTCCTCCTCACAGCTTACAATGCCGGCGGCGTTTGGGAGCTACGTTGGAGTTACGCGATCATTTGTTGCTTGGGATCTTGGGCTTTTGTAGAGGTAGGAACGAGTAACAAAAGCAAAAAGGGACGTTTAGACTATTTCACAGTGTTGACTGCGAAATTGGGAGATTACCTATTAAAAAGGCGACGGTCGATGAACCACAGAACTCATGTTTGCAGGGCATAGAAGAAGCAGCCAATAATACCCAAACTCAACTTAAGCCCTGATTTTTTAGCTTCTAAGTGTACCTTCAGAGTTTAATTTTATCACCTATTGACTGTCTCGATGAGTGCCCCAACTCCATTAACCGCTTTATTTACCGTCTGCTACCTCTGCTGTTTATAGAACTGCCCTACAGATAAGGCTTCAACAGCAAGGAAAACAATCAATACAATTATAAATTCTGTCTCTGATACACACACACACACACACACACTCACACACACATACACACAGACTTCCACCTTCTGTGAGGACACGGTTGATAGATTTTACAGTGACTCTCAGGTCTTGGTCTTGCAATGAGAAATTTCCCTGGTATTTATTCACTCACCCCAATCTTTCCCAAATCTCTGAATGCAAGTGCACATACCTTCTTCTAGGATATTGATAAGCAAATGTGATGTACTGCTATATTAGGGATGCAGTAGAATTCAGAGGCCTTCAGTTTGTCTGTTTATCACAGCAACTGTTCATTGCTGTTGAATTCAGAAGCTGAGTGGCCAGAAGGCTCCGTATCTCATGAGGGATCATTTGGCTGATCCAGTCATAAAAAGCTCCTGCCCGTGGATTCTGCCTATTTCTGTTTCTGCCTTATATACCCGGGCCATGCTTAGCTTCCCCATCATCCTGGCCACCCAGATGTGTCTGCCTTCATCACCTCACTTAGTTCGTCTCTGTCTTGTTTGCTCTATGATTATATGCTGTCCATACTAATGTTCAAAGTGATGACTCTGCACATTTTCATGTGCTTCCAATCATCTTTTCTTCTTTGAAAACAATTCCCTCCCTACAAATAGATTTGTTGTCACTAATACAGTTTTTATCTCTCATATGTTGGAAATTTGGGGCTTTTGCTATGATGGTTCATGTGCTGAGGGAATGCAGTGCATGCTATTCTAAGGGACTTCTTGTCTCATGTCAACATGACAGTGCATAGCTATGTCTTTATTTGTCACATGGGAAAATGGCTTTATTTTCCTGCTTTTAAAAAAACACAGTGGCATTTCCTTTAATAAGTCTCAGCTGCACTTTTAACTTTTGGTGAGTGATATGAGTTCTTTCCGGTAAATCACCAAGCTAGCAGATGTCTTGGAGACTGAACATTATTCTTTTTTTTTTTAATTTATTTTTTATTTATTTTCAACATAACAGTATTCATTATTTTTTCACCACCCCCAGTGATCCATGCAATCCGTGCCCTCTATAATACCCACCACCTGGTACCCCAACCTCCCACTTCCCACCCCTTCAAAACCCTCAGATTGTTTTTCAGAGTCCATAGTCTCTCATGGTTCACCTCCCCTTCCAATTTCCCCCAACTCCCTTCTCCTCTCCATCTCCCCTTGTCCTCCATGCTATTTGTTATGCTCCACAAATAATTGATACCACATGATAATTGACTCTCTCTGCTTGACTGATTTACTCAGCATAATCTCCCCCAGTCCCGTCCATGTTGCTACAAAAGTTGGGGATTCATCCTTTCTGATGGAGGCATCATACTCCATAGTGCATATGGACCACATCTTCCTTATCCATTCGTCCGTTGAAGGGCATCTTGGTTCTTTCCACAGTTTGGCGACCATGGCCATTGCTGCTATAAACATTGGGGTACAGATGGACCTTCTGTTCACTCCATCTGTATCTTTGGGCTAAGTACCCAGTAGTGCAATTGCAGGGTCATAGGGAAGTTCTATTTTTAATTTCTTGAGGAATTTCCACACTGTTCTCCAAAGAGTCTGCACCAACTTGCATTCCCACCAACAGTGTAAGAGGCTTCCCCTTTTTCCACATCCCCTCCAACACATTCTTAATGTGCTTTTAATGTATCTATGTATTTATCTATATCATCCATCCATCCAGTCATCATGTCTATCTATTCACCTCTCTATATAGCATTTATCTATTCATCCAGTCATCATGTAATCTATCATCCTTCCATCCATCCAACCATCCTTCCATCCATCCATCCATCCAATCATTATGTCTATCTATCTGTCTATCTTATCTATCTATCTATCTATCTATCTATCTATCATCTATTTCTCCAACAATCATCATATCTACCCATTCAATCAAATCTATCATCTATCAATCATTTATCTATCCATCCAATGATCATGTATGTCTGTCTATCATCTATCATCTATCCATTGGATCATATCTATCTATCTATCTATTCTATGTAGTTTTGCTTTGTTTTATTTTGGTCATCTATTTGGATTTGGAGAAGAGAAAGTTGATTGTGGGTCTCAATTACCAATTTGATTAACAATCTCCTGGATTCCTGGTTAGAGTTTTCCTCTATTTACCCATATTGTCATGATTTGTGCTTCTTCCATGGCCAGAAAAGGAAGAGGAAAGGAGGAGGAAGGAGGAGAAAAACAAAAATATTAGGAAGAAGACAAGGAAAAAGAGATAGAATTAAATGGATACAATAATAGCAGAAAAATAGCCAATGTCAAATTTAACTTGTAGAACTAATAAAAGTAGAATTTACCCTAAATTCTCCATAAACTCCTGGAGAAAGGCATACTTTTCTCCCTACTGTGTGCACATCTATTTTAAACCGATTCCCATAAACCTAGGAAGAGTTAAAATTCACTAGTTTTTCCTTTTTATTTTTTTTTTTATTTCCCCCCAAACTCATTCACTGGAGATTTTTAGTCCTTGCCCAACAAATTCATCTACATTTCCCAGAGGAAATTAGAGCTTTAATTAAGCTTACAAGAGCCTGCAGTCCTATAAAAACTAAATAATTAAAAGATCCTCAGAACCAGAGGCAGCAAGGATGCGATTTTATGAACACACACCTGTCCATTTTGCAGAGCTAAAAGGTGTTCACGTCCTACAGGGAACAGGTTCACCCTGAGAAAGGGAGAAAGAGCAGAGAAGCTTCTAGATAATGGCCATCACTCATTGCTAAGACCTTTCAAAATAAATCTCTTTTATCAGTTAATCACATATATCACTTGAAGAGGTGTCTGATGCTGACCCAAAGCAGCCCTGAAGCAAAGAAAACAATCAGCATTTCAACCTCTCCTTGGCTTTGACCTCCAATTGTCCTTGTTCTGCTTTGCACCAAATCTGTGCAGAGAACCCCAGGGCTTCTTAAGTCCAACTAGCCAGCTGTGAGCACCACACGCTTGTGCTCATCTTTCCATGATTTTAGCCTCAGTCAGACCTCTTGCATGTGCATATGCAAACCCCCTCATCAAAGCACTGCCATACATGCACGGTTCTCATTCACAACTGTTCTCAATGACTCTGAGGTACAGATGCCTTCGCTGGGGTCTCTGAAAACATGTAATCAAGCTGAGAACACAGTTATTCTTTACAAAATACAGTTGGATAGCCTACTTCTTCAAATGACACTTTTCATTAGTAGAAAGAGGAAGATGTATGTAGATCACTGGACACTACCCATTCAGCTACATAAGTATTGACAGGTGTCCCTTACTCTTGGCTGGACCTGATTAGAATGTTCAGATTCTGATCATTCATTGCACCCTATTTCAGCCATGGCACACCCTTCACCCAGGACTCATTTACCCATCACTTCTTCCACTCCTGAGACAGACACCCAGAAATAATGTTTTTGTAGATGCTTGGCACAATAGTCCACATTTAAAGATTGTACATCCATTCCAAAATACCTTATACAGAGTGTGAATATCCTATGATGTTTTTGCCATGAAAACACATGGTTAAAAAAAATTAGACCATGAAATAAGAGCTCAGCCAAACATCCTGGTTTCCTGTGCTTATCCTCTTGCCATCCATTTGAGGTGATGAAGGAGAAAGACCATGAGTTCTGAGAACTTGCTTCCCATCAGGGTTGTATCTTGCTGCCATCTAAAATGGGAATATGGTTCGATGACTAATATGTCATCTGCCTGCAACCAAACATCTATTCCTGAACACAACTTGAATTTTCAATTTAGTCAAAAATGTCCTTTTGGACACAAAACATAATCCTTCTGATGGAAGAGTTATGAACTAGAGGAATGTTTAGTTCATGGTCAAAGACACTATAAAACTGAGAACAAACATCACTGATGATTATTCAAATCATAGCAGTTGTACTGTTAACCCTTGAGCAACATGGGTTCGAACGCTTACATGAGATCTTCTTTTTTATAAATATCAAGCAGTCCTGGAAATGTGTTTTCTCTTCTTTATGGCTTTTGGTCACTTTTTCTTTTCTCTACCTTACCTTATTATAAGAATATACTATAGAATACCTAGATAACATATGGTTTGGTTGACCATTATTGGTAAGGTTTATATCATTGTTGAGACAGACATTTCCAAGTAGGCTCTAGGTAGTTAAATTTTGGGTGAGTCAAAATTTATATGAATTTTTGATGTACAATAGATCAGTGTCCCTAATCCCTACATTGTTTAAAACTCAGCTGTATATTTATCCTCTATATGAAAAATGGAGTTCTTCCCAAATAAAATCTTTCTCATATAAGGCTACCCAATGTGATCTTTTGGAGGAAAATGCCAGTTTCTTAATCACAGTACTTTGAGAGAACAATGAGTAAAATTGAAACAAAAGTGATGAATGTGGACACAAATTTTGAAGCCAATCTTCAAAATACTGTGAGAATTATTTTTTAAAAGAACTGATTTAGGAAAACAGGAAATGGAATTTCCATAATTTCTAGATCTTTAGTGGGAACTAGAGGATGAGGATAAATACAGGGAAATGCTCTCACTTTGACCCACCACCTGGACTTGTAATAAAAATAAACTACAATAAATATCTAAAGTTTATAAAAAAATATTTAAAGCCATTGAGAAGACTATCCAGAATTCTAACAAGGTACAACTTCATACATAGTACTGACCACGAATGCAAGTCAACACTCAACAGACATTCAGTCAAACCCTATTAGGTGGATTCTCTTGCTCATCAAACTAGAAGCTTTAAGAGGTCAAAGTTGTGTTTCTTGGGATCATTGTTTTATTCCAGTGCCTGGAATAACACCTGAGTCAAAGTTCCTCCTGATATGTTTATTTTGGTCGATATAAAATCCAGATTATGTAGAATTAAGCATTGTGAAGCAAGCCATTGAGCAGCATTTAGGATCATCAGAACCTTGGCCAACCATCACCATGAGCTCCAGAATATTTTCATTACCCCAAGACTCCATTAAGCTGTCAGTCCCCGTTCTTTCCTCCCCACAGACCCTGGAAAACACTGATCTGCTTTGTGTTTCCCTAGATTTAAACATTTTAGATGCTTTGCATAAATGAAGTCATAGAATATATGACCTTTTGTGTCTGCCTTATTTCACTGAGCATAGTGTTCTCAAGGTTCGCCCACATTATAGCAGGTGCTAATTCTCCATTCCCTTTTAGGGCTTGAAGAATATTCTGCTGAATGGCTAGACCACCGTTTGTTTACCCATTCATCCATTAATGAACATTTGGGTTGTTTCCACCTTTCAGCTACTGTCACTAGTATCTCTTTGAATATTTGTCTACAAGAATTTGTTTTGAATTCTCCCAACGCATTGACCACGTTGATAAACAAGTTAAACCCATTAGACTGACGTTTCCAAGAGTATATTTATCAACACATTACCCTCATAAACGTTCCCCAAGATTAAAGCTTCGTTACTTAAATTTAATTTGGAGTACGTTGCATGTCCTATAGTCCATCTTGGGGATTTTCAATGGGCTTTTCCTTATAAAACATTCTGAGTGTGAGACATTTTACAGAGTCTGCAGAGATAATGTTTTAATGTCATCAAGTCCATTGCTTCCCAAACTTATTTGTTTAAAGACTGATCCAGCTTTTCTTACTGTTGTTCTTTTCTTTTTAATTTTTTTAAATTTCTTTTCAGTGTACCAGAATTCATTGTTTATGCACCGCACCCAGTGTTCCATGCAATACGTGACCTCCATAATACCCACCACCAGGCTCACCCAACCTCCTATCACCCCACCCCTCCAAAACCCTCAGTTTGTTTCTCAGAGTCCACAGTCTCTCATGGTTCATCTCACCCTCTGATTTCCCCCAACTTCCTTCTCCTCTCCATCTCCCCATGTCCTCCATGCTATTTGTTATGCTCCACAAATAAGTGAAACCGTATGATAATTGACTCTCTCTGCTTGACTGATTTCACTCAGCATCATCTCTTCCAGTCCCGTCCATGTTGATACAAAAGTTGGGGATTCATCCTTTCTGATGGAGGCATTATACTCCATAGTGTATATGGACCACATCTTCCTGTCATTCTCATTAGCAAATTGTTGAATCTAACTTATATGTCATGTAACCCAATAAACCAGAACAATAATGCCAAAGTTTGTTTGTCTTTCTTTTTTTTTTTTTTAAAGATTTTGTTTATTTATTTGACAGAGAACACAAGTAGGCAGAAAGGCAGGCAGAGAGAGAGGAGGAAGCAGGCTCCCTGCTGAGCAGAGAGCCCGATGCGGGACTCGATCCCAGGACCCTGAGATCATGACCTGAGCCGAAGGCAGCGGCTTAACCCACTGAGCCACCCAGGCGCCCTTGTTTGTCTTTCTTAATTACATAATGTGCCCACTAATTTTCCCGTATGCCTATGGGATATTTCTTCCCTTTTCCGTTCCATCTTTATTTTTTAATGGGAAAGGAAGTTATGGCTCTGTCCGTGTTGGTTTCCAGGAACTAGGGAATGACATTTTCTTCCGATGATAGAGGGCTGAGGGTGGAAAGTTTGAAAAATGAGTTGGAGTCAGAGCCCATGCTTAGTCAGCTTTGACTGGAAATATCAGTGATTTCAAAGGTTGGGATTAATAGAGCTAGTTGTGGAAGCAAGGGAGGGATGAGAGAAAGGAGGGAGAGAGAGGGACGAGGGAGAATGTACACAGAGACAAGAGGCCACAGGGATGCTCAGCAGACACCCCCTGGTGCAACCAGCAGTCATCTCCAGTGTCTCTCCGCGAGCTGGTTTCGCATGGGGACTGCCCGCGGGGGAGAACAAGATGCTCCTGGTTTCCATGGAGCTTGCAACATCTTGTCTCCTCTTAAGGCTCTTGACAAACAGCGGCTTGAAGAGCTGGGAGTAGCTATTATCTTCCCTGCGGCAAATTTATCCAAACACATTAAGAAGCAAAAACTTTTGTTAATTTCAAACCCAAGCTTATCTAGCGATGGAGACTTAACACGGTCTTATTTATAGTCTACCGGTGAAACTCGCTAGAACAAAGAGGTTATTTAAATGAACAAAACTGCAGGGGCAGGCAGTCGAGATTTGCAAACTGGACCAGACGCAACTCCTACATCCCTTGCCTGGGTGGACAGGGTCGGGTGAGGGTGTTAAACGCCATTAACAAAATTTGATTTAATGATGCGCTAGGAGATCTAATAATGAGCTTTTTTTTTTTTTTGTAAAGCATATTAAATTTCAATTTGCACATAACTCCCTGAATATCACTTATCCTACACAACCAGCCTGATTATACTCTCAGAGTGGCTTGGATTCTTGCTCTCAGGACACATTTTAGAATAAATACATGCATATATGTGTATATCTGTACGCATAATACATATGTATATGTAACAGGTATTCATTCTATTTCTAATTTTCCCTAACTTTCAAGTTTCTCTTTTCCTGAAGAATTCTCAAAACAGATATATATATAAATATATATTATATTTAATATATTTATATTTTAATATATTTTATAATATTATATATAATGAATACATATTTATACTATATGTGATATATTAAAATGTATAAGATGTATAACATATTTTATGTGTGTATCACATCAAATATAAATATATATGATACAGATATATAGATATATAATAAGACTATATTAACTGGCCTGTAAATGTCAAGACAAATTTCTTCCTGAAACCTGGGAGAATGGTAATGCGGCAGGGTTACATTTATTTTTTTAGAGTTGTTTAATTTGAAAGAGACAGAAAGAGAAAGCATGAATAGGGATTAGAGGCAGAGGGAAAGAATCTCTCAAAAGTTTACCCACTGAGCAAGGAGCCTAACAACGGGCCTCGACCCCACAACCCATGAGACCATGACTGATCTGAAACCGAGAGAGGTAATTGTTTAAATGAGTGAGCCACCCAGGACCCCTAGGGTTACACTTAAATCCTTCATATCTTTTTATTTATTTGAGAGACAGAGAGCATCATAAGAGATAAGGTCAGAGGGAGAAGCAGACTCCTTGCAGAGCTGGGAGCCTGATGTGGGACTCAATCCCAGGACTCCGGGATCATGACCTGAGCAGGAGGCAGTGGCTTAACCAACTAAGCAACCGAGGCACCCCATCCTTCATCTCTCAATGAGATCCCCTTGATAAAGTGTGCCATGGAACCCACTCTGTCCCCCCTATTGTAAGCTGGTGTTCTATTGGAAGCGAGATACTATCCTCTCTGTCTAATACCTGGCAGACTATTCCAGAAGTTTCCTCTGAAATGAATCCAACCCCCTTGGCACATCATGGCCAGCTTGGTTCCTCTCCCACGTAGATCCGGTATGGAGAGATGCCCGTGTGGACCAAGATGGGGTGTCCGTTTCAGCAAGTCAGAGGACCAGTAGGAGTGGACATGCTGAGCACGTCAAGGAACAGTATGACTAGTGCAGAAGTCAACCTCTTTCTAACACAGAGGTGATGATGATGGTCACGGAGAGGACATTTCCAAGGTCGCCTTTCCATTGGTGCACAAAGCAAACCGACCCCTGTATGCACCCTTGGTCTTGGGCTTGACTCACCCAAAACAGATAGTTTCAAAGGACAACCAGGGAGTTCATGAGGGCTCCAGGAAAAGGAGAACAGTGAGGTTGCTGGAGGTCACTGTACCTGAGGAAGTGATTGCTTTCTGGGCAAAACACTTCAAATTTTAAAAAATCTATGAAAGTCAATGTGACCATGTGACCCTTGAGTTAAAAAAAAAAATGTCCAGCATACACTGCCAATATTTAGTTCAAGAAGAAAAGATAGATACAAGTCACTCCTCCCAAACGTAAGAAAGACTATGTAAATCGAGCGAGCTTTGTTCTGTGTTACTGCAGGAGCTAAAACTAGCTCCAAAATCAATAAATAAGCATTTATAATTACCCCCCCCAAAAAAAGCACAAACGTTAAGTGAAAGAACAGTGTTATAAGTATCTAAAAAATGACAGGTACCAGCATGACCTCTCCACAACTTCCTGTATCTGTGTGTATTAACAGGCCTTTGCTCTTTTCAGTGATTACTTTTATAAGAAAATATGATGCATGTGACCAAAAAACATAGGTACGATGGGGCTCCTCAAGCTTTTGGGACAGATACTCAAGGTAGGTGTTCTTTTGGGGGAAATACAGAAGTCCCTTAGTGCAGGTAGGAGACATTTGGGGCCAGATGTTAAGCAATATGGGAGGACTACTTTAATTCTATATGGCTTAAAACATAGAGTCCATTGACTGGTCCAAGCACTATTTCAGGATCTTTATCCAGTATCTGGAAGTTGAAGGCAAAAAACTCATCCCAAGAGACATCTCAATAGAAGGGAATAGCCAATATGGACTCCGTCGGACTACCAGGAGAATCTTGAATCCCTTCGAAAACTCTTGGATACACCATGGAACACTCAACCTTTCCATGACACTTCCTAGATAATGTGTGATAAAAACAACAGATTCTTTGTGCCTACCAATTTCAACTCGTAGCTTTGGGGGCTGACCTGTGTTCGTCCAGCTACATATCTTGCATCTGCCTTCCTCCCGCTCAGAAGCAAGACGAAACTCCCACTGAGGACTCAAAGTTATCTTCTGGTAAACTGTATGCCTCCTGAGGGCATTTTCAATTTCTTACAAAATTTGGAATCAGCAGCATCTTGAACACCTCACTCCATTGTGCACAGAGTATTTAAATTGAGTGGGTATCCAGTGACCCATTCATGAATTCACCAACCACTCAATATTACATACATCCTTTAAAGCAGAGCTTCCCAACCTCAGAAATATTGACTCTTGGAGTTGAAAAGTTCTGTGTTGTGGGAGGTCACTTTTGCTTTCGTTGACTTATGCAACCAACATTAGGTAAACTGTGAATATTCTGGTCCATGCATGTCCAAAGATTGGTTACAAGTTCAAAGATCCCATACAACTTTTAAAGGAATTGGAAACATCTCACCGTTTGGTTGTGCGTGCGTGTGTGTGTGTGTGTGTGTGTGTGTGTGTGAGTGGGTGGGTCCTGTGATACCAAAGCCAGTAAAAATATTGGACAGATTCTGAAGTTTGGCTAATCATATGATAAAGGAACAGATGCACAGAGAACACATGGTCTTGGGGACATAGGGTGCTACATTAAAGAAAATGCCTGTCATTTTTCAGGTGTTCTGAACGATACAAAACGCTCACATTTCCCTCATCTCACTGAATCTTGGTTACCACCGTGTCGAGCAGATATAAGTCTCTATTTCAGAGTCGATGGCACGGAAGCCAAGAAAAGTTACCCACCATGTCCAAATTCTCAGGTAGGGATGGATGAAGCCAAGAACTGAATTAAGATATTTTGACTTCAAGCTCTACGCTCTTTCTCCTCCTCTAGGACAGGCATTTATTTGAATCTCAGTAGTTCATTTGAAAAAACCATTGATGTATATGGCAAATCCTGAACTAGAAAGCATTTATAAAGTAGATTTTCACAGCCTCTGCTCAACTCCCAATACCATTTCTGCTTTCCAAATTTAAGAATATGCCCTGTGTTCCTCACCATTACTATCTTTGCTTTTTCTAAAATTTAGATGGCTTTGATTTTTGTCCAGTTAAGAGAAAGAGGAAAAAATAAAAGTGGTGAGTTATGGAAGCACTGGAGTAGAGAATGAACAATAAATGACACGGTAGGAATGACTAATCCCCTTTACCTCAGCCTCAATTTAGAAAGTGCTGCTGTGCTTTCAAAGTTCCGAACCTAAAAGATTCAAATATTGAAAAAATGAGTCACATTTTGGGGGACTTAGAGCAGTTTCTACCATTATATCATTAGAACTTGGTAACCTTCTCTGGAGGGTAGTTCTCAAACCCTCCATCTCTTGGTGTCCGTCTGTCCTGCTGTGGAGAGCAGAGAAGAAGCACACATGTGTTTATCCCTGATGGTCTGTTATTGGGGGGAGAGTCATTCTTCATATTTTGGTGGGAGTCCAAGATCCAGGCAGGGCTGAGGCTGGGAGTCCAAGATCCAAATGGGGCCCAAGGTAGGTTCCTCATGAGACCTTGTTCTTGACATGTAGATACTGTCTCCTCCCTGTATCCTTATATGGTTGTCCCTCTGTGCATGTCTGTGTTCTCATCTCCTCTTTTCTTTCTTTCTTTCTTTCTTTCTTTCTTTCTTTCTTTCTTTCTTTCTTTCTTTCTTTCTTTCTTTTTTTTTTTTTTGTTTAACTGCTTTTTAATGTAAATTCTTTTCAGTGTTCCACAATTCTTTGTTTATGTAGCACCCCCAGTGCTCCATGCAATATGTGCCCTCCACAATACCCACCACCAGGCTCACCCAACCTCCCACCCCCCAGCCCTTCAAAGCCCTCAGGTTCTTTTTCAGAGTCCACAGTCTCTCATGGTTCACCTCCCCTTCCATTTTCCCTCAACTCCCTTCTCCTCTCCATATCCCCATATCCCCTTATTTGCTCCACAAATAAGCAAAACCCTATGATAATTAACTCTCTCTACTTGACTGATTTCACTCAGCATCATCTCTTCCAGTCCCGTCCATGTTGCTACAAAAGTTGGGTATTCGTCCTTTCTGATGGAGGCATCATACTCCATAGTGTATATGGACCACATCTTCCTTATTCATTCATCCCTTGAAGGGCATCTTGGTTCTTTCCACAGTTTGGCGACCATGGCCATTGCTGCTATGAACGCTGGGGTACAGATGGCCCTTCTTTTTACTACATCTGTATCTTTGGGGTAAATACCCAGTAGTGCAATGGCAGGGTCATAGAGAACCTCTATTTTTAGTTTCTTAAGGAATCTCCACATTGTTCTCATCTCCTCTTCTTGTAAGGAACCCTATGGGATCAGGACCCAAGCTAATGACCTCATTTTACCTTTATCCCCCTTTTAAAGATCCCACCTCCAGGTCCTGGGAATAAAGACTGCAATACATCAGTTTTGGGGAGGGGACACAATTCAGTCCACAACAATCTGTCATCATAAACTCAAGAAAATATGTATCTTTTGTGGACATGCACTATAACGTAAAAGTCACCATTGGAAAAGGTTTGTTAAGTCTGTAACAAAGGGATTTAAGTGTCTCTGTTTTCAGTCAAATCAGGAAAATGAACCGCCCTCTACCGCATCCTGCAGTTTTTAGTTTTGAGAATTTTGCCAGAATGATAGTACGTAGAGCCATTTTTTTTCATATACGTATTTCCACAATTTCATATGATTTGGCATGTCATCTAATCAATCATTCAGTGTCTGTAAACATATTGTGTTAAAAAGCATCCCATATTTTACATTTTTATATACCACATTTCTGAGAAAATTTTCTTTCCTAATAAGAGAAGATTCCGTCTAATGAAATCGAGGCTCAAAAAGATACCAGGAAATGAAACCACTTAGCACAGAACACATCCACTGATTGTACTAAGAGCTTCTTCTGAAATGTCACGGTTGTTCCGGCGGCTTTAATTACCGTCTCCATCAATCATGTCATTCTCCTGCAGGAAGTTGGATTGAAAACATTAAAGATATTCCAAAACACTTAAAGTGTTAAATCTTTACAGTAATTTCCCAGCACGCAAGTCACAGCCCCATTTTGAGCACGGGCATGGTGGCGCTTGCTGTCGGTTTCACAAACGTGGCCGTTGGGGACAAGTTGTGTGACCCCTGCCCAGGAAACAGATGTCCTTCTCCGCTCAACCCTCCTCCACTCAAACGTCCTTCATCTCACCTTCAGACCGAGCATGTCCACACCTGCCATCATTCACTTTCACATGGTCAATTGTCGGTGAAACCAGAGTTCAGGAGTGTATTACAGATGGTCACCGGACCTTCAACGGTAGAGCCAAGAAGACTCCATCCCTTCATTGAGTTAGAGGGAAGCCACCTTGTTGTGGTCTTTGCTTATCCTTTTGGAGGAAGAAAAATGTCCCAGAGCCAAGTCACCAAATGAATTCAGGGCAGCCTGAAACTCCTGAGAAAATGAAACAAACCATCATGGGACCACCATTCGGTACGGGATATGCCCACCAGCACCTGGACACATGCGCTCTTCCCCAGAGAGCACGCCATCAATCCACCAATCCTTGTTTGTCTGGTGGGTTCTGGTTCCATTGCCTGGTGCCTTAGAACTTCTTAGCTCTGTTGGTTATGCCCTATCTCATGCTCAAAGGAGGAGGTCTGTTTTACGCCTCCTGCCTGGAAAGGGCAAATTTTCATCAATCAGCTGTTGACCATCATGGTAAGAGTTCAACTGATGTACATCGCATGAAGAAATAAAGGAATATAGGAAATTTCTCCAAAGCAGAAAAGGTGGCACACTTGCACGAGTTTCCCATGGCTGCTGTAACAAATTACCTCTAACACAGAGGCTTCAAACAACCCAGTTCTTTATGCATCTAGAGTTCTAGTGGTCAGAAGTCTCCCTAGTCTAAAATCCAGGTGTCAGCAAAGCTGATTGCTTCTGGCCTGGCAGCTGTTGGGGAAATCTCTTTCCTGCCCTCTATAGACTCTACATGTGACATGTTATATATTACATGTTGGGTGTTACATGTGGCATATTATAGTGGTCTTAGAGCATCTGCTCACAGCTGAAACATTTGGTTTTCTAACATATAGAAAAATAAATAAGGAGATTCTACATTTTTTATCTTTTATATTACATGTTATATTCCGCATGGATTATGTTACATTATATTAGAGACATTGTATCTTATTTTAGAGATATATTGTATTAGAAATATATGGTAATATATTATAGATATGTATTATCTTATATTAGAGATATATTATGAATATACTGTATTAGAGATATATTATGAGATATACTGCACTAGAGATATACTGTATTAGAGATATATTATATTATGAGATATACTATATTATGAGATATACTGCACTAGAGATATACTATATTAGAGGTATATTATATTATGAAATATACTGTTAGAGATATTAGAGATGTATTATATTATGTTATATTATATTATATTATATTATATATTTATTATAAATTTAGAGCATGTGCTCTTACACACTTCATGGTAATATGTGGATTTCTGACATATAACTTTTTCTCAGATATATTGCTCTTTTCTTTCCAGTTAGCAAGCTTTAATTACTAACCCTAGACATCCGGGAATAAACAGTTTCAGATTGTTCTATTTTCTAGTAAAAAAGCTTCCATATCTACGTGAGTACATGTTCCA
Source organism: Mustela nivalis (assembly GCF_964662115.1). Classification (NCBI taxonomy): domain Eukaryota; kingdom Metazoa; phylum Chordata; class Mammalia; order Carnivora; family Mustelidae; genus Mustela; species Mustela nivalis. The sequence continues at coordinate 131,350,025 of NC_139040.1, forward strand.
GTGTACCATTTGCAAGAGCACTTTCATATATGTCATACACAGACTTTTTAACCACATTTTATGCATACCATCTATTCTATTTCTCAAAACACTTGACAAACATCAAAAAACAAAGCAAAAAAAAAAATCTGGTGTAGGGTATAAAGTTCAATCACTTTATTCATTCAGTACATAATCATAGGACCTATTTTTCTGATTATCCCACTATTACTCTAGATGACTATAACAAAATTAAACTGGTATAATTTTACCCTTACCATGATTTAGTGTACTTAATATCATTCTCTGAGTTGTTTTATATATATATATATATATATATATATATATATATATATAAAAATTTAATTTTATATATTTATATGTATATATTTAATTTATTATTGCATTTATATATAACTATAGACCTATAAAACTTACTATATAGTATATATATATACATATATATGTATATATATATATGGCTAGCTTTGTGCACTGGTCAAAACTTGAACTCCAAGTCTAATACATGCTGTTTCTTCCCCTTCCTAGATGTGGGAGTTGGAGAAATTTTCTTGAATCTCACGGTGACCCAATGTTCCCATGCATTCGATGGAAACCATGCTGGGAATCATACCATGGATGCTTGCGGGGAGATTTCTCCCTGCAAAGTTCTGGATGGGTTCCCGTCTCTGTTGTCAGATTCTAAGGTCTTCTCAGGCAGCTGAAACGTGTGGGACAAGAACTTGTACCTTGTAAAGGAGGATTAAAAAAAAAAAAAATGCCTAGGCTTGGTTTGAATGAACCACCATGCCAAACGCCTCCTCATAAATAATGGTTGAGGCCATCTGATACCTGTCAAGCGTGACAGGATCCATTAAGGGAGTCGAAGAGCAGAATTTACCTGAGACCGAGCAGCAGTGAGATCAAAGGCAGCACGCTCATCTGCATTCTTTTGAAATCAGGCTCCCCAACCTTCTGAAGAAAACATCATGAAGCCTGAGGGAAAACGGGACTTGTTTGGTCCCTTCCAAAGACAAGCCCCACCCCATTCACCCTGAGTGTAAGGCACACGCAGTTTCAAGAGAAAGGACACCCAGTTTTCTAGGTAGAGGTCGGACCTCTCCTTCTATGGGAAGGAGCATGCCTCCTTAGCTCGTTTCTAGGACTTGGAACCAACACAGCATCTGATGCTTTGACAATTGATAGACAGAAATTGATTGAGCAAACTGGGGGCCAACGTGCACCAGAGGGAGATAGCAGGATGTTCATTCAGCAGAGGGAGCAAGGGACCAATGGCCAAGGTTGCCATGTTCCCCACATCCAACGCCGGGCAACTCCCCTGTGTGCCAGCCTCCACGTCTGAACATCAGTCCCTCAGGCCAACGAACCCCATCCTAAGGATGTCCAGGTCCACAGTGCTAGGTGGTAAAGCACAGGGCTGTCGCGACCTGACCCCCGCACCCTGCAATTAGGCAGGCATCAGCCAGTCCGTGAACCTTCTTCCCCACACCCCGAGGATGCCGTTCTTGCTACGTGGGTACAGAGGATGACCAACGCAGGAAGAGAAAACCTCTCTAAATCTGCATTTCCAAACCGGGGATACAACAGTAACGTCCGCTTCCCAGTGGTTCCTTTTCAGAGCCCTCGTGGGCCAGGACATGAAGGCAGCCCAAGTAAACAAGAAGCCAGATGAACACAGTCAGAAACTTTCTTTAATAATGAAGGGAAATTAGGTCAAAGCCACAGTTTGCTAGCCTTACCCCTCTGCAGGAACTTTACAGACACAGACTGTCCCTTTCGGTGAAAAGCCAAGGAATTAGTGACTGGAATCCTGTTGGTTTCACATTAAAAATTTTTTTTTAAATTGCATTCTTGATTAATTGTGAACCTGCCTAACCTAGGACCCATCAATTGTGCTTCTAGGATTCATTCTGCACAATCAGGAGAATAGGCTTACCCATGAGGAGGGAAGGCAGTACCCCATGCAAACTGCCTGACATACAGGGAACCCCACTAAAGCCGTTGCCCTTTGTTCCTCCTCTGCTCAATCTGTATGATTCTCTTTTTTTTAACATTTTATTTATTCACTTGAGAGACGGAGAGAGCGCACAAGCAGGGGGAGAGGCAGAGGGAGAGGGAGAAGCAGACTCTCTGCTGAGCTGGGATCCCGATGTGGGGCTGGATCCCAGGACCCTGAGATCCTGACCTGAGCTGAAGGCAGATGTCTAACCCACAGAGCCCCCCAGGCAGCCCCCTTCAGCTGTATGACTTCCACAGAGTGTCCTAGACATAGCCAGAGTCCCGGATCCCTCTCGGTCTCCACAAATTACCCGTGATGAGCAGGACTCTATGAAACTCAGTCTCTGGTGACATCTGAGTGTTCGCTTCAGAGACATGAGTTTCTTGGCTACTCGGATACGTTTACTAATGAAGCCCATTTTATATTCAATAAAATAACGCCTTAATTTTGCAATTCAGCAAAAATGGCCACAGATGTTGTGAAGGGAGTCTTTGTATTTCTGGAAGACAGCATGAAGGTTCCTCAAAAAGTTGAAAATAGAGCTACCCTATGACCCAGCAATCGCACTACTGGGTATTTACCCTAAAGATACAAACGTAGGGATCCGAAGGGGCACGTGCACCCGAATGTTTCTAGCAGCAACGTCCACAATAGCCAAACTATGGAAAGAACCTAGATGTCCATCAACAGATGAATGGACAAAGAAGACGAGGTCCCTGCACACAATGGATTATTACTTAGCCTTCAGGAAGAATGAGGTCTTGCCATTTCCAATGCTGTGAATGGAACTAGAGGGTATTATGCTGAGCAAAATAATTAAATCAGAGAAAGACAAATTACCATATGATCTCACTGATCAGCGGCATTTGAGAATCAAAAGAGAATGGGGTTGGGGGCTGGGGTGAGGGGGAAAGGGACGGTAAACTGAATGGGAAGTCCTCAGAGAGGGAAACAAACCTGTAAGAGACTCTGAACTCTGACACAAACTGAGGGTTGCTGGAGGGGAGGCTGGTGGGGGTGGGAAAACGGGGGGGTGGTCATGAGCCCTGGGTGTTAAATGCATCTGATGAATCATTGAACTCTACCTCTGAAACTAATAATACAGTCTATGTTAAGCAAATAGAATTTAAATTAAAAATATAAAGAGTATAAAATAAACCATAGCTATGTTTTTTAACCATCCTTTGAAGGGTACAATTTATGTATTCATCCAAGTTTTCTGTGGTTTAAAGAAGTCAATACTGAAAGAAAGAAAATCCCACAATACTGATGCTTTCTGCATCCTGCAAAAAAAAAAAAAATAAGAAAATAACGACTTATTGACCTTTTCAAACAGCTATGTTTTGGTTGCACTAACATATTTCAAAGAGGCAGTTTGTGGCAAACAGCAGACTCCCCGTGACAGCTGACCTCCAGGACGTGTTTCCGACGTCTCTGACTCAGTCCTGGCAGGGGATGAGAAGGTCAGAAAAACACATCATAATATCACCGATGCCAAGGATTTGTAGCATTTCTGTGATCACTTTAGGAGAAACTCTACCTCCCGTCATCATTCCAAACGGCACATCTTGTGGGAGAAAATATGAAAACGCCAGGCTGATTTGAATCGTGAAAACAAGCAGAGCTCTTCGACAGTTAGTGCCAGGGTCTGAGCGGGAAGCCCACAGCCCATCTGCAAATGGGGCACAGGAGAAAATCAGAGATTGCCATGAGGCAAGGCACTCATCCGTCATTCTTCTTGGTACTGTTGGCCGGGGACGGGGGCTTTGTCCCAGTGATGGTGTGGGTGCCTGGTAATATGGCACAAGGAATTCATCCAACAGAAGTGCCATATTCTTGCTTTGGGAACCACAGTAAACAAACAGCCTGAGACAAACTCTATTCCTTTCTGGAGATTGCCATAACAAAGAACCATGAACTGACTGGTTTGAAACCACAGAAACTCATCCTCTCCAAACTCTGGAGACCAGACGTCTGAGATCCAGGTGGGGCAGGACCACTGAGATCCAGGTGGCTCAGACCTGTCCTCCCTCCCAAGGCTCCAAGGGAGGGTCCTTTATGCACCTTCCAGCTTCTGGGGCTCTTGGCATCCCTGGGCTGGTGGTCTCATCCCTCCCATGTCTGCCTCCACCTTCACTTGGCTCCTCCTCTGTGTCTGTGTCTCCTCTTATTTCTCTTGCAAGGACACCTGCCATTGGATTTAGGGCATAATCCACGAAGACCTCATTTTGAGATTCTTAACCATGTCTGCAAAGGTCCTCTTTCCAAATAAGTTCCCATTTATAGGTGCTGGGATATTTGGGGGAGCCATCATTCAGCACTGTCCATGGGCCAAGACATAGAGCCTAGATTTCTACAACCATCCCTGCCCTTAGTTTGCTCTGTGACCTTGGGCTCACACCACCCACATCCCAGGCTTCATTTTCTTTGATCAATTATGAGGCTCAGGCCAACCAGTGTCCACACTACTTTCCAGATGCATGGTTTAATTTCCGCTCTGTGTTTCGGTTGAAACTTTAGAATGGCCATCTAAAACATGGGCATTAGACGTAATTTATTACAAGTCTAAATCGGCAATAGATCGAGATACACCTCACACCTGTTCAGATGAGAAGGACATGTGAACATCCGCCAACACAGCCTCATCCTAATTCGAGGCAGTAACTTAAGAGTTCCCCCAAAGAAATGAATCAATAATAAATGTAGAGTAACAGGTCCATCTACTTATTGACTTCTGCTACGACACCTCTGTTTCAGTTTGTGCCTCTGTAGAATGGACCCAACTCTTTATTTTCTTCATGGGAAGGTTCTGCGAAGCAAGGAGCAAGGTAGAAGACTCTCTGTAAAACAATATATGGTGGGCACTTATGGGTAATATTTACAACACATCCATGATGGTTCATTTTACGTATCACCTTGACTGGCCAGGGGGAGTGCCCACTACTTCCACATGGGTCCAGGAGGGTGTTTGTGGATGAAATTGGCATCCGAAGCAGATATCCTGTCCCAGTGTGGGTGAGCCTCATCTAATCAGTTGAGGGCTTGACTAGAACAACGTTGAGAAAGGAGAATTTGTCTACACTCTTCTTTTTTTCTGCCTCACCATTGAGCTGGGATATGTCATCTCATCTTCTTCTGCCTTTGAATTCAGATTGGTACCATTGGTCCCCTGATTCCCAGGCCTTTGGACTTGGAGTGAATGATACCACCAATGTTCCTGGGTCTCCCAGAGGGTGCACTGTGGGACTTTTCATCCTCCAGAGTCACATAATCCAGTTCCTTGTAGTTAATCTCTGTCTCTCATCATCCCATCTCTCCCTTTCTCTAAAACTCATGTCCATACACTCGCTGATAGAAACCATGTCCTAGAGTCTATCTTGCAAATCCATACAGCTCATACTCATAAACCTTATGTCCACAGACCTCCTAAATTACGGGCAGGGCCATTACAGAGCTTCCCATAAAATTCCTCCCCATTGGCCCAGACCCATTGTAGCACACATCTCTGCCAATGGGCGCCTTCCAGCTTTACTCTTCACTCTGCTTCCTGTACTGTGTTCAGGTGTTCCCTACACTCAGTGCCCAGACTCACATCCCCATCTCTCCCTCTGGCCTTGGCTGAAGACCACAGCAGCCACTTTCTCCTCTGAATTCTTACAATACTTACATTCATACCATTAAATAAGGCACATACATAAATATGGTGTGTGGCTCACTTACCTAAATAAGTCTTGTGTGTATCTTCTGCCCCCTTGGATTTGGGGCACCATCGAAATCTTATTCCTTACATCCTAACCAGGCTGGAATACACATGGCTATCCTACGGATCAATACTTCAGTTAGAAATCTAACCTGACAGCAATTAGGTCTTCAAAAATAATCATTGGCATGTCAGACAGTCCTGATATTTAAAGTCTAACCCTATATCATTCCATTTCATGCATGCTTTGTCACTCAATTGGAAACATTCCCCCGGGAAATTAACTAAGCCTGTTTATTTTGAAATATGAGACTTGGAAAATGCAGAGTTGTATTATTTATGCTACAAAAAGGTCTATCATCAAACTTCTGCCTGTTCACACAAATAAACTATCCCTTATAATTATAAAAATGTCTAATTCATTATTCTCTTATGCTCCCCATCTCTTTCTTAATAAGTTATGCTTTCAAAACACTTACATCCCTCATCACGTATATTTGATTATTTTCTTAATGTTAGAGACTAGACCTCCCCAAATCCTACTGCTTTAACCCAAAACCTAATGCGAGACCTACCGGTGACAGAAACAAAATATTTTATTTAAATCATTAAGTACTCTTTTATGCAGAACAAAACAAAATAAGACAAGACAAAAAAAAAACATTAAATGGAAATGAGAACTACAGATATCCTACATAATCCTGTCATCCTTAAATCTAAATTTAACGTCTGTAAAATTTTAAGGTGATTCATCTTCAAAGAAATCATATCCAAATGGATTTCTTATTCATTCAACATTTGCTGATTGCTAAAAATGAACGAGACATGAGAGAGATCCACTTTGATTGGGAATAACCAAAAGCATTAGACTCAACTCCTAATTAGAATGGGTATTCCTGGGAAAATGGGAAGAAAAATGTTTTTTGTGGTCATTTGTTCCTGCATTATCATATAAAACCAAGAGGGTACTAAAGGCAGGATCCTATATAGAAAATGAAAGGAGACATATAAAATTAGTCATCAAGATATCTAGATATAATAGAAATGCCTTAAAATGTTGCACGTTCATGGGTTTGAGAAGAGCCTTGTTAAGGTTTAGATATATTTCTCAATAAAAAATGATGGAGAGGGCGCCTGGGTGGCTCAGTGGGTTAAGCCGCTGCCTTCGGCTCAGGTCATGATCTCAGGATCGTGGGATCGAGTCCCGCATCGGGCTCTCTGCTCATCAGGGAGCCTGCTTCCTTCTCTCTCTCTCTGCCTGCCTCTCGGTGTACTTGTAATTTCTCTTTGTCAAATAAATAAATAAAATCTTTAAAAAAAAATGATGGAGAATGAGCTTTTCTCATTCAGTTATATGGGATTATCAGGTAAGTTTGAAAAGGAGTGGTTCTTTCTCTTTTGACATATACTGTTGACTACTGACTTCTTTCTTAGCATGACCTCCTAATATCCCCCATGCCCTGGGATGCCTGAAGAATAAAAATTACACCCAGTAATTAAGCCAAAGCAAAGAGTCCTCCAGGATAATTTGGAACCCAACCACTGGTTGAAATGCTAACTGATGGGCAGGTTTTTTCTTCCTCTCATGACAAAGTTTATCACCTAAACTCTTGCTGGAATGAAGCTTCCTCCTTGTCTCCCAAGAACAATTGTTGAGGACACGCCTAGGTGCAGGGAAATGGAGATCCTGAAATACTCCAGGAGGCAGGTCATGGGGTCAAACACCACTCTGGGGTCAAGCAAGACTCTGGTGGTATTGCCAGGCTAGCGTGACCCACCTCGAGGTCAATCTTAAGCAAACCCATTTCCACTACTGTGGTGATGTCCAGGCTGGATACGGCTGACAGCACAAGGAAAGCTATATGACCCTACTTAGCCCTTTGAATCCAGAAAGGACCAGAGACACACAGACCTGGTACTTTCTGCAACTTCATTGTAAAGAGATGATGTTCAAGTCAGTAGGAGGAGGCTCTTTCTGGCTCAAAGCACCAAGGTTCTTGGTTGAAGTGGAGAAAAGTCTGAAGTCCATGGGTTTCATCCAAAGCACAGAAGTCCTGTGTCTCATGCATGTGTGAACACAAGGACATCTTGTAAACTTGTACTCATGCTCCATGTCCTGATTTCAATTATGTGGTTATTTGAGAGCATGTCCTTGTTCTACAAAATACATTGAAGTATTTGGGAGGGAGAGGGTACCATGTCTCCTACTTACTGTGAGATGGCTCAGAAGAAATGGCGTGCGTTTGTGTGTTTGTGTACACACACAAAGCTTAGACACAGTTTTGGTGGAATTTAACCTCATTTAACACCTTAGTACTTTCTATATTGGGGGAACCACTGTATTTCCTTTATAAGGGCAATGCTCACATTGTGTGGGATGCTTTGACATCTAGCAATATTGCAGCCAGCAAGAATCTAGAATTCTCTGAGCACCCTCCACCTACAAAGTCAAGCTGTCCTTATAGGGTCTTGGTCTTTCCAATTTCAGGAAGAATTTTTGCACAAGTACAAGGGTCCCATCCTAAAGAATATTTAGCCTGCACATTAACACAAACTAGCACTTTTCACATTGGTGATATGCATCGGGGCAACTCAGCCTTAAAAGAAGGAGAAAGGACTATAGAAGAACCCCATTAAAATGGGTCTTTAATAATAAATGTCATTTTCCTAAAGAGCAAAGCTTCATTATGTTTCCATCATGACCATTTAAAGAGAAATCATTTTAAATATAAATTTCTAATTTCCCTACGGTTCTGTTTTCTAGTATTGTGTCCCCATATGAAATAACCTTCCACTAGTTGGCTTTTTTTTTCTCCCCTCTTTCAATTCTGGGAGCAAAGGTAACCGTGTTCATCCAGAGAAAGTTTCAGTCTGCACATAATGAGCTTGTAGCTTTTACCATACACAAAATAATATAGCCGATGGCTAATTTCCTAATTTCCTTTTTTTTTTTCCGAAATGTAGGGTTTTTTTTTTTTTTAAGCTGAGGGAAAGAATTTCTGCAGAAAGTTTCAAAGAGCACTGAGTGCATTAAAAAATAAAATATCAAAACCAATTTCTACATAATCGGAAAATTTTTAATACACCAAATCATACTGTCTTATTTTCTACAAGGTTGCCTTTCTTACGAAAAAAAGAAAGAAAATGCTTCTGATACTGAACTGTCTAAATTCCAGGAAACGGAGAACAGATTGCCAAATTTTTACCATTTTAGAGAGTCTCATTTCATACAGGGTTTCAGCCTTTAGAGAGAATCACGCTCTTTCACACCTAGAAAACTTTAGAAATTAGCCTTTCCGGTCATTTCCCAATACACCTGCCCAAGTTGTCATGGATAAAATATCCATCTGACTTTGAAGTTTGGCCCTAGGTCCTGGACTAGCAGGACGGACAGAGGCATGATTTAAATAACCAGACACAGATTGGTCTTCCTCAATTTGTTGGTGTCTCCCGAAGCTACAACGCCTTTGATGCTGACATCTGGCCTCACACTTTCTTTTTCCTTTCTCCAATTTTCTGGCAAGTCTTTTAGAATAACCCTGCTGAGCCCCATATCTATTTTTTTTTTCCCAACCCATATGTGCAAGTAAGGCAATTTCCGTCGGGCCAATGAGGCATCCACAACAGTAAAGGTGATGGAAACGGGACCCTCTGTCGTCCTTGGCTGGGGTCTCTCCAGAGTGGATTCCCTTTGTTGCCTCAACCCCATGGTCCTCAGCCCAGATGTGGGCTGTTCCCTCATGTTTTCAGAGGAGTGAACAAAAAGATGCTCTTGTTTCCAGATTCAGAACCCAGACGTCCAATGACAGATAGGTGGGTATAGGAGAGGTGGTGTTTGTAGACAATGGCATGTGATCAGCCCTCAGAAAGAATGAAATCTTGCCTCTTCCGATGGTGTGGATGGAACTAGAGGGTATTACCCTCAGTGAAATAAGTAGAGAAAGTCAAATACCATATGATTTCACTCATGTGGAATTTAAGAAACAAAACAGAACACAGAGGAAGAGAGGGAAAACCAAAAGGAAACAAACCATAAGACACTCTTAACTCCAGGAAACAAACTGGGCGCCCGGTGGCTCAGGTGGTTGAGCAACTGCCTTCGGCTTGGGTCATGATCCTGGAGTACCAGGATCGAGTCCCACGTTGGGGTCCCTACTAATCAGGGAGTCTGCCTCTCCTTTTGACCCTCCCCCCTGCCCCTGCTCAGGCTCCCTCTCTCATTCTCTCTCTCTCAAATAAATAAATAAATAATCTTAAAAAAAAAGAAAAGAAAAACTCTAGGAAACAGCAGGGTTGCTGGAGGGGAGGGGAGTGGGATGCGGTGTAACTAGGTGATGGGCTTGAAGGATGGCGTTTGATGGAATGAATACTGGGTGTTAGATGCATCTGATGAATCTCTGAATTCTACCTCTGAAACTAATAATGCACTCTGTATTGATTAAATTGAATTTAAATAAAAAAAAAATGAGATCCAAATGCTTCAAATCTCCTTACCTCCCCCATCAAAGTTGCTGCTGGGGGAAGCAGAGCCCAGTGGAACTGCAAGGAACATCCTGAGAACCCAAAAGGACATGAAATGCAGCCCACACTCATAAAGATCCCCAGGAAAGAATTAAGCACCAGGGGATGCAAAATCCAAGTTTGTACCTTGGAAAGGTGAAAACAATAAACTTCTAGGGTTAATTGAGCAAGAAATGAAAACCAAAATGAGGGGAAGTTGGCTTCATGAGGGGGAAACATTACCAAGGAGGGGGGAGGGGGCGTGGGAGAAATGAAATAAAAATCCCTTTCCTGGAATTATATAGACAATTAATACAGCCCTCTTTTTATTTGGCAATGGAGACCTCCAGACTATTATTTTCTTCAATTCTAAGCCTTTTTTTCAAATGGAAATTGAAGCTCCCTTGGAGGTATTAATAGCCAACAGTATGAGATACATAGAATATATGTGGTCTCTCTATTTCCAAAATCTGAATTAAAATTCCTTTTAATATTCTTGGAAGACTCAAGAGAAGGAGTTAGAGGGTTTACGGAAAGTAAGGTTTTATGAAGTGGTTCAGAGTTTTCGCTCCCCATGGAAAATGGCAGCTTAGTATTTGATTTTACTCCCTTTGTAATCTGGGGATTCACATAATCGGCTAGGAAGACAGAAGGAAGAGGACTCTAGCTTCGGACTGAGTGTAATGCCAGCCAGGACCCCTCTGAGCATTCCTGTCTTGGCATCTTGGGAATTAGGGTAGCTCACACCTCCCAGGCCATACTGAAATGCAAATGTAGATATTTCAAAATCTGAAACCCCAAGGTTCATGGAAGATTTGAGCTAGCCTATAAATACCTCTTTACAAGCTATTTTACGAGCTGTTTTATTTAGCATTGGGGAAGCTAGCGATTTCACGTGGCTCGTCCAAACTCTGATTTAAACTCAGAACTGTCATATTGTGGTTGTTCCGATCTTAATGGTTGAAACCACTGGAGTTGCTGTGAGGGTCTGAAGTCAACATGGGCTGAGCAAAGTCAATGCAGTGTCTTTGCCATATGGGTGACCTGACCACTATCTGAAGTTCCTCATCTCTTGCCTACTTAAGTCCAAAACCCACTTCCAAATCAACTTTGCGGAGGGACTTGGTGGTTCTAAATGTGCTCCAAGGGAGGCCTCCAACAGTGGTGTTCCCAGGGCAGGTCTTCAGTTATGGTCCCAGGGGAGATCTCCAACTGTGCTCCCAAGGGAGGTCTCCAGTTGTGTCCCCAGGGCAGGTCTCCAGCTGTGGTTCCAAGGGAGGTCTCCAGCTATGGCCCCAGGGAAGGACCCCAGGTGTGCTCCCAGAGGAAGTCTCCAGCTGTGGTCCTAGGTGAGGTCTCCCAGTGTGCTCCCAGAGGAGGCCTCCCTCATGGACCTTGGAAGGAACCAACCCTGTAGACACCTTGGTCTTGAATTTTCCAGAAGAAGAAGAAATGTGTGAGAATAAGTGTGTGCTTTAAAGGCACCCAGCTTAGGTTCATTTGTATGGCAACACTAGAAAATGAACACAGACTCTCAAGTAAGTAGATGGCTCCCCAGAGAAACCCAATTCCATGAAATCAGTTAGCAAGCTTCATCCTGAGGACAAGTATACAAGAGGTTGTGACAGGAATTCCAAGAATCTGGAGGTCTAACCAGGGGGGGAACAGCCCAGAGTACAAGAGCATGGTACCCACTAAAAAAATGTGTCATGCCAACAATACCTTGAGCTTTCATTCCATGGCAAGCCTCTAGGTGTTGGAAGGTTCACCAGGTAATGGACACCGGGAGCTCAAAATAAAAATGTCAGTCCTAAATCTGCGTTGCAGGTCTGTGGTGAGAAGCAAAGTATGTCCTGTGAGCAAAGGGAAATTTGATCTGTTTTCCCTGGACAAATGGGCCCAGCGAGCCTGAACATTTGCCCACCACAAAGGAAAAGCATAGTTGGTGTGCTCCTACCCAATAGTGTCGCAGATAAAACTGCAACAACCAGCAGTACGGCTGATTTTTAAACAATGTACTTCTCCAAGAGTCGTTCTCCAATCCCACCTGCCTGCAAGCATCTGTGTATACCACCTAATTCTTGGGTCATCATAATATCTCACAATTTAATTGCGTGCTTTCAACGTGGAGCTCCTGTAGGACCTAGCTGTATTATCTCATTTAACTCTCATGAATGCTTTGATCTAAAGGACAGGCTAGTTTTCTTCAGAGGTCTATGTCTTTCCACATTTGTCACGTGCTCCTAAGTGCCATGGTTTTAAAATCAGCATTGTATGGAAGGGGAACTAGCCCAATAGGACTTTTTGAAATTGTCATCGATGTGTCTCGTATTCTTGACTTTGTCTCCTGTTATTTTCAAACACCTGCCTTAGGTCTCAAAAGCTGATTTCACTTCTTTGGACTGGATTCTTTCTAAACAAACAGCTCTGGTGGTTCCCACCTCTCTCTTTTTCTGACGATCAGGTCTGCACCGCACCCTGCCCCCTGCCCCTGCCTTCCTCATTGAAATCGCCGAAGCATTATTCAGCTCACGCACTTGTATAAATAATCACGCAATCATTGCCTGATGCTGGGGCTTGAGAGATGTCTGTCTCACAGGGTCCAAGCCCTTTGAGCCCAGGGGCCACCAAGTGATGAATGGTTTCTGAGATTAATAGATGAGCAGGAAATGGAACCCATAACCCCAAGACCTCAGACTCCCTGTTGTTCAATAAGCAAACACACCCTAAATTCCTCCTTTGTCTTCAGATCCAATTGTCAATGTGAGTCCATAGGTGTGCACTTGTTCTCCTGTAATAATTCAAAGCACAAATTCATGCACATCAGTTGAATATTAGAGTTAAAGAAAAGATCCTTTCTGTGAATTCCCTCTGTGGCTAAGCTTGAGATCAATCAAGTGTGTCGTGTAATACACAGAGAGAAAATCTTCTCACTACTCTAGTGGGTGAGCAGTGATAAAAGGAAACATCAGGGAGCACGTGTTTCTTCCTAGGAGAGATGTACTCAGAGCCACCTGGAGCGTCATCATGGCAAAGGAGAGAGAGACCAGAGTGCAGGGAGCCTGACAGGCCAAATACCCCATCCCCAGTTGCAAAGCACCTCAATGACTTTCCATCAGTTGTTTGGTCTAATACTGTAATGGCACATTACTAGCAAACGACCTGGTTGGTTTTACCAAAATAACCTCAGCATTATCCTTTCCATATTTATACTTTTATATCTCAACAAAGCATCCAGGACAGAGTTGGAATAAGTAGTATTTGTTTCAAGACATGGGGGTTTGGGGGACTTTTATTACTGGAGCTTAACTCAGCCTGAGCTATAAGATACAGCATTTAATAAGTAGTCGTGATACAGGGAAATTTTTATCCCCCAAAGAATGCAGTTGAAGAAGCACATTGATTTTTTTTTTCTTATTTCAAGGCATAAAATTCCATTATTCAGAACTACTGGAAAGACCAGTCTCTCCCCTTGAATTACACATACGAACACACATGCACACACATACACACACACAGTGTAAAACTGGCCTGGCAGTAATCATTTCTGCCTATGTGCAATTTCTTAAGCAAAGTGGTGTTGAATGTATGATTAAATAGGGCAATGATGCATTCAATGGCCCATAATCCACACCAAATCAATATTGAGCCCGCCTGGGCGGGGGAGGGGTAAAATCACTGCCCTGGTTATCCATGTAGATTAAGTGAGTCTCCCAGTAATAAAAATATAACCAGACGCTTACCCATTAGTCCGGGTCTACAAATTGAGTTATGGCAAAACGGACCAAAGGAAAAGGCACGGAAACAAACTCAATGCCCATTACCCAAATGCAAAAGATGAGTAAATAGATCTCATTCCTTATTTCAAAGGACATCTGGATAGGAGGGAATTGTGATGAGGATAAGGTCAGGGATTTTATCTCTATTTACCTACCCATCTCAACCGTGCGCCTAATATTTTGAGACATTGAAAGGGAGACTATGTTCTTAGCAGGAGAAATGCATTGGATTTGCAAGCATAGGAAAATGACTCCAACCTCATGAGATTGTCAAGAAAATGAAACTTAAAAGAGATGAAGAGTGCCTTCTAGGATAAGCCACTCTAGAAAATGCTATTGCAAGTCTCTGTCCTTGAGTTCAGGGACTCATAAACAGTTTTGCCTTTGCATCGCCCAATGGGCCATTTGGTTATGTCTCTCATAAACCAGGAATATTTATGCACTCAAAATGTATCCTAAATTGAGGGATGAGAAAAGAGAGGAAAGAACGTCCCATCAATTCCTCACCAGCTTTTCTTTGGAGGTTGGTGTATAAGAGACATACAAACCCAAATGGGCGCCATCTTTCTTCATTCATTATTTGGGGCCGCAAGAAAGCCAAGTCTCCAGACGATGAGCTCTGCACAGCACACGCGTGTCCTGTGCATACACATTGGAAATCTCTCCTCGTTGGAAAGCCAACCAAAGTGCGATTTTAATAGTAGGTGGGCAGAGGAGAAAATGTCGTTGAATATGTACAAATCATCTGCTACCGTGTCTGAGGCACCTCCAAAAATAGAGACGGACAGGGGATGCCTCACGTGGAACAATGAGAGCATGGGTGTTTGATCTACTGGCAAGAAGGCGAGATACAAAAGAGAATTCTCTCTAGGATTATGCCACAGGCCAGTTAAGGGACTCTCTCTTAAAGTTGCTGAAACAACGTCTTTGGTACAAAGTGATATATACATTTCATCTATCATGTATTTGACATGATAATCCATGTCTGTTTTTGAGGAGGAACGGGTCTCTGGGCAAAACCTACCTCCTAACTATGCTGACATCCCATATTGATGCTAAATAAACAAGAACTTGGGAAACTCTTAGCTCTGAGAGATAACTTCATTCTATGGAAGCGTCAGTATGTATTTTAATCAACGCTTTTTTCTGTGATGCATTGTTGCCACAAAAGAGCCCAAAGAGATGGAAATTAAAGCTCCGGAGAGCTACAGCGGGCAACGCTTCCCTAATTAGAGTTTTGAATGCAATAGTTAGTTAGGGATTCCTCATAACAGCCATCCCCCAAGACCAGCAGAGGTCATGCACTCTTAAAAACTTTAAGGGTTTTAAAAGATTCTCTTGAGCCCTGGAGTCTATTTATTGCATGCTTTTATGGGAAAACCTGCTTTCCAGTGTGCTGGGCTATCCTCCATTAAAAAGTTTCAGGGTGAGCTATTTCATGAGAATTTCCAGCGTGACTAAACAGCAACTTATCTGAAAAACAAACAAACAGATTGGCAAACCATCTCAAGCAGGGGCTGGAAGACATACAGGGCCACACATGCTCATGGCAGGATTCAACACCACAGCCACAAGGTGCAATCCATGTACCCATCCCCAGATGAATGGATGAACATTGGGATCCAATCATACCATGAAAAGGAAAGATGTCCTGACACCTGCTACACCATGGATGACCCTTGAGGACATGATGCCCGATGAAACTGCAGGTCACCAAAAGAACTCATTTTGTATGATTCTACCTGTATGAGGAGCCTAGAACCATCCTATTCAAAGAGACAGAATATAAAATAAAGGATGCCAGGCCATGGAGAAGGGAAGGAGGTGTTAGTGTTGAATGGGGACACTCCTAGTTTGTGAAGATGGAAAATTGCTGGGGGTAGATAGAAGCAGACTCCTCACTAAGTAGAGACCCTCCCCTCAAGACAGGGCTCCATCCTGAGATCATGACCTGAGCTGTTGCTAGATGCTCAACCAACAGCCATCCAGGTGCCCCTGCAGTGTATGTGTTAATACACATGCTGGACACCATCTTTCCAGCTACGTGGAGATGGTGGCTGAGCCATGACGTCATTGCAAAGTGTCTGCATTACCTTGAAAGTCCTCCATACATTTTTATCCTTCCCTGTACCTTCTCCAGGCTTACACTTAGGTGTGGATTTGGAAGTCCTTCCCCCACATTTTAAATGCTATCATGTTCCCCAGAAAATCTCTTGGCTAGTTGCTGGGGAAGAAATTTTGTAATGTGTACAACCTATCTGTATGCTTGGGAACGAATGCACACCTCCTTAAAATAAATAACAAGGAACCAATATACATCTTTGCATTTAATTGAATAAATATTTTTAATCCATTGACACATGTCCTTTTCCTGTTCCACAAGGTACCCTCCTTGTGTCTGACTTTTATCTACATATTTACACATAGAAGACATAGATTTTCACTACCTTGACATCTCACAGCCTCTCAAACTATCGATATTTTGTGTTGGTTTCCACATTTTCTCAGTGACGTTAAAGTTCCATTTCACTTTTTTTTTTCCCCATAAACTTGCCTGAGCATATTTTAGGTATTGAGAGAAAAAAATAAATAAATGTAGGTCCAAAATTTCCACTCTCCTTCTGGAAAGCCATTTGTACAATCCCTTGTCCTCACTCCCTATGGTAAATACTAAAGTTCCTTTGGCTTCTAAATACATCTGCGTCTGTTTTTATTTAAATAATGCAAACAGCTGAAGAGGCTATACCCTTTGAAAACTCACTTTTTCATAGATTTTTATTTAGTTAGTTCAGATAGAGAGAGAGAACGTGAACAGGAGCAGAGTGAGAGGAAGAAGCAGACTTCCCATTGAGCAGAGAGCCCAATGCATGACTCAATCCCAGGACCCTGAGATCATGACCTGAGCTGGAGACAGATGCTAAACCCACTGAGCCACCCAGGTTCTCTCAGAAACTCATTTTTGAAGGGCCAAAAATTCCCAGGGTCCCATGGGTAGCGATAGGAGAAAAAGCAATCACCCTTAACATGGCAGCTAGTAGGTGCCAGTCCAGCCAGCATGAGGTCCCCTTGCCTGTTTGGCTTTCTGATTCTCCACAGGACATGCATGCAGGAAGCCACGAAACCCAGGCATACAGCCCACATCGTGCCTTCTTCTGTCTGTTTCCAAAGATGCAGTAGCAGACATTCTTGACAACAGACCAAGGTTCTGCTCTAACAGTGGATTTGCTCTGTCGGAGTTCTGGTCCTCAAATCCTTGGGCAAATATTTCCAAAAGGAGAACCGTCCACCCATAGTGAGTGGGTTCTTCTCTAAAACCTAATTAGTGTCATTTACCCAGATTTCCCTTATATTATTAGACAAAGGACACTCTAAAGAGCCCCTACCAGCAACCTGCATGTCCACCAATGGGAAATTCCATTTGGATTGTATTAACAGTCTTGGCTGGACCATCCACCTGTGATCTATGCAAACTTCTGTTGAGCTTTTCGAAGAGTCCTCTTTTGTGTTTCTCCTTTGTCCTGCCTTTCTCTTGGGTGTCCCAATTTGCTTTTTTAAAGATTTTCTTTATTCATTTGACAGAGTGAGAGAGAGCACAAGTTGGAGGAACCGCAAAAGGAGAGGGAGAAACAGACTCTGCACTCCATCCCAGGACCCCAGGATCACCCACTGAGCCAGAGGCAGATGCTTCACTGACGGAGCCACCTAGCTGCCCCTTGCACGTCCCCATTTAAATGCAAGTATGGGGTCGTTACAAGGAAAGAGGAATGCACACATATCCAACTGGGCTCTAGACCATCTTGAACGCAAACATGTTGATACAGCTTGAGCGGAAGTATTAGCGCTCTCAAATATTGTAACAAGACTCTAGCCCCACCATAATCTAAAATGTCAACTCTGTAACAGGCCAGTTCTCCCCCGAAGCCCATACACTGGCAAGAAACCAATGCTCCCGGAGTTCTTCATGGCTTGGCATGGATTACACACCCTCGGAAAACAGCTTTCCCGTCACTATGCATGGAAGCCTCTTAAAGTTAAAGATGCCCTGAAAACCAGATTGGGGTCAATGGGATAAAAATTGAGGATGAACTATGTGGAGGGTTTCCCAGGCTGCCACGCCTTCTTCCACATTTGCTTCAAGTTGCTATTTCTTATTGCTGGGCTCCTGAGAACAGCAGTATCCATCAGCCTCCAAAACACTGCCTGATTGTGTTTGCTTTCTGGGATTGTCTGCAAAATGAAAAACCGCCGTACTCCACAGACCGATTGCTCTCCCTCTCGTGCTCCCTCTGCATGCTCAGAATCCCAATTACAGGTTGGAAGCCTGATGCATTGACTTCAAGAATATTAATTTAATGCTTGAAATGTCAGCAAATAGAGTAAGGGTATTATTCGAGGCACAGCTTTGTAGGCTCTCCATTGGAGATATTGTTTTCTTTTCTTTTTTTAAGGCAGACTCTCAATGGAAACGTGTCTTTGTAACCGAAGCCAAGGGTGGCGTTGAGCCGAAGAACAAAGTGAACTGAGTTAATCCAACCTTTCAAAGCTTAGTCAGACACTAAATAGTGGCACAAGATAGAATAACTAAGCGGAGGGTAGGCCGTTTAGACCCCAGAAAACACAGAGGGGCATCTTAGCCATTTTAGGAAGCTTTTTGCAAAATGAGTTCCGCGTTAACTTGTGCTTTTTTCGAGAGAGAGAGATTTGTTTTGCACGAGGGTCTCTGGTCCTAATGCAGACCACTGAACTGTACTGTATATGTGTGTTCATATACAGGAGAACATCTCCATTCACACACAGACATTTACAGGTGTTCACAATCTCCCATCTTTAGCTTAGACCTTGCTTGCCCAATGTGTCTCTTCTCAGAAGAGTCCATGCTCACTTAGATCTCGAGACTTCATATCTTCTAACCTTCACTCTGGTAACCGTCCTCTGTGCTGGTCCTAAATGACTCAACCATTCCCTTGTGGGCTCCAGATCCCCTTGCCAATGCCCTAAGATGTGTCATTCTTCACGGAGACACAAAACCACCTTTTATTCCCCTAGCTGACAGTCAAGGACACTGCATATATTTGCAATGAGTAAAAACATACACAAGTCCCAATTCATGCATATGTACACATGTGCTAGTGGCTGCCTCTTGTCTGCTGAAGGTTCTCCCACACCAGTCTCCCAGATGCACCATAACATTCTGTGTCCTAGATATATATGTCGTCTTCATGCTTTGGGTCCATTTTCTCTACCTCAGTTTGCTGTTTCAGGAAGGTTGTACCCTGGGAAAGTCACAAGACGGTGATGCTGTTCAGAGAATTTCACATTTATTAACAGATTCTGCAAGCATTGTCATTGCCACTTATTAAGAAATGAAAACAGGTGTAGGCACAAGGCAGCACCTTATATATTCTTTTGGTGGTCTTGGATCCTCCCAGGGGTCCCCAAATAATGTGAACCATTGCAGGGCATGCTGTCTCAGATGTCCTCATATTCAATGAGGTGGTGGTACTCGTATCCAGTTATAGTCGTGGTCTACTGAGGTAAAGTGATACAGATGAAAATCGGTCACGGTTCAAAGTGCATAGGGTAGAATCTGGGAGAAACCAGGCACAACATCCCGGTTCTCTTCTCTCCAACAGACAGGATGTGGGACAACATATACAGAGTGTTGTCAACTAAGAAAATGCATTTCAACCTTGGTGTCCAGTTTTTAGTGACCTTACTTTGACAGACCTGTTACTCATTCTTTCATTTGCTCCCTCACAGACCAAACTGATAGATAGTGACCCAGGGCTCCAGGCAAAGAAAATGATGGGGTCAACATAAATCACGTTGTTTAACTATCTGATAGGGCCACTGATAGTGGACACACAAAGACACCCTTATCAGGCAAAATATAGCTTGGATCATTGGTTTTCTCCCAAGTTCCAGTCAAGGACCAGCTCTGCCCTTAGCCTATGTAGTATGGGAAGACGCCAAACCCACTAAGTTAACCCTTTACTGTGCCAGCAAGGACTATCCGAACATGTGGGTCTCCTAAAATCCATTGAATTCCACAGAAAACAGTCAAGCTTTCCAACATTGACTCCTAGTTCTTATCATTCCATGATGAAAGCTTGGAAGACATGAATTACTCAAAGACCATTCAACCTCATCCACTCCTTTTCACTGACTTTTCTCCCTCTGAATCCTAGTTACAAAATGGTATCTGTACTCTGAAGTCAATGAACCCTCAAAAATACTTTTGACCCCCCAAACTAGCCTTGTATTAGAACTGATAGGAATTAGAGTTGATGAACACTTAAAAAAAAAAAAAAAGACAACTTACTACAGACATAGTTTGGAGATATATCTGTATGATATTGGGTTGACTTTAGGATTCTTTAACTACGAAGCTGACACAGAGCTAATCTGACCCACGAGAAAATAACGTGCCCTGAAACCCTTCTAACATCTTATTCAAAACAGCTGTTGGAGAAACTCAATTGTAAAACCATCCAGTTTACAGGAGTTTATTATATAAAGCAAATGGCATCCATGATTTTAATGCTTTCATTGCTCCTCAAAAGACAGTCTTCTCCATTGCTTAAAAATATCACAGTACAACTTCTACAGTGAGTTTTCTCCCTACGCACTATTGGGGCAATCAAAACCAGGGACGCATTTTATTGCATGGCTGCTTCTTGAGGACACACATGTTTCACTGTTACATTTCATAAAGATCCCCTGCTGGAGATGTTAAAAAAAATAAGTATCTAATAAAATTTAGCAATAAGGCTTTCTGAAATAGATGACAGTTTAAAAAAAAAAATAAAAATGGGAAGGGGAGGGGCGTAACATGAGCTTTGACTTTCCAGCACATTCTTAAAATCAAAGTCAGAGAAAAAGAATGACAAGTAAGTGGATACTTGCCTTTCACTCATGGGACACCCTTTCCTTCCAACCAGAGACAAACAAGTCACTGGAACCCCTCAAGGTTGAAAACCAAGGAAGTTGATTAGTGGTTCTCCATGCCATAACCTTAGAGGAAGACACGGGGGAAGCCCACAGTGTTTATAGATTGGATGGGCATGTACTCATCCAACAACTCATTTCTGAAGACTCAGAGGGTGAGCTGTGCATGTATGAGTGACCACACGATAATCACTGTCGCTTGGTCCTTTTGCTCAACCAGCTCACATGTTGGGTGAAGAATGAAGTCAGTCTTGGAAGAAAGACAAGGAGAAAAAACTGGGTGCCAATATGTTAAAAAGCCAATATGTCATACTGAAGGGGTTGTCAAAAACAACTGGCCCAAACATAGAGCTGGTCCTGGAATATAGTTTCAATAATGACAACTCATTTAATCCCTTCAATAGACCATATTCACTGATGGTCAGTTCCCTCTTATGTTATAACAGAAGAAGAATGAGAAAGAAAGGTACGATGTCTAGAAAGAAAGAAAGAAAGATAAATTGGGGATAAGTTATGAGTTTCTTATTGCTGCTGTTGACAAATGACCACAAATCAAGGGTTTAATGCAACACAGATTTATCCTCCCCCAGCTCTGGAGACCAGAAGTCTGAGATCCAGGTGGGGTAGGGCTGCTGAGATCCAGGTGGGGAAGGGCTGTGCTCTCTCCTGAAGCTCCAGGGGAAGGTACCTTCTGCTTCTACCAGCTTCTGGAGTCCAAACATCCCTGGGCTTGTGGCCATGTCCCTCCCATCTCTGCTTCTGTCTTCATGTGGCTTCTCCTTTGTGTCTGTGTCTCTCCTGTTTTGTCCCTTATAAGGACATGTAACAGTGAATTTGGGGCCACTCTGATCCAAGAAGAACTCATCTCAGATCCTTCACTTATCACATCTGCTAAGATCAATTTCCAAATAAGGTCCCATTCTGGGGTTCCAGGTATTACAACAAGGACATATCTTTTTGGAGGCCACCATCCAACTGTTACATGCAAGGACAATGTCATATTTTCCTTTGTGTCTTGTTCCTCACTCACTAATTCAGCCCATGTCCACCGACTGTCCAGTGGGTGGAGATACCAGATGAGTAAGTAGAGATACCATGTCTACCTCCCTGCAGCTTATAGTTGAGACACGAAGGTGGAGAGTGAAGGTATAGTCACAAAAATAAACACAGGATTGCCAACAGTGAAATATGCTATGAAGAAAAATTCATGTCGTACCATAAGAATGTAGAGAAAGAGATCGGACCAGGCCTGGGGAGTCAGGGAGGAGGGTCTTCCCTAAGGAACTGTTATTGGCATTGGGATCCATCACAAGACTGAAAATTCACTCTAGAAAGAGAAGCAGGAGGGAGGGGAAGAAACGTGTTGAGAGGCCCTTTGCAGGAAGGGAGTTGGATGCATTTGAGACACTAGAGTAGGAGACCAGAGAGGGTGACAGGCAGAAAGCAACCCTGAGCTGGCCACACTCATGGTTTTTTCCAAGTCTTGTATCCTAATATCCACCGAGACATAACAAGAATCGTATTTTTGAATGCAAGCTACAAACCATAAGACGGTCCCAAAAACTCTGTAAGTGATAGAATCAGGAAGTTAATCCAATGCAATGAAAGATGGTAACCGTGCATCGATATGAGGCTGAAACCTTGAAGATTGGGCTCTTCGTTGGGCAGCACAATCCAACAGGGGGCCCCCAAGATCTCAAAAGATCCTATTTCTACAATGCCATGACTTGGACATATGACCTTGCACATACGGCCACTCAATTTCCATGGACTCGGTTTTATCCAGTTCTTAGCTGGGGGCAGGATTCCCCCCAAAAGACGTTGAACAACATGTGCAGGTATTTTGAGTCACTGCAAAGTGGGAGGGGTGCTCCTCGCATGGGGTATGTGGAGATCAGAGACAAGACTCAACTCTCCAGAGTGACCAGCACCCCATGTCCAAGAGCCACCCTGCCCCAGATGTCCACAGTGCTGAGGCTCCGGACCCCCTGCCTTAAACAGATGAGGGTGTCATATTATACCTGCCTCTCCTTGCTTGCAAGGAGGTAAGACAGACGGATACAATGGCTACTCAAAAACACACCGCAAAATGGAAAGAGCTATGAGACTGTGGCCACATAACATAGATAAGCCATTGACAAACCGTGTTTTCTTTAATATAACATAACCGCTGAGTCTGATTTACCCGTTCATAAAACAAGTAAAGCAATCCCGCTGCCTTCTGCCTCTTAGAAATTGCTATGCTGATAAAGCCACGGCACCCTTGAGGACGGTCTCTGGGAATGCAAACTGGAGGTAATACCACCATTGTGGTCAGCGTTGACATTATCATAAGAACAAAAGATCCCAACCCCGCTTCATTATGCTTGTTGGCGGATATCGGAAGCGAGATTTTTTGCAAAAATCAGAGAATGGAGAGTGCATCTTGGCTCTCTGTAGTGAATGTTGACCCCCACGTGGGTCATCAGATGACGTTAACACCATGATACCTGCGTGACTCCACCTCTCTGGGTCTCACCTTCTTCCTGAAAGTCTTCTAAAATGAGGATTAGAAAGGTGCTTATCTGGTACAGCTTGCTTATTAAGAATAATTCTGAAACGTACGTCCACTAATTTAAAAATATTAGGAGGGGCACCTGGGTGGCTCAGTGGGTTAAGCCTCTGCCTTCAACTCAGGTCATGATCTCAGGGTCCTGGGATCAAGCCCCGCATCGGGCTCTCTGCTCATTGGGGAGCCTGCTTCCTCCTCTCTCTCTCTGCCTGCCTCTCTGCCTGCTTGTGATCTCTCTCTGTCAAATAAAAGAGTAAATTTTTTTAAAAAACAAAAGAAAAGAAAGGTACTTATCTCCTAGCACCAACGTAAGGACTAGCTTGATGAAATGGGCATCAAGGTATTTAGGACAACGGAAAGACCATAAAAAGCCCTAGATGTTGCTTTACAATGCTATTCGGTAGGCAAGGGAATATGACATTTGTCAGGAATGATTCTGCACAACAGACCTATTGAAAATACGTAGGACTCATAATAATAATAATACAAGATGTCACATGCAGTCATAAATATGTAGCACAAAATATTGAAGCAATTACTAATGTAGCAATCATGTCATTCCGTGCAAATGACTTAGTATGAAGAAATTATACTTACAGTAAATGATTCATCTTATAGGATGCTGAGATATAAAATAGTAAAGGATAAGTAACACTTGCCATAATATAATTATACACAATATGTGAGTAAATGAATGTAGAACATGCATAATATTCAATATCTATAATACGATACACCATAACAAGATGCTAATGGCCGTAACCTCTATGGCGTAAGAAACAGAAGACCTGACCCTGGTGGGAACGTGTGTCCCACATGTCCCATACTGGCCAAACTCATGTGGCTTTCTTCTCCTTTTGGGACAAAGATCTCTATCGATCTTTAGAGGGAAGGCTGCATCTTACCGTCAAGGAGGTGCCCTCCAGGGACTGACTTTCCAACAAACAGGCATCCTGGGTGTTTGGACTATTAAGGTACCCTGGTGGGAGTCATCACTGGGAATAAGGATGATATGTTGGCTCTGGAACCCAGCAAGACCATGAGGGAAATGAGCACAAGCTGTCATTGCCCCAGCGTATGTCTGCGGTGCATGGCTGGTGGAGTCTCCATGACTGTAGATCAAAGCAAGGTCTTTCAGATGCCAGACATCGTTCCTCTTCTCTGCAACAATCCCATAGTTTCCTCTGCTCTCTCTGGAATGTCATCCAATCAAACCCAGGTGTTTTTAGGAGAGAGCAGATCACCATATCCTGAAAAGATCCATATCCTAAAAGATGGCGGCATTTCCATGTGTCCCACAGTACTGTCTTGACCATGGGCTTCGGTGGTGCTGGTTTTGAGCTCAGTAGAGCAGTCTGATCGCTCTAATGGGGCCACATCCCCGGTTCCTCCTTCAGCCCAAATACCAAGGACAACAATATCAACCCCACAGTCATGGCGGGACCACCATGGGCTGGCAAACTCGCTTATTGGAACCATCCTTTGGTACAGCCAGGCCCTATGCTGAGATGGTAATCCGTTCCCCATTCAAAGCCATCATAGCGATGAGTACTTTATTGTTGTTCGCTGTCTGGAGTTCTGATCTATCTTAATGCCGCCTGAGAAGACAACCCCACAGGATTGGAGACCTCCTTTCCAAAGACCATGCAAACTCTCCATGCCTGGTAGGGGAGTTAGCTGGCTAGGTTCACTTGAGAACAACCACCATGTTCCATCTCAAAAATCTGTCAAAGCTACTCAATGCACCATGCGTTCGCTTCTCTAACTCAGGACACTGCCCTTCTGTTTCTCAGCACAGAAGAAAATTCAGCGTTTGTTTCCAAGTAACTGCAGGTTACCAGACATGGGGCATGGAAGGTAAGCCTTCAGTCTTGCCCGTTCTGACATCCATCAAGAGTAAGACCCAATGTTGCCCAACCTCTGATCTCTCCCCATCCCACAGGCTAGCCCCACCTTCCCAAATGTCAGTGAGGGGATCATGGCTTATAATAGGACTCTACCGCAGCCTTGATCCTGAAGATAGGAACCGCATCTGTGATGCTGCTAGAAGTTATATGGAAAGGACTTAGAGAGACGGAGGGCTGGAGGGATGCTTCTATTTGGTTTGCAAGCCCATCGTAAGCACAGCAGGAGACAGCCTCTCCCCACCGCATGCAGGCTCTTCCCCACCCTCCTGTACCCCGGGGGTCAGAGCCCAACACCTCAGGCCCAGATCAATAACACTGATCCCTCCCACTCATCCTGAGAGATGACATCAACACCCCATCCTGGACCCACCAGCCACCAGCCCCTTCTCCGCCTA
This sequence comes from Mustela nivalis, assembly GCF_964662115.1. NCBI lineage: Eukaryota > Metazoa > Chordata > Mammalia > Carnivora > Mustelidae > Mustela > Mustela nivalis. The sequence goes on from NC_139040.1 coordinate 131,375,804, forward strand.
CTGATGATAAATGAGGGAAGTTGCCCTTCTCCTCCACTGTTCTGAGATGATCCTGGGCTTGCCCAAGTCCTGCTGTCTAGAATACTCCAGACTCACCCTCTTGCTCCTATTAACCCTGTAACCTCAAAGAACAGGGGACAATTCTTGAGGTTCTAGTGTCTACTGTAGAGTTTAAGACACGCTCAGAATCTGGTCATGGCACAGGACCGAGTTGGGTTTGCTAAGCCGGGTGCCCCATGTCGGATGGGGACCACATGTCCATCTGTTCCCCATTGTCTTCCCATATGGCTGCTTGTGAGAGGAAACACGAACCTATCCCGAGGGGACCATCATGACTTGTTTTCAGATTCAAGATGTTTTTATTATCTGCCTGACACCTATAAGCATTTGAGTTCCTGAACCCTGCAATATTGTCAAATCTCTACATTTCATAATTTCCATGCATTTTTAAATTTTTTCAATGCATTTTTTTAAATATGACAGAGCAGTACAGACTTTGGGCGAGGGTTAAATAATGCAGTCATGTCATCCAATAACCACTCTAATCAATAACCCATATCCAATGCCACAGGATAGGATCCCACAGGCCAAGTTCAATGTTTTCCCGCCACATCTCCCTGTCTCCTCAACACAGAAATGATTTAAAAAATTTCATACTCCTCTATTGTTCTATTTTTCCCAAAGAGCTTTCATACATTGGATTATATTTGTCTACACTACAAGGACCAAAATCCCATGTGAAGAAACTCAAGATAAAATGGTGCAAAGCACATTATTTCTTGTCACATCAATCAGGATTCATACATCCATATCATACTGAAAAAAAAAATGTCTAAAAAGGCCTCCTTAGAAGACTGAGAATTAAAAAGAAAAGTTGGGGAAACATGGTTTCAGATGGACACCGTTCCATAAATCCCATCAGCAACATGGTCCTGTGGGCCAACCCAAATGCAATGATTGTCTTCAAGAACGTGAAAGTACTTAAAAGCCATCAGGCTCACAGACCACACCGTGACAAATAGAAAAAGAAAAGGCACCGATTTCCAAAACTGGATGGGTTGTGCTATGCCCCTTGGGTCTTGTTGATAGCCTATAGATTCCTGAGTTTCAATAGCTCTGAACACAAACGTAGCGGGATTGTTCCTTCCTTAAGGGTAAGGAATAAACTCACTTCCACGAGTTTGTGCGTTTCAGTCTGTGGGTCTGCTGGGTTCCCATTCGCATTACCAGCCACACTCGCAGACTTGATTCTTAGTCCCGTTATAATTAAGACCACGGAAAACTGGGATCATCATTTAATGCATCATTTGCTATGCAAATTGTTTTTCACAGAGAATTGTTTGCTCTGACCTTTCTCGGAGCGACGATTTCAAACACTCGGTCATTTGGATGCTTTGCCGTTCGGGACGTTGTTCAAAGATCTCAGCAGTGAATTTCCTGAGGATAAAAATATGAGAGGGGGTCGCCCTGTGACCCTATTTATTTAAACCCACTGTCTTCAATCAGGGAAGACAGGAGCTCTCACTCTCCAGAGAAGAGATGGGATGAATGGTCAACCCTCTGGGTTTCATGTTGGTGAGACGTAGGATCTCACAAACTACCCAACTTGGACCATATGCTCCGTTATTGGGCTTTCATTCTGCCTATAGAGTGGCACGTATGCATGTCTCCAAACAGATGATGCTCACTGTGAAACGAAGGAATGGACGCCTATTTTTTTCTAGCTCTGTGGAGCTGTAATGGGTATATCAGGTTGTGGATGGTCAAGGTGAGCCATGAAGGTGATTTGATGCAGTGTAGACATTGCAAAATGTTGACCACCATGAGGGAAATAACCGCACAACTGCAAATAGCTCCTTTGTGTCTGTGCAGTGAGAACATTCCAGATCTAGTCTCCTAGAAGCCCCCAACTACACCCAGAGCGTGGCTGGCCACGGCCACCAAATTCTATTCTCCTAGGATTTTGTGTCCTTTGACCGAGGTCTCCCGTTTCCTCCACCCCCAGCCCCTGGCAACCACCACGCTGCTCTTTTGCTACGAGGAAATGAATAATATTTGAAAATTACTCACTGAAATGAAAATCTGTGGAGATAGCGAGTGTGCTGGTTTTGACCTCTATGTTAAGTGTTTATAATCATAATTTCTTTTTCAATTTGGATAAAAAGATGCATAAAAAAAGACATTTTGATGAATGTATTAATGAATGCATATTAATTAAAATTATATTGTATTATATATTACATATATTATGTATTAATTAAAATCATATTATTTATGTGTTATATATAATATAATTATATAACTATATAACATAATTATACATAATGATACATATTAATATATGTATTATATATAATACATATTAAAAGTATATTAATATATATTTGTATAATAATATGTTATTTATAAAATTATATATTATTTATATCTTTATATACAACATATTACATGTTATCATATATTACATATAATTGTATATAACCTATACATATACTGCAATGTATATTACATATAATATTATATATTAATTAAAATCATATTATTTATATATGATATATAACCATACACATTAAAAGATATATTAATACATATATTTGCCTGTGTCAGACACTTCAAAGAAAGTTCATGTTGATCCCTATTTATGATTTATTTCGATTGCCCAAATGTGATACCCAAGAGTTTGCAAAAATGTTCCATGCACCTGTGGGAGGAAACAGGGACATCACAGGTGCAAAACACAATTCCCAAATCCTTTCCAAACTCTTCTCTGAGGCTCACATGATTGCCAGAAGCTAAAGGCAGGTAACCATTCAGGAACCAAATCCTTCCAGTGGGCTTTGTACCAAATAAGGTAAGACTATCTCTGTTACACAGATGAAAAAAATAGATCTTGTCGATGATTTGGGCACCATTGGTTAGAGCAAAGCACCACACACCAGGTAGCTTAAAACCATATGAATTCATCCTCCCCCAGTGCTGGAGACCACAAATCTGAGATCCAGGTGGGGCAGGGATGCTGAGATCCAGGCAGGGCCGGGCCGTGCTCCCTCCCGAGGCTCCAGCGAAGGGTCCTTCCTGCATCTTCCAGCTTCTGGGGTGACAGACGTCCCTGAGTTGGTGGCCGCATCGCTCCCATCTCTGCCTCATTCTCACATGGCTTCTCTTCTGCATATGTTTCTTCTTCCGTACTTTACGAGGACCCCTGTCCTTGGATTTAGGGCCACCTTGATCCGGGATGACACTGTCTTGATCCTTACATGAATTACATCTTTATGTCTGTCATGACCAGACTGGAAGACAGCAACAACAAAAAACCCGTAAATATTCACCCAAACGAGGGATAAAATGATGAGGAAACAGTAATGTAAGAGCATTGCAGAAAGCAGTAACAGGAGTGGCACACAGCATGTGCTGTATGGCACAGCAGTCCATATAAACATCAAATTATAAGTCTGAGCACAAAAAGCACCCCAGTTATTCAATGCTATGGAAGCGGGTATGCAACCGGTGTAAAGCTTATCCCATGAAAAAAATGAAATCCATTGCTGTGTGTGAATGCCTCCCTTTGTAGGTAAATATTTAACATCTCAGGATGGTAAACACCAATACTGTACTTCTGGAAAATGATGGAATTGAGATGAGGTACAAGAAATACAGTGCAGGGAGCTCTTGGTTCTTTAATATTTTACATCTTTTTTTTAAAAAATAATCTCATGGGGCACCTGGATGGCTCAGCCCGTCAAGCATCTGCCTGGGGCTCAGATTGTGATCCCAGGATCCTGGGATCGAGCCCCGTGTTGGGCTCCATGCTCAGCAGGGAGCCTACTTCTCCATGTCCTCCCCATGGTCACTGCCCCTCTCAAATAAATAGATAAAATCTTTAAAAAAAATAAAATAAGAATTATGAAAACAAAGCAAAATTGTAAGATGCATTATTACAGCTAGTGATGGGTAACTGTAGGGATGTCCATTATACTTACCTCTCTATGCATAGATATTTAGGATATGCGTATCCTATGCGTATATCATGTCATATACATATATGTACACATATATATCCTATATCATATATGATAGATCTATGTAATATATATATGCAATCTTAAATATATATATATATTTCCTCTATACCATATACATAAGAAAGATAATAAATTTATTAGCCTTTCTGTGTGTCTCAATATTGCAATTGGATAGCAAGCCTCAATGAGTAACTGTTGTCTTTTTTTTTTTTTTTTAACCAAAAGACTGAGCAGTAGCAAAACTTGAAGAGAAAATGGAATGAGAGAAGTTGAAGGAGATGCCCAAATGTGGTGCCCGGAAAGAAATTCTTGACTCTGGTGGGAAACTCGAACTCAATGAAAAGAACAATCCATTAACCCCCAAAGGCAAGTAGGAAGGCAGCATCCCTATGAATGCTGGGGGAAGGGAACAGGTGTATTTGGGGCTCACACAACGATGAGTCCTCACACTCATCAATAAAGGAGGCTTGGCCCAACCAAATACCATCACTGCTTAGAGGGCAGGCCCCCAGAGGATCTAAAATTTGACATGATACAGGATGAAGCCCTTAGGATGGTGGCTGGCCAACAGTGCAGAGAGAGATCCCAGAAGCCAGAAGCCCAACTGACCCTTCCAGCATTCTACCAGCCCAAGAAAAAGTGCCAGGATCAAATAATCCAACTTGCCCAAATTTTATCTCCTATGTTACCCAGAACCCAGCCACTTAGTTTGGGACATAACTTGACTGTGTATCAGGTTTGGAGCTCCATTGCTCATGTAGCATTCTGCAGGGAGGAAATCTCCACCTGTGGGAAGGTCAGTGCAGTGTCTCTCAGACCATCATCAACGATGGAGATACCCAACTCATTCCCATCCTATCTCCTGGCTCCTGTGTGTCTTCTGGAGAACTCCATGAAATACCCATCATGGACCATCTGCCCACCCTAAACTTCAACTCCAACTGCTGCTCCGATGCCCAGGAGCTCCTGATACGTGGAAGCCAATGGAGGCCAATGAGGTCATCTTTTGACCTTGAACCCTGGGTAAATGTTCAAGATGAAGGTGGAGTATAAGTCTCAAAGGACCACCTTAACCCCATCCAAGAGTCTCTGTCTTAATTGTGCAGCTACGTACGTATAGGAAACCACACAGAATGCCTACTAGTCAAGACTCTCCAACCCAGAATGGCATACCAAGGACAACAATCTATACTTTATTCCACCTGGGCAGTGAAATGAAATAATCACAAAAATAGGCCATTTCCCATATAATTTGATAAAGCATGAAGATGTTGCTATATTTTAGTATTTTTTTTAATTTAAATTCAGTTTAGTTAACATATAGTGTAATATTCATGTCAGGGGTAGAATTTAGTGATTCATTACTGCTTTTTTTTTTTTTAATGGCTCCATGACTTTTTGGTAGATGGTGTAAAATTACATAAAATCACAAGTTCACCCTCCAAACTCCAAATTATTTGAGGAGACAAAAATCAAATATAGTTATTTTGTGGCTTTGGTCCCAGTACAATGGTTTACGGTAAACCATTGACTTAAAGAGGTTAGATAATAAATTGTCATATATATCAGTAGGTACCAACTCAATTATCAATGGGCAAGTCATACATTATAGAAAAAGGCACAGGGTATATAAATTTATTTCGGTTATTTGTTGAGGTTTCTGATAACATCCTTGTAGGCAAGATGAAGAAATCCGAGTTAAATGATAACACAGTCGGACCCCCTTACACAGAGAATATAGATTAATTTGATAAGAATGTAGATCAAGTTGATGAGTAGGAACTAATTTGATGACAAAGCCCTTTGTCCATTTTGAGGGCACGTTTTTCCCCAGTCAGGGTAATGATACTTGGCATATTTTTTTAAATCAAGTTTTCCAGTGAAATACGATAAATTGCATTAATTAATAGTAAAAATTGGCTATTAAAATAAAGGTCCTGTCTACACTCGTATACTCAGAGTGCATTTGAGTGTTTTTCAGAATGCTAAAAACGGTTTTATTCATGTTGTCCTGTCCCTGGGGCCAAGCACATATCGAACATGTAATGGACATTGGAAAGACAAAATGGAGGAAGGAAGGAAGGAACAAGTGAAGAGAAAAGGGATTTTATCTGTTGCGGATGACTTTTATTAGCCAATTTTTCACAGACTTCCCTTCAACTGTTGTCACTGATAGTGATAAGCTTTCGTCCCGTAACTCAAGACCATTTCATTGGTAGATGCTTGAATGAATTAGGGGAATATCTGCATGATACAATAACTTCCTCTATTTTTACGGCTCACCAAAAACCTAAATCTAGCAGAACACAGCAATGAAATATGATACCCTCCATCATTCAACCCCGCAAAAAAAAATACTTCAAGAACCCAAAATAAGATTAGCCAAATCTCCCAGAAATTTATGGTTTCCACAGTCCTTCATCAGTAACAGAATATTTGCGATCCTGTTCCGAGCATAATTTATCAAGAAACAGGGAGACGCCGTCAACGTATTACATTCAAAATAAATAGCAGCTCCCGGCCTGTCTCAGACCTCCAGCTGCGTCCCACGATTGCCCTCTAATGGATTATTAATTACCACGACCTCTGTGTCTTTGTTGTTAGACCGTGGAAATATTTTCATGGCAAAGGACTTGTTTGTCAAAGACTTGTCGTCTCTCGACCGTGTGGCCAAATTCCACAAGAAACTTTGGGCATCCCCGAATGATTTCACACGTGTGTCATGGTTGAGGATCAACAGGGTCTCAAAGAAGATGCGATTAACCATCGCCCAAAGAAATATGGAAGGACTCGGCGCAATGCAGAACTTGGAAGGATTTCTTTGTTATGTCTGGGAGGTCCAGTGTTACCGCTTCCTCCAAGGGACCAAATACAGGGTTCCCTGCCCAGGTGGGACACTCACCCATCCCGTGGGCTCTCCACCCTCCAGAGCTCACCAACCAGGTGAGGAGCAGAAGCAGTGAATGATTGTGTGAAGCTCAAACTGTCCCCCTGTAGAATTAAGGACCCTACCTCACTGAGAGATAGTACCTGTGGTTTCAAAGCCCTTTTTATCAGTGTTTGATATATTTTCATCTGTTTAATTAATATGTTAATTCATCAAAGAGGAAACATTAAATATTAAGTATTAATTAAATGATATAGGATAATATATGAAATAATTATTCATTGAATTAGTGATTTAATTAAAGATGTTTACATCTCTTGGGGGAAGGACATTCACCTCTAGCATGAGTGCCCAATGTTGGGTATCTTCTTGTAGCCTTCTAATTAGATTAAATGTGTCCTTTGTGGAATTTGGGGAGATTCCCCCAAGTAGTGAGGTTGTTTCCCTGGAGAAATTGGGAACCCCCAGGACACAGTGACTGTGTGAAACAGAGATGCTGTACTCGGCGACCTGAACGGTATAAGTGATGGAGGCCATTTCCAAAGTAGAGATTTTTCTTAAAGATTTTTATTTATTTATTTGACAGACAGAAATGACAAGTAGGCAGAGAGGCAGGCAGAGAGAGGAGGAAGCAGGCTCCCTACTGAGCAGAGAGCCCGATGCGGGGCTCCATCCCAGGACCCTGGGATCATGACCTGAGCCGAAGGCAGAGGCTTAACCCACTGAGCAACCCAGGCGCCCCAGTAGAGATGTTTCTAATCTCTAAAGAGGTGCGTGGGTATCATCAGAAGAGATTTGCTGGGTCCTTATCTTTGCATGATTTTTTTTTTTTTTTTGATGACTCCTTGGCTTGGACGCCATATTGATCTGGTGTTTTGAGAGCCCCTCGTCTCGCTCTTGGGAGATGTGTAGGTATTACAAAGACCAACTTTTCAATGAATTCCAAGATTAAGATTGATGATGCGGAGCAGTGGCTCTTAACGGGGATGATCTATCTTCCCATGAGACACTTGGCGATATCCAGACACATTTCTGGTTGCCACAATTGAGGGGTTGGATTAAATGCAATTTTATTTATTTTTTAATGTAACTTTAATAAAAACAAATACTACCAACAAAGCAAAAGAATTGGGGAGTGGGCAATGGGATCTACAGAAGGAGACCAGGGATGCTGGTAAACATCCAACAATGCGCCCTATGGCCTCACACACAAAAAAATAATCATCTTCCCTAAAATATCAGTAGTGCTGATGTCGAGAAACCCTAACTCAGCATCAGCATTCCCATCAGAGAGGGGTAATTTGCCATTTTTGAATATATTTCGGTACATTTATTATTGCAGTGACCGTTCTCTGATTGGGGAAGAATTTAGAATGGGGAGGCCGGATAAATCCGGCTTTCTCTGGACAGTTCCTCCTCCGTGAAACGGGAATCATGGCATCTAGAGAATGGAACTCTACTAATGAGCCATGATAATGGGCGCGGGGAGGGTATGTTCCTGATGCATAATTCATGTGCTTAAAAGGATAGTTATGTAATAGATTATATCATAGTAATTTACCACGGAGCACTTCCAGCCATCCAAATCTTAGAGCATAGAAATAAGACTCTTGAAGCATATTTCGAGTTTCGAGTGAGCTGAGTCACGTTGATGGCACCCCCAAAATTCCTCTGTCTTTGAATGGATGCAAGAAGAATCCGGACATCTCGAGCGAGTAACTTAACTTAGAAGAGTGCCATGATCTAGCCGCAAGGTTATTATTAATAAGATTTGTAAAATCTGAGGTAACTGGGTGATCGATATTTAGAAGGGCACATGAGGTAATGAACACTGGATGTTATGCAAGACAGATGAATCACTGACCTCGACCTCCGAAACTAATAACATATTAGACGCTAATTAATTGAGTTTAAATTTAAAAATAAATAAATATATAAAATAAATGATAACATTAGATCCTAGTAATTAAAAATAATGAAATATGGTACCTGAGTGACTCATTCATTAAGCATCTACCTTTGGCTCAGGTCATGATTCCAGGGTTCTGGGATCGAGCTCCACGTCGGGCTCCCTGCTCAGTGGGAAGCCTGCTTCACCCTTTCCCACTTGCCCTGTTTGTGTTCCTACTCCTGCTGTCACACTCTTTCTCTCAAATAAATAAATAAAATCTTTAAAAAAATAAAGTAAAAATAAAAATAATAAAATATAGCAAAAAAATCTTTATTAACAATGACATGCTACCTACATTGTGTAGGTCACACTTCTTATAGCCCAAGGATTATTTTATACAGTTAAGCCAAGTTAGTTTTTTTACATGATGGAGAGGAGCAGATACACATCATCCTGGCACATGTTTTTCTTGTTTAAACATAAACTTTCTACCGCCCTATATTTATGGTTAAATCCACAGTCTAGTTACTAAGCATCAGGAGCAGTGAACAATGGATTCTCTCCTTTTCTGTTTTCATTGGATATCTGGAAACATCACAACACCTTGGAAACACTACCACTAAACCTTGGGACTTGGCGAGCTCTTCGATTATTGGATAATTCCACTTGGGAAGGCCCAAGAATGTAAAATTAAGTAAGACGGATTCTCAGATGGTCCTCTTCTGTAGGGTTCTCAAGGTTCTCAAGCAAAAACTTATCCAGTGTCTACTCGGAAGGGATTTTGCAGATATAGTCGAAGTCCCAAATCTTTTGACTGAGATGGAGACATTATGAAGTTGAACTAACCCAATCACATGAGTTTCCTGTGGCTGTTGGCAGAAGACAAACCCAAATACCCAAAGGATGACCAGTATTCAATGTGTTGACTTGAACACAGAGAAGATCACATGAGAAGCAATATGGACCTCCTCTAGAAGCTGGAGGAGGTCCAAGCTGAGCAAGCAAAAATACAGGGAGCTAAATCCTACGACTGTAAGGAATTCCATTCTGCCAACAGCAAGGATGAGCTTGGAGGCAGGTGCATTTCCCCCAGAGACTCTGGGTAAGACCTCAATCTAGCCAACACCTTGATTTCAACCTTGTGAAACAATGAGCAGGGGACCCCAGCATGCCCTGCTAGACTTATGACCCGTGGAACTCTGAGCCAACAGGTGGATGGTACTTTAAGATGTTATGTTGTGGGATACATGGGTGGCTCCATTGGTTAAGCATCTGCCTTCAGCTCAGGTCATAGTCTTAGAGTCCTGGGATTGAACCCCACTTAGGGCTTTCTGTTGGGTGGGATGTATGCTTCTTCCTCTCACTCTCCCTCCGTGCTTTCCCTCTCTCTCAAATAAATTCATAAAATTCTTAAAAAAAAAAAAAAGATGCTTCCGTTGTGACCATTTGCTGCATAACACTAGAAACTAGTACATACCCAATGTGACTATCTAGTGCATTATTCAATGAGAATTTGAAGAATGATGCTTCACGGTTCAAACATTTCCAATGAGGTAAAGGGAATAAAAACATCACCAAATTATCAGAAAAACAAATTTCCGTGGACCATCCAAATAGATAGAAGCAACGTCCATGACTGGTGGCCATTTCAATAGGTTTTTCATTACTCACACACAGAGAATTCTCTCCTATGGGTACCAGGGCAAGCACAACATTACCTCTTCCTCTAGAAATGCATTAACGTTTACAGTTCTGCCTCGAGTTCCCTCTGATAATCACAGTGCACAGACCTGAACCAACTGGAGAGAACTTCATTCGTAATTATTAAGCATTTCAAGGGAAAGTTCCCGGGATGCAGTGTTCAGCGGACAGAGGCAAAGTTCCAGCGGCAATCGCTTCCATAAATCAAACAAATCCCAAGAGTCGGTGGCGTGGTAATGGAGAAAGCGACGTGAATTACTGCTTAACAGGAATATTGAATCCTTAAATGAACTGTACACTCTCATTTTTAATAGGAGAAAGCAGTAGCCAGGCATAATAAAAATAATTGAAATGAGGGTTTGGACCCATTAATCTACGGAGAAGTGCCTCACAGAACAAGCGAGGCAGAAAAACAGCCCAATGTATGTGACAGCCCCCGATAGATGTCATTTGTGCCTAATGGTCTCAGCGGCCATCAATAACCCAGTGAGCAGTATGGATAATGGAGAATAAAGGTTTAAGACAAATTCTTCCTAGAAGAAGCGCAGGATGAAGGAATAAGAAGGGTGAACCATGGACAGAACATGACTCTCCCATTCCATGGTTGGAGGTAAAAAAAATATATATATATATGGAATCTCACATCTCCACTACAGACGTATTGCATGAAGAAATGATCATCTCCATGAAGGAACCATCCTCTTCAATGGCGTATGCAATCAGGCCCGGGAGAAATACCAGGTATGGCCACAAGGGTCTGTTGAGCCTTTCTGCTGGGGTCTGAGATATACATGTCCATCCACCACCTACGGGGCCTCCAGGCTCTCAGAAGGAGGCAGGTGCATTTGCTGTCCTACAAACCTCACCAACACATGCAACCGGCAGCAGCGAATGTCGCCCATAACCTCCTCCATGTCTTCTCCATGTTGCCCAACAGGACCCCATCTTGGATCACTGGACAGGGTCTTCTTCTGGGATATCTCACAAACCAGGTCATGAGTTCCATGAGCTATGATCCCCCATTTCCATCAGTTTGATCAATAATAAACCATCACTTGTTCAGAGGGTATATTTACACACCTAAATGGTCCTTCAGGGTCGTTTACGCCATCATCTCTAGGTGGGTGTCAAAACCCAACTATGTTTCGTGCAATTATCTCTCTCTTATTTTAAATATTTTACTTATTTATTTGACAGAGAGAAAGAGGACAAGTAAGGGGAGCAGGAGGCAGAGGGAGAACAGATTTCCTGCTGAGCAGGGAGCCCGATGTCAGGCTCAATCCTAAGACCCTGACATCATGACCCGAACCGAAGGCAGATGCTTCACCAGTGGAGCCACCCAGGTGTCCCCCAGCAATTATCTCTTAAAACTAGAACTGGAAGCCCTTCGAGGACAGTTCTTGGGAAAGAGTCATCAGCAAAGCTGTCCTGCAAAATGCAGGTCAGCTGGCCCCTTCCATCCCACCCCATCCTGTTCCTCACACAGTTTTGAGGAAACGTATCCCTGTGTTCAGTGAACAGACTTGCAAGATGGAAAGACCACGTGACCAGTCTCACGTTGCCCGGAGCCTACCCCAGAGACTCCCCCGTGCCTCTGCCTCATGGGTCAGGGTCCCAGATTTTTGCTACCAGCACTCTGGAGCTGGTTTCACAGGTGTGACCTTAACTGGCCACCTGACTCTCTTTGATGGTCAACCAGCTGGACGCCTGGTCCTGCGATTGTTCCTGGCCTCTCTGTCTTCTCCTAGAGATGCCTTCCAATAAAGGGCATCTCTGACTTTTAGACTTGCTTCCAACTGGTGGTTTGAGCTCTCAGAGATCCCTCATGGTACAGGAGCAAGGGTACTCAGCAACATCCCCACAAGGCCATTCCTCCATAGCTACTATTTCCTCCCTAAACACCACGTGGATCTCTGCTGGGTAACACCCCTTCTGTCTGCATACCATCGGGACACATTGCCAGCAAGCCTTTTCACAGATCATCCCCTTGCCCCAGGGACCACCCATAAGCCATGCTCTGTACTGACAGAGAGCTCACTCCCAGCAGAGGACAACCGACTCAGCTTCTAAGCACCACGTGGTCTCCATATCTCACACCTCCCCAGGTACCTATGGGAGGGGATGCTGACACAGAGTTAGGGGTACAGGATATTTTCAAGACATCAGAGCTCAAGAAGGAAAGCAGGGCTGTGCAGAGAGAGAGACGTCAAACTGCAAAACAGACCTACAACATCCTCCCCCACCTGAGCTCCGAAGCAAGCTCTGCCCACCAGTGTTGAGCCCAAATGGCCAATCCTGAGCCTGGATTCCATCGCTGGACACCCGCTGCCTGTGGGATGAACCAGACCTTGGGGAAGGTAGCTCAGCAGCTGATAACAACCCTGGGCAGCAAGGTCCTCCATGTAGAGAATCAGAAGCATGGCATTTCTGGTCCAAAAGAAGAGGAACCATGCTCTATCCCTTGATAAAGGCAATACACAGCCCCATGCAACAGGGGCGTTATCTTAAGTGAGTGAGTTAGCACACGTGCAACCAGTGGCAGATGCTGTACGGGACTATTATTTCCAGAATTACAGCCCTGCATTGGCCATGGTTTCTCTTGCTTTCTGCAAGATTTTACGGGACGTTAACTTGAGTGTTGTTGCGTAGTTCAATTTGTTCCACTACGTAACCCCAACGTGATTCCTTAAATATGGTGCAGGGCGTAAAAGCTTCCTAGCAAACGTTATCTTGAAGAGTTAAGTCCTGTTGTTTGTTTTCATTCTCATTGAAATAAAACAAAACAAAACAAAACAACATGGTTCCCCCCTAATCCCTTCTGATGTTACATCCTTGAGCATTGCTGGTTCATTTAGTTACGTCAGGTCCTTGTGCAACTCATAGGAAAATCTTGATTACCCATAACGACCGCTGATGTAATCAGACAAAATCTCACTTTAGAGTCCATTTTCCCTTCCAACAAGGCCATTAGAGCATATTCAAAAATACGGAAAACCAGTGGGGCACCTGGGTGGCTCAGTGGGTTAAGCATCTGCTCAGGTCATGATCTCAGGTCCTGAGATCGAGTCCCACATCAGGTTCCTTGCTCAGCAGGGAGTCTGCTTCTCTCTCTCTCCTCAAATCCACCTTCTTATGCTGTCTCTCTCACTCTCTCTCAAATTAATAAATACAATCTTTGAAAAAAAAAATTTGAAGAGTGGTGTGACCTTCCTAATTGAAGAGTGGTGTGACCTTCCACAATCAATAGACATTTGGAATTTCACTACAGGGTCATGAAAATGAAGGTACTGATCTGCCCGAAACACCCCACTGCGGAGACCGGACAAACCAGTGGGTATGAATGTGCTTTGAACCTTGTAGCAGCTACCCAAGAGTGAGGACTCCAAAAACAGAGCTGGAATACTGGTTCTCGAGTTCCAAGATCTGCAAACTTTCACAACCCTTGTCAGAACTGAATTGTGAACTTTTCCGTGGTTTCGATTGAGCTGATGAGTTCCTGGACCTCACCCATCCTTTCCGGATTTGTCTACCCGTAGTCAAGAGTCTTACAATCGGGAAACGCACTGTCATAGGTAAGCAACACTACCTGCTCTCAAAAAGCTACCTTGATACCTTCCTGAGAGCAAGTTGTACTTCTACGTCCTCAAGGCTCTGTGTGTGTGTATGTGTGTGTGTGCTGTGCTCATGGTGGCCAATTCTGCGTCTATGTGACTGGGCCAAGGTATGCCCAGAATAAAAATTATTTCTGCATGTTTCTGGATGAGATTAGCATATGGGCAGGCAGAGTGAGTAAAGTCAATCGCCCTCCCCAAGGTGGGTGGGCCTCGTCTAATCAGTTGAAGGTGTGGTGGGCCTCGTCTAATCAGGTGAAGGTGTGGTGGGCCTTGTCTAATCAGTTGAGGGTGTGAACCCCCAGAAAAGGGTAGAGGAAGCGAAACTCTGCCTCTTTTCCTTCTGTCTCGCTGTGTGTGAGCTGCGATGTGGCATCTCCTCTTTTCCTGCCTTGGGACTGAAATTCACACCACCCGCTTCCCTGGCTCTCAGGACTTTAGACTCAGAGGAAATTACACCACCAGCGTTTCTAGAGGTCCCCCCTCTCGATGGCAGACCTTGGGACCTCTCCGCCTGCAAAATCATGTGTATCTGCAATTGGTTCTGTTTCCTTGGAAAACCCTAGTAATTTATATTTATGTGTAATATTAGCAATCGCTACAATATATGTCATTGTATGTCATGATGTATCACTTTTTAAAAATTTTTTTAAGATTTTATTTATTTATTTGACAGAGAGAGATCACAAGGAGGCAGAGAGGCAGGCAGAGAGAGAGAGGAGGAAACAGGCTCTCAGCCCCGATGTGGGGCTCGATCTCAGGACACTGGGATCATGACCTGAGCCGAAGGTAGAGGCTTTAACCTACTGAGCCACCCACGTGCCCCTAGTTTTTCATTAAAAATTTAAAAAAAAATACACATACATCCAGGACATGCACTCTAACTAGCATGCCACTAATAAGTAGTTTTTTTTTTTTTTAAGATTTTATTTATTTGACAGAGAGATCACAAGTAGGCAGAGAGGCAGGCAGAGAGAGGGAGGAAGCAGGCTCCCTGCTGAGCAGAGATGTGGGACTCGATCCCAGGACCCTGAGAGATCATGACCTGAGCCGAAGGCAGAGGCTTTAACCCACTGAGCCATCCAGGTACCCCCATATATCACATTATATATTAAAATATATTATAAACACCTTAATAATATATGTAATTTTATGTATTAATATCATTGTATTATAATAATTATACCATAATAATGACAAATCTGTTGCTATATAATATAAGAAGCACATTCTTTGCTATATAACATAAATATAATATATAATGTATATTTTATTTTGTGTGCATAATTATAACTATTATATTTATTATAATTACTAGTTTAATATAATATTGTGATAATTCATAATTATATAATTTTGATAGTGTTAATTATAATCAATTGATAATTAAATTATTGATTATAATTAGAATTTTAATTCTATGACATACAATATAACATAATTATATAAATAATTTTTAGTTTCTGTATTACATATTTTGTGTTACATAATAGTTACAACATTTATAATGGAAAATGTAATATGTCATGATTTTATAATAGTTATGTAGTATTATAATGGTTATATAATATATGATATTATGAATTGTATGTCATTATAATAACATATAACATGCATACTCGTTTTTAAAATTTTATTTATTTATTTGACAGAGATCACAAGTAGGCAGAGAGGCAGGCAGAGAGAGAGCAGGAAGCAGGCTCCCCGCTGAGCAGAGAGCCCCATGTGGGGCTCTATCCCATGACCCCACGATCACGACCTGAGCTGAAGGCAGAGTCTCAACCCACTGAGCCACCCAGATGCCCCCATATTATATTATATACAATTAGCTCTGACTTAGCAAGCGTTGTAGGAAATTGTGGAGGCAAAAGAAATCACCCCAAGCCTGAGAAGCTACCTCATTTGTGAATACCTCCCATATCCTGATCTTTTAGGTTAAAGGGACACCCTTTGACATGTTCTTCTCCACACCTGGTGCAGGTGAGTGATTGCTTTTGTCCCATGCCAAGGTCCACCAATGACCAGGTACCTCTGTGCTATTGACAAGAGTATCCCGTAAAGAAACCGTATCCTGTCCAGTATTGCAGAAGATTGGTGCTGGGACTCACGTACACGCCCTTTTGTAACCTCCTGTGGGCTTTCTTACTGGGAAACAGTCCTTTCTTCTACTCTTACTAGATCTGGTGCTTTGGGCTTGCCATGCTGGTGGACAACTGTCTAGGCGACATGTTGTTTACAGATGTGCATCACACATGTCCTATTGCATGGCTGCTTTATGGGAAGGGCAGGAATGAGAAAGCATCTTCCCGGAATCATTCTAGAAAGGAAGGATGATGTCTAACCCATTAGGGACAGCGGTGTGATCCAACATAGCCAAAGCGGGCATAAGACAAAGAAGGGGATGAGTGATCAAACGCATTGTGCCACCTGCCTGTGAGCTTGGAGAACAGGGTTCTCCCCCCTCATACCCTCCCCTTTACCCGGCATCACATATAAAATCAGAAAGAAGACAGGGACCCACGGCCCGAAGGCTGACAGTAATGAACATGAACGGCTGAGGACAGAAACAGCAGAAACGGAGAACACGGTCACCCAAGGAATTGTTCCAAGATGTGTGGAAGCATCCGTCATTGCTGGGACAGCCTTCTCCAGTGCAGGTGGCCCCAAGAACATGCCGACACAGACGCCCACGTCAACGTTCCCAACACCGTAATAACCCCCAGGAATAGAAGCGGGGGAGACGAGGTGTCCTTCTTCTTTGGAACAGCATGGAGAAGGAAGGACATATTGGGAGCTTGGAAGAGCTCCCGGTGGCCAAATCGGGGACAACTGAAGCAAGAGAAAATGAGTAATGCTGGGAACGGAGGCTACCCATGAAAAATGGAACACCCGTGAGCCCATACTGATATAAATAATTCACTGAATAAATAAATAATGGCAGAGAAGGGACAGGTCTTCTTTACAGTGGAAACCCAGGGGATAAAACGTAGAAGGGACGACAGAAGTAGAAAAATCACCGTAATCACAGCGGGCAAAGGGTCACGGACAGAGGCTGAACTCAGTGTTCAACTCTATGATGAGAACGGGGGTGTCTGCACCGTCCCAAGCTACCTCACACAGACACTTAGGAACTAAATAAGGAAAAAAGGAAACTTTGCAATAGTAACGCCACCTTAACAGAAGGATCACAATTAACAACAGTGATAGTGAGATGTATCAACATTGTGGACGATACAACACTCGGAGAAGGACCCGACATTATTTCTGTAGAGTAGAAATAATAATAAATGGGTGTTAACAAGTAATTATGATAGAATATAACATCATATGATAATAAATTATTTATAATTACAATACTATATCATGCAGTAATTATTATTTATAATTTATTATCTATAAATTATCATTTATAATATAATATATCATACAATAAGAAATCATTTTGTAATACATCATATCATATAAATTATTATTTGTAACATAACAATATATTATATTATATATTACACATATAAAATGATCATTTATTATATGTTTCAAATAATATATATTCTATATTTATTATAATATATACATTTATTATAATATGTATTTATATACATTTAATATAATATGCATTCATTATAATTCACATTTATTATTATATATTATATCATATACATAATATATAAATATACATTATAATAAATGATCATTTATAATATGATAATATACCATATAATAAATTATTTATAATATGATATGATATAATATAACATTATAATTGCTATACTATAGAAATATGTAACTGTTTACAATATAAAATATAATATGTACTGTAATAAATTATGATATAATCCTATGCTATAATAATAGGTTATTATTTATAATATAATCATAAATATGATAATAAGCTATTATGTATAACTATTTTATATGAAAATTAGCCAATTGGCAAGTGTTAGCGGCATCCGTCTTTCAAAAGCACGACCACCAAGAGAGCATAGGAGAGCGATAACTTATGGTCAATTCTGCACCAGCAAGAAGCCTTCCCATTCCTGCTTCTCCCATTAACCTTTTCATTGTTGGCTCTTGACCGGGGCTCCCTGGAACCGGTAGGAATGAAGAAGAGTGAACTCTTGCCAAACCCCCGTAGCCAGCTTGGCAAGGAGGCGGGAGCCCAGCAAGCTCATGGACAGAACCACTCTGGGCACCCCAAAGTGTGAGGAGCAAGTTCCCAAGAAGGCCCGTTGACCGCTGGTCTTCCCAACTGAAGCAGGCTGCAAAAGGGGCATCCAATGTCCCCCTGGATTCCTCGCTCATTTCCCGGCCGCCAGGCTGATGTGAGAAACACCTTCACACGCCGTGCAACAACGTGTGAATAAAGCCGTCTCTGTTGATAGCGCTTGTTCTCCCGCGTTGCCGTGTGAACACAGAAACAGCTCCAGGAACACCGCAGCCGAACGTCGCTCAGCGGCGTTTCTCCATTTAAATCAAACATACACAGAAAGCAGGGCCAGATGCCATGGCAATGCTGCGGTCTCTACGATGGCAGCCCACCTTCTTGCTGTTGGGAATGAAAAGATCTAAACGATGTTGGAGGTTGACTTGGTCCCCCCATCCTTAACCCAAGTGCTGATTTGCCAGTTGGCCCATCGTGACCTGGAGCCGGTGCAGAAAGAGGGCTCTCCTCCATTTCCAGGAGCCACAGTATTCCCAAAAGTACACTGAAGGAAACATGTCTCAATAAAGGAAATTGGGATGTCAGCAGTCTAAACGTGTTCCTGCTGCGCCCGGGGATAGCCTAGGAGTCCATTTCACAGACACAGCTGGGAATATTTCTCAGACTTCTCTCCCAGAGAGCTTGGGTTTTGAGGTCATCAGGATCTATGTCCACCTGCTTCCCGAATGTGCTAACCCTGGAAGTGAAGAAAACAGAAAGCATACACTGAACTTTGGTAATGAAGGTACCAAGAATAAAGTTCTCTGCATTCTGTTCTTAGGTTGGGTTCCTGTACAAGCACGTTCTGGTGTCCCACAGCGTTTCCCGCTAAAGACAAGGATTTTACCACAAACTGGCATGAACCCAGGAGACTAGTCTGTTTCCCAGGATGGCTGTAACAAAGGGCCACAAAATTAGTTGCTTAAAACAAAAGGAATTCATCCTCCTCCAGCGCGCTGGAGACTCAAGCCTGAGATCCAGGTGGGTCAGGGCTTCTGCGATCCAGGTGGGGCAGGGCTGTGCTCCCTCCTGAGGCTCAAAGGGAGCGTCTTTCCAGCATTTTCCAGTTTCTGGGGCTTCATAGATCCCTGGACTTGTGGCCATGTATCTCACGTCTCTTTCTCATCTTCATGTGGCTTCTCCTCTGTGTGTATGTCTCTCCTCTTTTGTCTCTTGCAAAGACATTGTCGTTGGACTTGGACCACCCCAATCCAGTAGGAACTCATCTTACTTCACTGCATCTTCAGAGACCCTGTTTTTTCAACAGTCTTATTCTGAGGTTCTGGTGGACAATTGTGAAGGACGCAATGCTGTCCACCAGAATATGGAATATAACCCTTACAGTGGGTGACCACCAAAAATGTTTGAAAGGCACAGCTCAGAATGCCACTCGTAGGCTCATGACGGTCTCTAGTCTCAAGGCTGTATCATTACAAAGTGTCCTGCAGGATCCCATGTCTGCCTTTTAGTGGAAACGTTTGCAGAAGATAAATTAGTAAATTTCATAGATTGTCCACCTCCTTTTCCTATGTGCTCATCCTTCTTCCCAAAGTCATGGTCTTCACAAAAAACAGTGAATACAAGATGGCTTCCCGGTTCCGTGACTGTTTCTATACCTTTCGTCCTAGAGGGAAGACTATCATGGCGGTAGTTCATGGAAGACACAATTTAGACTGGTTGGCCCTGTGCTGATATCTTCTACGAGGAGAGACACAGAGAAGCATGGTATCAGGTGCTGATGGCAAAGGAGTCCCCAGAATTCCCTGCCCTATTCCCATGATGCTGAAGAGACAAATAGCTCAATAGAAAGAAACCAAATTGGTTGTTTGTCACCCTCCAACGTCCCCCAGTTGCCATCTTGATTGAATGGTTTGCATGTCATCCCTTTGCCCTTGGTAGTATGTCATCAAGACAACTTGAAAATGGCGAACCAAAAGAAAAACACCTTGATGCACAAATTCTTGAGTACATAGAGCTTCTGACAACTGTCTCTAAAGCACGGAGCATCAGAACTGTGTGCCAGGGCAATGTCTTCTTGCACTGCCTTCAACGTCTTCCTTTAAGCTTACGGAACTCGGGACACAAAGCACCTGAAATCAACCCATTTTATTCACCATGGGTCTAGAACAGTACTGAGAAAAACAAAACAAAACAAAACAAAACAAAACATGAGTACATAAATTCCTCTTGGCTCACTCATCCATCCATCCATCCATTTGTTAAACACACACCAGCCACTCAAGTGAACAGACGTGGTGAGTTCCCCTGAAGGTTTTCCAACAGATACATAGAGGGCTTGATGTCATTCTCATTTTCAAAAGCAAACTGAAAGTGGTCAATTTTTTTTAAATATTTTATTTATTTGTCAGAGAGAGAGAGAGAATGAGAGCACACAAGCAGGGTGCAGGGCAGGCAGAGGAAGAAGCAGGCTCCCCAGGGAACCTGATGTGGGACTCCATCCCAGGACACTGGGATTATGACCTGAGATCAAGGCAGTCACTTAACCAACTGAGCCACCCAGGTGTCCCCAAAAGTGGCAAATTTTAAAAGCCATTCCTCAGGAGCAGAGAGCTAGTAGGAAGTGACCATGTGACTCCCAAAAGAAGTTGGCTCCCTGTCCCCCCGCAGACTTGACAATCACCCAAGAGGTTGGGCAGTTCACACAAAATACCCCACTCTCTCCTTATGAAGACCCATGAGATGGGCTTTACTCTTTCTACTTTGAAAATATTTGATTAAGTCTCCACATTTTTTAAGTAATGTACTCATGATCCCACGAGCTGAGACACAAGGCCAGGCTGTCTAAACCTGACTTGCAAATGAAATTGCACGCGGTGTCATTTTCCAGACAAATTTTAATTCATGTGCTCCTTGAGAGCAAATATTTGATCCCCAGATGATGCCCCACACCCCTTCTCCAGGTGGCTTCACCTGGGCCAGCCTCTTCACTAATCCTTGCTTTCTAAGAGATGAAGAGTAGTATTAATTATAAGGGAAAATTAATAAAACTAAAAGGGAACGACTCTGTAGGGAACAAATTGTAAATTGAAGCATTAATAAAGACAAAATTAAAATAACTTTTAATTAACTACCCAGTGGCACCTACGGTTCCATGTCTCTTGATTAATAGAGAGACTAATTGTCTGTATTTGGATATATATTTAATGTTGAAAATTTACCCCCCAAAATAAGAGCCTATGGTATTTTTAAGATATTAAAAATTGTGTCAATGTATTAGATTTTCTAGACTACTAGTCATTTTGTTGTTGCCATTCATTGATGTTGGATCCCATGCGTCACTCTGTTTAAGGTCTAAAGAGCCATCCTTCTGAGTCTCTTCCTAAGCTATGAATTCAGAAAACTATTCAGAATAGATGTCATTAAAAGAGAAAAAGAGTTGAGTTGTTTGCTGCATTGCTGAAAGACTAGCACGGAATGTGGATAAGTTCGTTACAGAAGAAATGGTGGCTGTCCACTCCACACCCAGGGATCATGGAGAATACCAGTTAGCATAATAGGAATACCCGCCTCCCTGGTCCTCCTAAGCAATGATTTTTGAAAAATCACCGAGATGGTGAAATATTTGCAGAAGGGAAAATAAACAATCGGCCTACACCTGTAACGAGAAAAGCACTCCGTTGGGCGACAGAAGCAGCTGGTCCGAGCCGTTTGTCTTAAGACATATTCAATTACTGAAGGAAGGGCACAGGGCAACGTGCCAAACGTCTTCAGCTTTGGGGGACAAAGGAAATGCCATTAGTTATTTTAAAATCATGCAGTACATCTTTATTCAAAAATTCAACTCATAAAGGAATAGACGAGAAGAGTTTGGTCTGCAAAACGAAGATTGTGAAACCCCTCAAGCCCGTGTGAGCATGACCACCAAAGGCAACTCCAGTCAAGGCACCTCTGCCCACTCCTGCACCCACCAGTGAGCCTAGGAGCTCTCCTCTTGTCCCAGGTAACAGTCAGCTTCCAACAAGTATTGTAGCTCTCTATATATTTATTTTTTACTAATGTACAATTAACATATGATGTGTTATTTGGTCATGGTCCATTATGATAGAAGTCTCCACGTGACAAGCAGGAGAATATCCTACATGATCTTCCTGACCCAAGTGGAGATTCCATTTCCAGGGGACAATAGGAGCCTGAACACCAAGTGGAAACTTTGTGTGCTGTTGGCAGGAATGCAAAATGGCACCATTGACATGCGGCTTTCAATCTACACCATGTTGCTCTTGGCACCTACAAAAAAAACCATAGTTCTAGCAATTCTTTGAACACTTCAATATCTTGCCAGTGGTGCTAATTTATAGAACCCGTGTAAAATGGGGAATATCCATGACATACGAGAGAGGATAGATCCACAACGAACACAGGGAGAAGCAGCATTACGGGGTCATTTGATTGCATGAGATTCTCTTGGAACAGCAGCCTGGGGACTGGGTTGACAAGTGGGACCAGGAAAAGTATATCACTCAAGATCCTTCTGGAAATGCTAGAAATGCACCATTGCAAAGTGTGTAAAAGATGAGATTTCACTATAAATTATATATGTGTTATGCATAATAACACAATGATAATAATAATACAATAACATATGTACACATATATGCACACAAAAAATCATATCAATTAATTTTAACTAATCACATTAGATCCATATGAATAGATAATAAAACACAAATATATTTACATAAATTGCATGATTTATAGCAGATGTATTGTACGACTATATATATGTCACAGAGGTGTGGTCCTGATGTGTCTAGACCTCCAAATGCATCCCACCTGAGGTTGAGGGACTGTAGGCTTCACACATACATCCTCAGTCCAATGGAAACCCCCATTTTCACACTCGTGAGGGCTCCCATTGTCTTCAGTCATTTGAATACTATTTGGACTATTATGGCCATGGAAATAAGCCAACATAGGGTGTGCTTGGGAACTGGAAATTTGCCAATGAAAAATAACTCAGTATGGAAGGCTTACTCTAAATTCCCAAGGAGAATGATCATCTTTAAACCAAATAGCATGGGCACCAGCCAGACACCAGAAGATCAACATGTCATCATACTGGTAGACCACTGGCGCCATTTTGTAAGTTACTTTGATCACTGAGTGCTAAGAATTCAGAGTCTTTTCACTTCAATTCCTCCTTCACCTCAGACTTCTTCCCTCCCCAACCCTGTTTGATAACGTTAGTTTGCAATTCCGGAGCTGCAATGTTACGTCATTGAATTCCTGGGGCCCAATAGTGAGTTTGAACATTTTCACTAGGGAACATAACTACTCTGTTTTCCAAGGTGGGAGCCCACCTGCTTATGAAACACGAACCCAATGAACTCTCCTTGTAATGATGCCTCTTATCAAAGAAGAGTCAGGGGCACCTGGATGGTTCAGTCAGTGAAACATCGGACTCTTGATTTTGGCTCAGGTCGTGATCTCTTGTGTAAGAGAGTCTCGTGGTGGGTTCCTTGGGAGCCTGCTTGACATTCTCTCTCCCTCCCCTCCCTCTTCCTCCGTCCCTCCCTCTCTAAAATCTCAATTAGTTAATTAATTAATTTTAAAAAGAAGAAGAAACAGGCATGGCTGATTAAAAACAGAAGATAATCTTCAACATCCCTCCTATCTCACTTCTTGGGACAGAGATTTACAGCCCTCCTTAGACACTGAGGAGGTCAAGAATAAAACTGAGTTAGTAACCATCCTTCCAACCATCCCAACAGTGGGTTCTGGCGTCCTCAGTTGCCCAACACAGAGCAGGTGAACAGCGGCCCGGAACGTCAACTTTAAAGGGAATTAGCATCCTCTGGGTCACAAAGCTGTGAAAACTACCGGTTAATCAACATCTTTCAGTCTTCAGAGGAGACACTGTAGGCCTTTCACGTGCAGCTCGAAAACACCTCC
Source organism: Mustela nivalis (assembly GCF_964662115.1). Lineage (NCBI taxonomy): Eukaryota > Metazoa > Chordata > Mammalia > Carnivora > Mustelidae > Mustela > Mustela nivalis. The sequence continues at coordinate 131,400,030 of NC_139040.1, forward strand.
CTGAATTCTGCCGTCGGCATTCTGAAATAGCTCTCCCACTGTTTAGGGGACTTAAGGATACATCCTGTGTTCCTCACCTAATACATAAGTTCTACGTTGGTGCGGACGTACTCAAGTTCTCAACCGTGGTTCCCACAGAGGAAGAATGCTGGGGTTGGGACATCACCCACATAGGGTGGTAAAAATTTGAAAAACGCTCTATCAGACCCTTCAGTTCAGTTCTGAGTGCCTCCACTCATCCTTCTTCAACATAAGAAAGGAGAATGGGGTACGAGTTACCAGTTACCCAATGCACATTTTCCTTCCATCTGGACTTGCTTGGATTCCTCTGATCGCTGATGCATCATTTTGTCCCGTAGGCCTCTACACAAGACCACACAACTATCCATTCAAAACATGGGTCCTGTCTGCATGTTTGTCTGGAACAACTCCAATTCTCATTTTTTCCCCCTGATAGTGCTTTGCAGCAGCCAAGTTCCTGGCTTTCCAAAGAAGACAGACAAGACACATCATTGACACCTGTGGATTGTCTTGTCCTAGTTCCTTCATTACACAAGGCACAACGGAACCCCACCCAGGCCTCCACCTCTCCACCAAAGCGAATGTGATTTTCTTTGAAACGACAGGATCCTACCCATGCTCCCGGCGGCTCTCTCTGCCTCTGAGGTTAGAAAATGGTTCAAAGAAACTCAAAGCCTCCTACAAAAACAAAGGGAAACGTTTGAGTTTCGAACCAACCTGGCTGGAATATGAAAGACAGACATGAAGGAAGAGGAAAAAAAGGAATGTCTTAGCTCCTGTATATCAGAGGAGAAAAATCAGGGGTTGACTCTGAATTTCCAGCTACCAAGGGACAAAAGCGCAGGTGAAGTATAAGGAAATGTGCTCCTTTTCATTCAAAAAGAATAAAACCATTATCACAAAAGCTGAAGGCTTCACCCACCTGCCCTGTTAGTGTTCAAAGCTTCCCCACACTATCTTGAGTCGCTGGAAAACGTGTCAAGGGATTTTTGCTTCCCTCTGCTACCATCGCTTGCTGGGTCAAAAGCAAGGATCAGACACTTATTAAGAAATGCTCAAAAGGGCACAAAATCACACGGCTAACTCCGGGCATGATGTTGGACAGAAGATTTCTAGAACTTACTCATCTTTTGTGACTGAAAGTCTACACCCACTGATCAACTCCATATATCCTTTATCGTCCTCTCCTGCAACCGCCATTCTAGTTTGGTTTGGTTTGGTTTTTGCTTCTGTAAACGTGGTGGCTTTCCCTCTACGTGGAAACAGGCAGCATTTTGTGTACTTAAAGACTGTGTCATGAGGGTACATCTCCGACCAACCGACCTCACCACCAAAACAGGGGGATCCAAGCAAAAAACACAAATACAAGAAATAAAAATGTGCTTATTATCTCAATAGTGGCGACGGTGTCACCGGTGAAGACATTTATCCAAACTCATCAAATTTCATATATCACATATTTGCAGGGTTTCATGGCATCGATTATACCTCAATAAAACTTTGGGGAGGGGGAAAGAGGATCGTCAGATACCAACGTATCAGCCCAGAACGTCTCATCTGCCCAGAACGTCTCATCAAATGGAAGGATGAAAATCGTCAATGAAAACACAAACTGGAGAAAAAAAAAAAAACCAAAACCAAAACCAAAGAGGATCTGCAGCCATCCAGTTGCCTGAGACTCCACAGCTGGCCTTGGAGTTTGGAGCCCTTGGCTAGAAGAGTTATCTCCTATCAAGGGGCTGATGCCAACCATGTGACTTTCCCCAAAGAGCAGGGGACAGAACGGGTTGATTTTGACCGACAGGTGCACACGTTCTAGACTCTGATCTGCACACACGTGATGCACGGTGTGCAGAGACTTTAAATCCATTAAAACACGAATGGGAAGGTGGAAAACTAGTCGGCCAGGTTTGCCTTCACCGATGGGAACACCGTGCATTTTTGTTTCTCACAGCTCCTTCTCTCCAGGTGGACCTTTGCACACATCCCTCCTCTCCTGTCTGCTCTCCTTTTGCCCCATAAGAGCATGTGTCTGGCTTTACCACTGCAGTTAACGAATGAACCAGAAGGTCCCCACAGAGCCCCAGTGGGAGATTAATCAGGCTGTTGACTTGAATTCCCTGCATCATGATTTACAAAGAGGGTCTGCCTCCACGGAGCAACCCTCCGCACCCTCTCTGCGTCCAGCATTTCACAAGGTGCCCATCAAGTCACCGGGAATAACGGTCACCCTCCTTTGCTCACTGTCCTGTTTTGCTTTTTCCCTTTTTGTGTTTTTGTTGCAATGGGAAAGCAGACCGGCAGGACTCTGAAGGGATCCATCTTTCATGGGGTTACAGCCCCCTCTACTGCCCCCAAGCCTTTTCCACTTACAGAAGAGAGAACAGTAACCAGCCTTGTGACAGCCTGAGCTTCTTCTGGGGAGGTGACACATATCATACCAGCCTTGACTCTGGACGAGCGTGTCTCTGAATTCAAGCCTCTTCCAGAATTTCCCAATATCCAAGATTTTGCTGTTCCAGTCCAGGAGATTTGCTTATTAGATTATCTCAGTTATGAAGTGTCCAATGTTCTCAAGAACCTCCTTCCATAAACTACTTTTCCTCTCTGTGATATGCTTAAAATATTATGATTTTATTAGAACTTGTTAGAATCTTGTAATATTCTAAGACTGTAGTCTTTACTCTTTTGGGAAATATTTGAGAATTTGGTTCACGTGAGTCTTCTTCTCAGTTCTGGTGTTGATTCTACCTCCAGGGAAGATTATTACTTTTGTGGGTCCTTAATTGTTACAGACTTGCCATGTAAAAGATGTCGGTACATCCAAGAGTATTTCGGCATCCACGCAACGTCATGAAGCTATGGTTCACTCTCCATCCCACCAACACACAAGGAATAATTGAAGAGAAAAGCAACACACATTGGTCCATTGATGTTGAAAATGACATCTTAAAAGAATTTGAAGATCAGTCTTGGAGGCACATCACAAATAAAGCTTTTGGAGAGAGGCACATCCTTCTAAGACACACGTGGGAACCATGGGAGGAGGTGCATGCATTTTTCATTCCGGAGGTATGTGAGTTTCTGATATCTATTTAAGGAATGGCTACATCCGATGTGAGGCTTGAACACATAACCCCCCAAGATCAATAGTTGCATGCTTGGTAGGCAGAGTTTTCAAGATAATCTCTATGATGCTTGCCAGTTGGTACGGATGTCCTGGAAATGTAAGGGACTGCTTGATCTCTTCATTATATGCTATTAGATGCTAAAGGTTGGAGGGAATTTGGAAATGTCATTCAGGTCCTTAATGTGCTCTTGGGGAGTTAGTTAATACAAGGGAGATGCTCCTGACTGGGCCTGACATAATCAGGTGAGGGCTTCTTAAATGGGGTCCAGACCTTCACTGAGGGAAAAAGTCAGAGTAACAAGGATTCTCCTGCTGCCCTGGATAAAACAAACACTTGTGCTGTGGGCTGCCTATGGAAGAGGCCATGTACAAGAACCTGAGGAAAGCCTCTGGGACCTGAGTGATCCCACCAGCCAACACCTAACCAAAAAAAAACAAACAAACAAACAAACAAAACAAACAAACAAACAAACAAAAAAAAACCAGACCCCAGTCTTCCAGTTCCAAGAAATGCATTTGGTCAACAATCTCAGGAAGCTTGAAAGCAATACTTTCCCTGGCTGAGCCCTCAGAGAGAACTCGCCCAGCCAGCCTCTTGACTCCAGTGTTGTGAGACCCTAACCAGAGGACCCATTAAAACATCCCAGACCCTCGACCCACCCAGGGACACCATGAGATTGTAAGTCTGCATGATTTTAAGCTTCTGAATCTGCCATCATTTGCTACGAGGGGATAGAAAACAAATCCAAGGGGTTAATATCTAAAATACGTAAAAAACTCCTATAACTCAATAGAGAAAACAAACCATGCAGTTAAAACATGGGCATATGACTGGAAGAGACATTTCTCCAAAGAAGACATCCAGATGGCCAAGAGACACATGAATAGATACTCATCATCATTCTTCATCAGGGAATGCAAATCAAAACAACCCTAAGATACCACCTCACACTCGTCAAAACAGCTAAAATCAAAAAGACAAGACATATCAAATGTTGGAAAGGGTGTGGAGAAGGGGAAGCCCTCATGCATTGTTGGTAGGAATGCAAACTGGTTCAGCCACTCTGGAGGCCCAATACAGAGGATCCTCAAAAAAAAACAGAACATACAAATACTGTACAATCTAATAATTCCACCACTGGGTATGTATCCACAGGGTATAGGCATAAACAGTAAGGGAGAGTAAAGACCAACAACGTGTCCCATATCCAGAAGGTCTTGAAAACCCAGAAAGGACCTGCTTTGTCTACTCTTGTCTTTTTTAACCGTCTAAAACACCCCATGGCAAGAGCAGAATTTGGTGTGTTCATTTTCATGAGCTCAAAAACGGGTTCAAATCGAATATCCACCCCACCTGTTCTGAGCCACACAACACACCCCAGCAGTGGTGGAGATACCTAGTCTTGGGTAGAGGGTCACCATCCAGGAGTGCAGAAAGTAACTGGCTGGCCAATTTGAGGTTGAGCACTGTCTTGGCTGCCATGACAAACAGACAGCTCCTCATAAATGCCTCTGACTCACCCATAGGCATCCCCTTTCCAAAACATCGCCTTCCCTATTTTGCATTTTGGTCAACGTCCACACCTCCTAGCTCTGTGTTGGCACCGAGATTGCATTTGGATTTGAAAACCCTTCCCCGTATTTTGTTTCCATTAGCGACCTTTTGTCTGACTTAGAAAATGAAACCATCTTCTCTGCATGTCTCTCGTGTTCCCTCATGTTGGGTTATTCTAGCTACTGCCCTCCCAACTCCAAAAGTCACTCCAGGTAACCTAAGCATGGTGTACGTTGTTTTTCACACCAACAAGCAATCCTGCTATTCTCAGCAGACAATGACCAGGAGCCCCATCCCTGAGCTCATCCTGACATTGTCTATCTCCAGATATCCCTGCAGGGTAGGGACTCAATCCTTCACCATGTTCTCCACTTCAGATGCCAGTCCCGATAGGTGGTCACCTATGCTCTAGACCGACACCCTGTAAATCAGAGGTGCCCTGACCCCCTTTGTAGGTCTCTCAAATTTCCTAGAGTGGCTCACACAATTCAGGAAACCAGTTCACCACCTCAGGGCACCTAAATGTGCTCTGGGTCAACCAATCAGATGTTCTCCAGACCCCGAACCTGGCTTGAGTGGAGCTTCCTCATATAGCATGATTGATTAAATCATTGGCCTTTGGGGGATTAAGTCAACCTCTGGCCCTGCTCTCTCCAGAGAATTCCAATCCTCCAATCATGTGCGTGGTTGGTTTCCCTGGCAACCAGCCCCCATCCTTTGATGACCTAGGGGCATCCAGAGGTCATCTCATTGACATAACAAAGGACTCCTGCATGACTCTCTCCCTTAGGAAATTCCAAGTCTTCTTGAGTTCTGCTGTAGGACTGGGATGAGCAGGATGGGGAATAATTATATATATATTCCTTATTCTAAATCACAAGATCACACTCCCCAGGTTTCAGGATTTAAAAGTACTGATCTAGTGAATCCATGCCATAGTTATCAAACTCTAGCATCTAGATTTCTCCAGGAAGTTCACTGGATCGCAGATAACGTCCCTACTGACCTTGGTCACTTAAACTCCACCAAGAAGCATTCCTATATTCAGCTTGCTTCATCTGAGGATGTGCCCACCACGCTGACTCTCCCGTCAATACTTGGAGATGATATCTTCTGTACATGACACCTGCCGTTCACCAGCTTTGAATCACTCTTTCATGGGTTCCGTACCAGCACCATGTCTGTTAATCCAGCTGTCCAAGCTGCTCACTGTCTTAGAATGGATGTTTGTGTCTTCCTTAAAATCCATATGTTGAAAACCTAATCCCCACATCGATGGTGTTAGGAGGTGGGAAGTTTGGGTGGTGGTCAGGTCATGGGCTGGAGCCCCCATTGGTGGGACCATGCCCCTATCCAAGTGACCGTACATGCTCCTTTGTGTCTCCCATCGCATGAAGACCTGGAGAGAAGACATCAGTCTGTGAACCCCAAAGAGTGTTCTGCAGACCCCAAATCTGCTAGCACCGGGATTTAGGATTTTCCTGCCTACCAAACTGGGAGACATCAATGTCTGTCACTTATATGCCACTCAACCTGTTATATTTTTGTTATACCAGCAGAAATGAAATTAAGAGAGCTTCATTGTCTTCATGAAGACACTGGGCATAGATGACAATAATTATATATATATATATATATATATATATATAATTATATATATTATAATATTATAATTCTTTTTATTTATTTTAATATTTATTTTAATATTTATTATTTATTTAATATTTATTATAATATTAAATATATATATAATTATATATATAATTATTATAATATTATAATATTGATAGGACGGCCAAATTCATTGAAGGCGCTTATATGGACAGGTTGCACGTCGGCAAGTAAGTATAACATGGGCACACGCTTTATAGCACATGAAGTAATAGAACAATGGAAAATGGTTCCATCTTTGTCAAATGAGGACATCCCAGTTCCCATACTGGGAGCACGTGAAATGGTGCCAAGCTGCCAGGCAAACAAAGACCCTCGACTTCCCACTTAAAAGTTTCAGAGATTAAACAAAAAGGTATCTCAAATGTTCTCCAAAAAAAAAAGTTTGACCTCGGTATCCTCGGAAAGTAAAACTTCATTCTTCCATCTGCCCAGGGACCCCCATGGTACCACTCTACAACGTACCCTGAAAAACAGAATACCCGGTCAAGGAATTAGCAAGATCTCTTTCGCGTCCTTTTTCACGTTTCTAACTCGAACATATAGGTAGTTTGCTAATGCAACTCTCTGGCAGGCTCCTGACTAATTAAGATGCTTAAGATACTATTAATTTTGTTTTTGTTTTTGTTTTGTTTTACGTGGAGTAATGAAATATATCCATTGCCCGGGGTGAAGACCTGTAATCAGAATTTCAGTTCCATGTTGTCTTCATGCAATACCTAGACCTCTGCTTCCTTAATCTATGGCATCAGGGTTTTTATCCCTCCCCTACTATTCTATTAAGGTGTTTATTTAATCTCTTATCTGTAATTTTGACTCCCTATTCATTCATAGCATGGTTTGCTGATGCCACCGTTTCTTGCTTAATTTTCCAAGACTGTGGGCTCTCTCTCTCTCTCTCTCTCTCTCGCTTTCAAATAAATAAAATCTTAAAAAAAGAAAAGTGAAGAAAGAAGGGTAATAAAGTCAATAAAATAAAATAAAAATATCTTCAGCTGGATATTGAATGAATGAACTTTGCACATTTTATTTTCTAGAATATGCATTTCCGGTCACACATGCCTTCCTAATATCACAGTGCCTGTTTGAGTACCGGGAACTTCTGTGGGTCGTGACCCTAAACATTTTGTGATTTATTTTGTAGTGTTCTGTCTTTGACTAACGAATGATTTGGAATTCTGTTTTTGCTTTCCAGATGTGCAGGTGGAGGGAATGATAATCTTCTAAGTTATTTAAGTCATTTTAGTTAGAGAATATGATTTCAATAACAACATTTATCATTTGTAGAAGAAAAAATTCCTTAATGATCTAGTATGTGCTCATTTAATAGGAATGCATCAAAATGATTGGAAAAATGGGTACCCTGTCTGCATTGAAATAAAGGTTTTGATCATACCGTTTGATCAGCTTGCTAATTTTAATTGTTCAAACCTCATAGCACCCACAACGACTCTTGAAATGAGCCTGAATTCTCTGGAAGTTGGACCCACTGTTGTCCAGTCTTCTTCTGGTTTCCAATGTTTGATGCATTTCAAGAGAAAGGGTTACATTTCCTCTTGTTCTTGCAATGTTTCCATTTCTCTGTGTCATTGCAACAATGTTTGCCTTCTGCAATGTTTCCATTTCTCTGTGTCATTGCAACAATGTTTGCATTCTGCATTTGTGGCTATGTTGTTCCATTCTGATCCCTTAAACACTGTAGCATTTTCCTAGTGGATGGTTCCATTTTTCTTTATGTAACAAATCTTGGGGTCCACCATAATCATTTCTGCCTCAACATCTTTTTTTTCCTAATATACTGTCATATCCCAGCTGTACTTTTGCTCCTTTCTTTCCTTTTTTTTTTCCCTAATACTTTCAAACTTTTGTGTTTTTATGCTTCAGTGAAACCTCCTTGGATTTTTATTTTATTCTTTGTTCACTTTTAGAAAAACCTGTCTCTTTAGAAGTAACTGTTTACATTTATTATTATGTCTGGTATATGTGGACTGATTTTCTCTGACTTATTTTGCATATTCCACTTAACACTCCTTTTCTCCTTTTTCCTCCTTTTGTTTTTTGCCTCTTCTCGGATTAAGTTAAATCTATTCTTCTATTCCCCCTTTCCTAATAGGAACATTTTCCTTCTTCCCTACCTCCCTCTCTCTTTCTCTTTCTTTTTCATTCTCTTTTATTTTACTCTTTTCCCATAAACGTGTGAGAATGGAAAGCAATGTATCATCATATATTAACTATCCTTCATTAAAAACAAACAAAGAAACGTGAGACTGTATTGTTACAGAGGCAAAGTAAGATAATATTTCAGTGACCGACCTATATAACCTTGAGTTAAATGACCCCCATCTGACAACGCCTACCACCTCTTCCTGGATCTACATATTTTTTGTAACACATCCTAGGGAAGTTCTATGAAAATTCTGCACTGTTCCTCTTTGTTGGCTTGCAAGCTGACTGGCTACCGTTTGGTTTTTTCTTGTCAGGGGAACCCGTATGGAAGCCTCAAAGTCTCCCTGTATGGGTTTTGTCAAGATGGATATTTGTGTGTCCTTTTGTGCTGAACCATGATACAACTGAAGATGTCTGCCTTTGCATGTGGCTTGCATCTGAGCTGACATTGCACACCATGAGGTCGACCATGCAACACCAGGAGAACCTTCACCCAAAACCAGCCCCTGTTGCAAAGCCAGAGACTCACGAGTTGTTAGTTTTGGGGCACCTGGGTGGCTCAGTGGGTTAAGCATCTGCCTTCAGCTCCGGTCATGATCTCAGGGTCCTGAGATCCAGTCCAGCATCAAGCTCCTTCCTCAGTGGGAAGCCTGTTGCTCCGTCCACCCCTCGCCCCTGCTCATGGTCTCTTTCAAATAAATAAATAGCTATAGGTTTTAGCCATTGGTGTCAGGAGTCGTTTATTACTGAGAAACACATTACTGATTTCCTGTTGCCATGTGTTTCTAGGTTCAAATTTACCGAGGAACATTTAATGCTAATTCAACATCAAAACATTTTATTTATTTGCTGCTTTTCCTCCTCTTTTGGGCTGGACAGCGGAACCCATTTCTGTGCAGGGGAAATAGGCTCATTCACAGAACTTTATTTTTCTCTGTTGGATTGGTTTTATCAGCATTATAAAACCACAGTGACTGAGAAAATAAAGACCATAAAGCACTGCTGTCATCAACAGCCCTCCAAATCAATGTCCACTTGGCCATCTCAAGGGTTTCTGTGGGTTTGGCAGGGAAATATAAACGTGAGCTTAGTGAAATGGAAACCATCCTTCCTGAAAACTTGTGGCTTCTGGAAATGTCCAGAATATCAGCTTTTCTAAAAATATGTACATGTATAAAATTAACGAAAACAGGACAAACTTAAATCCGTGGTGACACAGTATGTGACTGTTAATCTTCCTGTTTAAAGATATTCTGAACGTGGAGTACCTAACAAAACTTAATGCTTTATACTCTTTAATCATGGTAAATGCCTAATAATTCCTTAATAAAGCAATTACTGCCTAATAAAAGAGAAAAGCGTGGGAATATTTATTAATTTCAATTTTTTTACTTTTGCCAAAGAGTGCCAGGACGAATGACAATTTGAGGTTGCAATAGAATTCATGACACTGTCTTCCAAGTAGAATTTATATCCACGTCGTAAACTAGGTTAGATCAAGTCTTTCCATGTACTTTCAATGAAGATGGGTTCAAAAAAATAATAATTTAACATACAAAGCCTGGAGTCTATCTTAATAACAGTTGTGTTAGAATATATTTGCCAATTCCTATTCTTTTAATTCATGAAGCATTTCTGTGGGGGCACCGCATCAGCTAATGTTTGAACCTCTAACCCTTGAATTAGGAAAGTTATCTACACCTACTTACCTAGGACCAAAGTCCCCACTGATGTTCACCTTTTGGAACCATCAAACAAGCAACAGCAGATACAAAAACCAGCAGAGAAGGAAGTCTGAGCTTACACCATCGCCCGAACCCATTCATCAAAGAAAACCACTTGTGGCTAGCTCTGTTGCCGAAATCCACAGACAAAAAAAAAAAAAAAAAAAAAAGACACACGATGATCCCTTGGTCCCTTGGAGTAGGTACTCATCTCCCCAGAGTCAACGCATGGCAAGACCATTCATGTTGAGTTCTTCCCTCCCATTTTCTTGCCTTGAATACATTATGAAAGCAGCAGGATATTTGGGGAATCGAAGTCCCAGAGAAATGAAATGACCTTCATAGGTTAAAAGAGTCAAGAATTTGCATTTCTGGCCCACCTGCGTGGTTCAGTCATTGGGCGTCTGCCTTCAGCTCAGGTCATAGTCCCAGGGTGCTGGGATCAAGCCCTGCATTGGGCTCCTTGCTATGCAAGAAGCTTGCTTCTCCTTCTCCCTCTGCCCCTGTGTTCCCTCTCTCACTGTGTCTCTCTCTGTCAAATAAATAAATAAAATCTTAAAAAAAAAAAAAAAGAATTTGCATTTCTATTAGGATCTGTAGCCCCTGCTGATGATACTGGCCAGGGGGCATGTTCTGAGTAGCTCTGGTCCAACCTGGACCACAACACAGGAACCCCAAGGATCCTGCCTTTGTAGTCTCCAACACTGTGGTTAGTAGGTTTCAAACTCACGTGCCCAGGTAAAGGACAAAAGTTTTCAAACAAGGAAGGCCATGGTTGAAAATGCTCCCCTTCCAACTCCAAAGAGGCTGACCTCTGACATGAAGGACACTTTGGAAGAGAAATTCACAGACTTCTTCATCTAGCATTGGAAATGGGTTCATCCAAACAAGCTTAGGCAAATGTCATTCTTCAAATGCAAATGGTTCTCAACTTTGGATGGTTCCACTTAGATTTTTTGGCATTATGGTGCTGTGAAAGCAATCTGCCTTCTCTAGGAGCCATCCTGGGAATTTTTCCTTTGGATCATCTCCCAAGCTAGTGACATGTGGGATGACCCTGTCTCAAGGAAGACCAGAAAAATGAATCTTGGTGCCTTGAATTATTCACAATGATCTAATCATTGAAATGGACTTGGCCAGTAGACATCAAAGAATATGAAAGATCCTCCCAAGGAAGACAACACAGGTTTGAAAAATGGAGGTTCTCACCAATGCGGGTTTTTTTTTTTTTTTTTTTACATTTGCATTGATTTCAACTGTTCAGAAAAGCATTCTCAGAACATAGTATATATTCCCCATCTCCATAACCACCTGATTTTCTCTCCCGTTGACGAGATTTGCTAGGTAAAATGTGCCTTTTGCATCTTCAACATGGACGCCTTTCAAGAGCCTGGTAAAGTGTGTTACTGATGCCATCTCCCCGTGTTGAGTCAGAACTTAAGCCCTAGAGGGTTGGGTCTGGTTTCAATTCATGAATTCAGCTTCCTGAGACATGGTCATAGGTCAGCTCTTTTCTACCACCTTCTGGACACACGAATCCAGGAGCTGTGTGCAACCATCACAACCTTGCCTGTCCTTCTTCCGCAAGGGTGTCCTCCGTCTCCTTGCAAGACTTCTCAGGCCACCCTCCTTTGGTGTCTTTCCATAAACGTATTCATCATCGACATCATGACATTCTCATTTCAGGAAAAGAAAGGATTTCCAATTTTTCTTCTCACATTGATGGGTCGTTTCTCAAGGGGAAATTTTTAAGAACCAGGAAAAGGAGCCCGTGGCCATTGTCTTTCCGTGAAACATTCTCCGTGGATGGATGGGATTAGAAAGTCAGCACTCTGGGGACTGGGTCGTCTTGTAACTTCCAGGCATAAAGTCATCCATCATTTACAATCAATCCTATCTTTCCACCCTCTTCAGTGTTTAGAACCTCGGGGGAGGGCATGTGCCTTGTTGGGAGAACAACAGAAACCCTCTCCACTCTGCTCAGAAATGGAGACGGGCTTTGTGAACACTTGAGGGCACGGCTCTTTCGTTGCCTCATAAAGAAGGGAGACAAGATGAACTCTGGAAAGGTGTGAGGGTTTTTATGATTTTCAAGGGACAACCAACTTTAAAATCTCATGAAGGATGATTCATAACGTTGGATTTTCTCCCTTCAATAATAAATCCTTTGGCGTGGGCTCTCGAGATCTCAAAACTACTTTCTCCAGGGGCTTAAATGATGGTGTTTGCCTTTGTCTCACACCAGAGAAGGACCTGCGGTGAACAAGAAACTTCCTCCTGGAACTCCACCGTAGGAGTTCTAATTATGGCCATGTAATGATCCTTGCCTGGGAAAAATATACAGAAGATCAGTAAAAATCTAAAGACGATGTCATAGTCAATTTTCTGACGCCAGGTCTTATGAGGAGGGGAAATAGATCTTTAAAACAATAAAAAAGGAGGACCCCTCACTAGTAAGGAAGTTTTTCCCCCTTTTTTTAATGGTGAGTATAGTGGGATTGTGACAAGTCGTGATCAAAGAAGTAAGACAATGAGAAAATATTAAGGTATTGTATTCACGCCCCTCTCTAAATGCCTCTGAATGCTCTCTAAATTCAGAGAAAAATGGGTGACCTACGATTCCACACCAGGACACCAACAATGGCCTCTTCCTTTTGGTCAAATATCCCGATATTGTTGGAGACGATATGAGTGTGTCTGATTTTCCTTCTCCCTTACCTAGATGGTGCATAGACCTGGCCATGTGAATTAGCACGAGGTGAAGGAAAGCCACATATATGGTCTATACAATCAACATTTAGCCATTGATCAAAGATCTGTGGGGTTTGTTTTTTTTCTTTTTGCACTTAGGGACTGTTTTGATATTCTATAGTCTTAATTTTTTTTTCCTGGTGCTGATTTCTTATACCATTTTCTCTGCAGACACTTTATATAATTCTTGTATCTTCTATCTTATATCTGGGAAATATATATATATATATATATATATATATATATATATATATATCTCACTCATTTATATGTGACTCATTTATATATAACTTTGTCTTTACAATGAGTTGGCAAATTCCCCCCCGAAAAAGCTTCTTTTCTTGGGACCTGAGTGTTTTGCAACAAGTTAAAAATAAAACCCCATCTTTCAGCTTAGGGATTTCTAGGAAGCCAGAAAAGATGATATCACCTAGCTAAGACCTCATCGCGACATATTTGTGCAAGATGAAGAAAACACACACACACACACACACACACACCCAAAATGATCATTTATCCAGAATAATCCAAATAAATACTTTTGGGTCATGAACACAGAGAAGGGTACCAAAATTTCTAGCTTCCCCCTTGCCAAAATCCTAATAAACAAAATGACCTCTGATTCTCCAACGTGTTCCTTTTGAAAGAGGGAATGACAAGAACATGGTGATGTCTGCACTTTCCATCTGCTAAGATGAGCTGGATACACGGGGAACGGAAATGCCTGTGGTGTGAATGTCCACGTCGAGACCCACATGCTGGGCATGGAGGTCAGCAGGGATGACCAGTTTTGCAGAGTCCCTGTCTTGACATGCACATGGTCATCGTTCCGTGTCCCAGAATACACTTGAGTATCTTAAATTCCCCCACAAATACGTGCCAGCAGCTGGAGTTCTCCAAAGTCACCTCCTTGGACCTAATCACACACTCACAAGTGGTGCAACAGATCCACATGCTTGGAACGTCCCTCCTTCCGAAGACATCTTCGGAGCCCAGAGCACCATCTCTCATGTGGGCCCAGAGCTCACTTTCCTGTGACCCTCCGTGTATTTCATGCATTAATAAGAACATTCCCCCACAAAGGTAACTCTCCATCCTTCCCAAAATGACTTCATTTGGGGGGAGGGGCCATAATCCAGGTCATTTTCCAACAAAGTTTACAGCGCCCTGAGGAGATCCAAAAATAATTGTCCACAGTACATTTGCTGACCGACGGTATTACAGACCCCAAAGAAGAAGACAGGAAGTATCGACATCGCCCTTTTATGCCCCGAATCTCGCTCTCCATAGTAACAAAAGTTCCTGTAGAGCTTTTTTGGGTTTTATCAGCTCAGGACATTGATGGAGAGTGTCAGGAAAGCAAATTCTGTTTGTGCTGGGTTGGTCAAGGTTCTGAGAAACACTTAACGAGTTCACCCAGTTACCAAGGGGCTTCGGGATGATGGCAGGGAAGCCGGCTGCTTTCTGAAAATGGGGAGTTATCTCAAGATCCCACGGAAGAACAGTTGTGTCTCCAAGGACAGATGTGTCTTGAGAGGACATCAGCAGAGGAGGGAGGTTTGGGGAAGCTGTTGGTGGACTGTCCTCATGTCAAGACAGCGAGGCAGAAACAAGAGTTTTTTCCACAGGAGGATGGACACGGTCTCCCCAACCTTTGGGGATCCTTGGCTTCTGCCATGGGGTCATGGCCATCATCACACATGTTCTCTTGCTTGACCAACAAGAGCCCCTAAACTCTTCTATGTGGGTGTGTTTGCTATGTCACAACATCCCACAAACTGGAACAACACACATTTAGTGGGAGACTCAGTATACGAAGGGACAATGGGCAGAGAGCATCCTTAGAACAGAATTCTGGCTGACCAGCCCTCATCTACAGGGACCAGCCCACAAAGCCAGCCTAATGTCTGCACATCAGATGACCAAGAAGCCAGATGTCTGTCCCCATGACAATCCAAGGACCTAAACAATCCCATCTGGAACAACCAGCCCCCGATGGCCAGGATTTGATCCGTAACCAATGGCTTCCCTATGTCTTAACCCAACATCCTATATAAGACCAACCAGACAAAGCCAGATGTGGTCCTCTAAACAGTCCTACTTGTAGGACACCTGAATCCTCTCCACATCCACAGCCTCTGCTCAGGGCACCCCTGATGACTTCCCTTCCCCCCCCCCAATGAGTGCAACCCATGCTCCCTCCTGGCCACCAGTGTCCACCGGACACCGGTGATGGTGGTCTACTCGCCTACCACACCAGCCTCTGAAGAAACTGGCTTGGCTAACTCACACAGGGGGGCTTTGCTTACTTCCACATGTACCACAGCTCATTGCCCTAAACGGAACCCCTACAACTTACCAGCCTTCGGGGACGAAAGCCCCCAGGGAATCCGGTGGAACTGGGGACAGACACAGACATCCCAGAACACCAAAGTCATGAATCATACTAGAAATAAATGGACAAATAGGACTTTATCAAACTCGAAACATTTTTGGGGATGACACCATGAAGAAAGTGGAATGATAAGCCACATGTAGGACCTAAAATATGTATATTCATATATGTATTGTCTATTCAGAATGCCTAAAGAGCTTAATCATACAGGACAGAAAACCCAAGAAGCTATAGGCAAATATTTGAGTGAACACTTCACAAAATATGTATACTATGTAGAAAATATATATATATTATATAATATATAAAATACATACTTAACATTTCATTATTTACCTAATGATTTATATAGTAATAAATTGTTTATGTATACAATAGATTTCTCAATTATGATATATTATAATTATATATATATAATTTGTATTATTACATATTATAATTATATATAATGTGTATTATTACATATTATATTATTATATAAATTGAATAATTATGTTGAAATTATGATATTCAATCCAGTAATTGAAATGTCAATTATAATATATTAATATATTATATATTATTGTTAATTATATTATATTTCAATTATATTATATTTAATATATTATAATTATATTATATGTTATATGATTACATTATATTATCATATATTAATATATTATAATTGACATTTCAATTACTGGAATCAATTAATATTTTCAATGTTATTTCATAATTGCATATGTAATATATAGATATAATTTATGATTCAATTTGTAATTGAATATTAATATAAAATTATTGAAATACAATTTCAAGTATAATATGTTATAATTAATAAATCTATTGTCTATTGCTAAATTGATAAATTGATGAATATATTATTGTATTGTATGGTATATATTATATATTATGATAAACATCAATATTGTGTGTTTAATAAATTAGTATATATTATTGTGTTATATATTTGCATATATAATATATTATAATATTTGTATAGTATTTAATAATATATTATTTAACATGATTTAATATATTATGTATTTGTATTTATGTACTGTATTTATTATTTAAATTATAAATGACTCATAAATGTATTTATACATTTTGATAAATATATATTTCTGTACTCGGTAAAGATATGTTTGTATATTTAAGAAATATGCGTTTATACATATGAAAAACTATATTTACATATTTTAGTGAGTACATATTTCCATATTTTAATAAAGGTGCACTTGTGGGTTTCAATAAATGCGTGTTTACGTGTTTTAATAAATATGTATGTGTGCATTTTCATAAGTATGTGTTTATATTTTTAATAAATATGAATTTATATATTGTAATACACATATTTATATCTGAGCTATAGTTTCTATTAATTTTTCACATCTACGGGGTAGACAGGATGCACAACGATATTCCAAGTCCTGGTTAATGAGAATCAAATGCAAATAAATGCCACCTCAGCACCCCGGAATGAATCAGCTTTTAAAAGGCTGAGGTATTAGGGGCACCTGGGTGGCTCCATGGGTTAAAACCTCTGCCTTCGGATCAGGTCATGATCCTAAGGTTTTGGGATCGAACCCCACATCGGGCTCTCTGCTCAGCGGGGAGCCTGCTTCCTCCTCTCTCTCTGCCTGCCTCTCTGCCTGCTTGTGATCTCTGTCAAATAAATAAAATCTTTAAAAATAATAATAATAAATAGTAATAATAATAACCCTAACCCTAACCCTGGGTGGGTTGTACAAAGTCCCAGCTCCCTTTGCACACCAGTGCGGCATAGGACCCAGAACGCCTGCTCCTACATACTGAACCCAGAGAATCGCTGAGGGGACAAAAGAGCGGCGTAGCGGTGTCAACCTCCTTTTATGCATGGTGGCCCAAACGGGTCACCGGGTCAACTAAGCACAGGAGACCGTAAGCATTACAAAAACGGTCGAGACAACAGCTCTCCTCTTACCCACTCTGTGCCCGGGCATGCTTCTTGGCTCCTTTGCAGGCACCTGGTCCCTGGCTCTCTCTGGGGAGCCGTCCCCAGCAGGTGGCCCACTCCACTGTCCCTCAACCCCTTGGCTGATGTCACCTGCACAAAACAGGGACAGGAGTGTCCCACTCTCAGCCCAGCTGGGGGACCCAGGATCAGATGATCCCTGTTCCAGCGACGGGTTGCGTGAGCCAGGTACTGCCTTTCTCTACAAATCATGGCCGTTCCCAGGTTTCCACCTGCCAGAGCTGCCTGGGAAGGAACCAGGAGCTTGGGTCCAAAACAACCAGTTTCTGACTTAAATTGAGAAAAGGTGAGTATTTGGTGCCATCTAGTGGGCTCGGCGTGCTAGCAAGACCCGGAACAAGGTATCAACTTGGAGAACACAGAACGCTCCAACCATGTCCTTTCGGGTCAAGAAATCCCAAAGTCTTCCCATGTTTCCCCAATATGACTGCGAACGCGTGTTCAAAATGGTGACGACTGTACTTTTCCTAAGGAAAGGGAGCCTTGGCTTAGGACGTGTGGGGTCTCCTTTTAGGATGAGGAGATTGACGGAGTCCAGAGACCGGTGCCCCTCTGTTGCAGGACAAGGGGAATGCATCCCGATTTGTACAGAATTGTATCTTCAACATGGTGACCTGTATGTTACGGGAAAATTGCCATAAAAGACGAAATGAAGAAACAAAGATGAGGGTGGGTCCATCCCATGGTTTCCCCGAGGAGAAGGGCCTTTTAGGAACATGGCGTGGGTTGTCCTATACTGACTGTTCGCACGTTTGCCTCTCCGCACACCTCAGCTGGCTACTCAGACAGTCCCCATAACCGACATCTCTGTCCCCCCCATGCCCCGTCCCATCTGTGCACGGAGGCCTCCGAAAATCCTACACAGTGGACTGTGTCACCCTCTTTCTGAAGGTCTCCGGTTTCCATCCCAGCAGCGTCTCCCAAGGAAAAGCCCTGAGCGTGCAGAGGAGCCCTGATGTGGCCTGTGTGCCCGGAGCCGAGGAGACCGTTGGAATCCCCTGTCCCTTCGTTAAAAGCCACCTTCCCCGGGGCAGGAGATGTGGGCATAGAGAAGCAGACGGTCTGTGACAGCCGCGGGTAAAATCTACTCCCGGAAGCGAGAACCACAGCTTGTAGGGGAAGGCACCCACCCAACCAACCAACCAACCCTGTTTTCTTCTTTTTTCCTATCAAAGTATTGATTACAGAATGATCTTTAATGGATCTTTTATTACTTAGAGAAAAAACACAGATCCAAACAACCCTCTTCTTTTTTTTTTTCCTATTGAAGTATTGATTACAGAATGACCTTTAATAGATCATTTAATTTCTTAGAGAAGAAACGTTTCTTCCCTGCCACCGTTACTGATGTACCACGGACCCGTCACATTGTATCTATTTGTAACCTGTGCAGCCTGATGATTCGAAACACCTAGACTCTGTGAAATGACCCCTGGAATCCAGAATGAATATACCCATCACCCTACACCTAGCTGCGTGCGTGAGCGTACGCTTGAGGTCTACACTCTCAGCAAACTCCCAGTCTACCATACGCTGTCATCAAGTAGAATCACGTTGCTGGGGACACCTGGGTGGCTCACTTAGTTAAACCTCTGCCTTCAGCTCAGGTCATGATCTCAGGGTTCTGGGATCGAGTCCCTCATCAAGCTCTCTGCTCAGCGAGGAGCCTGCTTCTCCCTCTCTCTCTGCCTGCCTCTCTGCCTACTTGTGTTCTCTGTCATAAAAATAAATAAGATCTCAAAAAATAATAACAACCTTGCTGTGCATTAGGTCCCAAGAACTTTGTCTTCAAATCACTGAGCACGTGTGCCTCCGACCTGTATCTCCGCATATCTCCACAAACCTAGTCTCTGGCCACCACCATTCTGCTCTCAGTGTCTACGAGTTTCACTTCTGGTGGATTCGACTCATGTATCTCCCTTGATGCCCTCAAGATCCATCCGCATTGTCCCAAGAGGCAGGACTGAAGAATGTTCCACCATATGCCCGTAACACGTAACCTTTGTCCATTCATTCATCATGACCGTCCTCCCTGGAAGGCCACGGGGAAGGGATGTTTAGCTCCTGTCCTAACTCCCCGGAGTTAGATCCCGATAACTCAGTGCTAACTCCCTGAGTTCACAGGAGGGACGATGCCATGGAGAAGAACAAATACTTCTCTCTCGTGTAGACACACCCCACATCTTCTGTATCCTTTCATCCAGCCATGGACACTTGGGTTGCTTCCATATCTTGGCCATGGTAAGTTACACTGAAAAATGCAGAGGGGTGTGTCTTCTTCTGCATGAAGGTTTTCAGTGGGGGTGGACGGGGGTAAGTACCCAGATGTGGAATTTCTAGGTCATGTGGCCTTTCTATGTTCCATTGTTTGAGGAACTCACTGGGTGTTTTGCTTCGTGAAATAGGTCAGACAGAAGAAGACAAGTGCCCTATGATTTCACATGTGTGTGGATTGCAAGAAATAGAACCGATGAACAGACCCAGAAATCCAGAGGACAACTGTGGTTGTCAGGAGAGGGGGGATTGTTTTCTCTCCACTCCCACAGGCCCCACCTCAACCACCAGCCGTATTGTGGCTTTACCCGCTTGCTACTGTTCAGTAGCGCTCAATAAATACATGGTCCCATTGTCCCTTTGATAAACACAGGGCAATGGTCTCACAGGAAGCATCATCCAAGGGCGCAGAGGGCGCTCAGGTCACTGCCATTGTTCACAGAATTAATTACGGGCATGACGAAGTCCTTTCAATGTAAATGCCAAGTGTGGCTGTTCTGGGAAGGGAAAGCACATTGCAAACATCTTTTCAAAACCCAGGGATGATTTGATTCTTTGTCACGAGAGCTTTCCATGACCCAGTGTGCAGTAGGGAGTAACCTGTTCCTGTTGTCTTCCCACAACCTCTCCAAGGCAGCAGTCTGCAAACACAGGGAGAGCTCTTCCTACTCTAGGACTCACTTCTCTGCAGAGACCCGGTGCCTCTCCCTTGCTGCCTAGGGTAGGCTCCTCGTCATGGGTGGTGGGGAGGTCTTGCTGGGCAACCCAAAGCATTCCTGGATGGCCAGGAAGAGTGGGATGGCCAGCTCTTGACTGGAGGGAGCATCACCAGACTCCAGCCCCTTCGTGGTCCTGACCCAGGCAGTAAGTGTGTCCTCCATGTAGCCTGCCTCCTCCGGGTGCAACGGAAGGTCTGAGAGTCCATTTCGGTAAGGGAACCTGACGGGTTGCATTCCATTCGATAGAAAGGGGAAGAGTCGACCGCAAAATATAAAATAAATGTAAAAACTGAGAAATCACGATGACATTCAACCCTCCAAAATGTGGTAGAGTTCTGTGCCCATCAATAATTGATTAAAATGTTTGACGTTGGCTCTCTCCTCCTTGTAATAATCGCCTGTTTCATTGCTTATGCAAATGCAACTGCAAGTGTTTAATATTCTGTTTGTACCACATTCTCTTTTGCTGGAAGGGTGCTTCCGGATAAAAATTTTGTTTTTTTGCCATTGTTTGCTTTTTATTAGCATGACTTCTCTTGCCTTGGGGTTATAGAATGGAAAGCCTCATGTTCTATTTTTCTTAACTGTATTTTCACATAGGTGCATTCTACTACAGTCTGTCTATCTATTAATCTAGCTCTCTGTCTGTTCATTCTTCTATGTATCATTTTTCTATGTATCTCTCTACGTATCTATCATCTATCTATCCATCATCCATCATGTATCCATCCATCATATCTATGTATCTATCCATCATATCAATCTATCCATCCACTCATCCATCTGTCCATCCATCCATCCATCATATGTATCTATGTATCTATCTATCCACCCACCCATCCATCCATCCATCCATCATATCTGTCTATGTATCTATGTATGTATGTATCTATCTATCAATCTATCATCTATCCATCATATTTATCTATCTATCCATACATTCATCCATCTATCTCTCCATCCATTCATCATATCTATCTATGTATCTATCCATCATATCTATCTATCCATCCACTCATCCATCTGTCCATCCATGCATCCATCCATCCATCCATCATATCTGTCTATGTATCTATGTATGTATGTATCTATCTATCTATCAATCTATCATCTCTCTATCCATCAAATTTATCTGTCTATCCATACATTCATCCATCTATCTCTCCATCCATCCATCATATCTATGTATCTATCATTTATCTATCCTCTATCTATCTGTCATCTAATTTATCTATCTATCCATCATATTTATTTATTTACCCATCCATTCATCCCTCTATCTATCTGTCCGTCCATCCATCCATCATACATATCTATGTATCTATCCATCATATCTATCTATCCATCCACTCATTCCTCTATCTGTCCATCCATCATACATAACTATGTATCTATTTATCTATCTATCATCTATCTATCCACCCATCCATCATATCTCTATGTATCTATCTATCCATCTATCTATCCATCCATTCATCCCTCTATTTCTCCATCCATCCATCCATCATATCTGTCTATGTATCTATCTATGTATCTATCTATGTATCTATCTATGTATCTATCCATCCATCATATCTGTCTATGTATACAACTATCTATCTATCCATTTATCTGTCAATATTTATCAACCCACCTATGTGTGTATTTATCTTTGCATGTACCTATCTATCCATCTGTCTATGTGTATCTATGTAGCCATGTATCTAACATCTACACATCCACGCATCTGTCCACATATGTACGCATCTATCTATATCTATCCATCTATGTATCTACCTACCCGTTATAAATTTATAAAATCACATATCCATAATTTCCATTCACACAACTATGGCATTAATTAAATCCCAACGAATAAAAATCATCTTCTATAAACTGGGTGTAGCAACAATATTTGACCCTGAGTCCAAGGTACATCCCATGGGGCTGAGCAATGACTTACCTTTGTTTGACTTTATCCTTCTCACTAGTCACCAACCTGGAAGATCATAGAGGTGCTTTGTCATGTTAAAATGCGGTGGTTCTATGTCTATGGGATGGTTGAGCTCTGAGCATATAGCCCCTGGCATCGCCCCACAGGACTCCTGGGATGACGGGGTGATGCTGGCTCATCAGAACACCCTTAATGCCAGCTTGCTTTCCCAAAGGGCATATTTTATAAAAAGAGTGGGGTCCAGGGAACATGGCCTTCATAAACACCTGTTATACAAGTGGATCTCTGACTTTGTTACATGATTTTTTTAAGTGGCTCTTTCCTGTTATTTTTCTTTGGCAACTACAATTAGAATGAAGGAAACTTGCCTCCACCAAGAGGCTATTTTATTCATGAACTCAACAGAGGCCAAAATAACCACACTTTATTATCATCTCTATACCTGTTCTCTCCCATCTCTGGGCTTGATAATAAGTAGAGCCTTCTCCAAACTACCAGTTTTGTTTATGCCCCGTATGAAAGTCTGGTGTGAAAATGTTAACCTTCGTGGCCACCCTTGTCCTGAGAAATCACTCCTGACACACTCGGCACATGCGTGGATTTGCTTTCCTGCTGGACTCCCTCATCCCCAGAAGCCAGCTTGCAGAGACCGCCATCTTCTCCACACTGGGTTGTATCTAGGACATGCCCATCTCAAGACTTCCACCTCTGGTCGGTTGATCTGTAAAAGTCCCATGGAATCATGCATTACTACAATCAACAACTGTTTAGGAGGAACTGGCACCCAAGCCAAAGGTATCATTTCATTTCAGTGGTTGTGTGTTGGTTGGCCCTAACCTTAACCCTAAACCCCAAATAAGTAAGCATCCAGTATCCACCCATACCACCAGGGTGAGAGTCCAGATACAGACACTACTACCACCGCTCCCCCACTGCATACCCTGCCACACCCAAGAGCTGCCACCAGCCAGCCAACTCCAAGTGTGTTCCTCCTTCTGGCTTTCCAGACCCAAGGCAAAAGGGTACTTTGGTCTCAGTGTGCCTACGGAGGAACTGATGTTTGAAATAATTACTATAAAAAGGCTCATGGTTTTAAAACAGAGGGTTGAAAAGGAAAGAAGAATTAAAGAAACTGGGTTATAATCCCAAAGAAAGGGGGAAAGTTAGAACTATATAGGAGGACTGCCTAGTTATCCTGGAAGACTTTTGACTGGAAGATAAAACTTGACTCCCTTATATATTAGTTTCACAGGGTCTAGAGTAGCAGGTGACCACAAATTGGGTGGCTGAAGATAACAGAAATTTATCCTTCCCCAGCTCTGAAGACCAGAAGTCTGAGATCCAGGTGGGGCAGGACCACTGGGATCCAGGCGGGCAGAGCTGCTGAGATCCAGGCCAGGCAAGGATGTTGAGATGCAGGCTGGGCAGGGCCATAATCCCTTCCAAGGCTCCAAGGGAGGGTCCTCCCTGCCTGTTCCAGCTTCTGGGGCTCCAGGTATCCCTGGGCTGGTGGCTGTGTCCCTCTCATCTCTGCATCTGTCCTCATGTGGTGTCTCCTGTGTCTCCTCTCTTCTATGTCTTAGAAGGACCCCTACCATTGGATTCAGGGCATCCCTGATCCAGGATGAGCTTATCCCCAAATCCATATGTTCATTGCAACTGCAAATTTTATCCAAAACCAAAAACTTTACATCCCAATGTTCTACATGTTAGGATCTGGACACACCTTTGTGGGGGCACAACATAAACAGTATCCACTTAAAAACTAAAATAGTCAGTCACCCTCTCTTGAAATAACCACACAATTTTTCTCCTCCCATAACTCTTCTCACTGCTGTCGCCGCCTCTCAAGATGACATCATCATACGCCTTTGTCTACCTCTGTGGCAGCCAAAATCCTTGCCCTGCTGGATAACCGAACCACCATGCCCTGCTTCAGAATAAATCCATACTTTATTTACCAGAAAATCCATACAGTGTCTTGCACATAATAAGCACATAATGTTTGCCCAATTGACACGAATTTACCCAAAGCATAAGCTCTACACTTTTGTTTTTAACAAACAGAGAGCTCTTTTTCCACATCATTTCAGTCATTCTCTAGTTATGCATGCCCTTTATGTGAAACCATACAGATATATATTTTTTTTTTCATTTCATACATCATTTGCTGAAATGCCCTTTAAAATGTAATGTAACATGGAGCTTTAGGAAGCAAAACTCTGCAGAAAATAAATTATCTTCTCTCTTTGTATCAGGACCCAAAGATCTCACCTTATTAACGACGCCCGAGACTCTCTGAAAGCAACCTGAGTCGTGAAGACAGTTGGACTCCATCTTAAGGGCGACCGTCATTCATCAGACACAAACACCCAGGCCTGGACCACAACAGCCAGTACTAGAATTCCACCAGGAAGCTCACACACACAGGACACCAGGACAGAGCACTTTGAAGGGGAATTAAGGCAAAATTGACATCATATCACCACCTGATATGATATCCTTTCACGAAAAGCAAAACACTCTGTGCTTGGAAAAAGTACTTGGAGAGTTACGGTCCTGCTAAGCGGTTTTAACTGATGGACCGCACAGGTCAGTGTTAATAGCATATACCCAGCGTTCAGTCCAAAAACGAATGCTTCTGGCTTGCTGGTGTGCTGCTCAAGAGTGGGTTCAAGGGACCTCGGTCTTTGCACTTTGTGGCTGTGACACCTGCCACCCTTCCCAGGTTCACCTGGATTGTCAATATTCCATCACAGAAGAGGGAATGGAGAAGGTATATTCCTTTGCTAGGGCTGCCATAACAAAATCCCATAGACCAGGTGGCTCAAACCACAGACATTTAATTCCTCTTGGTCCTAGAGACTGGGAGGCTGACATCTAGGCAGGGCTGCAGCTGGGGGTCTGAGATCCAGGCAGGGCTGAGGCTGGGAGTCTGAGATCCAGGCAGGGCTGAGGCTGATTCCTCCTGAGGCTTCTCTCCTTGGTGTGCAGACCCCATGTTCGCCTTGTGTCCTCACATGGTCGACCCTCTGCGTGTGTCTATGTCTTCATCCCCTGTGCTTATAGGACCCCAGTCCTATGGGATCAGGGCCCACCCTCATGACCTCGTTTTGCCTTAATCCCCTCTTGAAAGGCTCCCACCTCCAAATACATTACAGTCCCCTTTTGAGGTCCTGGGATCTAGGGCTTCAACATGGAGGTAAACCATCTAGGACACCATGGCAAAAGCCATGCCCACTTCTAAGCACCTGAATCAAAAATGAAATGCATGACTCGACCCACTCTGTTGGCAAGATGTCTTCCTATGGGTCCATCTATATGTCCAGATAGGGATGGAGTCCTGGCTAGTATAGATTCAGGTGCCCTAACCATGTCCCCACACAAGGACAACCCAACAGACAAGGAGTATGGCTATTTGGTGGACAGGTAACCAACCATTCCAGCCCCAACTTTCTGGCAGCAGACTGATAAAATTCCATTTTCCACTTGAGGTCTCCATATGGTGGAGATCGCCCCTATAACTCACCCTTTCTCTCAGTCTGCCACCTCTCCCCGTGAACACTGTTTCTGAGAAAATATCACGATTTGATGCTTGTATTTCTGTAATATGATTGTGTTTATAAACTGCCTCCAAACCAGGACACTGCTTGGGTTTGTTGTTTATTTTCCCGGCTTTAATTAACTGAACAGAGAGGGGAAAATCTCAGTTATTGGCATGGTCGTGCATCAGGTGTGATCAGGGCACCAGAATGTAGGGGGCAGGGTTGCAGCCTCAGAAGTGAGTCTTGAAAAGGAACATTGGTTGAATGAGAACCATCTGTAGACTGACATTGATGCATGAACTCTGCACTCAGTGAGGACTTATTTAAGGTACACAGTATTCAAGGCCCGCCCCGGCATTAGGAACAGAAGACGTGTGCTCTCCCAGGCATTGGTCTTTGACCGCCTCTCAGTCTGCATTCTCGATAGGCTGGCACACCTGTAAACAAATCAGCACCGCAAAAATGAGATAAATGTCCCCACAAAAGTGTGTGCCAAATAGATAAGATGGAGCAAAAGAGATTCTCTTCCAGTCTCCGACTCTCTGCGGGCAGAGAGCCCAAGAGATACTTATCGTTAAAGAGCCCAGGTGGTTTCAACGAACGGACAAACACTGTTCTCTTCCATAGGTAACGGTGATCTTGGGATGAATGCGGCCACCAAATGAGGAATCCAAGAGAGTGCAGAGTCCAAAGTCCAGGTGACATGCTGATATCCCATTGTTCTCCGAAACCACTGTGCAATTTGAGCTCCCCTAATGCCCTTGGGAGGGTAGGGAGGGATGCGATTGCAGATGCTGGAGAGCCTCACTGGCTGCCTAGAGAACGGGATTTTCCCAGCCCCCGGCGTGCAGACTGCCAAGCCTGATCTCCACCAGCTTCTTCCACTGTGAAATCTGACATGCTGAGAGCCTGGGGAAGGGAAAGGAAGACCTCCAAGCATTGTCTCATCTTGCATTCATTTAACTGAGGGCTACCAGGCAGAGGGAGCTTCTTCTCCACCTTGAGGTTCTGTCTCCCTGACCCAGGACCACAAGGAAGTGTTGACGCTTTTCCCCAAGACCTGATTACCTACAGTTGTCCTACCCTTTATCAAAACAGGGTCAGGAAGCATCCCTACTACACGGCTTCACACAGCTGCTCCTTTCAATGAGATGGCCATGGAAAAACATGGAGTGGGGTGCTTCCACACAACACAACATGACTTTGTGTTAGAAAGGAAGGACATCCTGACACCCGCTGCAGTGGGGGAGGACCTTGCAGAGACAATACCGAGTGACATAAGCCAGTCACAAAAGGACAAATCCTATAGGATTCCCCACATTGGAGATCCCGCAGAAGAGTCACATTCACGGCGACAGAAAGATGGTGGTACCAGGAGGTGGGGGAAAGACGATGAGGAATTAGCATCCCATGGGGACAGAGTTTAGGCTTTAGATGATGAGAAGCTTAGGGAGATGGATGGTGGGGATGGTTTTACAACAATGTGAATGCATTTAGCATTACTGAGCTCTCCACTGAAAAAGAGTCACGATGGTCAATTTTACATGATGTTTATTTTATCACATTTAAAAATTAAGAGCAAAGACGTGGTCATGTAGAACCATGGATGAAAGTGCATGCCTCTTTGGACAGAAAGATTCTAGAAGCATTTCATGTGCCCCTCACTCTCCTTACTCATGGACGCTAGGCACTCCGCCAACTCTTGTTGGGTTCGTCTGGCCTCCAGGGTGTTCGCTATTTAAATTAGAAGGTCGTTTTTGAATTCGGGTCACAGGGACATGATTTCCTCTTTCATGGAACACCCCGACTGTGCTTCTCTGCTCCCTTTTTGCCTCCCCTCAGGAGCAAGGCTGGATTATCCAATGACACACCCACCAGCAGCTGGTGTGGGGCTACACTTTCACACAAGAGACTCCGGAGATTATCAGAAGGAATCCTTCGGTCAGGAACCCAGGCCCACATGTCCCACTGCACACAAAACTTCTCCCTAACCAGATCAAGAGCCGTCCCCACAGCAGGTGAATTCAACTCTACCCCTTCACTCAACCATATCCGCTCTTCAGAGCCACGTTCCGCAGATAACATCTCCCATGAAAGAATCACTGGCTTCATTGTTAGAAGGAAAAATATTTTGTGTACTGCCTTGAATATTTTTTTTTTACGTGGTTCTCATGAAAATAACGTCATGGAAATGCAGCATTCCAAATGAGTTTCTCTTGGCAATGGTATTTTCTTGGCATTTTCTCAGCGATGTATACCCATCCCGCAAGCCCTGTTTGCATGTCTTTGCAGTGTATGTGCATACCAAATGCTACCAGCTAAGCAAACACTTAGGAATTGACCTCCTAGGATCTTGTTCACTGGGCCCACATGGATATGACTTTAATAACCTCACTGCATGTAGATGGTCAAATACCTGGAAAATAAAGATTTATGGGATTTCAATGTTTAATTCTACCAATGCTGCTCTGCCTCATCGTGCTAAACAAAATCTTTTAAAAAATATTTAAAAGTGCATCAGCAGGTTGGCAAGTCAGTGGGGAATTTTCAGATTCCAAAAGTCCGACATGAAGGTAAGAAGAAGTCAGAAAGATGTGCTGGGTACTTGGTACTGGACAGAAACTGAGATATCGTTTTCATAGACCCATGAAGTTAGATATGCACCCATCCCACATACAAAATGTCCCCTCCAAAAGAAGCCAACACAACTGTGGGAAATAATAAATGCTTATTGTTTCAAGCCACTCATTGTTGGAAGCAACCATTGGGTAGCATGCAATGATTGCTGCCATTTTGTACCTTAGGTCAATGAATGCATGTTAAGTTTTACCCACAAATTTTATAGGCTACTCAAGCATGCCTGTAAACCTTATTATTGGCAGCCTCCACACATGAAAATTCGCCTACAAGCTAAAATGTATCTGAGACCCCCAAACCAACTTCAGGCCCTTTCAAGATCGTAGAAGACTGAAGTGGCATTCTGTACTCCTGGGCACAAGGAGGCTGCCACGTGTCATATGGAGGAAACCCATGTGTTAGAGAAACATCATTCAAATATTAATTCTAGTCTCCATGGCTCTGAGTTCAATGTGGGTGAATCAACAATAAAATTTAAAGAAAATGTCTTCAAACATACATGCACATAAAACAAAATTATGTGTGGATCACTTGATGAAATGTGACCAGAGGTTGCAGGAACCCGATTCCATATTTCCCGAGGAACAATGGTTTAGTGTTGGCTAAATTAATGTTTGCAGCAAGTTCGACAACAACCATGCATGATGAGAATGACTTACCTGGTTTTCTCCCAGTTACGCGGTGGGATGATATATACCTTAAATTATATAAATATAGTCAACTTTAGATAGATAAGTTCATCAAGTACATGAAGGAAGCACGCTTATATTTATCTTAAAATTTGCACTATAGTGTATTGAATATTTTTTGCATGATTCTCGTGAATATAATTATTAGCCATATTATTTTTGGCTATTTTTATGGCTAATTAGCTGTATTTATGGCTAATAAGCCATGAATAAAGCAGATTGCAAATAAATAATCAAATTCAGAGAGGGCCAAAAGAGAGAGAAAGAGAGGAAGGCACGACAAACACAAATACAACCATTAACTGTGGACATAAATCCAGATGGCACTCAGCCTCTGTTTGGGGGAGTGAACTATGTTACAAACGTCAACAAGCCACCTGGCAAAATTGTATCAAAAGTGCAGAGAACATTTTCCCTGCCATTCCAGATCTAAATGGTTGCTTGTGCACTCAGGGAAAACAGTGACACCAGGATGTCCCTTGCATCATTATCTATAATGGGAGAACCATAAAAATCCAGAAAACAGCACTGACTATCCATTAGCAAAGATTAGATTTTGAAAAAAAAAAAAAATACACCAAACACACACACACACACACGATCCTTTCCTGGCCAAGAGGAGACACTAGGTTAATACCAGCGAGCTGGCTGGATACATTATTTTGATATTTGCAGCTGTGTCATGGGACACACCTTGGTCCAGGCATATGCACATGAATGAAGCCCATTTCCACACTGTTCTTGGTTTCTGATCCATCTAGACATTCTGTAGAGATGTACAGAGCCATCTTAGGTCCACAACCCATTCTGTACCATCACAACACCTTTAACACTTTGTGTCATGATAGAAGCAGTATTTGCAGCTACCAACTGTCACCTTCAATCTCTCACCTCTATCAGTGATGTCTCTGCACCTGTCCCCCACTCACCACTCTCCTTGGAGAATGTCAGCCTCTCTCCAAGGACGTGCATGACACATACACACATACAGAATCTGACCTGTGCCTCAACTCCCCACACCCATCTGTCTCACCCACAACCCAACTGGTCTTCCTGCCACATCCCTCTCCAAATCCTTCTCTCCTTAATCAGTCCCCATATATGGAACTCTGTTCCTTAGGCACTGCCTACCCATCCTTCAGAATGCCTTTAACTCTGATTTATTGGGGCAGCTGTTACTGACAGCCTTGATCACCTCACTTGGTCCATACTGAGTCCCCTCATTGGTCACAACTGTCATTGACCATGTGACCATGTGTCTAGTCATCTGCCCATGTCTGTGTCCCTGTAGCCAGCAAGCAATATGAGAGCAGGGATCACATGCCTTTTCTTGATGCTGGTGTCCCACAGTCTTGCAGAGCACTGAGTACACAATATATGCCAAATGAATGTGGCAATTCCTTGATAATATCTGTGAATGAACACGCCTAGGACTGGACTGAGGGATGCAGAGCAGGCATTTCCTCCAAACCCTCTCAGATGCAGTTCACTGAGAAACCACCAGATGCAGGGTGTCTGTGGGTCTCTGTTCCACCCGTCATGAGGCGCTCACACCCTTAGCACACCCAGAGCCCCTAGTTCGATGCTCCCACCATCCCATGTGAGATGGAAGCTGATGGCTTCCCAGCCTGTATTACAGAAGCACCTATCCTATGAAGAATGACCAGCAAGACATTTATGGCACCAATATTCTTCAGAAAGCTCCAGGTGCAAGCAGTGAGAAAAGCCAGATGAATCCACACAAGAACCCTCATTTAGAAATATATTTCCAGGTCCCCATCATAATCCAAACATTCCAAGCTCAACATTAAGAAACATTCTGCTGCAGAAATAACAGATGTTGGTGAGAATGTGGAGAATGGGGAACCCTCCTACACTGTTGGGTGGGAATGCAAGCTGGTGCAGCCCCTCTGGAAACAGCATGGAGGTTCCTCAAAAAGTTGAAAATAGAGCTACTCTATGACCCAGCAATCACATTACTGGGTATTTACCCTAAAGATACAAACGTAGTGATCCTAAGGGACATGTGCACCTGAATGTTTATAGCAGCAATGTCTACAATAGTCAAACTATAGAAAGAACCTAGATGTCCATCAACAGGTGAATGGATAAAGAAGATGTGGTTCATATACACAATGGAATACTATGCAGCCATCAAAAGAAATGAAATCTTGCCATTTGCGACGACATGGATGGAACTAGAAGGCATTATGCTGAGGGAAATAAGTCAATTGGAGAAAGACAATTATCATAGGATCTCCCTGATATGAGGAAGTAGAGACACAATGTAGGGGGCTTGGGGGGTAGGGAAGGAAAAAAATGAAACATGATGAGATCGGGAGGGACACAAACCATAAGAGACTCTTCATCTCAGGCAACAAACTGAGGGTTGCTGGAGAGGAGAAGGTTGGGGGGGATGGGGTGTCAGGGTGATGGACACTGGGGAGGGTACGTGCTGTGGTGAGTGCTGTAAAGTATAAGACTGATGACTCACAAACCGATACTCCTGAAACAAATAATGCATTCTATGTTAAATAAGTCAGTAAGTAAATAAATAAATAAATAAAATATTCTCTTGCGAAGCCAACAGTAGAACTACTCCACTCCACTCAAGCCCATACAGCACGTGGCTTGGTTTCCTATTTAAAGACCCTGCGTTTTCTCTCAAGAATTTCTGAAAAGCAACAACGATTTCCAAAGGAGATGTTACGCGGAGACAAAACCTGACACAGTTCAGAGCTGTACCGAAATGCATGGAGAAATCTTGGAAAGAGCTCTTTCCTTGGCTTCTTGTCATATTATTTATTAATTTTTAAAGATTTTATTTATTTATGTGAGGGAGAGAGAGAGAGATCGTGAGTGTAGGGGGAGGGGCACAGGGAGAGGAAGAAACAGGCTCCCCACTGAGCGAGGAGACGGATGAGGGCCTCCATCCCAGGACCTCGGGATCATGGCCTGAGCTGAAGGCAGATGCTTCACCGATGGAGCCCCCCAGGGGTCCGGCTTCTTGTTATTTTAACAAGTTCCCAGAAAACGCTTACAATGAGTTCGCACAAAACTAGGTACTGTGATTTTTTGTTTTTTATTTATTTTTTTTAAGAATGCTGACACCCACTGTGTTCCCAGCCTCCAACTCCTGACTTTTCTACCATGCACACACACCAAAGAGTTGCCATCTGGGAATTTATCAGGAAATAAGGTAGCATTAAGCCATGAAGAGCTCTTCAATATACACAAATCTGTAAGTTGGAATAAACAAAATCAGAGAAAATAAAAAGTAAAATGAAATGAAAAAAAAAATTAAAAATAATAGTAATGCCAGTTTGGGAAAAAAAACGTATTTTACTTTCAAAAATTTTATATCAACTGTACTTCAATTAAAAAGGATGGGGAGGGGTGTCTGGGTGGCTCAGTGGGTTAAAGCCTCTGCTTTCCGGTTCAGGTCATGATCCCAGGGTTCTGGGATCGAGTCCCGCATCGGGCTCTCTGCTCAGCAGGAAGCCTGCTTCCTCCTCTCTCTCTGCCTGCCTCTCTGCCTACTTGGGATCTCTGTCTGTCAAATAAACAAATAAAATCTTTAAATTAAAAAAAAAAAGGGTGAGGAGACTTTCACTTTCTGTATATTGAAAGAAACATATGTATCCTGCATCTTTTGATCCCTGATTCATGCACAACCTCAATCCCAAAACTCACGACTTTTTTTTTTTTTTTAAACTATGGACGTTGGGAGATCTATTCATTCCCTTTCTGGGTAGATGGTTGTTATGGACTGAATGTGTATGCCTCGCCAACTCCCCATGAATTCATATGTAGAAGCCCTAAACCCCAACTGGATGGTATGAGAAGGTAGTATCTTCTGGAGTTGATTAAGGTTCCATCAGGTCATGCCATGGGGTCCCCATGATGGGACTCATGCCCTTTTAAGAGGAGTAGAAGACCCCAGAGCTCTTTCTCTCCGTCTCATGAGGACACAGGACAAAGAGGCTGTCTACAAGCCAAGGAGAGAGGCCTCAGGAGGAACCAACCCTGGCCCCACCTGGATGTCAGACTCCCAGCCTCAGCCCCGCCTGGATCTTGGACTCCCAGCTTCCAGGGCAGTGAGAGATAAATGCTTGTTGTTGAAGTCACCCTGTCTGTGGGGTTCTGTTATGGATGCCTGAGCCAACTAAGATGTGGTGTACAGCCGCGATGGTGCTCTCTGAGAAATATCTTCATGCCTCCGTTGCTCGTGTGGGTCACAGGAAGCGAGCTCTCCCCTCTCTGGTCTCCTTCAGTCCTATGTCAATAGTGTCTGAGCCACAACAGCCACGGACCCTGAGGACACAGACAGCGACAATGCAAACACATCAATCTGGACCCCTTTTGGTCTCCAGTCTTGGATTACAGCCTTCCGTCTCCTTGTCTCCCGATGTGTATAGAAAATACATGAAAAATTAAAACCTGTATTCCTGTGTGAGCCACAGGAATGCTGATGTCTCTGCGACATGCCGCCAAGAGCGTAACTTAATTAAACAGCGATATACACCCATAAGCTCATGTGTGTTTCATTGCAAAATGGGACAAAGCATTTCTGGTGCGATTGCAAGCCAATGATCCCGTTAATTTTTGAAACAAACGTCTTTCACATCACTAGAAAGGCTATGGCTTTCTGCGGATTTAAAAGGAGAACCTGTATTTCACTTTTACCATAAAAAGTTCTGGCCCTTAAAAAATAGTGAAGAGGGTGCACTGGACTGACTCAGTCAGTGGAACATGCAAATCTTCATCTTGGGCTTGTGAGTTCAAACTCCACATTGCATGTAGAGATTACTTGAAATTAAAATCTTTTTAAAAAATAGTTAAGAGTACATGCAAAATACAAATTTTATAGTAATACAGAAGCAGAAAACGAATCAAAAATTCTTGGGACCTGTTATATTAAATGATGAAGCAAGCTTGCAGCATTTTGCAAAATGTGGGGGGTTATCTTGCATTCCTCAGGAAAATATGGTACTGACCAGTTTCACCTTTTAAAACTAATAAAATCTTCTAGTGACTTAATTATGTGGCTTTGCATTCCATAAACTTGTCCAAGCAACAGCCTTAGGTTTACTAGCTCATATAACATGGTTACAATTAGTTAATATAATAAATACAGATGGTTAAAACATAGTTGTATGAAACACAAAGTTGCATATATATACACATAAAATACAATACACGATATAGTAATATAATGAAGAGACTTAAAGAAATATCCCAAACTTTACAGGAAGGCTTAGAGCTTCATCTGCAGATAAATAAACTGAATTTGAAGAAGGCCGTGCAGTTCAAAGCTGTTTATAGGGAGATGCAAAAATTTCCCAAATTGAGGGTATGAGCATACCGATGCAGAACTTTTATTTATTTCATTTACTTATTTATAAATTACTTACTTATATAGTTTATTTCCTTATAAATAAGTTCATTTACTTATTTAATTTTGAGGTGAAGTACACATACCATCAGATTTATCATCTTAACCATGTTTAAGCGCACAGCTCCGTGGCACGGAACACAGCCACACTGTCGTGACCATCCCCACCATCCGTCTCCAGAACTTTCCATCTTCCCCATCTGAAAGTCTGTCCCCATCAAACCCTAACTTGACATCTCCCTCCGCCAAACCCTGGCCCCACCAGCTCTCGGCCTGTCTGTGGATGGGACTCCTCTGGGGACCTCATAGACATGGAATCACACAAGATTTGTCCTTTGGTGACCCAGCACCATGTCCTGGAGGTCCATCCATATCGTAGCAGGTGCACAACACCTTAAGGCTGAGTCATTTCCCACTGTGCGCATGGACCACTTTCTGTCTATCTGCCCATCCATCCATGGATATTTGGCTTCCTTCCACCATCAGTCATCGTGAGGGATGCTGCTACGAACACGGGTCTCCATGTCTTTGGGATTCTGCTTTGAATTCGGGGGGTAATTGCTCAGACATGGAGTTGTTGGATCTCATGGTACTTGTGCATTTAATGTTTTGACAAAACACCCTGTATCCCACAACAGCTGCACCATTTTCCACCATCTTTATCCCTCCTCTCCCATGGTCACCGTTTTCTGTTTTTTTTTTTTTTAATTTTTTATTTTTTATAAACATATAATTATTTTTATCCCTAGGGGTACAGGTCTGTGAATCACCAGGTTTACACACTTCACAGCACTCACCAAAGCGCATACCCTCCCCAATGTCCATAATCCCACCCCCTTCTCCCAAACCCCCTCCCCCCAGCAACCCTCAGTTTGTTTTGTGAGATTAAGAGTCACATATGGTTTGTCTCCCTCCCAATCCCATCTTGTTTCATTGATTCTTCTCCTACCCACTTAAGCCCCCATGTTGCATCACCACTTCCTCATATCAGGGAGATCATATGATAGTTGTCTTTCTCTGCTTGACTTATTTCACTAAGCACGATACGCTCTAGTTCCATCCATGTTGTCGCAAATGGCAAGATTTCATTTCTTCTGATGGCTGCATAGTAACCAATAGCCAAACTATGGAAAGAACCTAGATGTCCATCCACAGATGAATGGATAAAGAAGATGTGGTCTATATACACAATGGAATACTATGCACCATTTTCTGGTTTTTTGATGGCATCCATTCTAATGGGTGTGAAGGGATAAAGCTTGTATTTCCTTGCAAAGTGAAGGACGCCGTGCAACGAGCAAATGGAGGCCAACAGTGGAGTCCAGGTATGCTGTCACATGCCCCTTCAAGGGAACCAGTGGGATTTGTGTGAAGAGTTTTGGCTTCTTCAGGAGAGCCTCAAGCTCTGTGGATGGATGGTCAAACCACACCGACTTCACTGGTTAGGCCAGTCACAAGCCATCTGTAAAGAAGAGGACCCCATGGGCTTCCCGGCTTGTTTCAGACATAAACAGCATATGGTAAATTCCACTGCTCTTATTAAGGCTGTGGACCAAAGAACAGACCTCCAGGTATCTCCAGGGATAGACAGAGCTCGTCCTGTCCAGCTTTAAATCAGCTTTACCTCCCACAGTGGGTCCCATGAGCATTCAAAATCGGAAAGACTGATCAAGTACAGAGCTTATGGAAATGATTTTCCATTCTCTCCCAGCCCCAAAAGATGTTTTGAAAGACCTCTAGCAAGAGCAGGTGGAAATTCAAACCTCATTGTGTGTTGCATGTGCTCTGTCATCCATGCATCCTAAAAGCCAAATGAGGGTATCAACGGTTGGCTCCCTAGGAGCCTAACAACCATGTGAGTGCACCCACACTTTGTGCTCCTGTAAAGTACATGTTCACTCAACATGATGAGTAAAGAGTTGCCTGCATTTTACCGATGGGCAAGAACTAGTTCAGACCCCTTCTAGAGCTGAAGCAACAATTGATTGCCTTCCACGGATGCCTGGGGGGTCTCAGTTGCTGAAGCGTCTACCTTCAGTTTAGGTCATGATCTCAGGGTCCTGAGATTGAGACCCACATCAGGCTCTCTGCTCAGTAGGGACCCTGCTTCTCCCTCTGCTTGTTGCTCCCCCATCTTGTTCTCTCTTCTTCTTCTCTCTCTCTCCCTGTGTCAAATAAATGAATAAAATCTAAAAAAAAAAAAAACCAAAAAAACAAAAAACAGAAACAATTGATCGCAAACCTGAAGCTCTAGCTAATCCATCCCCCAAACCAGTACTAAGAAGGAAACAGTTCCTATGGACTTACCCCTGAAATGGCATGTGTCCTCCATTTCCAGTTGTGCTAGAAACTGCCACTTGTTTGTTCGGTTCCTCGGACTGAGAGCGTAAGTTCCCCAAGGCTGCTGTAGTAAGGGACCCCAAGCAAGACGTCGTAGACAAGTGTGTGAGTTTCCTAGGGCAGCCATAAGGAATGACCACAATCTGGGACTGGGGGCTCAAAAAAATCATACAGGTGTTCTCCACCAGCTCTGGAGACCAGAAGTCTGAGGTCCAGGCCGCTGAGATCCAGGCAGGGCAGGGCTACTGAGATCCAGGTGGGGCAGGGCTATGCTCCCTCCTGACGCTCCAGGGGAGGTTCCTTCCTGCCTCTTCCAGCTGCTGGGATTCCAGGTGTCCCTGGGCTGGTGGCTGTGTGCCTCCCACCTCTGCCTCCATCTTCACTGGCTTGTGTCTGTGACTCCTCTTCTGTCTCTTGTGGGGACACTTGTCACTGGAAAAGAACATACCCTAAGTCCAGAATGGACTCATCTCATGATCCTCAATTAATCCATCTGCAAAGAGCTTATTTCCAAATAAGCGCACATTCCAGGATTCCAGATGGCATGTCTTTTAGAGGGAATCCTCTTCAAGTCAGAGTTTCGGGGGATTCCGAATGCACTGAAGCTGACCTCACTGCATAAGCCATGTCATAAGAGGTAAACTGACCGTGCTCCCCACCAGACACCACTATTTTGTGGAGAAGGGCAAAGGAACCTCAGCACCCAGAAGCAGTCTGCTGAACCCACCCTCTGAAGGGGTTCCTCCCAAGAACTAGGTTCCATCCTTTACTTCTGAGAAAACCATTTTGCATTTTTTTTTCAGATTTTATTTATTTATTTCAGGGAGAAAGAGCACAAGCAAGACAGAGGGGCAGAGGGAGAGGGAGAAACAGGCTCTACACTGAGCAGAGAACCCGACCCAGGAATCAAACCCAGGACCCTGAGATCATGACTTGAGCCAAAGGCAGATGCTTAACCCATTATGCCACCCAGGCGTCCCCATTTTGCATTTTTAAATAGTCCAGTATAATTTTAATTAAATTTTAAATTTTTAAATTTCCTAGAGCAATACCTCCACACACAATAGCAGCTCTCACTTGGGGAGTCTCGATGCTGTAGGATGCTGGTGAGGACAGAAAGCATTACTGGTAAGTGCGGTTCTCATTCAGACACCTTCTCAACCTACAAGCAGATGACGCTGTTCAGCTGCTCCTTTCTTTACGCGTGCCATCAGACCACGAACATCAGCTCCGTGACAGCTTCCTTTCCCTTGGCACTTCAATAAAGCAACAGCTGCACAGACTGGGGATGTCATTGTTCCCAAAGAGCCCCTGATGCTGTGTAAAATGCACCAATGAAACAGCGTCGAGAGCATTGCTGTCCACGTCTCCACTAACTAATGTTTCATTCTGACTGCCAGCGAAACCGCTACTAAGCTCCACAGAGCCTCATTTAAAGACCTCAGGAGGTCTTTATAATCAGCAGCTCCTGCACAGAGAAGACCAAATCCATGATTTTAAAAAAAGCCAGGAGGAGCAGGGAGAAGAAGAAATTTAAAGAATAGCAGAGCATTCCGAATTAAGGACAGCACTCAGGGTATGCTTCTAGACCTCACAAATTCTTTCATTATTCATTGTAGGAGCTGTGCTGGGAATGGGACCAGTGACCTAGCCAGTCAGCATGTCTCATCAGGGCTTCTACAAACGCATGTTTTGATATCGCTCCGTGCACATGTAGGACCTGATTTCCCCATCATTCCCAGCCTTCAAATTACCCTGTCAGTGTAATTTAAACAACAGAGATGTACACTCCTCTGCCGTCATGGAAATTGCTTGAAATCGTCATTGCCCTCTTGATGATCCTACTTGTGTTATGTTATCTCAAAAGAAAGGGAATGTGGAGGAAGAGAAAGCTTTAAAAGGGCAGCATCATCTCCCATATGCAACCCCACGTATTAGGTTGAGAAGCCGTAAAATCCATCAGCGTGAGTAGCATCAGACCATGTATTCTCAGGGGTTATTTTAACACTGAGTTTGGTTTTCCCCAGGGGGGACTTGAATTAGCACCTTCAGGTTTCCATTCCCTTCTTCTTGTTGTACTATCTTCCCAAGCTATTTGGTGCCAGGTAGAGGTAGGTAAGTAGATAATAGGTGGATGGATGGATGGATGGATGGATGGATGATAGAAAGATAGATAGATGATAAATAGATAGATAGATAGATAGATAGATAAACAGATGGGTGTATGGATAGGTACTTAGGTAAGAGAGAGAGAGAGAGAGAGAGAGAGAGAGAGAGAGAGAGAGAGAGAGATGTTAGATAGATAGATATATGATAGTTGAACAGATGGAGGAATGGGTGGGTGGGTGGATGGATGGATGGATGGATGGATGGATAGGAAGATGATAGGTACATAGATAGATAGACAGATAGAGATACAGATGGAGATAGATCCTAAGATAGATGATAGATAGATAGATGATAAATAGATAGATGACAGATAGATAGATGATAGATAGATGGAGGAACAGAGGGATGTGTGGATGGGTGGATGGATGGATGGACACTTAGATGATAGACAGACATACGGATGGAGATATACATAATAAATAGATACATATAAATCAACAATATACAGATAGGCAGACAGATAGATGATAGATAGATAGATAGATAGATAGATAAAATAATAATAAAGAGACATCTTCAATACCATGGATCAGGAGCCTTCTCTGAACATCCTAATACTACACTGTCTCAGTTTCTGAGGAATCATATTCTAGATGCACCTGAGCACTTCTGGTCCTCTATGAATAATCAAACACACCCTAAAAGACTTTAAACCTAGGAACATGCTCCCCGTTGCACTCCCACGTGGTGATGGGTGCAAGCACTTCCATGACTAGAAAGGCACTCAACCGCCCTTGGGAGTTCCTTTTTCCCACCAAAAGACACGCACAAAAGAGTTGTTGAATCATTGGTCCTTGTAGCCAGAACTAGAAACAACCAAATGTTCCTCCACCAGAAATGGAGAAGTGTAGTGTGATATTTTCATACACAGAAATATTTCACAGCCATGAGAAGGTAAGAGCTATTGGGGTGAATCCAGCATTACTGGGAAGAAAACAAGGGTATATCTCACGAGGATACACTGAGACAGAATCAACAGTACATTCCTTATGGTCTGATTTATGTGAAGGTTAAGAATGAGCAAGACTAATCCATGGCTGTAGAGGCTGAAACAGTCACTTCTTGGGGGGCGAGGTATTTTGCATGGCACTGGACACGAGAGAGATTTACGCCTTACCATAAATGTGCTATATCTTAATCCGGGTGATTTTTACATGAGGGTATATATGCAAACTCCATCGAGATGCACACTTCATACTTGTGTATATGACTGTATATGGTGTGACTCAATAAATAAGTCTAAAAAAATTTTTTTAGAGTAGGCTCCATGTCCAGTGTAGGGCTTGAACTACAACCCCGAAATTGAAAGTCAAGCTCTACTAAGACAGCCTGGTGCCCCGCAGTACAGTTTTTAAAAGGAAAAAGAGATGGAAAATAATAATTGTTTCAAATTCTAAAAGACAGATGAGGATGAAAAGTGTGGACTTCATAAAGTTGGGTTTTTGTGCTGCGACCCAGCAGAATTCCAGAATCATTTCATAGTTTCTGAGCACTCTGGAATCATTCTGGATTCTAGAAGAAGCAAGATGTTTCGAGCTATTCTGCTTCATGATACATTTACTAGAGCATTTACTACATTTTATTAGTAAATATAGAGATCACTACTGAATATAGAAACACATTCACTAATTATTTAAGTCTGTCGTACAGTAATGGTTAATTTTATGTCTCACTTTGGCTAGGTTGTGCGGTGCCCAAATAATTGGTCATGCATTACTCTGGGAGTTTCTGTGAGAGTGTTTTTGCATGAGATTAACATTTATGTTGGTGGACTAAGTAGATCTCCCCACCTTAATGTGGGTGGGCCTCATCTAATCAGTTGAAGGACTCACGCTGACTCATCAGTTCCCTCCCAAGAGGCTTTTCACAAGTTTAACCAGAGAAACTGAAACAAAAGGCTCCTGGAACAGCTTGAGAAGACATCCCGACCCCACACTTGGATCTGTTGACCGCAAGGTGGGCAGGGCTAGGTCCTCTGGAAAGCCAGTTACACCCTACATGCAGATCCAAAGCACACGAGGTCAGTGCTGCCCTTCCCTGTGGGGAGACTCAGGAGGAGCTGGGCAGGATGTTCAGAGCCTGAACTAGAATACAACTGTTTATTTTCCTAATTATATGTTGTTCTGCAAGCCCCATGTGCGTGAGTGATTCATGCACTGACAACAACAACTACGGGATGCTTGTGTGTGGTGTCACACTATCCTGTGTATCTGGGGACAGAACATTCTGAAATGGACTTGCTCATGGCGCACATAAACCCGAGCGTGTTGAGCACCACAACAAACAACATTCCTTTCACAGAGGGCGAGGCTCAAATTTCTTACAGTTCTCTGAAGAATAGGGCAGGGAGATAGTATGCAGGAAAACTAATTCTACAAAATTAACCCTGTGTGGATAAAACCCCACTCCATTTCCTGAAGCGGGTGGGGTCCCTTCTCTCCTATGCATACACCCAAATTAAAAAAAAAAAAAAAAAAAGTCCATCTGGATCCTTGTATTGGGAACTGGTAGCTTTTGTGCTAATTATGCATGGTGACGTGTCTGCCAAGCGAGGTAGTCCTGTGTGGGGGAGTCCCGGGGGTGTTGTGGTCACGTGCAAACCCCAGCTGCCAAGAGAGCAGCTGATTAAGGGTTTTATTTGTTTTCTTGTCGTCTTATGACTTATTTCTTCATGAAAACCCTCATTGTTTCCTCGGACAAACAGGAGAACGATTCCAGTGTTTGAGATGAGATGATGAAGGGTTTTTATGAGCAGAGAGAGAACGTGAGGACTCATCAGATCCAAAGCACAAACCAAGTCATGTTCTTCTGATCCACAACAGCCAGAGGATGCCTCAGGCAAACGGAATTGAAAGTTGTCTGCACAGGCAGGTCCTAGAGCTGCGGCGGCTACACTTGGGGTCTGGGACTTAGCACGAAGCAGGAAAGCAGCTCCCCTCATGCTCATCATCTCCATCACCACTACAACCACCATCATCACCAACACCATCATCATCACCACCATCATCACCACCACCATCACCATCATCATCATCACCACCATCACCATCATCACCACCACCATCACCATCATCACCACCATCACCATCATCACCACCACCATCACCATCATCATCACCACCACAATCACCACCACCACCACCATCACCATCATCATCATCACCACCATCACCATCACCACCACCATCACCATCATCATCATCACCACCATCACCATCATCACCACCACCATCACCATCATCGTCACCACCACAATCACCACCACCATCACCACCACCACCACCATCACCATCAGCAGCACCGTGAACATTGTGCAGATTTTTCCACACAATTTACCAACAAGCATGTAATGGGTCTAAAACCAGTTGGTTTGGGATGAGTCTCTCAAAAAAAAAAGACTTCAAGGCAGATGATGATTTGACAAAAACATTTCCTTTTCCCAAAATAAGGTCCTTTGACATACCACTGGG
The DNA here is from genome assembly GCF_964662115.1 of Mustela nivalis. NCBI lineage: Eukaryota > Metazoa > Chordata > Mammalia > Carnivora > Mustelidae > Mustela > Mustela nivalis. The sequence continues at coordinate 131,442,610 of NC_139040.1, forward strand.
AATATGACTTTTTGGGGTTTGGGGTTTTGGTTTATTGGTGTTTTTAGCTTTGTGGGGTTTTTTTGTTTTGTTTTGTTTTGTTTTTTTTGGTTTTGCTTTGGTGCCTTAGTGCCTTTCCGGAGTGAAGAATGCACGTGATAAAAGGGTTTTTGTATTTTCTGACTCATTAGCTTTAATCAACTAGCTTTCTCTGAGAAAACTGCGAGTAATGCTGGGAAAGCCCGTGTTGAAGCCACATTCTCTGGCATGACTTGAGGATTCTGGGACAATTCTGCGGCTATCTTCAATAACAGAGACTCAATACATTTTCATTTCTATGGAATCTGGGTGCCTCTTCTTACCTTGGGTGGTCCTATAACCTCTCCATGACACTCATCTGACTTTGTAGGGTCTCCTCCAAGACAGAAATCTGGGTAACCATGACTCATGGGGTTAGAACCAAGATCAGAAGAGTCCACCAGGGCAAAGTGACCTGATTATTTATTCCTGCATGAGATGCTGTTCCAAATACTCACCAGCAGGTGCAGGTACTATCCTAAAAGAAGGATGCTTTTTGTACCATGTCCCTGGCCAGGTTATGTCTACTATGCCCCATGAGGATGTCAGAGATCCCAGAGCAAGAAGTCAGCTCTTCCAGAAGCTTCTCCACCCCTACCCAACTCTCCACCCTCATCACATTCCCAAGCTTTGTTGTGAAAAAAGAAATAATCTAGGAAATAAGATAAGCATAGGTATCAATAAATGCAAACTCCTGCACCCGTTAGAGCTCAAAACAAGCATGGAGGGAAAAAAGACAACTGTTCAGGAACATAAGGACATGTGTGCCTGGAACTATTCACAACACCTTTCCTCTGTCCTGCACAGACACAGAGGACTGACATGTTCTTCCGGCTGATCCTGGGGCACCTACCCTCAGCCACCATCTGAAATCGAATTCCAGGGCCCATGAAATGCATGGTCCCATGTGCCCAGTTGAAAAGTTAAACTCCTTTGAACATATGAGAAGTGTAAGTAGCTAACTAAGGACACACACACACACACACACACACACACACACACACTCTCTCTTCTTTGTGGAAGAAAGCACAAACTTTGGCAAAGCTTCCTGTGTGCATGGAAAATACAGACCTGGACACAAAGGGACAAATCCTATAGGATTCCAAGCCTCATGGGTCCCTAGAGAGGTCACATGTACGGAAACAGTAGATGGTGAGGACCAGGACGGGAGTTAGCGTTTGATGGGGACAGAGCTTCCGTTTGGGGACATGGAAACTTCAGGGGGTGACAATGGGGATTGTTTTGCACAATAGTGTGAAAGCATGCAAGATCACTGAACCGTAACCTTAGAAATAGCAACCACGGTCAACATGGCATCTTACTACAATGGAAACACACACAGGGTTAGGTTGAGCCCTGATTTGCAGATGGCCACGGGGAGGCTCCCGTCTCTGTACCCCAGCACCCTGACCCGTCTCCCCACCACTATGTGCACAGCACATGCTCCTCCCCAGAATACTTGGCTGTTTGTCTCGTCCTCTGACGCTCTTCTAGTTCGTAGAGCTAATTTGGAGCTTCCCTTCTGGTTAACCGTTCTGCAGCCAGAGCTCACAGGTCCTGTTCCTGGGTGACTGGACAAACAGGGTACATCTGAAACTGTGCTGCGAGCCCCTTGGTGGAAACGACCAGTCTGAGGTCACGGGAGCTGGTTTTCGGCAGCCCCAACCCCGGGGCGAAACCCCAGGACCCAGAAGGCTGCTAATGCCTCACAGGCAGGTCTGATAATTAACCCTCCACGGAGGGGAGCTCTCTTGGGGCAGGGACACTCCCTCACTGCCAAGGAGGAAGAAACAGGTGTGATGTTCCTTCATAGTCCCTCAGGGCAAGGCTTACAATTAGCCTATGGGCCACGTAAACACAGTGTTCCCATATCACAGCTCTCTCCATGTGGGGAGCATGGAAATATGCCACCCCAATGCCTCAAAGGTGACCAGAAACCTCTGTGCATGTAGGAAGCTTTAAAACATGGCACCTCCATTCTTCAAAGGTGACCAGAAGACTCTGAGCATGCGGGAGCCTTTAAAAACACGGCCCCCTCGTCCTTCAAGGGTGATCAGAAAACTTTCCCTATAGAGCTCTTTGAAACATGATAAACCCCAATGCCCATTGTGCCCATCACCCCCATCATCGACAACAGAGAGATCCTCACCACAGATCCCCTACCCCACGTTCTCCAGACTCAGCGCCCAAGAGCCAAGCCGGTCCCCACCTTTCTTTACGCGTGTGTACGGCTGGCATTTTCCCGTGTGGTCTCTGGGCGACGTTTCCTCCCAGAAATGTCTGTGTGAGCCATCGAAGAGAACATCTAAAGGATGTAAAGACTCATCACCTTTCCGCCTTCCCCTGGGTTCCCTAGGAGGCCACACAGAAGCCACATCGGAGGCTGACGTGGCCTTCGCAGGAAACCCCCAGAAGAGGAGCTGGGATGACTCATCAGACCGCGAGGAAGGTGCCGGCAGGTGGCACGGCCATCCGATCCCCGGAGTAGTAGACAATCAAGGGTGTGAAGACATCGTATCCCTTATTACCCAGCCACAGACCCTTGGAAGCACTCCCGGTGCACGGAGCTGCCGACACGGGGCGAACAGGGGTGAGGCAGAGTCCTTGTACCTGCCCCAACACGTCCCCGAGGTTTCTTCTTGTTTTATTTTGCAAACAAGCTGCAGCTCCTTTAGTCAAGTCCCTGAGCCAGCAGGTGATGGCACCGTGGGCATCACACCTCCTCCTGCCTTCCTCACTGTGGCTCAAACGGGAGATCAGCCTCCCCCAAGGGCTGGGGTGGGGACCGGCTTGTGTGCCCCTGACACTCATAGACTCAAGCCCAAACACCCCAGTGTGACTGCATTTCTCCTTCTTCCAACAGGGGCTTAAAAATAACAAAAGCAAAGACCACAGGTCTCCCACCTACAGATGAATGGGGGGGGGCATTTCTGCACACAAAGGACTATTACTCAACCTTGGAAATTGTGAAATGCGCCACATACAGAGAGGCAAATCCTGCAAGAGCTCACTCGCACGTGTAAACTCAAAGAGTCAAACCCATACCAGTTGGAAAGGGGATACGGTGGGGATTGCCAGGGCTTGACGGACGGGGATAAAGGGGGACCCCCTCGTGCCGTGGCCATAAAGCGGCAATTATGCATGATAAGTAAGTTCTAGACACTGGTGCAGTGGGGCGTGCAGACCCCACAACACGGCCGTGTGTGTTTAGAAAACTGCTAAGCGTTGGTACAGTCTGTTGTTACCACAACGGAATAAAAGGGAGTCCATTTCCAGATCCCCTTGGAGAGGTTCTGGTCTTTCCTTTGATTCCTCTTCCGTCCCTAAAAACGGACGCCCCTAAACTCACGTCCCATCCTGCTGGCCCGTGGGACCCCAACAGCTTTCCTTCAGGCCCTGCATTTGGACCTCAATGACTTTATTCTCTGCCCAGCGATGGGTGCACGGGGTTTCTGGTCCGGGAAATGATAAGACATCCATAGGCTACGCTTCTGGTGGTGCGCCCGGCTGTGCAACACGGGAAGGTGAGGAGGTCCATGCCTTGGTCCACTCTGCAGCTCGCTCTGGGAGAAAGAATAAATAAATAAATAACCTCCCCCCATGATGGGAGCCAGGACCCCGAGAAAACAGACCACGATGGAGGACACAAGTCCGAAACTCCCTAAGACGGAGGCGTCTGGGCTGAGACCCCTTGTCTGCAATTCGGGGACCCTGGAAAGGAAGGACAGTGACTAGAAACATCCAGAGGCCTCCTGACCTGGGAACACGGTCCATCCACAGGCAACCTGAAGGCATCTCTATAAACACCGGCCGGTCATGGGTCTTAGAGACAGAATGTTCCCGGGCAGAGCGCACCTGGGAAGCCTCCGCATCTCGGTTCTTTCCAGCGTCCTTCCTCCGTCTCTCGCTCCTTTCCTCCCTCCCTTTCCTGCATCTCCAGCTCAAAACTGTCCCCTGCACCCCGATGCCCGACGCATACTAATGGGACAAACACATGCACCCCACGTCACCAAAAAACAACCAGCCAAGGCGGGGAGGTACCAGATGTTGGATCAGACTTGACCATGCACGGGCCACACTCGGCTGAGGCCGTCCGCTGGTGGAAGGTTGGCCCAGCCTCCCCAGGAGCACAGTGTCTACCCTGGAACCAGCATGTCTGTTCCCCCAGGTAGAGGCATGAGAGAACACACAAAAGAAGAGAAAAGAGGACCTCAAACGGACATTGGGGCACCAGTGTTTGCAGCAGCGAGACGCACAGCGGCCAAAAGGTCGTCGCAACCCCAGTGCCCACGTGGCCTACGACTGATGGGCACACACAGTGGGGTCACGTATGACTGGCGGAGGAGTCTGCCAGGGAAACCAGCGAAGCTCAGACACCTGCTACCCCGTGGAAGCCGACCCAGGAGGCCCCACTGCGAGCGATCCCATCCACAGTTAATGTCTGAAACAGCCCATTCCCCACAGAGGGAACACGGAGAGGGCGTCACCAGGGGCCGAGGGAGCGTGGGACAAAGGCTGGGTCAGCACGAGCGCGCGCGCGCGGGGCTTCTCCGCGGGACGATGACCCCGTCCTCAAATTCGCGGTAGCAGCGGTGGGGGCAAGGCCTTGTGAACCTGCTAAATGC